>NC_047527.1:94142766-94853391 GCF_012275295.1 Melopsittacus undulatus | reverse complement strand
CCCCATAGCTTGAATTAACACAAACCTTCAACTGCTAACCTGATTGCTCTGTGCTGCTTAAGTGTTGTTTTGTACCCTGACCCCTCATGCTCCAGCTGAACTAATACAGAAGGCTTAAATTTCTTCCTGGGAATTTCCTCAAGTACCTCAGCAGCTGCATCAGCCTTTGTGGGGCACCAGCAACCACATTACAAGAGCAGGTTAAAGTTGGTGGGTTCCCAGTGCTGCACCCCTCCCTGACCCAGCATTGGCTTCTCCTGTAAATTTTTGGCATCATGATCAAGTTAAGCCTCTGTGTGACATTTTTCCCCAGTAACTGTGAACCCTATTCAATTTCAAGACACTGGGAGAGCTCTGGGGTAGCACCGAAGCAATGGAAGGAATGGGCAGCACCATTGTGATGTTTTCCACCCATACGGGATGTGGGATGAACTATTCTGCAATCAGCTTATCATAGTCACATAACTGTATTTTGTCAGCATGGCAGAAAGGCTTTTGACTTCATGAAAAATATTGCAGGAAGAATGGGAAATTGTATGTGCTCTTTTGACTGCCATTATCAGACCTGGGGGAAAGAAGCAGAAGGAGGGGATTTCCCCAGTACCAGTAGTCAAGTGCCTAAAATGAAGACAGACTTACATGGGAGAAAAATTTCATTTGTCGCCAAGTTAGGAGCACCATGCAAGCAAAAGCCTGGCTTAATTTTATACTAATGACATGCTCACAGTAGTTAATGACCATACCGTTCAAACAGAATACAAAGAGACTACTGCTGATAGCTAGATACCAAAGCTGTCCTGATGCAAAGTACATAAAAGTTAGTAGCATATTAATTCAGGAAATTTTGGCCAGGATTCTTGAAACAGACACAGAAAGCCCTAAGAAAGATTACCTAAAAACTATTTGCAGACTTATTTTCAAACAGAAGATGCAAAATGAGATTCTACAAACTATATTTTCATGACTAAAGCTGGACTGAGACAGGAAGGTTTCATTCAGAGGGAGCTATAAATGCTGTATATTTATACTGAGGGTAGAACAATAGCCTTGTTTATTTGAGTCTCTCTAATGTATTTACCAACTATAAGGATTTCTGTGTACTGATTAGGGGTCAAAAGGTTATTCTGGAGTATTATTTAGCAAGATTGCTCTTTATTATAATGGACATTGAAGATGCACATCAATAAAGTGGTTATTTTTTAATGCTTTTTAGTGCTGTTGAGACAAATACAGTTTTGAAAGCCTAAAATGTGTCCTGGTTCTTTGAAAAATCTGCTATTAGCTACTAACATATTATTTTCTGTCAGGTCTTTGAATTCACATTATTTGCATTAATGCAATAAATTAATTAGCATTACCACTTTATTTGTTTTCACAGCTGCTTAGCTACAATGAATATTATTCTCTTAAATCATTCTGTCATAAAGTGTTAATTATAAATGTCTTTTATAATAATAATGGTTTCTATGGTAGTAATAAAACCCTTGCAAAGAGTCATTGCAGTAAATGTAAGATTATTAGACTATTTCCAAACAATGCCAAAATGGTTAGCAAAATAGTTGTTTCATTAGATTCTGCTGATGATTGATTCCTTGAGAACCCTTTAAGTATTTTAATGAATCTCCATCTGTACCCAGAGAGCTTTGTTAAGTCAGGCATCTTTTTATATTTCAAATCCCTATTTGCTGTTTAGAAAACCTGCATGAACACCAGCTCTGCTGGTCTGGAGAACCACTTCTTCATACCACCTGGGGTCAGTCCTGCAAACGTAACCAGGCCAAGTCTCTCACAGATGTTGTATGGCATTGTGCTTCACTAAGGCTCAAACAACTCATCTGCTACCTCTTTTTTTACTCAAAACATTTTGCCTTGTCTCCCTTCCACTGTCTCGCCACAACACGGTATTGTGTAATTTTAACTCCTTCTATGAGGTGTTGACTCAAAGTGATTCTCAGATGATCAAGGAACATTTACAACACTTGGTTATTTACACATGTTCAAACATCTAGATGGATCTGGGTCTGTATTCCTTCTATGAATTTTCTGATAATGGAAGAAAAAATCAGAAGTGGAAAAATATAGCTTAAATATGTAGTTCCCTGCCAAACAAAACCCAGTACCTTTCAGTACCAAACATCAGTCCTAACTTCTGAATGCATCGAAATAAGTGCTACATTACAATTATAGAAAGTTCCTGATCACAATATCTTATTATTATTCTGTCAGTCATTAAAAGAGGTCTGGGATTTCACAACAAAAAATTATTAGCATGAACAAAGTCTGATGCCAGACTTTCTCTACTAAAAAAATATTTGTAACACTGTATTTCTTGATCTGTCCAAACAAGTAAATAGAATAGATTTTGTCACAGAAAAAAAAAAAAAAAGTTATGTTTGGGTTTTTTTTTCCTACAGCTGCTATTGGCATGAATTGTACATAGATATTTCAAGTCGATTGCATCCAAACATTAGCCAATATAAACCCTTTTTTGTAATTAAAAGTGCACCGACATACCAGACTGCATGCATTTAAGTTTGAATGATCTAAAAGACAAGCCACAAAGTACTAAATTCACAAAAATTCAAATTTAGACCTTCTTTGTCAGTCTTTGAAGAAAACATCTAGTTGCTAAAAATCTAATTATGCAATTGCAATCTTAGCTGCAAGCTTCTTCTCAACCTTCGGTCTAATTCTCCCACTTCTGATTAGGAAATTTAAGACTCTACTAGACACAACGTTGTCAAAAAAGGAAGGATTCCATATCAGAAAATTCAGCAGAGAAATAGCTCAATAGGAGATTGGAAAAAAATGTCATAACTATACTGGGTAATACTTTGTCTTTTTTAAAAAATGTATTTAACCATGGAATGGCAAAAGGCAAAACTGCAAAAATTTCATTGGAAACAAAAATAAAGGCATAATGAAATTAACAAAATAATAATTTTCTAGGATATTTGCTCAAATCCATGTTGTAAAACTTAAGACTGAAAACCAAGTAATTAAGGATGTTCTTGTGGCTAAATTCAAATATCGGATCAAGACTTGAACTGAGTTCAAAATCTGGCTCCACCACAAATTACATGTGGGAAATTATGGCCCAATTTTCCAAAATTATCACCGTGCTTGTAGAAGTACCTGCACACATTGGCTGTGTGACTGCCATTGGAATTTGTGAGATTATATGCTTATGCTGGTTAGATGCTTCTGCAAATTTTACCAGTGCTTGTTCGTATATGTACTTGTGCAGAGTGCATCTGAGAGCTTGGATGAAGAATGTGCTTTCACCCTGCATCTGCCTGCATCCCAGAGAACTCCCTGAACACATGAGCACAGACTCTTTCAGATAATACTAAGCTAGAAGACATGCTCTAGGAGGGTACCTGATGCAATCTCAGTGCAAATAGGATTTCAGCCCATGGGACTCTGTCAAATGTATAGTACAGACATGAAGTCCTTAGCACAAACTGTTTCATTCCACAGATACTAGTCCACACTATTTGTTATCATAACACCATATCCATTTTCTCAGCAAGATTTAAAAGCCTGAAGAAGGATCTCAATTTAGGAAGCCATGGCATACACAATCTAAAACAAGACAGGATCTGAGAAAGAGGTGGTCCTCTGACCTCTTTCCTGGTAGGTTTCTTTGGTATTTACTCCCAGAGCACAACTAAGGTACCTCAAGTTCAGACTGCACAAAATACATTCATAGATAACCTCACTTGTCTTCTGAAATCTGCAGCTTCATAGTGAGTAGTACCTCAGCTAGTGTGCAGAAGTCCAAGCCAGGGAGGAACCAGAGGACTAGCAATCCTTACTCTTTCTCCTAGCACTACCAAAATTTCCAGTCTAATTTGACAGGACTTTCCAGCTGGGAGCACAGTTGCTCTGCTTCGACTTTGCAGGCAGAAGAAGGAGGACTAGCTCTTAATAGGACAGGAAGGGTCCCACCTCCCCACAGTTGGATAGGAGATGCCACCCAAGCTGTGATACTCCCATTTGAAGAAGGAAGAATGATGGATGAGCAGAGGCAGAAGCACAGCAGTTCAGACAGGGCCAGGGAACACACAGCACCATGGACTAGAGCAGGTCAGTAGCTTTGCCATAATAATTCAGTCTTCTTCATACTAGGCATTTTGTGATTCATGTGTCCACTTGTAACTGCTGTACTACTGTGATTCTGGTATAGCAGTCACTTGTAGTAGACACCTTAAGGATAGGAAGTTTAATCTTTTTAATCTTGCACCTCAGCCCTGCCCCTCTTGAAGCCTGCCTATGATATTGCCAAAACATGTGATGCTCAGAACATGCCAGAACCAAAGAATAACTCAGTGAAAAGGGTCTATATGAAGTCTTTTCTGGCCTTTCTTGCATTATCCGAGCTGTGGAAACCTTTGCTTTCCCTGTTCCGTTTCATTGACGAGGCCAAAAACCAGACTTCTGTCCCTATCCTCTGAAACACATAGCACCAGGAATTACAGAGCCAGAACAGGATCTTTAAACAGGCTAACATGAGGAGTTGCCACAGGGCAGCTTCACAAAACTCAAAGCACGGCAGGTTGATGACCACCTATGGTCTCCTTTAAAAGAACTGTCCTGAGAGGTTGAAGCATTTGGATCACTATGCTGCCTGGGCACAAGAGGCTGGCCAGAAAAGACATTGCACCTCTTCTCTCATATTTGATATCTTCTTCAAAGACACCAGAAGCAACTGGATGCTGCATACTTACAGCCCCCTGAATAGGAGTGGGGTGCAGCTAGGAGGGACAGGCAGACTCAGAAACTTAGACGTACTCATGGTCCCAGTTTAGACACAGCCTTTGTTTACAGATCACAGATTATAAACCTTTATTTATGTTTCTGGCTGAAAGGTTGCTTGGTGGCAGCTTTCTTCAAAGACATGTCACACTGAAAGGATCTGCGAGTCACTCCTTTGTTAACTCAGCGTACTCCCAATTTATTTTTCATCAACTGCTACATCCCTAAATATTTCCTTTTAATATACCATCTCAGGATTTACACAGTGAGCTCCCACATGCTGCATGGCTGAGAGGAAGTACATACTGTGATGATTGCAGCTCTTCCATGATGAAAAATATCTATCATTATATGCTGCCCCCTCCCCCCCCCAGTTCTTGTGTACAGTTATGATAGCTACGCTTTGATACAATCAAAATGCTTTTTACAAAGAACTGCCATATAATCAGGAAAGAAAGATAATATATATATTTGTACAAAAACACTGCCAAGGGTTTAAACCTTTTAGAAACTGACAGGGTGTTGAAGAGTGCTCTCTGCACATCTGAGCACTTTGCCAATGCAGAGCCCTCAATAGGTCTCAGAAAGCACTCTGTACCTAAAAGAACGAGACCACAGACCAATTCATTGCTGAGACTTCCTGTCAGCTCAGTAAGTTAAATCACACGTGCCTATCTATCTGGGATACATGCTCTGCAAAGGTCAGAGTTATAAGTGCAGAAGGTAAAAATACACATTGAAACAATGAGGCAACTAATATAGTAAATAATTAAATTTCAAATCAGCTACAAGAATCTTTAGTTAATAACCTATGGACAAAAGCATTACTGAAAGAAGACAGCAGAAAGAAGTAACTCTGAAACTCATCAAACTGAGTGGAAAAAGAGGACCCTTTGCATGACTGAGCCAAATCCCACTGAATCTACATGACTCCTAAATGGTTGTGGCTCAATCAGCTGGGAGATGCTGCTCTCCCACTGCACCCTTTAATAAAAGCATCTGTTGGACTACACAGAGAAGAAAATTGCAGGAGTCACACTGTTCTCTGTTGCCTCACAAAACTGCTGTTGTAAATAGAAACACATTCTATTGACAACATAAAGGTTATTCTTCATCATTTTTTTAAAAATCAAAAATAGTTCAATGCTAATCTGTAAAATATCCCAGACAACATGAATCTGCTTTTTGTGAATAAAACTTTTTCTCAAAAAAAATTAAAAATTACACACAGCTCTAGAGTATGTCTCTAAATTAAAAAAAAAAATAAGAAAGGGGGTGGGGAGAGTCAAATGGGACTGGAATGAAATTTGATGAACACGTTCTCTTTCTCTTTCCTTGCCCACAGCATTTAAAGGCAGCAGGGGCATTGTGACAACACAGACAGCTAATTGCAAGGAAATGGATGTCTGATGCCATTAACACTACCTGCTTTCCTTGGACATTTAAAATAAAAACAAAACACGCCACTAGGCACACAGTTCTCTCCCTGGGGTGGAGATGAGAGAGGGCCTGAACTACATGTGATAGATGTTAAGCCAGATCGCTTAATGCACTACTGGAGGGAGCTCAGATACACCTAAATGAGGATAGAATTTGAACCTACGCAAGACAGAATACTTGTATTTGACATAGTATATAATCAGTCTTATTCTTAGGTAATAAACATAAAATTCCACCATTTGAACCCACTGAAGTTGTCATTTAAGTACTCTAAGCAATTATAAATAATATTATCTCTACAGAAAAATGACAAATAACCTACTGTACCTAGGAATACACAGGAAATTCTCCAAATATACTGGTATATCTACAGAAAAGTAGAAATCAGCATTTATGGTGGAAAAAAAAAAGGTTGCCTGAAAAGTAAGCATTTTACTAGACCTGAAAGTAGGAAAAGGAATGTCTGCTGATTACTTCTTTAGCATAAGCAGCAGGGGAAATTATACAAAGCCATTCCTTGTTTCATTAAATTTCCTACATAGGCATTTCCAAATACACACTCAGATGAAGACTAAGAAGGGAAAATTAAAATGACTGAAAAAAATGCTCAAAATCTCAGGAAGGTTTGTTCCTTTCTGATAAATGATGGATTTAAACTACTCTAAGAATTCAATGAATATATTTGTTTTGAAATACACCTGGAAAATATTTTATTGTTCCAATTTTAAACGGCCATATGCTAAACCTCAGAAAAAGCTTAGAAATACCAATAGATTATTAATTATATGGCACAGTTAAGCACAGCAACAATTAGTAAACTTACCTAACACCTGCAGCATTCCAAGCTTTAACTTCAGATAATACTGTTGTTATAACTTTCCTTCTTGTTTTAACACAGCGTGCATTATTTTAAATACTTATTTCCACGCAGTGTAACATGACCTTGACTAGATCAAACTGTGTCATTTTGAATAACTCATTTCCCTCTATTTTAGTTTTTGTTTTTTTTTAAAAACAGCTTGGCAGTATTATTCTTACAAGTCAGAAACTGAAGTTATATAATATTCATATTGTTATTGACTGAGATTTTTGTAGATAAGTTACTCTACAATTCACTACATTGCCCTTTTTAGAGGAAAATTGAGTAGCTACAATTTGGGTTAAAACCTGAATTCACTGAAATCAGTGGGAGATTTTCCTATTAATTTTGGTAGCAGCAGGATTTGACCATTAATGTAATAAAATAGGTAGTGTAAAAAAAGTCCCAGCTCAAATCACTACTAGATTAGGAGTCTGCAATTAATTTGTACCATCTCAAGTTGCTGAATAAAATTATAAACCTACAAATCTAGCTATGAAACATATATAAAGTTAAAACAGATAATAATTAAGTCTCACCTAACAAGATATTAAATTACTATTTAATGTATAAACCAATCTTAATAAGTAGCCATTAATTTAAGACAGTGATTGCCTAGAAAAACTAGATAATATTTTTATAGCCAAAGTTTTTTTCAATTTAATTCTGTACTTATGTTGTGCGTTTTGTAGCATATCTCTGAAATGATCTCAGCAGTAAATTGGTTGTGCTTGTCTGTTGATTGCACTGTGAAGAGGCCAGTTGGGCCAGCAGCTGAAGGACTCTATTTATACACCTGGCTGGTTAGACTGAATGGACCTGCAGGAAGAACCAGCCTCACCAGACCGTCTTCAATGGCTTCCATCTTGACCTTGAATCTGACCTTTGCTATGGTCCACTTCCATCTCCATAAAAATGAGCTAAAGGCTAGATTGTCATCTATTTGCTCTTTTATGTTTTCCCAGGTTTGATGATATATTCCTAGAGATGACTAAAGCAGATTAATTGTCATGCTTTGATGTGAATCATAGGAAAAGACTTTGCAATGCACAAGTGAATAGTTGCATGCAATTCTTCACAATGCTGAACTGACATTGTTATTCAAATCAGAAAATGCTGATTACTAGGGTAACAGAGGGAAAAAGGTTCCCACCACAGAATTAAATGAAAGGTCAAAGAGCTTAAGGGGATCAAACAAATAAAATAAGCAAGGTAAGCAATTTCAGTACTTGCATAGTTCTGATCTCAAACTGAGGCTCTTCCATCTGCATCCAGTCTCATTGTGAAATTAGCATATAGAATGAACGACCAATTCACTGGTTTAGATATAGCATGTTAACTTACAGGAAGTGATAATGATAGTTTCAGTGCTTATAGATGACCCTGTTTTCCAAATTTGTCAAGGTGGGAGCTTGATTTAACAATGAGTGTTCCCTTTTGAGTCTTTTGAAGTTATTTCAATAAATTATGCATGGGTCCTAATACCTATGTCTCAAGTAATTGTATTTTGGGAAAAGGATGTTTTTGATGAAACTTTCTATCCCTAGAGAGAGATAAAATAAACAGGGTATAAATTTCAAATAAATTCTGTAAAGGAAACGTAACATAGCCTTGTGTCTGAGTAGATTATTTCTCATTTATGTTAAACAATTTTTAGAATTGCAATTTTTCTAGGTACTGCCATTAGAGACAGAATTGTATAGCCCCATCCCTCTTCTGAGTTATGCACATCCATTAAATAACTAGTTTGGGTGCCAGACTGTGTTTGGGGGTTCAATAAGAACCCATTACTTTGATATTCTGACTAGGATCACTCCATTATGATACTCTTGGATTACAAGATAGCCTCATAGGAGGTCAGGAGTGCTGAAGGTGAGATGAGGGTTTCACTACTTTCAGCCCATCCCTTCTTCTTTTAAACTCCCTGCAAACCCCCAGCAGTTGTGCTGCCCTGCAGCCAACACAGAAAACACCACTTCCTCATTACAGAAGCTCTATTTCCCTTTTGGACGAGAAGACCAATGAAATTTGCTTCTCCCTTCCTACCTATTTTATTCGGCACATACTGCTAAAATGATATGGATTTCCTAATTCCTCAATCTATTTCCTTTTTGTAGTTTTCTTCCCCTGATTAAGCATTCACATGTATAATTTACACAAAAGCTTTTAGCACCTAGTCTTCTACAAGAGCTCTGAAGCATCTTTTCAGTCTCCAGCTATTAGCCTTAACACATAGTGTACCTAGAGGCCTCAGCTAGGAATCAGTCCCTCACAGACAGCCTCTGCAGCTTTAGGTTCTCACTTTGTCCTCTCTTGTGCAGGCTGGAAACAGAGTTTCAGCAAAGGTCTCCTATATCTAAGTAAAACTCTATCAGCAACATGCTTTCTTAAGAGAGAACTCCAACTTTGAGGAAAATCTCCTAATCTGTAGGTTCTGCTCTTTCTATCCATGTCTGTGACAACTGCACAATGAAATAAAGGCCCAGTGTAGTAGTAGCCAGCACCTACGATAAACTGAAGGCTATCAAATGATTTTAATTTCTGTGTAAAGTTGAGTGATCATTATTTATCATACTGAAGGGGAGGACATGATAGCAAGGTCAAGACAGCTCAGTTGGAACAGGCTGATTCACCCCTTTAAGGTAAGTCCTCCCAATCAGTCCTATTTACCAAGCAGCAGTTTAGCTAGCAGAGATCTGTTCAACTAGTAAGCTAGTTTCCTTTTGCATCTACTCTGAAATCAGGCTAGCTATTTAACGAAGAGGAAGTCTTCTCTGGAGCTTTAAGCAGATTTCTTTAAACCCTGCAGTGACTATCATCTACAGTATTTCTGGTCTAAGTGTTTGTTGTAGTCATCCCATGTCAATGAGATTCAATAGCTGTAAAGGTCAGTCTGGTAACTTTTGACTAGACTTAGAAATACTACAATCAGCTTTCTTAACCATGGTTATGAACTTAAAGATTTTTGTTATCTTTCTCAACATTTAAGAAATGTGAGACTGAATGACCAGCTTTAATTTGCTTATTGTAGTAATAAAAAATCATTAAAACACCAGGTTCCAAGAAAAAGCTGCTAGCAGTGTAAGATTTATTAAGCAGTGCTACCCTCAAAGATTTAGCCTAGAAGCAATGTGTTGACAGGATGTGTCTCTATTAGCAACTTGCAATAGAGTGGAGTCAAGAGCAGCAGCAAGAGCAGCAGCAATGACAATATGCTTTGGTCATTGGTGCTGTGGTATAACTTATACCAAAGGCAGATCTAGCAACAAGTATCAAGTATTGCATAGATTCCTTGATACTTTTTTTTCCCAAAAAAATTCACGTGAGTTCTTAGTATGTTTAAGTTTTAAACACCACCACTAGACAGTTTCACGTGATAGTTATGGTAATGCTCTCACAAATAGAATATGGTGGCATATTTTTTCACTGCATCTATGCGCAACCAAACAATGGATAGATTTTTTGGCATTCTCATATAATTTCTGAGAACCATTAATGAGTCAGGAGAGGAAAAGTGACCAAGGAGAAAGATAACAAGTAGAACACCCAGTCTATTCAGAACTTTTTAATGAAAGCACATTTTTAATCAAAACTATTCAATTACTCATTAGGACTTCAAAAATAGTATTTAATTAGAGCTTCCTGGGTCAAATTTGGGTTGACTCAGCAGAAAATATATTATTCTATGCTTTTGTTCTGCCTTCTATAAATTGCCTTCAGAAGGAGTTAAACAATGCTGTGGTACAACGGCCTACTTGTCACCTGTTGCCAAGGAAAAGGTGCTCACTGCTGACTTCTGTACTGTTTGCCATTAGATAAATAGACATACAAACTTCTGCCTATTCAGACCTTGCAATCTTTTCTCCCCAAGAGAAAGCCATTGATCTTTTTCATCAGAACATACATCAAAAACTAGAAGCAAAATACCCATGATTCCTGGTATTCAATTCCCCTGGGCTCTCTTTGCTCAAGAGAGATTGATTTTTTACTTTTTAGGGTGGATTTGCTCTTAAATTAGCCTTTTTTTTCAGTGTTTCATTCTATAAACTTAAGTAATGGAGGAAAAGTAGAACCAGCAATGTTATCTAGATGGAACAAATGGATTTTTTTTCCCCTCTTTCAGGATTTTGAGAAGAATTCCAAGCAATTGAAACTTTCTTGGGTCCAAAAGTGATAGGGCATTGGCTTTATTATAATGATAACACTACCAAATGCCCTGTGTCTGTGATACTTGTGCGACTTATTCCACTGACTGAAAATACTGAATCAAATCTTGTCTCAGAGGAGGAAAAGACAATAACTCCCTGGATGCCCAAAGGGGAGGGTACAGGGCCAACAGCTGTAGCCTTGGGGTTAGCCGGGGGCACACAGTGCACATGCTTGCACACACGCTGCCTTCCCATTAGCTGCTGGCCAGTGTCCAAGAAAAGCAAGGCTGGCTCAGCACAAGGCACAGGAGAACTACTGTTCACATGTGTTTACAGAAACAGCTGTGAGGGGAAGGTATGAGTTTACAGCAGCATCAAATGCACGTGTTGGCTGTCATACATGCTACTGTTCTATCAGGAAAAGGAAGATGGAGAATCAGTCCTCACACCGCTGTTGTACATATATCCAACTGAAAAAAGGTGATCCTATTAAGCAGTCTTACAGAAACTTTTTGCTGATTATAAAAGGTCTCTCTTTTAGCATTCTAACTTGGTTAAACAAAAATGATTGGGTTCAGATAGCACCTGAACAAGTTAATAACTCTACTACCACTATCACATCAACCAAACAGATTTAGGATCCAAAAAATCTTTGAGTGATTTCTTACAAAATGATGCCAAAATAAATGATCTGATACAATTTCAACCTGATGATGTCTTCAAGATTCTTTCCATTCTCAGTTTAAAAAATAAATCAATTTTTTTAATAAAAAAATAACATCCTTGACATATGGAGAAAATTTTAACCATGCATTTTGCAAAATTTTTACTCAGTTCCATCTACAAAATGCTTTCAGTATGGAAAGAAATGTGAACTTTGCCCTCTATCCCAGCTCTGCACTTCTGAACCAATAGTGTAAAAGAAAGCAAGTAGGCAAGCCAGCAAGAAAATGATCCGCAGATGAAACTGCTATGGGATTGGAGGGCAGAATATGTTCACAGATTACTCTCTCTGCTTGAATAAATTTATTTCCCCATGTTTTCCCAAGATATTTTATTGTAAACCTGGTATTGATGACTGTGCTAGCCAAGAATTATCATTGAACTGTGAATATATTTTTTATGGATTGTGCAGTAAACCTGGATTTTTTCTTTCTAACATAATCTTTAATTTTGGTGTAGGATTCCCTTATCCCTTACTTAGTACTGTCTGTTATTGCTAAAGCACAAAGGTTTTTATCAGAAGAACTAAAGAATTTAAGGCTATTTAATACAGACTTCTAACACATTCATAATATGAGAACTTAAAATAGAATTGTCAGGATAGTCTGAACCCCAGTCCACAGGAACCATTTGCTCAGTGAAAGGTCTGATCAGCTAGAGTCAATTTTTTTAATCTGGAGTGGATTCCCAAAAATCTTACTGCTGAAATTCCCCAAAATTCATTAACTCCTGTATCCAGCAGGACAACTCTAGTGAACTGTTGTCAGCTGGAAGCAAG
The DNA here is from genome assembly GCF_012275295.1 of Melopsittacus undulatus. NCBI lineage: Eukaryota > Metazoa > Chordata > Aves > Psittaciformes > Psittaculidae > Melopsittacus > Melopsittacus undulatus. Next base: position 94,840,685 of record NC_047527.1, on the reverse strand, counting down.
GAAAAGAGGTGGAAAAAGCTTAAAAGTGCTGTTTGTGAAAACTAGCTTTCCCTGCTTTAAAATTCAGGGCTTTTGAGTGTTCCTGTTTGTAATGAGCAGTCCTGGGACAAAAACCTGCTGCAAGCAATCTCCCTTCAAGCTCAAGGTCTCTTGTGCTGCTTTTGCATGCAAATGGGTTGGAGGAGGTACCACTGGGTCCTTGCAGCTCCCTCTGTACCTAGGACCTAGCCCCAGCAGAAGGAGGTGGCACAGCAACATCTGTAATACAACTACCTGCCCCTGTTCCTGCTGCTGCAGGAGAAAACAACCAGAAAGGGGAGACAGACATGCTCACTGAGTAGAAATGTTTCTCAGAGGTAGGGTGGAGGGTGCAAGGGACTTGAGCAGGCACATCTCGTTTTTAGGACAATAAAGCTAAAGAGAGCTAGAGAAAAATGAAAAATTTCCTTTCGTCACTCCAGAGGGTAATGAATCATCAGCACAAAAAGAGAGGTGGGTAAATGAAAAACACTTTGACATTCTGGCCACGCATCAGCGTAGATGACCTCGTGTTCTCAAAATTGAAGATAAAGGCAAAAAAATAAAATGTGTGCGTACCACTGAATCCATTTTTTGTATTCAGCACTTGTATGTCTTGATCTACAAAGTCCTGAAAGTGTTTGAAATGATTGTGAGAGAGCATGAACTGGTAAGCATTATACAGCTATGAATAAACACTGAGGAAAAGCAGCAGTATCATTGTTACAACCTGCACAAGACCCAAGATTTGGCTTTGAACCTTTACACTGGTGCAGTACCCAGGGTTCCCATACCAGCAGTGAGGATCCTTCTGTTTCAGTAGAAACACTCCCATTCTTACTAAGCAAATGCCAGTGCTGAGGCTTTTGGCTGTTAAAGTTAATAGCCCATGCTTGTCAACACTGGAGAGGTGAAAGAACTCAAAAGCTCAATGGGAAGTTTCCTTGAAAAATCTATATTAAAACCATGAGAAAACTTGGTTTGTAACTGACCTGGGGACACTCAGTGTCTGTAATTCCATCTGCAGTTGAAACTATAATAAGAAATAGCATTTGGCATCCTATAAATATAGCTATTGCTAAAGCAGCTTTAAAATACTTAAATATTCAAATTCTGTCATCTAAAGTATTGTTCATAATCACCAGGATCCTTTAAAAATACTGTGAAATTATGGTATTTGGGTTTAATCTCCAATAACCTTGTAATTTGATTTTGTTTTATATTCTCACATTGTATGCATATTAGCTTTTTGGCATCCACTGGCAACAACTTCTTAACAAATTGGATTCCATGGCATTGTTTCAGACATGCTTTAAACAGCATGCTAAAGCAGTTTAGGAATTCAGTGGTTTTAGAGACACAGGCAAATGCTGCCTCGTTCTGTGCTGTAATTGCTATATTCAAATGCTACCCAGGCCTTCAGCTGCACCATGCACACAGGTCAGCTCAGCTCTGAATGACTAAAAATAAATCTCACCATTCAGTATGCTCACATATATGTCATAACTAAATATCCTAATTTACAGCTTGATTGCCTGTATTAGTCCAGGCTTCACAAAAGCTCTCAGATTTGAGGGACTAATTAGTTCATATGCAGTTAGCCTGGAGAATCACCTTGCACAACAGACGAAAGCATGTATCACATTTATGTACACTTGCACAACAGACGAAAGCATGTATCACATTTATGTACACTTACGCATTCCAGCATGTCACCTGTTTTCACACTATAAATAAAAGAGAGCTCTCAGTGAAAATATATAGGAACTTTGTAATATGTCTTGAGATTCACTATGTCGTATTATGTCATTAACTTTCTTAAACTCCACCTGTGCCATAATAGATCCCATTATGCAAATTGAGGTGCTGGATTATACGATTTATACTTTTATACACTTAACTGTAAAACCCAATCAGTCTTCTAAATTATTTCCCATTTCTCACCTCCGGACCTGATATTTGGGAGTACCTCAATACAGCGTGCTGGGAATTACAAGATTTTAGTTCTTACAGGCTCAAAGTAAATAACTGCTTAGGGTTCACTGACTACTACATGCATCCTGAGGAGGTGAGCAAGTGTCAAAGATGTGCCTCCTCTTCTTGCCCTGTCTTTAAGGCGCTGCAAGTGTTTGCTGCAGCTTCCCCAGGGCACTCATTTAGCTGCTTAATATACCCTCTGGATTTCCTTTTGTGTTTCTCCTAGGCTCAAAAGCAGAAGGGTGGAAAGGAGGGCAATGAGTCATTCATGTTCATCACATCTGGGAACATCAGGCTGCATGGGCAGAAACTCAGGGTCTTCCTATTCAAAAACAGCCTCAGCATCCCATATAATGTTGAAAAACAATCACATTCCCAAGTAAAGCCAACACAGGAAAATTCTGCTTATTCTTTGCAGGCAATTCATCTTGAGTTTCAAAGTGCACAGACTGAAAATATAGCATTATTACCTTTAAATAGAGCTAATACTGAAAATTAATAAAGCCATTCCTAAAAAATTACACCCAGTTTTACAGAAAATCCTTGAAATATCAGTGTCAGCTTGACATTGACTGCCTTATGAAATGTTCCTGACTTCAGGGTAAACATCTTGACATTTTGAGGATTTACAACACAGTAGTCTTCAGCCTAAATCACAATTACTACACTTTCATAATAATTAATACTGTTATCACATAAGCAGTCAGTGTCATCATAAACGAAATGCAGTAAAAAAGTGAGTACAGGGATGAGTCTTTCCCACTGGATAGAAAAACAGACAGTTTTCAAAGCTGCATAACCCTTGTGATATTCATCTACTCTTAAGCTAGCACTGGTTATTGAAATAGAAATCTATATTAATAAAATAAATTTTTAAAAAAACCCAAACAACCCAGAAACAGTTTTTCAATTTTCCAGCACTAGCCCCATGAAGTTATTCCAAAAATTCCAGCTGTCATGCATACATCTACATAACAACGACAAGTAGGCACATATACTTTGTACCTTGCATCAGTGTATTAAAAATGTGGTCACAAAGTCAACATCTGGCAAGGCTGATAAAATTATATTCACATTCAGGTAAAGGAGGTAAGAAAGAAACAGTACCCCATATCCAAGCTCTAGGTTTATGTGGTTCTGCACACATGCACATATGCGCACACAAGCAGCAATACATGTTAGGAGAAGAGTAGGACCTATCATCTGTGCAGGGTTAGTAAGTATACACATATGGAAACAGCTGATGGTGAACCATAAACCAGTGATCAGAAAGCATATGGTGTAGAAGAACAGTCATACCAGGTCAGGTGTTCTGTCCATTTGTTCATTCTTAGTTTACACTTCTGCTACCATGTTTAGGAGGACTAGTTAATGCTTTGATCTACAATTAAGCTTGCATTATAAATACAATTAAATAGTTTCATGACATTTATTAACACGTGTAGAAGAATTGGCTACATCTACACATTAAAAGTGGCATTTCAGTACCTTTGACTACTGATACTGATGATTAACACAATGGTGTTTTAACGAGCAAACTAGAAGTTTTGTATTTGTAATTTCCTTGACTGCAGAAAAGCAAACCAACAAATATAGACAAAAATCGCTAAGGCATATAACTCTATTTCTAACTGAATTTGAAGCACTCCACTGCATAACTTAGATATGCTTGCATATACTATATTGTCCACTGGTCAAATACTTTACACTTAATAAAATGGATGTTATAATTTCATTAGTAATAATACCTAAATCATTTTATGTTAAATATAGTACTGTCAGTCATTAATTTTGTAGTTATCTGGGAAAACAGCAGCAGATTTCAATAGGGAAACCTGATGATAAAACTTCCTTATTATCTACTGTCTTAGAGTTTTGAAACAAAACTCACTCATGTACATGCTACAGATGTTATAGCATTAATATGATCTTTATAAGAAAACTAAGCTGCTATGTTCAAAGATTCAAGTATTATTTTGTTACAGATATAGCTTTATTTTACATGATTTGGTTTTTATTTAAAAAACAATGAACATACTATTCATTGAATGCCTTAATATCAGTTCCATTTTGATCTCCAGGACATAACCAGTGAACGCTGCAACCTAACTGGGTGGGGGGGAGGAGAGAGGGAGGGAAGATGGGGGGAAGGGAGGACAGGGTGTTAAATATTTTGGTTCTTTGAAAATTGTCTGCTTGACAATTTCTGTGAATTACCTACCTTTTGACAAAAACTAAAACAACTTCTCCCCTATTCTAGAACTCAAATATTTTCCTTCTCCAAACAAGTCTTTTCTAAACTGAAGAGTTTTATTCTATTTAGCACTCTCTGTATAGAAGTCTTTCCACATCTTTTATCATCCCTGTTGTCTTTCCAGTTCTGTTCTCTAATCCTAATATAACCATTTTGTATGGCTGGTGTTAGTCGACACAGTGACATAATGACATTTCTGATTTAGCTCTTTTCTCAAAAATTTCCTGCAGTTCTTTTTGGTTTTTTAACTGATAATAAGGGTATAATAAACAGAACCACTTTTCCAAAGACCTGTCCTTACCAACTCCCAAATTGCCTTCCTTAGCACTGAGTTAAGAGTCCCCCACTGCAAGTATACATAGGGTTATGCTTCCAGACATACATAATTCTGCATCATGTCTATCAGGTAAGTTTTCCTGCTGGACTGGGAAACAAGAAGTCAGGGAGGAGACATAACTGGAGGACATTTTCCATTGCATCTCACCAGCTTTCACTTCTCAGCTGATCTCTGAGTGATAAACTAGATAAGAAACTCTGATCCATGCATTTCTCCTCCTCCACCTAACCACTGCACTTCAGTACAGTTTTCACAGTTAGAGTATAAGTGATCTTGTGCTCCTGATTTTGAGAAAAATCCTACCCTATTGCTATTTTCCTTTGAGGGATGCCCATCAGCAGAGGGCATCCATCTCTGTGGAGGGCAACCTGAGAAGCAGGGTTTTGATAGATTGCTCTTTGCAAGGAATGGATTACTACTTGCCTTTGCAAGTCTGTGGCCTTCCTGGTGTTTATAGAGTGGAGGAAACATTATGCTAATTTTTTCTTCTTCTGCTAGTTTTCTTCTTCTTTTACAGAAAAGTAGCTTGCAAAATAACAAGGGTCATTTATGTCATGAGTGATGCACTGGCCACAAGCTGCCTGCTGTACTGATTTGCAGAATGGGATAGATGGGTAAAACTCATACATCTCTACAAGACTCACCAAACCTAGGTGGATTAGTTGGGTAGCAGGCATGCACCAGCATATTCAGTGTAAGCTATAGTTGCTAAACATTCTGGGGAGAATATGAATGATGAACGAAGTGCAAGGTATTAGAGGTTTTTGCAAGGAAGGGGAGTTTATCAAGGCTGTGAGACCAGGCTGGCAAAGAAAATAACTCTCTATGACAGGCTTTTGTTAATAAACTTTGCATGCTTTTTTATTTCTTCCCTCTCCCCCCCAAGCATAAGGCAGGGGAAAAAAGGGACCATTCGTATTTCAGTTATTTGCAATCTAATTTGCCAGGCCAAAGGATAGTCTGAATGATCTAATTCTCAATATACTACAGGACTGAGGTGATGTACAAATCATCTTAGAGGATCCAATAATTCTGTTTCAATTGATCAGCTTTTTAGGCAGTATCCTTCAGTTGAGACTTTTCAGATAAGTAAAGTAAATTAGGTTGAAAACAAAATGCTAGTTTCTGAAATGTGGATTTCACAATGTATTTTTGATCTGATAGGAGCTCAGTAGCATTTCTTCTATCCACTTGAGGCCTACTGAGCTGTGCATACTGTACTCTATCAAAGCCCAGTTCTTTGCAGCTCAGTGAATAAAATACTGCAGTTTCTCCCATTGACTGACTGAAATAAAATAATCTATGATGCATGAACAAGTCTAAATGAAATAATAATATCCTTAGCAGTGAAAAACGGATTGGTAATACAGTAATTGAGCAGATTTATTGCCATCTCCTTGAGCTAGCCTGCTGAAACAGCCTGCTATTTTATTTAATCTCATATCAGAGGAATTACTGGCTGGTAATCCATTGTTAAACATCATTTAGAATGATGGATGAAAATGTCAGCTTTTCCAACATAATCAATTCATATCTCATTAGCACATATTATTTATGATTCTCATAATGGGACCTGCAGGGGTCTCCAGGGGGAAATGGAGACCTCAGCTGTTGTTGAAATGAGATGAGATATACTGTAGCTTATGAGTTAATAACTGCATATAAAAAATACTTCCCCACAGTATTGATTGTCCTTACCATTTTACAAATGGATTGAGTGCCTTGGCTTCCCCTCTTGCTGTGTATGGCAGCTCTTCCTTCTATTCATTTTGTTGCTCATAATTCAGTGAGAAAAATATTAAAAAGCATATAAGAAAGACTATTTCACAAATAACTTTTAAGATCCGGGGGAGGAAAAGGGGTGAGTAGCAGGCTTTGAACGTAAAGTAATAAGAAACACTTTACTGCTCTGTTGCCGTTTGCTAAGGACTTTGGGCACTTTTTTCCCCCTCAGTCCCTATGAAGACAAATCGACATATTTCTTCAGCTACAGCACAGTTGCATTTTAAGGATACTTTCTACCGTATGCTGCCTCAAAGACCAATGAAAAGCAAACCTTGATTCATGGATTTAATGCAGCTGATGGTGCAGCAGTAATCATGGTCACAGTGTCAACTGCTGCCTCAATTAAACTACATTTGAGAATCATTTTATGCTTCAGCTCATAAACATCAATAAAGGAAAATGAGTAATAAATGACTGTCTAGAGTACAAAGGACCAGCTCATATTTCAGATGAAAATGAAGACAAAATGTAGCTTTTATTTGCCTGTGGAATTCCCATTAACTGCATCACTGACAGGAGGGAGTTGGATCAATAGTTGGCTGGCCGCAGAAAACAGTTTCTGGCTGTTCAGCAGCCAATGCAAAAGGAAAACTGTCATATTGTGATCTTTATCAGGTAATCTTCATTACACCAGACCAATGATATATGTATATGCTGGTCAGCTAGGGGCACTTCTAATTCCTGCTTCTATTTGTGGTCTGAGCGCAGTGTGCTCACAAATTATTTGTTTACAGCCATAAAAAACCTTCAGTGTTCATCTCTTTTATTCTTTTTATAGGTAATCCATAACATGGAACTTTCTCTCAAGACTACTTTATTCACTCAGAATTTTTAAGAAAGCAGTGCTGTATCAGAACTTATCTTTCTTCCTGTTTAAGTGGAATCTGTTAGTACCTTTTGTGGCTGTTGCTGAGACTTGACTGAAAGATTTACTGAATATCCTCCAGTAAGTTCTTGGAGGGTATTTGTGCCTTATTACGAGCATTTCTGGGCTTATTTGAACAAAGGCAACTGCTGGCTGTGAAGTAAAAACAAACACTCTCTACAAGCTGTTAGCTTTCCAGGTGGTAGCTTGTTGATACGGCAAGCTATATCTGAAACAGAATCATCTACTATTTTTCCCAACCTCAGACCTGCAGAGTGGAGATATTTGACTCCTTTGCAGTGCCCTATAATTCATATAGCTTCATTCCTGTGTATGTGAGGTGAGGATCTGAACATACAAGACCACAGCTCTGCCTCAGTTATTAAATGGCTCTTGGAAAAGCAGGTTTTCAGAGCACAGCACAGATCTTTAAAACATCACCACTTAGAAATCTAAAATAGGAGGGAAAAAATCACTTCCTTTCCAAGCAATTATAACAGAAATGATCAAAATCTCTATCTGGATCTTAAAATAACCACATTATTTTTATACTTACTCACAGCTCAATTCTTGTGAACTATAGTTACGTACTGTTTCTGTCTAGTTTTCTGGTTTACTCTGACCCTGTGAAACTAAACTTTCCACTATGGCACTTAATGCCAAGCATTAAAAGAAAAAAAAAATAATAAGCATGGTTCACAGCTAATAGTGAGATTTCCTTTAAAGAACTTCAAATTCTTACATTCATCAGCATATACTTTAATGCACAATAATGTTTGACTTGCAAAGTATGCACCTGCATTTCAGGGTGATAATTAAAGCTTGTGTTTGTATGCATAAAGTAGACCTCACTGCTACTCCTGAAAGTTACCCCCTTTGCCTTCTATCTCAGTCCTTGGATTCTATTCGTCATCCTCAATATCCTCACCCTATCACCTTCCCCTCAATTTCTATTTTTACACATTTTGCCTCTTCTTCTCCAGTTCCTTCCCAGTCTCTAGCTGTAATCTAGGTCCACTTTTCCTGCTACACATTTCCCTTCACTTTCACTTAGTATAGTAAAGCAGAATGGTAAGATGATAATAAAAAAAAAGGATACTCCATATACATATAGTAACTACCTGCTAGCACGCTCTCCTTCAACATCATCCCACTTATTTCAGTCTCCTCAGTTACCTTTAGCTCCTCCTCATCCTGTTTTCTGGCTGCTTACCCAGTAAATTTTTAGTCTTACATACCACACATTTACTCTCCCTTACATGCTTATTTGCACTTCTAGTCTCTTTCTACAAAACCTTAATGTCTCCTGTCTCTTCAGGTTTTTTTTCCAGTCCACCTTTACAGCTCTTTTTCATGTCTCTTTTCACTGCTTTAGCTTTCTTCCGCTTTTTATATCTCCATGAACATCACAAATACTTCCTCCAAAACCTGTCACAATCTGCTGATACCTCCCTTGCTTCTCTGCTTCTCCCTTGCTTTTCATGCTGTCTCTTGCTTTGTATTCTCCTTTTTAAAACTAGTTCCCCTCCAGTTGATTCAGCTTGTCTTGGGTGAGGTGGCTGAAAATAATTCAAGGCACTACCATCTTTCCAAGTGGCAGGTTATTTCCAGGCACAAAGCTAGAAGGGGATGGTGGCCGTCTCATCAAACAGCAGCCTGGAGGTGGCAGCTTTTGTGGATAAATGGAAGTTTGTGATTTTTGGAGCCAGAATCAAAGGTGATGTTACACTGACCTCAGAAGACACAGTAAAATTCTTGATGGCTGCAGCACTTTCATGAACTTGCATAGTTAAACTGGTTTTGCAGGATGCATCTATTTAGAATCAGTATGTGGCTGTGTTTTGCAGAATGATCTCTTTAGAAACAGTAAACATTATCACTACTGTTTTTTTACTAAGGACATATTTTTGGGATAGCTGTCACATGTAGAAATACAGAAAAGATGTCTAACTAACTTTAAAATTTTTTAATTGCAGAAAAAATTACTAAAATGTTGGCATTTGAATATTATCATAGCTCAAGCAGTTTTCAGTTATATGGATCTTTTTATGCAGTATTACTGCAGTAGATTTTAACCTACTGAAGTCTCAGTTTTCCATAACAGAATGTTGAGATTTTGTTGAAAAATATTTACCCCACCGAAGTTATCTATGATAACACTGTCACTGAGAATTATAGAGTCTGACATATGACAAAATGACTATTTTACATACACACATTGATAAAGATAATAATTTGAGCAAACTTCTAGACTGGAAAAAAAAATCATAGATATATAAATATGTTTCTTTGTAGCTAAAGCTCTTTCTACAAAATTAACTTATTTTAAATATAGGGTTTCACTTTCAGTCCAAACCTTCAGCAATGAACTGCGGAACAAAAATGGGGATATGTATCAACAAAAATACACAGAAGTCAAGAAAGAGTGATAGTTTTTCTAATTACCCCATCTCTAAAATGCTTTTTCACCAAAAGCATGAAGATACCATTTGGATAATTTTATTCTCATTCATCTTTCGCAAGGGAGGGAAAATAGAATAAAAGGACATAGTTTATATTACGTTCTCTTCCACACAATTACAGGTTTATGGATTTGTCATTTTTTTCCCTGGAAAAAAAAGCTTTAAAAAAGTTACAAAACCAATGAGACAGATACTGCACTTGTCAGTCCACGTAAGACATGGTTGTAAAAATGTCATTGGATGCTGCCATCATGCTTACCCACACCTTTTCATCAAGGCTACCACCATTGGCTCCCAATTGCAGTTCATCTCAGTAAGAAATATATCAGCAAAAGGAGAGACCAGTCTAGATTTTCCAGCAATCAGGCTATTTTTCCTCAAATACTCATTTTTTTTTTTAAAAAATGAATGCTTTGCATTTATCTGAATTTGATTTTGCCAGTACTCTAAAGACTTCCAAATAACCAGATGGTTCAAACAAGTTGTTCCTGGCTCTGGAGCACAATTGTGCTTTAACAGCAAATGAGTGACTTACAATAAATGCAAAAAAAACCAAAAATGGAATAATTTTAGTCTGATATTTTCTGTCAAATTTCTTTTTCTTAGTCTAAGCACAGGACAAATCAAAAGGCACCAACAAGCCACTGTTTTCTGAAAAGAAACCTGCTAGCATCAATCACAGCAAGATAATCATTAAACCCAAATATCAATCTGCCACAAATGGGAACAAGGTTTTAAATTAGTACAAATTCAAAATATAAAACAACAAAAAATAAAAAATGGGGAAAATTGTTGAGAATCAGCAGATACCAGTAGCCTGTTTTAATATATTGGTTTTATCTGACTAGCATATGAGCATTATCTGTGCAGGTAACTAAAACTCATTAATGAGAAAAGATGGAACTAAGGAAAGGAAGTTATCTTGTTTACTGCTATGAAAGTAGATGTAAGCTCCAAACTGAGCCACCAGGTTGTAATTTGTTATAGTTCCAAAAGAATCAATAGTCAGAAATTAAAAAAAGCTGCTAAAAAAAGAAGACAAAAAGGAAATAGGGCAGGTTGCAACATGTGTCGAATGTGGGATGAGGGGTGGGGGTCTGCCAGATGAAATGGAATAATATATTATCCCTTTGTGGGATGTTGTGTTATGCTTTGATAAAGACTGCAGGGAATTGCTATTTTTCATAATTTGCTATATGGCTTATAATTAATGCTAAGTTACCACTTTATCATTGGGCTACAGAAATGTATGTGCTTTTTCTTTTACAGTAACAGCTGATGCTTTAATTAATTTTTTGAAAAAGTGGATGGGTGAAAGAAGAACCTGATAGTGAGCTTTGAGAATACGAAACCATTGCCCTGAACATGTTCAGTCCCCAGCTAAGACGCAGATGAATAGCATTTTAAGCCACAATTAATATGATAAAGGTTTTATAAATATTTTCCATGTGGTTGGAGAATTTAGTAGCATCGACTAAATATTTAGCCTGATTTTTTTTTTTGCTTGAGATAGACAAACAATACAGCAACAACCTTGATAATTATATTCATTAAATGCAATATCTGTATGAGCCCTGATACTCTAGAAAATAATACAGGACAAGTGCCTTATCTTGTTAAGTTATAAACAAACATTCTAAGTATGAACATTGAAATATAAATATTTACTACCCTTTACTCTCTAAATAAATTAGTTTTTGCCTTCTCCACCCCTTTTTGCACTTACTAGATATGGAGTTTGTTATATTGAACGAAAGCACAGGTATGTACTTCTTTATGCTAGTAACTATCAATAGCATGTACCTAATACATCATATTGAATGAAAGACATCATAAATCAGTTATACAAGGGATCATACAATGCTTTTAGTGAATTTCCAGAGAGTCATAAAAACTATAAATCAAGGTATTTTTGATTAATCAACTCACAATATCAGCTTTTGCCAATAGTTATCTGTTGTGTCCTTTTGACTGGATGCACACTAGGGAGAGGGCTATCATCTGTCAGAAGGAGGTTTAAGCAAGAAAAATAGGGGGAAAAGCCTACTACACTACTGTACGTATCCACAAGACTCCCAGTACCTGGTAGAAAGGGGCAGAGCTTAAGGTATAAAAAAAATCTGACATACAGTCTAGAATTTACAGTGGAAATAACAGAAGCTTTGAATGGTGAAGTAAAAGAGCAAGCAAATCCTAATTTTGTGAAAGGTAAGGGAGTGCTAAACAAACACTGAATTAAACATATTAAAATCTTTCTACCATCTCACCATGTTCTTTAGATAAACTGAGCGCTGAAGTTAGTAAGATAGCTTCCTTCTCTGGATCTAACAGTGTATGGATATAAGGCAGAATAATCTCAGATTTGCCTCTGCCTTGAACTCTACATGCCTGCATTTAGCAAGGAACCACCACAGATTCATTTTTCCAAAGAAAATGCTATTGAAGAGGGAACATTGTAAAAGACATTTGACATCAATATTTAATTTTATTAGTTATACTACAGGTACTCTGGGGAACCTGATGGAAAGCCTTCTTAGTATTGATTAGAATTCAGCAATCCCACTGCACACTGTTCAAAAAATTATTCAATTACAATTAATTTTTCAATTCAGAATAATTTAAAATTTATCATGAAAAGTTAATAAAAGTACATAAGCTTGGAGCACACTGGGATTTGTAACTCTGAGATAGAAATACTAACTAGAAATTACTATGATTTTTAACTTGCATAATCAATGGTTTTAATTCATTCTATTTGCCTGCACAAGATTACAGTAATGGTGCGTTTTTAGTGGTTTGTGCAAACTTCAGAATTGCCTCTTTCATGGGTGTAACAGTGAAAGATGACTATTAGTAACACTGTGCTTTCTCATTTTCACACAAAAGAGATTGAAAAGCAATGGTAATGACTAAATTGCTAATCAAAATGCAATGAATATATAAGAGTTAATATATCTGACTTTGAAAAAAGATCATTCTATCATCAGCTTTGTCATGTCAGAAGCCTCTAGACATCTATCTTCTCTGTGGCATACAGTGGGTTCCTTTGGGCTATCCTCAATTTATAAATGTTATATACTTATTTTCAGTACACTGTGGTTCCAATAAAGAATCACCTAGAACAAAAGTGTCTGTGGAGGGATTTGGGTTCAAAACAGATAGCAGTGTTTATTTTTAAAGTCTCACAAAATCAAAAGCAGAACAGATTACAAAGTCTTTTAAGACCAACAATGTTGAAGTTCACAGTTACCTGTATTAAACCTACTTGTGTGAAAATTTTTGAGGCTTTCTTATGACATGAAATGCTGGACTGGCAAATTTAGAGGACTGTATATAACAACAATCACTGGCATTCAGGTATTCAGCATAGGAAATAGCTGTTTGCTTTTTCTTACAGAAAACTCAGAAAAACAGATTATTTCTATATTTTTGGTGGTGGAAAACTGCATCAAGACTTATTCTTCCCACCTGTTTCAGGTACCTCAGACAACAGATCGAGAGAAAGATCATGCCAAATAAAAAATTGAAAAGAAGCAGGTGAGTTTTGCAGAATTCCAAAAAGGAAAGCCAGCAGGAGTCAAGAGACTCCTTCTGGACACCTGTAATTTTAAATTTCTCATTAATCCTGTGGTCCTACACAAGAGATTAACCCCCCTAACAACATCAGCATTTAGTTTGAGGATTAGGGCAATTGTCTCAGATTTCCCAGTTCGGATCGTATCCTGTCTCACTGCTCAGGCCCCCCAGAAAGAAGAGAATCTGCTCTTGCAAAACAGAAAAGAACTGAACTAAAATTCTGTGCAGCCAAAGTAGCTGGTCCAAGACAAATGACATAACAGAAAATGATGACCATGTAAAGCTTATGGAACTTTATCCAGTCCACAGAGTAAGGCTGCATGGTAATTTGCAATATTTGACCAAGATATTTGGAAAATTGGGAATCCCATAGTTGGCAACACACCTTATTTAGGCACCTTTGTTATTTGTTCTCACTTCAGTTTCGAAAGTGCTTGAGTTGCCTGAAAGAAATGGAGGCAATAGAGTAAAAGATGAGCAATTTTCAAGGAAGTAGTCAGTTACAGAGAGCAGATTTAAGAGGAATACATAAATGAAGGATTTTACTTCTGTAAAATTTGCAGCAGGTAGTGAAGAAGCATTGACTCATCTACATATCTTATTACAGCAGTTGGAGGGGTTAGATTCTTACTTTGTAAGGGTTTTCATAACTATGCATAATTTTAATATATACGATACTATAGGTTTTATTTCCAAACATAAACTTTTGAAGACAATGTCTTAGGTAGCAAAAAAACAACTGTAAACTGCCTTTTCCAAATACTTTAATACAATGCAATCTAGTCTAAATTAATAAAATTAGTACCAGATAATGTGAAGGATTCTACTGTTGTTTTAAGGAAATTCTCTAAAGACTCAATAATTAATTGGCAGCTGAAAAGAAAATGAACAAATGTAGACGGGAAATTGATTCACTTTTAAGTCAACGGTGGCAAATTGTTGTGAGGGAGCTTTTGGGAGGAGGTGATGGAGATGACGTTTGAAGTCTTTTTTCACCTGAAGTGAAACATATGTGGAAAGTTTCTGAAAGCAATGTTTTGGATGAAGAATTTTCATAAACCTGCTAAGCAAGTAAAACCCCGGCATGTAGGTGTATATCTGACAGAATGTTTAAAAAGGCAGTCTTGCATACTGGGCATTATATATCATAGACAAAAGCTCATATCAAATAGTGCAGTGGGGCAAGGATTTCGTAGTGCTATTTTCTTGCTGCGCACTGGGCAGGGATATTTCATTTCACACATCATCATTCACAGTTTGCTGCAGTGACTCAACACAGCCAGAACATGTCAACAACACACAAAGTGAAATATTTCAGTGCGGTTTTCCTTTGGAAAATGAGGGACATGAGATTTTGATTTCAATTACCTTATGTTATAGTGGGAAGAAGTAGGAAATGAAATAATCATGTTTTCTGGTTTGGCAACGACCAACCGTATCAGAAGCATGTTCTAACCCTACTGTCAGCAAGGACAGAAATAGCTATTTAAGGGCAGAAACAACACACATAATTAGAGAGATGAAAGTTGCTGGCCAGCCTTACTCCTTTTCTGACATCCACTAATAAACTGTGTTTAAAATATATATATGTATATATATTACTGTCCCATAATAAAAAGCAATTTCTGAGCTGACAGTAATAAGCAGGTTCATTCTTGCCATTCTCACCGAGGACAAAATAAGCATTGTTTGGAGGAAGGAAAAAGACAATTGTGTGACATAAACAAAAAAGGTAAAAATATCCTCTAGCCAGACAAAATAACAAAATACAGTTTGTGTATTCTGAGTCTGAATTCTCTCCCTCTCACCTCTAATCCATCTAAGTCAATATCTGGTATTTTTAAGAGTGAGAGTCATTACTGAAACACACGGAAGAGCAGCACCAAATTTTTGCAGGATGAATAGCCAGCCCAAGGCAAAAGACATTACACTATGGTCATGAAAAAGCAGGTGAAAGCACCAGCTTTGAGTAAGAAAACTTCTGTTAGAGCCCTCATCGGAACTGGTACTTCAATTTTAATGTGATTTTTAGTGAATAATTCATATTAGTTACGGCTGTAACTGACTGCAGCACCTTTGCGACTCTATGTCATCTTAGATCAGATTTTGGAAGATAGATGTGAAACAGTGATATCAAATGCAACTTGATGCTGACCGCGTTTCTAACCACACATCTGACCCATTGCCAGATGGAAGATTATAGCAGCCTAAAAACAACACCCAAATGCAAATACAGAGCAAATTATGGATTTTTAAAATTATTATTACAGAAATTATAAAAACTATAAGAGAAACCACAATGTGCCATCCTCTAGTTTGATTTAAAACTGAAGTCTCTGGTAACATATCATAGGAGTAAGGGGAGATTCAGACACCAGAACACACTGAATAACAATTTCTACAGAGTAAATTATGATGTTCATACTGTTTAGAAAATTATAAGTGACAATTTAAGAAATATTGTTAACTACAGTAGGACTCTACTAAGAAATATTTCCCAAGTTACCCAATATCAACCACCCAAACTTTTCAATCACATTAATAACAGCAATTCATAGTGTAATGGCCATTAAAAAGGGCTTTAGCCTTTTAAAGCACAATCAGTTTTTAAACTGTTCTAAAAACTAATATTGTTTTGTGGAAAAGTATGGTCAATGTTCAGTTTTGAACAGTAGTCAGACACTGGATTGCTTTCACATGGCAATGAGGTCTTTAAAGACATTTCAAATATTGCTAATTAATCTCACCCTGTGAGTAAACAGTAAAAAAACTTAACACACAGTGAGCTTATTCCATAGTCACACATGGCACATAGTCATAGGAAATTTAAACTCAGGCACTTCTTGCTCTTATGGCTATGTTCTAGCCAGTAATCTAATTTTTCATCTCTGTAGCATAAAGAATACCAATGAAACTGGTAGTTCATTTAGGACTAGAATGATTCTTAAATGTATATCTGCTGGACATCCCATAGGATTAGTTTAAAACAGAAATCTAAAAAGTAATCTCTCTTCTACCCTCTTAAAAACCTGTCTCTTCTCCCTTTCATACAGTCAATGCTTATCCACTAACCTGGTCATTATTTACTTATTTATCAGCATTCTTCAGTTCAGACTGGCCATTTGAAAATGAAAAGCAATTCTGTGATGGGATCATAGGGAAGGAACCTCCAGCCAATTCACACTCCAGTGAAGGACTTATACCAGAGAGGTGTAGGCTGATACAACTCAAGAATTAAATGCTATGGTATTATTGTCTCCACCTTGATTGCGAAAACATAGTGTTTACCTGGTGTACTGTGTAATTTGAGATGATTCCCTGTAGAGCCCTGTTCAGTGCAGCCCTACAAGACTTTCCATGTTTTTAAGACTATAAGCAAGTGAGAGCACGCACTGTGGAGCTGGTGCCACGGAATCCTCCTCATGCTCAGCACCACCACTGTTCTCAGTCCCAGAGTGCTGATCACTGAGCAGGACTGGTGTCACAGATGTACATGTTGCTAAAGTCAAGGGATAGCAGAACAAATTCATTGTTTCAATACATCATTTTTCTCCAGCATGCTCAGGGCTGAATTTACACTGCTCGTCCTCCAGAAGAAAGCATTGCTGGGTTGATTTGATAGCACTTTCATGCTGTCTTCAGAGAACTGAGAGTTATTCCAGTTTGAAAGGGAATGGTATTTTTACACTGTTTAATTTTAAGCATAGTGTAATTGTATAAACTGGAGCTATTCAATATCTTATTTTATTTTATTGCTTACAAGAAAACATAATTGAAGATTGAATATTTTTAGAAACTATTGCTTGCCACACTATCAGGTATCAAAGGTTAACAGTACTGTCTGCTCCTTAAAATACCTAGGAGATGTCAGAAAAGCTGAAGCCCTTAGAGATTTCAGATGCTTCCACTTAAAATTCTATCCAAATAGTGATTAATTAGTGGTTATTTCAACAGTGAAAAAAAACTACCTGTAACTTAATAAATGCCTGTTAGTGGAATACATGTTTCTGCAGTGATATTCTGTGCTCGTAAATCACATGTACCACATCCACCTTATTATTATAATTACTAGGGAAAATATTTTTCATTAAATTATCAACTTTTTCTCAGTAATAAGTCCACCCTGTATTCATGGCATGTCAAACAGTTCCATTTCTTTCTATTATTTTCCATTGGGTAGACTAATTCCCTGTTAAATCTGCTTGTGATGTGTTTCCAGATTGAAGGAGCTCTTTCTCGACTGTGGGAGGGAGGGAGAGGTTTTTAAGAGTAATGGAGAGAATTCCCTTCTCGGAGTCACAAATGCTTTGAGCGCAGCCCTGCTCTTCTAGGTCGATACAATGCTGCCATCACATGGTTCACGTTTGGTACAGCGCCCGGAAAGGAGAAGGTTTCCAACCCAACACAGGGGCAAGCAAACCAAATAGTTGTACAGACCCTCACTACGCACACACATAATTAAGAGCTAGATATCAGTGATGCATATCACAAATCTAATAAGACCTATTTTTTTCTTGTGTCATTCCTTGGATACACGGAAGCCCGGCTTTCAGAATTTAGAAATTTCTGACTCCTACAACTGCCAAGGGAAAGTTGATCATATTACAAAACACACATCCCAGCTGCTGAAACCAGACACAGGCAGAACAAGAAAAAAGCCTTTTCTTTATGCTGACAGTGAGGCAGAATTAACAAAGTCAGATGGCTGTAGACATGATAACAGGCACACACTTCCATATCAAGCATTTGCAGGATTATACCTAGCATGAAACTTTTCAAAGATATCTTACCTAGTTTAAAAGACCACAATATGTCTCAGCACGAGCACCATGCCTTACTTTAGGCAGCATGTCAGATTTTCTTTATTCATCACACAAACAAGGAGAGATAGAATCAAAATAATGAAATTATTGTAAAACAACACTAAGTACTGTAAATGTTATTCATTCTGAATTCACAGGAAGATTCCAGCCATAAGAAACTAAGGGCATGTCTATTTGAAACAATGATCCCCAAATTCCTTTAAAAGTATCCACAAAACTCTATGTAACTTATATGAGAATGAGAGAAATCATGCAACAGTGTATTTATCCTGAAGGAAAAATGAAGACTAAGTAAAATCTAGACAGATCAGGTACGAGAAAGGAGTATTTGATCAAATGGAACCCATCCCTGCCTTTACAAAAACTAATTACAAAGCACATAAAGAGCTGGTTTCTACCTTGTGTTTCATGCCTGAGACTTTCCTTGCTAAAGATGCAGTTACCACAAAAGGCTTTTTGCCCTTGTAATGCAAGTGAAGAGACACTGATGCAAGTAAGAAAAGCTCATGTTTGTTAATGGATAGGTGAATTTGCTACATATACTGCTAAGGATAGCTTACAGAGAGCTTTCTGTTACTTAGGGGAAATTGTCTGGTGTAAACCAGCACAGAAATGGAATGGTTAATAAAGTATTTCTATTTTAAAATAAAATCTTGTTTCTTCCATCAGCAAAATTCTTGAAACAGTCTCATTTCTTGTGTGGTTTTGTGGCAGATGCAGAAACAACTGTAGAAACAATATTACGATAAACCATCAACTATTCCAGCAAGTTATATGTACTTGGGTTCCAAAATTCACAACAATTCTGTCTTTCCAGGACATATAGCTCCCATTCAAAATTACACAACAGTTAAAGGCTTGGTTGAAAGAGGCATTTTTTTCCCTGTGACCACTGTTGTGGCAAAGCATAGAAATTCCAAGATGTTTCTAAGAGTTGTTTGTTATTTTGAAGTTGAAAGGAATATAAGGCATTGGCTACTTCCTCATCTTTTATTAAGCTGTATTAGGAATATATGGAGGGGAAAACAATGGGATTTTTTTGTTAATATCAAACGGTTTGTAGTGTAACAATGTGCCACCATTTCCTTGCTATATCAATAATGTTAACTTTCACACACATCACTCTGTCTATGAATTAATGGAAAATGAGAATTGCCTAGCACACCTGTTGGAAACTGCAGCCACAAATTCCATAACTGAAGGTGAAGTCACGATGCTAACAAAAATTTCACTCACTTTTTCTAACTTGTCACAAGAATTTTATCAGCTTCAGAAATGTGTGATGGTCCTACTTCACACCCAGCAGCGAACAGATCAAGAAGATATTATGAGCTGCTCTTTACATTAGGTGCAAGCGCACTTGGGCAGTTTCTGAGTTTTTCACAGTGGGTAGATACTTCACTGAGACTGTGTAAGAGCTTGCTTCAGGGCTCATGAATAAGGAAGTGGGCTGTTATTCCCAGTTCATTCCCTCTTTTTTTTTTTTTAAGTTGTATAACTTCTTACGTCTATTTCTACTTCAAACAGAGCCATGAAAATAACATTTTCTTATGTAAATAGACTGGACAGATTACAGGAATCCTGCTAAATATTGATTTTGTAAAGGCAGAAGCTCGAGACATAGTTGTTTGAATTGTATTAAGTAGGGACTTAAACACTGATTTTAAAAAGTGAAAGTGTAGTGGTATGCATTAAAATAATATGCTTCATTTCTCCATATTAAGCAATGATTATGAGCATAACATAATAGGACTGTATTTCTGAGGGCAGGTGAATATATTTGAGAGAAAAAATGAATGCTGTACTTCCATAAAACACTGCTTAAACAAGTCTTGTCCTGTATTTGCTTCTTCTAAAACAAATGTTACCTATTCCAAACATACCATCAAATCCAAAGACCATCACTTAGAGCATATTCTAGGTAAATCCCTGTAGTCTTACATATCCCATGATCCCATTACGTGACTCCAGAATGCAGACACATTCACATTTGTCCCACTGCTCAGTGCTACATCTTCAGGCCTATATATGAGATGTCCTATACTAGGCCTATACTAGCCAAACATGGGGAGAAAGAAAAGAATCTGCTTCAGTTTTCCGGTGACTGTTCTTTTATCTGATAAGGCCAGCCAGAAGGTGCATTGATAAGTGGCCTAGGCCAGGCTCCATTCCTGCTTTCCTACTGTGAGGAGAGATAATAGATCCATTTTATTGTACTTATCCTGCACAGCCTAGCCTTTAATTGCCCAGGAGAAGTATAGAGGATCTTGTTCTTCCTCTCCTTTCCTTTCTCTTTCCCTTTCCCTCTGTCTCACAGACTCTTGGAAGTGATTCCATCTTTTCTTGAAAAAGTCGTTTAATTTGGCAAGGCCCTATCGTAATCGGTATTCTCATAAATAGAACATTTTAGTTCACAAGTTTTTTTTAGTCCATGATTTTAGTCCATTTTGAGCTATGTGATTTTGCCATGTGGGATAGGAAATTAATTTTTATATGCCAGTAAATGAACACTGGAATGTAAATGCACTTTTTTTTAGAAAAAGAATTGTGAAAAACATCTTTCATTTTTCTTCATTGTTATGATGAAAACTATATAAATGATTCATGAAAATTTGAAAAACTGTTTTAACTACCTGTCTTTATAATCATTGCAGTTTATGCAGTTTTCATGGAAGCTGCTCTCCCCAAGTATCACAGCATTACTTGGGACAGCTGTTGCTTTCTTATATGTGTTCTCATATTTATTCTGTTAAGGTTTTTTTGTAGGTTTAGTTCAAGCCATAATGTTAAAAACCGTTAAGCAATGTTTAGAAGGTGGGGTTTTGTGTGTTTAATACATGCTCTCATCAGGTAAATGTGCTTTCCATTTTTAAATTCAATGGCTTATAATGACTTTATGTCTTGTACAATCCAGAATATTCTCTAATAGAAATCTATAACAGTCCTTAATTGTCTTTTCTGAATGACATTACCACTTCTATTTTCCTCAAAGAGCCATTTCAGAGGGGTCATGATAGTCGTATCAGTAGAAGATGAAGGAAATAGCAGTACTCAGATTCTCCAGCTCCACTTACCACCATAAGCCAAAGTAGTACCATTTTCACTTGGTACCCATGCCATTCAGCCTCAGAAGATTGCTTTAAATAAATCTCCAAGAAAAGTCTACCAGTTCTAACTCCCACTAAACCAGATTGCAAATCCTTGTGCACTGTCTCTGCTTTAACATGACGCATTACAACAAGCACAAAGACCACCTCCCTTTGACAGTTTTTAAGAAATGATGGAAACCAACAGTTCTGCTTTTGAATAGGAAGCTACACATAATATTGAAGAGCTCTGTAGAAAACCACTGTTGCCTGTACAGAACTAAAGCATATTGCTTCTGTTCCTGAAAATATTCTGAATGTTATGCATGTAATGAATGACAGTTTGATAACACATAACTTAATGGAAGCTTTGCCATTGGCATAATTTTGAGGGACTCAATCCAGGAGACCTTCCATACATCCAAGCATTTGCAAGATGAAAATACAGGGTAAATGCTGTGTGGCTTTCACTTAAAGTGGCGTGGAATGAAAGTATTCATTCCAGGTCATAACCTTTAATGTAAGAGAGTATTGGGATGTCATGTGCTTCCAGTCATTCCAGGCATTCAAATTTTTAGGTATCGCCTCTCTGTTCTTGCCTTTGGGACCTTGTCCTACAGTAACCAGATGCTGTGACACTGGTAACATGCTCTACCTGAGCATGTTAAAACTATAAACCATTTAGAAAACCCATTGTAATGTAGCAGTTTAAAAGCTTTGGCTGTTACTATAAATTCTACTCCAACTAAATCTGGTAACACTTTGTCAAAACAAATATTGTGAGAAGGCCCTGTAGTGGAATGCATGGTTCTGATTAATTCATGCAACAATGAGGCAGCCATTTCAATTGATAGTGGTTAGCGAACTTTCTAAATCTGTAAAACTTCAGCAGGCTTCAGCTTCCTGTAAATACCAGTGTCTATTTTTACATCACAGCTTCCATTTAAAAGAAAACCAAATGCATCAGCCTGCAGCTGCTAATGCTTCAAACACCGGGGAAAAAAAAAGGGCTTTTATTCCACCTACCATGCAGTGGGAGTGTTGCCCCACTTCATTGCTTAAGGACTAAGTTGCAGGCTCTTTTCTCTGGCCTGCTCTAACCAGAAAGAGAAAATAGAAACTTTTTTTGTCAGAGCATCATCTAGAGATCAACTATTCATCTCTGACTAAAATCTTGATACAAACATATCTAAAGATCAATGATCTAACCAGACAGCAAGCGAGGGAGAGTGAGAAGTAGGTTTTACTTATCCTTTCATTTTACTGCCTGATCATGGTGTGCTCCTAAATTTGATTAAATACTGCTCATGTCAGTTACAGCAACTTCATCTGCTTCCTAGCACAAGTTCTGGAAATCTGAAAATTTAATACTAATAAATTGTGTGATGCCATTATGCTCTCAGCATAGCCTCTTTGCTAGCCTATGGACTGGCATACACAGAAAGAGTCCCAGGCACTGGTAGTCTGAATGGAGAAGCTGGGGAAAACGGTTATGACATCAACATACAAGGCAGGAAGATTAAACATTTTGGGTTAAAGTACTTCCACATACTGGTCATATCCCTGTCTTTTCACACCTGCTCCACATCTCTTTTTCTGAGAAAATTTAGGTCATCATCAGCCAGAAGAGCAGGTCTCTCTTCAGAGCTGGACTGAGCTGCCCAGATGCTCTTCCAGCTGTTTTAAATGGAACTGATCTCCCAGTCTCCTGGGTAAATTGTGCCAGTACATAACCACTCTTAACAACTAAATCCAGGTGAAACTTCTCTAGCTGCAACTTGTGTCTGCTGCTTGTCCCATCACTATGCACCTCAGAGAAAAGTCTGGCTCCGCTCTTTCTACAACCACCCAAAAGTTCATGTAGACATCCATAAGGTCTTTCATTTGGCACCTTTTCTCCAGCCTGAAGGAATTTGGTTCTCCCAGTTTCTGCTTACGTGTTGTATGCAGTGTTCAAGGCCAGGTTGGATGAAGCCTTGGGTGATATGGTTTAGTGTGAGGTGTCCCTGCCCATGGCAGGGGGGTTGGAACTAGATGATCTTAAGGTCCTTTCCAACCCTAACTATTCTATGATTCTATGCTCCAGCCCGCTGATCATTTCAGTGGCCCCCTGCTGCCTTTTGTCAAAATGCCCCCTGCACTGGCAGGTCCAAAAGTGGCAATAACCCAAACTCAGCTTCACAAGTGCTAAATTCTTGGGAAGCATCACTTTTCTCAACCTGCCAGCCTCACAGGTCCACATGCTTCCCAAAATTCTTTTCTAAAAAGCTGAATTCCAGATAGTCAGCTGCAGCTTGTGCTGTTGCAAGGGACTATTTCTCCCCACATGCAAACTTGCCAACATGAAGTTGCTGATATCTCATTCCTCCATCTAATTACAGACAATTTTATTTTATAATTGTAGTTGCTTCCATCCTCTGCTCCAGCTTAAAAAAAAAAAAAAATGCAGCCTTTCCATTCTGTCATTAACCATCCAGATTTTTCTGTGAATTTGAATTGTCTGACAATACCAGACATAGCAAATACAAAGATCAGAAGCAACTTCATTCATACCTGCGCATCTCCTGATTTGTATGAACACAGCTATAGAGCATGAAACCAAATTAATAGCCTTCTTAACACAGGATTAATTCTATATTTTCATTTGCACCCAGAAACTTCTTTATGCTAGATAAAATTTTGCTAGAACATGGATTTTGTCCATGTCAGTGGCAGAAGCTGCGCAATATTCTACAGTATTTTCTGCTTCTTCCCAACATAGTTTTTGGCTTGATAATCAGAAAAGGGTTTCTATATACAGATAATAATGCCTCTAGCCACATTGACAGATACTTATGTGTATCCGTATTATAAAACTCCATATTAAATTTAAGTAATTTTCCTGCTCCACTTGTCATCCCCAGATATTCCTACAGAAATCGCAGCAATGAGTAAACAACAAGAGTACCTGACCACAACTCCACTGTGCACAGTGAGCACTGAGTGGATGCAGCAAGCACTCTTTCTTGCTTGAACTGACTCCAGGTTTCACATCTTGAAGAGTTTATCTTTTGCAGTCACAGCTACTCTTACTAGGAACAGCTGACTCCTCAAGAAATGTGCAAGACTTTTAAGAAAAAAAAAAAAAAAGCATGTTTAAAGTGTTTAAAATCCAACTCAAATTTCTGAGGCAATTCTTTCTTACAAAGCAGAAACTGAGAAGACAGCCTTAAAATTAGCAAAAGGATATCCCGGAAACACATTTTCCCATGAAATGTGGAAACCTGTAAAGCTATATTCAGGGCAGTACCTGTGACAAGGTGAAGGAATGAACTATGTATATTCAGAGCTGCATTACAGAAGGTTTAAAAAAGTACAATTAAACCTAGCTTGAGTTTGAGCAAGTTGTCAGGAGCTGCTGGTGGAAGCTGACTCCTCTGACAAGGGGGACAGTGAACAATATAGAGAAAATGCTGAAGGATGTTTGGCTTCTACAAGGTCTAGCAAAAGCTTGCAAAGGAAAGGTTAAATGTTAGGAAAGAGAAAATGTGTGTGCAAACCTTTATTGCTTCTGCCTTTCCCTTTGCATGCTATGTAGCTTTTGGTGAATTAATAAATAATGTTTTGTTTTGAAGAAGCTGGTTTTGAACCAGCCAGTGTAACAAGTCCCCAGATTAAAGCGGCTTACAGGTGACCAAGGCAGCTGAGCCTGTCCCCTTAACTCTGTCTGGGAGAAGGAGGGCTGTGGAACTAAAATCGAGTCCCAGAGGGATATGGTTATCAGGAGAGCACCTCACAAGGATGCACTCTCAAACTGGGATGAAAGGACCCCAAAGCACTGCTCACCTCTCAGCTCCCCCGACATGGCCTTGGACCCTGCTGAGCCATAGTTTTGCCTTTAGAAATAGAGATACACCCTTGTGAAGAAGTTTCCACTCATTAGTCTCAGACAGGGCATTATCTACAGAGGTTAATGAGCAAGAGAGAACTGTGATGGCCAGCCAATATCCTGCCTCACCAAGAAGGCTGAACTAGTCAGTGGTACCAGCACATCATTGTTAGAGAAAATATAAAATTCAAGTGGAAAAATAATCCAAGTTCCCACTGTTGGGTGTATAACTCAGTTTCCATAAAGCCCTGTAGATAAAAATGGTTGCTTAGCTAGTACTACAGAAACAGCAGCCATACGAAGCTGTTTTTGGCAAAGGATCCAGTTGTTGGGTTAAAAAAAATCTCAATGAAAGATAAAGAAAAAGTAGCAGGTTCCAAAGGAAGAAATCTGATAAAATTAAAGTGTAATAGACACTTCAAACTGTGTGATCTGACCTAATAAGTTATTAATAGGGAACCATTACTCCTCATACATTTTTTATGAGGAAGGCATTGCCTTTTTGTCAAGATTAGTGGATTATAAAATATTTGTGCTACACAATATAAATGACCCTACCTATTAATAAGTCTCTGGAAAGATATGCTTAAATTGAATTACATTAAGAAGAAAACTGCCAACAGAAAATTAGGCATAATTAATGGGAACACATAAATAAACCAGAGATAGAGGGAAAAGGACATTCTCTTCATTGATCATTTTGAGGATTAATTGCTGATATGCTCTAATGACATACCAACTATTACTGTTTTTATAAGGATCATTTCACAGAAGATGAAATCCATGTAACTATGAATATGTATTGCAATTTATTGCCAGAAGAAAATTACACTGATCACATACCTCTAATTAGTGGATAGTTCTGAAGGCATAAAGATACAGCTTAAAATGTAATATGCAATAAAGGCTCATTAAACTCTCTCAGTAAAATAGATTTATTAACTTTTTTGCTGATATTCAAATACTAAGCTTTCCCTGCATGTTTACAGGACAAGCTGCACTGAGAGTGAGGACATAGGTAACATCACTGTTATTTTCCAGATCCTTTCAGAACAGCGATACCTTGGAGATGAAGGAAATTATTTTTCACGTCTCATTCACATAATGGACAAAGTGAATAGAGTTACACAATGAACAAGCACTCCAATCTTCTCTATTCGCCAGCTTATATAAGGTTTCCTTGGATATCACAGAACTGTCTCCAGTGCGTGCAGCCACGTTCTGGTATTCACAGACTCACAGAAACTTTCGAAGGCTTTCATTATTCATCAGGAATGTAAGTATAAAGGCTCATCGATCAATCTTTTAAACAAAATCTTACACAATGCAAATAGAAAAATTATTTTGCTCTCAAAGTCCTCTAAATAAAATAATTAATTAAAAAATAAGTTGCTAAATAAGGCCCTTTTTTCTAGGTGGAAGAAAAGAAAGAGGACCCATTCATTAGAAATAATCCACCTGAAACAAAACACCTTACACTAATCCCCTAAAAACCTTATCTACTCTTTGACACTGTTGTAACAAACACTTCCAAAGTACTGTGCCAACATTGCTCATGTGTTCAGTGGATTTTAATTAGAGCTCTGAAAGCTTGGGAAAACTGGCCGAGCAAGCAAGCTTGCTCTTTTCAGATAGCAGTACAACTGTCCTTTTACCCACCTTCCAATCATAGCATATGTTTAATTAAAATCTATGCAAATAATGGGGACAGAAGAGAAAAATCTCCTTCCCACAAATTAGGGAGGAAAACATGATTAAGAAGGTGCATAGCAAGCTGAAGAAAGCAACACATGTTCTTTAGTTGTA
This sequence comes from Melopsittacus undulatus, assembly GCF_012275295.1. Taxonomy (NCBI): domain Eukaryota; kingdom Metazoa; phylum Chordata; class Aves; order Psittaciformes; family Psittaculidae; genus Melopsittacus; species Melopsittacus undulatus. Next base: position 94,813,828 of record NC_047527.1, on the reverse strand, counting down.
CTCTGAACTGAATGTCTATGGTTAGGTCTTGGGAAACCATTCTTTGTGAATGGTGTGAATGGCTTCATGTATGAGCCTCTTTAAATGCTTTAGAGTCAACAGAGATATATATGGATTATTAGCAAAATTATAGCAGATAAGAGCACAGAGAGACCCATAGGGTTCTGAATTGTTCTGCTGTTGGAGTAGTAATCACCTCAGATATTTGTCAGATAATGCTTATTTTTCTAATTCACCATGAGAGAATGCCTATCTGTCACCTTTACTAAAGCAAACCAGTCCACCTCACCAAGCAGGTTAGCAGACAGCTTTGTTCCTGCTATGGCATCAGTCTCCTAGCCTAGCAAACCCTCCCACTTTGCTCTTCTTTTGGATCCACCTGAGGTGTGAGAACCACACTCACAACAATTAAGGGAGGAGAGAAATGGTCCAGCCATAAGTAAATGCTGCAAGAGCTAAGGGAGGAAAGCTTTGGGACAGTTGAGTTGTAATCACTCCAGTCAGGATTCAAGCTCATTAGGGAGAGACAGAAGATGAAAAAGATTAACTGAAGCACAGTACGGAAAACACACCAGTGATAAAAAAAGAATATGAAAGAAGAATAATGACTAAAAGCAAAGGAATAAAAGGCAGGGGGAGGGGGAAGGAGGGAGGATACCCAACAATAAGAAGGAAAAATAAAACACAAAATCAAGAAGGATGGCAGTCATGAGTATAACCATAAATCAGTCACATCCTATGGGCTACTCTGATGCCCAGTTATTAAAGCAAGTTTGAAGATAAAAAATATCTGTTAAAATAAATTACAGGCCTTCTTCACACAGTATTTCATCAGGATTTGAACCTGCAAAAAAGAAGTTAAGAACACTGAGCCTAAAATTGTTGTTAAAAGTTAACAATGCTGAGCCTAAAACTGCTGCATTGCTTTTGAAAGCAAGACTGTGGAAAAGTTCATGTTTCAGGGGTACCAATCACATTAATCTTTGATATAATTATTCATATAAATATAAAAATAAGCACTTTAGAGAAAAGAATAAATTCAAAATATGTAGAGGCCTAGACACAATGTGAAATAATTCAAGATGATTTTTAGTTAGTTTTACTAGATGGCTTGTCCTATTAAATAAGACTACAAACACTATATATCTAAGAGCTGCGGTCAGAAGGGGTACTACTGAGCATTTCCAAATGCTCAAAAAGTTCAACAAATGCTGAACACAAGTGCTGAACATTAAATAATTTTGTGATTAACTACTGTTTAAATGAAAATTCAAGAGCAATCATAATCTCTATTTATGTGTTGAAAAGAGAGGATGAAGTCTCTTATTGAGGCACAGAGTGAAATAATTAGGATAGAGGCTCAGGAGTTGTTACTTTTTCAAAAACTGGTTGCAAGGTACATCTGGACTTCTATATTTGGGTAGTTGTGATTCCTTGGTCTTTCAGCTATATTTAGCAGATTGAAAAGACAGCAAAACAGAAATTGAGAGATGATGTTGACACACAATAGCAGTTACTGAAAAGCACAGCTCTTCTGGAGTCTGGAGTCTCCCGTCATGACCTTAGGGGGTAGCACGTTGTAATGAAGATTTTCTGCAGAATCTGAAGATTTCCCTATTCTACTGTCATTATTAAGAAAAGGGGGAGTGATTTAAATCTTGAGAGGAAAGCTGCCACCTGCAGTTTGAATGCCTACAAGAGAATAAGTAAAAATCTGCATAGGAAGCAAATGTTTCATCAAATTGTTGGTTATATTAGCAGGCAAAAGATTCTTTTGTAGTACCTGGCAAATTTAAAGCTCTATTTGGTGAGCTAGAGAACCTTTCCATGTTATCACTGGATAAAAAGAAATCAAAAGTATTTGCTGATCAGTTACTGATAATTAGCTACAGTTTTTGCAATTTTTCTTCAAGTTTCTCATGGAAGCAGGTCAGCTTCAGGGAGGTGGTAAGGTACCACACACACCAAACTAGCATCTCCTATAAGATATCTGAAACCCATCTTAAAAAAAAACCAAACAACCTTATAGTTACTACTTTACTGCCTTAGTCTTTTAGCTTTCAATACTCATAAATATATATACAAATGAATATATTTCCCTAATACTTTGTCCAAGTTATTTCTATGTCTTTCCTTATCCTATTTGCTAGGATAAGGAAAAAATAAAAAAGCTATTAAATCCTTCAAGAACTGCCTGTTTAGCTTCACTGTGCCTAGAACACCCACTTTAAGAAACTGTGCTGTTGAAATGATCTGCACATGAATTTGGCTACAATTGGCAAAAGCAGCTACTAACTGGGAAAAAAGTGCAGAATTGGTAATCAGTAAGGACTCTGCCTCCATTTAACTTTACTTAGTACAAAAGCTGTGGAAGTCAAAACAAATAAAATTCAGAGTCTGTTTTTGCACATTGCAGTTTGTCATGGTTTAAGCCCAGACAGTAACTCAGAACCACACAGCCACTCACTCTCCCCCTTCTTCGTCCCCTGCTCCCAGAGGGGATGGGGAGGAGAACTGAACCCAGAACACACAGTCAGGAGTAGTTTGTCTCTGACAAGTTAACTCAGCTCCTCTAGTGATGTCCACATCTATCAGAACCCTAGATTTGGGTGTGGTAAAAGATTTTCCAAAAGTTTGAGTAGTTCCAAGTTTGAATCTTGAGTTGTCCCTGTCTTTATGACTGTTGACTATTTTTCAGATACATTTTTGTTTAAAACTATATGCTTCAAACACAAATAAGTTGTGTTTTAAAAATTCCTGTCAGAACTCGCAATGGCATAGAAAGCACTTCTTATGAGAAGCACAAGATACCTGGTCTGATAATACCCAAGACTGGTTTGCTTTTCTAATTTGTGAAAGGCACAGCTCCTCACAATTCTCACTCTGAATGGATGAGTTTTGGGATGCAGCTAAGTAATGTTCTCTTCTATCCCTACTCATTTGGAAATAATTACCAATGTAATAATTACCGGTGTTAAGAGATTGAGTTGTTTATCATAGAGACTTTTTAAACCCCCTCATTATCCTCTCGTGTTGTTCTACAACTCCCAAGCCCTGAACTGCATTAGTACTCACTGACCATAAATCCTAGTGTCTGTCACCAGCAGCTATGTTGAAAGAGATGGAAAAAAGATGAAGAAAAAAGGGAACTACAGATAAAAAACTTAATGTTGCTGAAAATGATCAGCAAACTATTACCTGATTTATATCTGGTGGCACCAACCACATCCCTAACAGGAAAGTGGAATACCATTAAACTAGTAATTTCTAATACCAGTAACAAGCAATGCTACTGACAATTTCAAACACACGGAGTGTCCACTGGATATTAACCCTAGCTAATTCCCAAACCACAGTTCCTTTGCATAGGTTAAGCATGAGCTACAGTCACAGTCTGTAAGTATCTTGGGTTTGCTATGCTGACTCCTTTTCACAAGTGTCAATTTGGTTACTTACAAAAGTGTAAAACATAGGTAACAGGGTTTGGGATATTTTTTTAAACTTTAGAAGTATCTGCCTATCGATTTACAATTTTTGTACATCTTGCTCCCACTAAGAGCTCTCATTCTCATAGAGCCACTAGCTTCCAGCCTCTGAAACCTCAGACTCAGCAGTGCCCAGAGCAAACAAAACCCCATTTCTTCTGTCATCAGAAGAAATGGCACAAGAAAGTGGGATCGTTCTAGAATATGTTGTCCTCCTAAACCACATGATGCATTCAGAGAATTAAATTTTCAACGAGTCATTTACTGATAGCCACTCTGCGAGTGCTACTCTACCAGCTTAAGTTTCTTGTGGTTCCACAGGCATTTATAGGACAGGGTTTCGTTATGGAAAGATGCTGTGTGGAAGCATTTCTGTTTGTCTTTCCCTGCCAATGTTTGTTCTTACCAAACAAGGTCAAAGTTAACAAAACACACACAAAAAAATAATAATTGTAATACCTGTGCTCTTTAGTTTTCATAACAATTATGAAATAGCAACCACCCTCATCGAGGGGGTAAGTGATTAGCTGAAGTGCATTCACTATTGATGGGCAGCAAGTGTAAATGAAACTGCAGCAGCTCAGTGCTGCAGGATTTTAGAGCACATTTTTCACTGACTAGATTTATCACTTCTCTGAAGTGAATACTCTTCGGTGGAACATTTCTTGCAATGCAATATATTTACCATGCAAGTATAACAAGGTGGTGTAAGTTCCACCAGGAGTCCACCAGGAGGTAATATCATTATTATTTCCTTTTTCAGAGACATAAAGATTTCCTTTCCTTTTTTTCTTTTTTTTCCCCCCTCTTCTTCTTGTGGAGAGCAGGGGGAGTTGTAAATAGTCACTAAAAGAACAGAGATCCCAACTAACTGCAGACTTTAGATCACTGCACTTTTTACTCATACTATGCACTCAGAGACAGCTAAAGCACTTCTTATATTTTTCTCAGCTTTATTCTAGCACAAACCAGGTATTTTCATCTAGACCCTTCTTTCAGCTGTACCTGTTTATTTAATATATATAATATAATAAATATATAGGTATCTACACTTTTTTTTAATCTTTCTTATCCTTCAGGCTCTCTGTCTCAAAGTGGATTAATTACTAGTTTGTGAAACTTGGTACTCAGTCTCAAGGTTCTAGTAATATGAACCAAGGCAATGACCTTTTGTTTTGAGAACTAATCATTCTAAATTTTCTTTCCATTCCTTAAACCTCAGTCAAAAGCAATGCAGAACAAGCAGTACAGGCTCTATGATAGGAAACTATTTAGCTAGATCTTGGGGAGTTACTATTTACCTTATTAAACATACTGCAGATCATCTTCTCACTTTGAATTCTACACTTCTTTTTTTTTTACTCTTTCCATGTGTCTTTCCAATTTTGTTCTGCAGCTGTAGTTTAACACAGGACCTGGTAGTCTGGTATAGGAAAGCTTTGATGTTCTATTCAGAACATCAAACTATTCAGGGAGTTTAAGTAGCTTCTTTTGCAGAAGCCTGCTCCAGACATCAGTGTCAACATTTTTTTTTCTTTCTATTTTCCCATCTCTTTTATTGGTTTGGTAACCTCAATAACCTGAGGGATCAGACAAGTCATCAGGAGATAGAAGAAATTTATGGAAACTACCAAGCAGAGTGGGATTGACATGTTATAAAAGGAAACATTATGAGAGGGACAAAAAAGGAAAACATACAAAGATTTCATTTGGAATACAGGACGTAATTAAAAGCAAGCAGATTAAATCACCTCACACCACCAGCTGAGTGTAAGAATTTTCTAAGTATCGATAATTGAAGTTACATAGCATTGGCACCTATGGAAGAATCTTGTGACGTTCAAGAAATGAAACACATCAGGTATGGTTTGGCAGAGTGATACAGAGAATTGCCCTGTTGAATCATCCTGAAGTGGGACAGAAATATGCACTGCTCACGTCCATGATCCCTAAGTGGAATGGAGGTATAATTCTGCTCTGTGGAGAGGGGTAACTGAAAACATGGTCTTTATTTCTTTCATGCTAAAAGTGTTTCATCCAGCACAAACTGGCATAGCACCGTTCAAATAAAGGTTTTGTTTGCTTCATCATTCTCACCCTGTTTCATCCTGCAAATGAACTGATGACTCATTTGTATTAGTCACATTACGTAAGATATTATTACGATGTGCTCAGATGACAACATAAGAAACAGAAGAGTGACTCTGCCCTGGAAAGAGACTGTGGGTAGCCTTCAAGTTACAGAACACTACTATCTGGAAGAAGTACACTAATGACATGCAGAGATTTGGTGTCACTGAGTTCCTTGATCCCTTTCCTATTACCTCTGATGGTCCTTCTTTATGGCTGAAAACTATGCCAACTGACAATTACATTCTGAATTGCTGCCTTCTAAAGTGAAAACTGAACAGGCTTTATGCCATCTATAAAACACCCTATGCAGTCCACTTTGTGAAATGACCCTTGCTTATGCAAGGTCAGGTGCCTAAGGTGCTATTTGATCACATCAGTCATGCTGTGCAAGACATCCACCAACAAGTGGAGAAGAGACAGCATTGCAATTTTACCAATTGTTAACCATTAATAGAGAGTTCGCTTGATTGGAGTGAGACTCCTTCATTATACATAACCATTACAGTTTATAGAGGGGTTTTTAAGTTCCATCCTTCGACTTGATTTCTCTGACGATATAATACAAATAAGAACCTGACTGCTCCATGACTGTCACCTTCTTCCCCAACCATCTCCCTGGCCTGACCTTGACCTATAGATACACTTTAGCATTTAGTGATAATGTGGTTTGTGGTAGCAGTAACCGCAAAACAGGATCTTTCCAGTGGCTTCAAGCCAGAGCGTTACTCAGTAGCTAATGGTTGGAATGGAATGATAACAGATATGGGTGAAAAAATCTGAGATTTTGCTTTTCTGTTAGTTTGAAATAAGAAGAAAAATCTACACTAGAAGGATCTTTGATCTTGCAAAGTGTCTTTGATTCTGCAAAGTATTCCTTTGAGAAATTACAGTAGTACATGTCCATGGGTCTGACATCCATTAATGTCTCAGTTGTGTAAATATGAAAAACATTTTACCTAGAAAAAAACCTATCATATGTTCTTATTTTTCTTTTTCCCAACACCATTTCATGACAAGTGAGGAGTTAAATTTAGCTTTAGGAACAATAATCTATTGCAGTAAATTACAATAAATTATTGCAGTCATTACAGAAAAAATCAAGAACAAATCTGACCAAGAACAGCCTATATTCTAGCAAGCAAATAAACCAAATATGTACTCAGTTATCACTGAAATATACCCTACACTCTGCATAATACCTTGCATAATTTCTCAGGTAGGAAATGTCATAAGGTGCTGCTACATTTTTTAACCATGTAAGCATTTTTTGCCGATATGGTACTGCAGCCTGAACACTTTTGGTAAGCTTTTGGTGTGTGAATGAAGTAATCTCATTTCCAAAGATAAATTTATGATCTGTTCATCATTCTTTAATAAACATATTTTCATCACTCCAGAGTTAGCATACAGATGATTCCAGTCCTAGGCCTCAGTTAATCAAATTAAGTCCATCACTGTTTTAATACACTGAAATCATTGGTGACAAAACTTTAGACAAATGCTTATCATGATTGTCTCCATTCTCATGGTCCTGCAAATGTTACTTTTCTGCAAATGTTACTTTTCTTAAACTACTCTTATCCTTTGTAAGGAAAAACAAAATGCTCAATCCAGTCTGTGATGGTGTCTTCCTTTCACAGATCTGCCCAGTCTGAAGCTGCTCACTTTATGACTGGTCCACTAACTCAAAACAAGATTAATTCCCCTTAGTGATATATAACTACATGAATTTTTAACTGTAAAATATTTTGAATTTATTTTCTAAGTATTGACATAATGATAAAAAGTTAAATTACCTCCAGGACATGAGAAAAGACTTTGATTAAATATTTTTGAAGGATTTTTATATGCTGTAAAAGTTGTTCTTAGGCATTTTCTTTACCCATTATGCAAATATGTCAACTCATTAATAATTCAAAATAGGCAATACATTAATAATTAGGATCCCCCATTACAAATCTGACCTTTAATTGAATTCTATAGAAAGAGACTGTGAAAAATGAGCCTCTTGATTTATGCTAAGAATAAAGGTTAAAAAGCGTTTTCCTAGTAGGTCTAATTTTTATCATTATTGCCTAAGCAGAAACATTGAGATAAGAAATTTTTTTCCGAGTTCAAACAGTGTTTTGTGGAAAAGCTACTTCCAAGAAAAAATAAATGAAAATATGTTCATTTACGCATGGTTTAGTAGAATGCATCACTGAACAAGTGATATAGCAATCACAGGTACTTCAGAGATTTGAAGAAAGTCAACCCTTTTCCTTCATTTCTCTTTGCCAAATGAACCCTGGACTTCATGATTACATAATTCTTCAAACTTCATAAATTTTTCTTCATAATTCTTCTTGTTAACTTCATCATAATATTTAAAGGTAAAAGCATTAACTGACTATACAAAAGAATGATTGCTTTCAGGTACAGAAAAACTGACAAACTGCTACAGACTCTTGCAGTGTTGCAAGGATACTGCTGCTGTAATTATTTGGCCTTCTGTTCTTACTGCTTCCCAGAAAAGTTGTGTCTGCACAACTTTTTACAAGCAATTACAACTTTGTAGACAGATTTATTTCTTGTAAATCTTAAGCAAAAGCTTAATTATGATTAGAATACTCTTAAAGAAATGGAAGGGGAAAGAGGAAAATGCCAATGAATGCAACAGAGAATGAGTAAGATGAGGATTCCCCCAAAAGGACTGGACAAACATTTTATTTGTTCAAAAGCTTGGGAAAAAAACTGTTATGTGTCCTGTTGCAAAGTACATCAAGACTAAATGCATATAGAGGGGTGTTGCATGAAAGCCATAGTAACCTAATGAAAGTTTGGACTTTTTATTTCATTTCATAAAGATCTAAAGTCTAAAAGAAATCTTGAATGTCCCAGCAGAAAAGGTTACATTTTGGCTGGTAAATCAAGAGTACCATTTGGTGCTGTAGTGCACAGCAGAATCAATTATTGCTATGTAGGCTACCACATTGGTGCAATGCTCTTTAAAAAGTGATAACTTTGAGAAACTAGAAATGTATCAAATTAATAGATATCATCCACTTGAACAATTAAAGCAGCTTTGTCACAGACATATGCTTTGAAGATAATTTAAAGATCACAGCCCCTCTACTCCTAAAAGGGATAAGAATATCACGGCTAACTAAATCCTTGTTCATACTCATTTCTGTCATATTCATTTTTCCAAGTCACCAATATGGTTATACAACAAACTACCCCAGCCACAGCCATGCTTAACAGCAGCTCCACAGGCACTTTGTCAGTCCCCTGTATAAAGTGTGAAGGAGTTGCATGTATCTGCATTTTCATATCTGCAAGTAGAAATTCAAAACTACCAGTTTCACCCAAAAGTACTCACATGCTACAAGAACATTAATACAACTACAATTTATCAGCTCCCAGAAAAAAAAACCAATAAAAAGTAAGCAGTTTTGTGTCCAAAAGGGCTAACACTTCTGAGTTCGCCTGCAGCAAAACACTGCTGTGAGGTCTAATGCTCTGCTTAGCAGTCTGAAGGGCTGCTAAGTTCATTCTTGCAGTAAAATATGTTATACGGACTTAAACTGTCCATTGCCTAAAAGGCACTACAGCCAGGAGAGTTTCAATTATGGTGAAATTGAACTACAACTAATGTTATGAAAGGGACCAGCAGCTCTCTCATTAAAGGGCACAGCATGACACTTCCTACAGAGGATTTAACAACATCACACTCCCAACTGTACCAGAAGAGCTGGAACAAAAATTGGATACGCAACACCCAGGCTGAGCAGCCTGGTCTTAGCACACACTGCAGCTTAGCCTGGTCTGGGTTCAACAGTCTTTGTATGGCTGGAGAATGAGGAGGACTCTGCTCCTTAAGCCATGTGTGCTCATACCACCTTCTTAACAAACACAGGGTTCGGGATAAAGTTTATAGGTGATTCTTGTTCATAACTCAGTCTGGAGTGTTCAACTTTACAGTGAAAGACCAGCTAAGATGCCTAAGAGCCCGACCCCACATCATGCTCATCCCTTCAGCAGCCAAGTTCTGCCAGTTTCTCTCAGGTAATTAGCAATAAGCACTTCAGCAAAAATTACAAATTTTTCTTAGGACTACCTTTCATTCTTCACAAGTTCAAATAAACTGCAAAAAGGCTCCATTCCAGCCTACAAACTGTGTGCATCCAAAAGTATGTTGCCAATTACTAGCAATATTGCTAAAGCTTTATATCTGCTACTGTGGGTATATAGAGTCACGTGCACATGATATTTTAGAGGGTGAACTCCTGAAATGGTAGCATGACTTGGAACATACCTCTGCATTCCAGGACATCAGACTGAGAATGTGTTCTACTGTAGCAAAACTTATTCTTACTTTTTTACATCTCTACCACCATTTCAGTTACAGGAAAACTACAGTGAAGACTGCTCCCCACAAGTGCAACAAGTTCTTCATGATGTCAGGGGAAAGACAGTATTAGAGTAATTGATTTCTTTCATAGATTGGAAGAGTGTTTTCAATATGTTTTGATTTTTCTCCAGCGATTCCCCCTTTCTATTTGATTGTACCTGTACTAGATACAACTGGCAGACACCATTTAAAAGGAAAAGGGGAGGAGGGAAGGGGGGTAATTGTCATTATTCTGCTCTCTTGCCATCTGTTCCACCTATGGAAGAAAAAAACTTTTATTTCATTATCAAAAAGGTTGCAGAAGTGCAATTGATTTTGTTAAGAAGCAAAGACTCATTATCGTTCCAAAGGCTGGAATTGTGCTCATTCCCCTGGACTCTCTAGATAACAAAGAAATAAAATTTAACCCAGCAATTCCTCCACAGAAAATTTACTTGTAACTAAAGATCATCCTTTAGAAAGACTTCAAACTGAGTTAAATTCCTTACCCAATGAAGAATTTTCTATGACTCATGGAAACTTCCCCCATTACTCAATTATTGTCATTGTTTAAAATAACCTTTTTTTTTTCCCCAGACTGAGAAATATCTGTACATATATTTCTTTATGGAGCTAGATATAATTATCTTATAAAGTATTTGTTCATATTTTTCAAATGATAAATGGGAAATTAAGTATATCATCAAAATTACAAAAGCAATATGGAAAAATGAAGTGATGAAAATCCCCTCAAACTACGTATATTGGTTCCTTATACTAAAATACAAAACACAATTTTTAGTAGTATTACCTAACCAATTATTCACACATTACTGCCTGCATTATAGAAAAGTGGTTCTTCTGCAAAAACTTGCACTAAAAAGGGTTGGAAATATTTACATATTTTGCATTAAAGTGTAAAATTGTCCCCCAAGATATTTGGTGAAATAAGCCAATAGGTCTTTGTGCCACAAACAGAAGACACTTAAAATTATTTGTTCCTGTGAAAAGCGATGTCAGCGGTGTTAGTCTTTTAAGCAGAACAATTTTTGCTGCATACATTAACAGTCCCGGACTTCCTCCTCTGTTTAAAAATACCATATTTGAAATTTCAGGACTGCAAGCAAGCACAGGACTGTGCCCATGGTCTGCAGAGAAGGGAAGGACAGAAGCAGGGAGGGCAGGAGAGGTGGCTGGACAGATGGGAGGTATTAAATTCTCAACTTTATAGTAATTCTCATGGCAGGGAGCTGAAACGTGTGGAGCAGACCCTGCATGTGGGCAGCAGATGCATGTGAGCTGGCACCTCCTTAGTTGAGATGGTGAGGTGTTCCCAGCTGCTGCTGTGTGCTGCTGAAGCCTCAGGCCTGCAACACTCAAGCAATCTCTGGTCATAACACTGCACGTCTCACCAGCAGCGTGGGAATTGTAACCATGGCCAGCTGGGAGCTTCTAGATCTTTTTGTTAGATGGGTGATGTTATAGCATATGTACTGAAAGGGATAGCTCTTCATGTTGCAGAGAGCTGTGAAGTTGTATGTTAGGAAATCTAATAAAACCATAGATAATGATCTGAAAATCACATCTCAAGAAACCCCTGTAAAATCCTGCATATTGGAATTTCAACAAAATTCAGCAGCTCCCAGAAATTTTAAAAAGAGACACAACATAGATAATTATCTGGCTTTTCACTAACTTAAAAAAATAAAAACAACGGACCATGCCTACAGAGAAAGATTTAAATGCTTCAGCTCTAAGTGACACTAGCTCAGGCAAAAGCTGGAGAAAAAAAAGTCATAGAGCTCCCAGAGAGGGATGTTACTCACCTTTTCATCCCTTCCTATGAATTGGGAACATTCTGGAGATGTTTCTTCAGAATTTTGCTTGCTTTGGCACCTGTTCCCTTTATTTTAATGTCTTTAGCCATGCTGTAAAATGCCATCACTCACATATTCACATTAGCTCTCAGAGAAAATCTAACAGCCCTGTTTGTTCAGTGTCCCAGAACAACATCTCTGTTGCTCGGCACCAGCATTCTAGAATGTTCAACACCAGCATTCCAGAACCAGCAACAGCCTTTTAAAATATCTCACTTCCTCCAGGTCCATGGTTACTCTTCAATTTCTGAAGCTATACTCTTCCACAGGTAACACATCCCACATTTTTGAGTAATGCAGCCATTTGCAAGGTGCATGTATATTTTTAATGGCTTGTGGCAAAGGAGGCAGGAACTGCTGTGGCTCCTGGCAAAACTAACATGGATATTTCTCCTATTTCCTCCCCACTGCCTTCCACAACACATGCCACCCTTTCAGTTACCAGAGGTGTCTCCAGCCACCACAATGGGCACAGACTGGACTGGCTGGATAACACTAGGGAAACTGTCCTGTCCACTGTGAAAGCAGCAGGCCCTGCAGATTTTTCCCATTCACTGACTATGGATACCAATACACTTCCAGTGGGGGGGAAAGCTATATTCATATAGCACACTCTGGGGAATCTTCATAAACCAAAAGCCATGTTTACATAGCACCAAACACCAGGTAAGGCTGCCTCTATTTCCTCAGCAAACAAAAATGTGACAGAAGCCACACAACATGCAAGCAAGGAATTACCTTGAGAGCTTATACCTCTTTGCACAGACAGTGCCATACAACCCATGCATAGAGGTGACAAAAATATCTGGAATTTATTACTAAACAATCCAACTTAAGATACTAATGCACTTCAGCTTTTTATAACTCACCAGCAAGGAGCTAGCCCTGCTTCTGCAACACTTGTGACAGAAAACTCCTTGGCAGTTCTTAAAGGACCTATATGTTCGTAATAAAACATAATTCATAACTGCAGTGCTCTGACCTACCTTGAGGCTGTTTTTCAGGACCAGGTCATTTGTGACTACATGAGTTTGCCCTGGCTATCTGTTAGTGCTGTGCATGATTCTCAGTCTTTTTAAAGACATTATTATCAATCTTTTAACCAAGAAGAAATTTTGTGGGAGGAGGACATCTAGTGATGTGATCTATATTTACATGCTTAGCTGTTTCCATGCACAGCTGAACTAGTGAATTACAGAGGACATGAAGAGCTTTAAAAGTGTGCAGGTATGCAGCTGACTTCACTAGAAAATAGTAGACCTGGGGATCTGATAGAGCAGGATTCAAAACAACGGCTCTGATTTGCCCACATAATATTTAAATCAACCTTTTCCAAATTTAAAGTTGCAAAGACTTAGTGATAATTGCCACGTATCTCACCTACAATGATGCCACCTCCAAAGCTGGATTTATACCGGCTGTAGTCACCACCTACACAATTCATGCAGAATGACCATTAAAATCATGATACACTCAGTGGCAAAAGTTTCCCACTGAAATACACAGATGCTCAGCATAGCAGCAGCTCTGAAATATAGTGATAGCTCTCTTTTTAAATTCTTTTTTTAAATAGAGGGGGTTTTTAATTCTCCTGAAAGCAAGAATTATTACATCTGAAACTGATAAAAATCAGGGTAGTTACATTGTAACTCACCTGAATTAAGGTTTTTTCAGTGAAACACTGGAAATTCAACTAAAGACAAACAAATATAGTAACAATTATAATAATCATTGTTAGCACATGCTTTTGAACTGAATATTACTTGGAGAAAAAATAATATATACCACCAACATAAAACAAATATCAGCATTAAAGTCATGTCAAAATATTAACATCTGCATTTAAACCATTTCCAGCATGATAACAAAATATCCCCTTCATATTTTTCAGAATAAAACCAAGGAATTATGGTAAAATATTAAAATAAATAAGGAAAAGAGTCAGTTAAGCATTTACAAGAAAAACAAATGTTATCAAAATGCTTATTATGTATGTCTACAAAGACATACATTTGCTTTTATATATTTGTTATTTTGTAATTTAGGGGCTAAAATTAGCTGCATGAGTAAATCTATAACAGCATCCTGAACATGCCCAGTTATTGATTGTACTATAAGTATGAATAGCATGCCCCATAAAATCGACTTCCATGCCTGATATAGAAGGATTCTCTTCAAAAGACATTGCAAAGAAAGCACTTGCACTGTGATGGAAACAAGAGTTGTTCATTGAGATTTCTCCCTTCAGTGTGATATATAACAAAAGAAACACCCACAGCCAAGATAGCTTCTGATTTGTATGTGTATGCAGGGGACAATGCTTCCACAATTCCTATTACTAGCATTACAGAAAAAAAAAAAAAAAAAAGACAAAAAATATAATCACCATATTTAGGAAACAGCTCCTGGAAAAACCTCAATATAGCAGAAATACCAGAACATTTGGGCAGCTGTGCTGCACTGCATATTTCTACTAGCAAACATCTCTCTAAGCCTGGGCGACCAGCCACCACGCTCTTGGCCACTACACCGTTTTTGTAAGGCAGATACATTCTCAGGATCTCGCGCAAATTCACTCAGGAAGCTCATGACTGAATAAGAAATAATGAGATCTTACCGCGACTGGCCAGCCCCTTTTTGGCAAGGTGGACTTCTGCACACCTTCAGTTTGGTGGAAAAAAACCTGCTAATAGCTTACAGCTCTTTGCTAACTATTTGAACTAAGCTGATAACTGCAGTTATGTTTGGGTGCTATAGGCAAATGCCAGCATAAGTAAATCTCAAAGTCATGGGGCACATCCAGAACGATTAAAGCATTTTAAAATCACATTAAGTAATCGTATTCCTGACTTCAGACTGAAACACAATAATTTCTACTACAACAAAACCAAACTCAAAATGGACTATTTCTGAGAATAGCTTATATTGGCAAGTCATACAGAGTATGAACATTATAGACTTAGATATCCATAGATAATATCAGAAGTAAAAAAAAAAGTGATATCAAGCCAAGAAATGACTTATTATTTACTTTGATAGTTAAATGATTATCGCTATAGCCACAGACATACATAGAAGACAGTTCTCAGTATTTCAGTACCAACTTAACAGTTGAGATAAGCAGGACATGTGTGTGTGCTGCTTCAGTCTTCATAAGCATCAGAAGCTGGTGGAATATTCCTCGTGTGTTTTTCAAACCCTCTTAGAAAATCTGTGTAGTAACCACAGTACTGAAACTACTACGGGTTTTGTGCAAATAACTCTATATTGCCTGATGCAGCTGTGAAAAGCTTCATTAACCATCAAACTACAAAAAAACAAAAACAAAACCAACATTATTCATTTCAAACTTTTGCCTTGCTTCCTCTATTTCAATTATCCACACACGTTATACACCTTTCTTTGAGGCTCTGAACATGCTGACCCAGAACTAGGAACAGAAGATTTGCGGGAAGGAAAGCCCTAATGGGGCTGAGCTGGTTAGATTGCACAAGGGTAGGACACAGAAGAGCACAAAACTGATGTCAGTGATGACAGTATGATAGGATTAATGACTGAATTTGTGAACTACTATGTTGCATACATTTACCATGATGAAAAACAAATCAGGTTTTCAATGAGAAGATCTGGAAATGTGAAAACTTCAGAGGTTTTGGGCAATATAGTGAATAAGTACAAAGTAGTTTGGTTTTTTGACATATTCAATTTTTTTACTGCTTTTAATTATTGTCTTCATATTCAGAATATTTTCTATTTCAGCTAATAGCAAAATTTTAACGGGAACAGAAATATTTGTTACACCTTATTCCAAGTCATACACTGAAAGAACTAGGAAATATATCTTCAGTAGAAATAAAGTCAGATAAAAGGAAAGCCTTCTTTTACCCCATTGCAGAGCCCAAAGCAAGGGTTTTTCTCAATTTATACTACCGGCATTTATTAGCCTGAAGACTGTCTGAACACATCTTTAAGGAAACCAACTGAATTCTGTACTATTGCCTATTGTTGCATTTCCTCAACAATTAATACAGGTATAGTAAGCGTATGACTGTTTTATATACAGAGAAAATTACCCTAAATTTACTCTAAAAGACTATAATTCTTTCATTTTAGCCAATATAGTCCACTGAAGTTGGCAGCAGCAGGAATACTGAGCAACTTTTTAAGGAAACGTAATGCTGGGTGCCCTTCAGTCTTATTACCATAAATTATTCTTAAACTCCACTGATTATTGAAATAAAAATTCCATTTCCCTTACACATTGACAATTTCTTTCAGGAAGAGGGGAAATTTCTTTGTTGTGCAGAAAAATTTCATTCCAAAGTTTTTTAAATAAAATTGGCATTGACATTGCTGTGGTTATTACAGTCAAGCTTCTGATTTTTAATATTTTCATCCTGACAGATTTATTTCTTCTCAAATAAATAAAAAAAATCCTTCTTAGTATAAAAATATATCGCTTCCTTATATTTTCTGATTCTGAAAATTACCAGGTGCCAAGCTGTGAACATAAGGAAATTGAAGACCCTTGAGGGTGACCTTAAGAACCACCACGGTAGGGAATTGTGATATAGTGGTTTAGGCAATTTCATTGCAGCTGCTCGGCACTAGAAAAATGAGAAATGGGTTTTCTATTACTAAATATAATGAATTCCCTTTCTGTCCTGTCACAAATTGTCAAACTTCATTAATGAGAAGAAAGATGCGGTGCATACATATATAAAGGGTAATATGAATATACATATTTAAAATGCTAAATGAAAATGCAAAAGGAGAAATGCTGCATATTGCTACAGCAGGATTCTTTCTCTGCATCAGATACTTTGTGGTTGTTTCTAAATAAGTTATTTCAAAATTAGCCAACATAGCACTGTAATGCAACTTCTACATCTTCAAAGAAATTTCCTATTATTTGCAGAAAATGGGTATATGGTCTTCAGGTGCATAGATGCAGATCAGTGGATATATTTCAGAATAATATTCAAAACACATTTAACTTTAAAGCCGTGGGTATCCAATGGAACAAGGCAACTGCTTTTAGTTAGAATTAGGTTAAATATCTTGCTGAGTCAGGGAATAAAATACATCATCATTTAATACCAAATTGACTTGTACTTTTGTCTTTGCAATTACATTAAATTCAGCGTGTCTTAGCTTGATTTTGAGGGCAAAAAATGCTGTCTTTTATTCTTTTATGCAACATATGAAAAACTGTACTGTCAATAAGAAATGCTCAGATTTCAGTTGATAATCAATTTAAAATACTTATAAATGTAATTTAAGTTATGACAAAAAAAAAACACCTGCAGGAATCCACCTCATGCAAATCTCAATTTATCCCCAGTCTTATGCCTAGACTTTTGCTAGTTAGACAATTCTAAGGACGTAGATGACTGAAATCATCCATTCGCTACATCTGCAAATTCCATATAGCTCTATTAACCCAGCAGATACTCTGAGGTACAGTATGACCTTACACATATCTTACAGGCAGGATGAGACCCCCAAGGTCTTTTTCTGGCACAAGACCCAACTTAAATTTCTTAATTCTCTGAGCACAAATTATAGCTAAACTTTCCAGAATGTAGAAGTAGCATTTATATCAAAACTTCTGCAACTACAGAAATTATGAGTCACACACTTCTACAGCAAGTAAAACACAATGGATTTCTCCTGTACAAAATTGCACAAAAATGGGATGAAGTCTTTGAGCAACCTCAATACATCCAATGTCATAAAATGCTTCATAGTAATTCAAAATATCCTTCTGTTAGGAAAACTGAAACTGCAATCTCTGACCAGAGGCAGCAGAGAAGTCTGACCATCTGGAAAAGAGTTTATTCTTTACTAGGGTAGACCAATATAGCTCATTTGCAGTATGTGCTCAGAAACCCTGCAGCCCCTGGTCTTGTATCACTCGATTCTGGTCACGTCCTCTCCTCCAATAGACCCTGCTCACAAAGTACTAGCTTTTGAGGTTCACTGAAGGTACCTGAAAGTGAGGACTTTATTCTTTCTGAGCTGTTCTGCAATCACAGACTCCACAGGAGGTTGTGTCCCTGTATCTAACCTCTTTACTCACTACCCAAATCCTCCACAACATTAATTAGATTGATGCTGTATTAGAAAGGATTTTTTTTTCTTGTCTTCTCTGCAGTTGCCTCAGAAGTGTCAAAGCTACATCAAACCTGATCACTGGATGTGCACCATGGCCTCCCTCAGGGCTCCTGAAGTCCACGTCCTCAGCCTACACATCCTACCTTTCTTCCAATGGAAACCAAGGCAGAACAGACACGGCAGGGGATTGTTCAAACATACCCAGCTGTTAGCTGTGTGCAAAGTCAGCGCAGCAGTCTCCCGATTTAAACATAGCCAAAGGGCTTTTGCAAATTACTTATCCCTCAGAAATTTTGCTCTAGTACTTTTCCCTCTGTTATATGCTTAAGGCATTGCTCTGTCCCATATATGCAGGACTTACTTAGCAATCCTGTATCTGAGATACAGTCTAGAAAATCTGCTATATTTTTATGTTCTGGAAATTAAAAAAGAAATATAATATTGATATGTAGTAATAAATAGGAAATCTAAAATTCAGTTCTGCAGAAAAAGACTATTCCATCTTCCTGAAGCACGCATGAGTATGTTATCGTTTGTATACCCACACTCCACCTTATAATGCTCTTTTAAGCAAAGCAGGCTTAATTATCTAAATGAATGTGAATTATGTTAAAGTGTGTATAATGTCACATATTTGTCACACATGGCTAGCCATATCACACAAAAAAATGCAGTTACACAGGTCTGAGCATACCACCTTCCCCATAAATATAGTTTACGTCACCAGTAACTCTCCTAAACTTAACAGAATTAAAAAGTAGTGAAATTAGGATCTATTGAGGGCAAAGGATTTGTTCTTAGGGTGACCGTCCTTAGGAAACCAAAAATATCTCACTACTAATTTTTAAGAGTGGGTGCTCTTTGGTCTGTCTGATTTTCACATATTCGTGAAATTGGAATATCCCTTTAACTGAAGATACAAGCTGAGATCCTCATCTTGTGCAATATCACAAAAAGCAATCAGTCATATTTATACACTACTATCTATCAATATCAAATCACATTACGGTTATAAAGCAGCGGTACATCAACTGTCGTGCATATCGCTGTAAGCATAGAAACAGAAACACCAGCAGCCCTTGCCACTCAGTGGCAAAGTTACTGCCAGCCGTTTCCCAGCGTTATCCGTGGAGACCTCTAGTGGGGAAAGAGCAGCAAGGCTTCAGTTTCTTGGGAGACGAGATAGGATTTTGTTTTAAGTGACCTGCTAATCCATCAGCACCCTTATCCGATCACTCCTCTTTAGCATAAAGAGCTCAAAATACCAATGAAGGAGAAGTGCCATGTGATGGGCAGTAGTTGGCAGTTTGTACTGAGCAGGACAGAGGTCCACTGGTGGTACACTGGCGAGTACAAGGTGAGTCTCCCTAGCAGCTAGGCTCAGATGCTTGGTCTGCCTGGTAGCTGGTACCCAGACCCCAGTCTCCCTACTGCTGGTACCTGGTCACAGACTACCTTGAGGCCACAGCCGTGCTCCAGTTGCTGGCACAGACCATTTTGCCATGTGTGCACTTATGACGAAACCCAGAGATGGACAGGACTGACCTTGTCCTACAGTAGGCACACACACATGAGGGACTTGTCCACTTACAGGACCCACTGACCCTATAGTCTCTCCAGCAGCTGGCTGAAAAATTCTGCTGCTGAGCTACTGTGATCTTCTCAGTGTATTTTAGTGCATGGGCTTTCTAGTTCATGTATCTGCTTTCAGTTATACAAAACTGAATGAAAAAAGAAAGACCATAAACATTTGTCTGCTACTAAACTAAATGCATATTTCTGCATACTTAGTGAGTAGAGAGTTTTCTAGGAATGGGCATATATTTATGAATACTTTTGTTACGTATTATACTCCTACAAACAGCTCAAAGATATCTCTAAATGATCTTATAGACTCTACATATTCCACTTGGAAACAGAAGCACAGTGAGAAGTAACATTACTATCAAGAGAACATGTTTGGACAGCCTGAAGCAATAAACTCCCCTCCTGGCTGTAAATAACAATGGCGCCAATATAGTAATAACTGTTAAAAGCATTAACATGAGAAGGTAAAGAACAGTTTTACAAAGTATCTTATTCAAAGATAACATGTCAATAAATAATTTACATGCTACACTTACTTAAATTGTATTTCATGTTTCCTAGCGACACTACATAACGTCAGTAACACTGATAGATGGCAGATTGTCTCCATAGGGTTCTGGAAACGGTGTTCTTCTAAACACTGTTCACTACAGCAAAACTAGTGCTTAAGCTAAAAACTGATGAGCACTTTTCCTTTTTGCCAAGGTTCTCATGTTAAACTATACCAGTCTAAAACAATTAAAAATTGAGCAAGTAGTGTAAATGCAGAATTAAAATATTAAATGCATTTTGTACTGAATAGTGTGCCAAAAGAACAAGCACAGAAGACTGATTTTGTTTTCTGTGGATTTTCATAGTAATAAAAATTTAAGTTATTTTTATTGAAGTATCACATAACCCTGGGATACCATGAGTAACAGTTCTATACTACAGAAATTGCATCACATAATAAACGACCTCACTCAGAACTGCCAGGTTGTAGCTTATTTTAGATGGTGTGACAATGAAACATATAGGGACTTTTAACAGATTGAGATCTTACTAATGGTTAAATATTGCACAGACCTTATTCTAGTGTTGTTATTATTATTATTATTATTATTATTATTATTATTATTATTACAGAGCAGTGCATTTCACTGACCAAGTGTCACAAACTCACCCCCCAGATTGCCTTCAGACTCTAACAGCTTTCCTCTGCTATCTCACATGAGTATAGGGGACTTCTTCATAGGGTTATTTTAGCTAGCCCAACAGGTAGATATTCTTAGCTGCACCAAGAGTATAAACTCATCTTTTACAAGTGAGAGACAGTGAGTGGGCAGAAGTAAAGTAGTTTCTTATAGGAACAGTCAGCCTCAGGAGCAACAAGACTGATCGCCAGTATTAGCAATAAAGATAAACCCAAGGCAGAGTGCCAAGCATTATACAACTTGCATGACATGCATTTGTAGCCCTGTCCCAAAGGCCACACCAGATCTCATATATCTTACTGCGCTGTGGCTAGACAGCTGCAGTTTTTCTCTTACCACACACACCCAGTGGGTAGAGTTTTTGACCAAGTAGTATTTTGTATTTGTTTGCCTGCACTTTCCCATAAAAGCAGCCCAGGAGGCAATAAAAATTTCTGGCTGGGAGACATCCAACCTGAAGTGGAGAGAGAATGGGGAGAAACTGGCCAAACTAATGAAAATATCACAGGTTTCCCTATGCCACAGGCTAATATTTAAGAGAGCCAGCAGAAGCATAGTATTCCTTCAATTCCAGGTACATGCATTAAACAGCCTATTCTAGTAGGTGACTTTGCAAGACCTTAAGGTTGGGTAGGGCCTGTTATACCACCCAGGAAGACTCCTAACTGTGTTTATATTCTGTGGTCCTAAAACATAACCTGTCCCTAAGAACTCTGGTGCTAGGCAACTTCTCTATACCTTGCTCCTGTTAATGAATTATGCTCACCTGAGGAGACAGCAAAGAATTCTTTGTTGTCAGTCATGACAAAACCACCCCTAGCTTACATGCTCAGTATCAAATTCATATGACATACTTTTATCTTCACAATAGATTTACAGGATAAACAAGCACATGGAACACAGTAAATTTAAAATGAATGAATAAATGAATCAACCTGTCTCACTGGAGCCCTTCACAAAGAAAAAAAAAAGCCTGAAATATGCAATAATGTTACTACAAAATCATTACACACATACATCTACTGAATTATACGTCTGTATTACCACAGTACTTCAGTAAGACATAATCATGAACCAAGACAAGCCACTTCAATCACCATGATATAAATGACAAAATTTACACTATTCCGGTGCAATTGCTCTGAGAAATGTCTCAGAAGCAGAATGCAAGAAGTGCTTATAAGCATCTTTCCCATAGCTTAAATTATAGGAGTATAATTTTGCTGCACTTAGAAAACACTGTTAACCTAGGTTTTAGAAGTCAAATATGAAAATGGCGAAGAGCTGGACTATGGTGTCCAGGAAACTGTGGACAACTGAGACAGCCCTCAAGAATTTCTGATTATTCTGTATCTAAAAAGTTGAACCTCTTTTGCTCTTGTGAGTAGAAGCATTTCATTTTGTAGTATTGACAGGTCTTTATTTCACATCCCAGAAGATGGCAGCAGTCCCGCAGCATTTCATGGATTTAGAGACGCTGTTTGCTCAAGCCTGGTTGTGCTTTTTTACAGTTAATTTTATTTAACCACTGAAGAAGTAAATATGCCTTATTATCACCTTGCTGCTAACATAGTGTTTGTACCTGACAATTTACCACCTATTCACAGGTTTTTAATTTACTTTAATGAAACTAAAATGAAACTAAACCCAGTTGTACTAAAACACCATTAATGGCCTTCCACAAGGACATGCAATACTATTTATTTACTATTTGCTGACACTGAGATACTAAAAAATCCTAAAAGCTCTGTGCTCCTCTTAAGCATTACATTCTGTTTCTCCAACTCTCCCATAGAGGTTTAACAGAAGCCTGAGAAAACTGTGAATACCTAATAAAAAAAAAACTCAGATTTGCAATGAAAAAACATGCACCTCGTCACTTTTGTTTAAGGAAGAATAGTTTACATTAACACAATATACAATATACACCCTGTAACAGATCCCCACAGTGATGTCTCCCGTCACTGTTCCCCCTTTGACCCTGACCCACAAGCTCTCTGTTGACTCATCAACTGTCCCCAGACAGAGCTCCATACTCTCCAGCCTATCACTGACACAAATGGCTACTCTCCCTCCTCATCTGTCTGGCCTGTCTTTCCTGAAGAGCCTATATATAACCTTCTATTTCAACACTCTAATCATAGGAACCATCCCACCATGTTTCTGTGATGCCTATTATATCATATCAGAACAGAATCAAATAGAATAATGTATAACCATCTATGATACATAACATATAATAATATGTAATATCTATATTGAAGCAATTACACTTTTCACATCATGAAAGAAGGAATAAAATGTCCATACCATGTATGACCTATAACTATGACAATCTTAGCACTGCCTATATTTCACCAGTGCTAAATAACAATAAGTTACCAAGGCAAGCACAAGTGACAAGAAATAAAAGTGATTACGTCCTATTAGCCGCTAGATGGGTCCAACAATATTAGTAGAAGTTATTTGTTTGAAGAAGATACATGTCAGTTATCTTCAGTCTTTCTCATTCACAAAGTATAAATATTTTCAGATTTTATAATCAGTCAGGAAAATTTCTCTACCACCTCGTGAAATCACTTAGCACTAGATAAATTTTTATATATTATTTTCAACACAGAGAAATATTTGGCAGTTATACAATAGCTATCTTACTTATCACTTAGAACTGTTGACATCCTGATAAATCAGTTTTACCCCACTAATTGATATGATTAAATAGCATAGTCAAGGGGCTTAATATGAAATGTCACTGTGAGCTACACTAATCATGATTCTCAAACTGAAAATCACACAGATGGATTTTTTTCTGTCCTGATTAGTCTGAAATTAATTCTATACTGAAGGTACCTTGCAAGCATTTTATCTACAAGAGAGTGATGTAATGCTTCTACTCGGAATCAGAGGGATATGATAGATGCAGATGAATTTTAACAGTTAAAATGTTAATTTTAACACATTCAAGTCATTATACTATTACCAAGCAGAGATGTCATTAAAGTAATGGGCAAAACAACTTTAAAATTGTGAAAGCACATAGAGACTGTTCTTTTACCATGTTTCCTTTGGTAGCGAAGTCCGCTTACAAAGTTCCTGCTCTTCAGTCCTCTCAGCCCTATCTCTCCTTTCTCCCGCAGAAACGTGTTCCTTACCAGATGGGCTGGTACAATCTTTATGGAGCACTTTGTCATTACAATTATCTCCATCTTCAAAAGCAAAAGTGTTGTTTTAAGCTATTCTTTGCACCAGTTCTTTGTACAAAAACAAAGAAAGGAAAAAAGACTGCTGCAAATAACGGACAGCATACAAGAAGGTATCACAGGAAATTATGTGTCTCTAAAACTGCTTTGCTGAAAATCAAAGCATGTTGTGTAGCTCTGTGTAATAGGTCATATTACCTTATCAGTGAGCTCTATGTAATGAGTCATATTACCTTATCAGTGAAAACCAGAAACAGTGTTCACAGTCTGTTTTCTCAGGAATAGCTCCAATGAAGCCAGTGTAGTTGAA
The DNA here is from genome assembly GCF_012275295.1 of Melopsittacus undulatus. Lineage (NCBI taxonomy): Eukaryota > Metazoa > Chordata > Aves > Psittaciformes > Psittaculidae > Melopsittacus > Melopsittacus undulatus. The sequence continues at coordinate 94,789,554 of NC_047527.1, read as the reverse complement.
CTGGTGTGAAAGTGGAGCAATTTAAAAATCATGTAAGTTGAGCTTCTAAATGAGATCATAATCAGTGTACTTTAGCTCAATTTTCTCAGACTGTATGCTCAGCTGTAGCCTTTTACAAGAACAAAATCAGGTTCCCTGAGAAAGGCGTAAGCAGCTTCTGTCCCTGTGTGCCTATGTTCCACTGGACAGGTCTATGTCCTCCAACAATGCCAGCTACAAGAGTTACACAGCTGCAGTGATTCTGCAAGCAGAGATTTCTACACACTGAATACAACTCTTGAAACCTTGCTAGCATCCCATAAAGGACTGGGATGGAGAACACCACCCTAGTGCCTTATCCTACTCACATTTCAGACTGAATGCATGATCTTGACTTTGCCTTCAGTGAAAGCCAGGTTAGCATTGTATGCATCCACTGCATGCCATTATTCCCACAAGTAAATAAACTATAGTTATAAATTTATACATTTCATATTGTGGATACGGTTTTGAGGAACCGTCTGGAAAGAGACAGTTTCATAAAAGCAGCTGTGGGGGTTAGTTACCATAGTCCTGCCCCCCTCAGCACTTTTCTCTGCTGTGCTTTCAACACTGCCTCTTTCTTGCTGGCTCCAGCATTCAGCAGCCTGCCGTGAGCCATTCCAGATCATTAACGAAGCAGAACAGAATTAATTATTCTTTGTAGCTAGACTTACAATGTTTAAAGATGGAAAAGAGACTGAAATAAGCTTCAGAGCTTCAAGTGCAATACCCACAGTTCCATCTCTTTATACAAGAAATCTAATTTTAAACTACCCTTTACAGATCTGCAGAGAACAACCCACTATCTTACTTGATTTCAGTTGTTGATAGGCTGCATCCCATAGCACATGCAGAAATAGAGAACTATTGTTAATACATGATCTCTTCATAACCAAAACCCCTCAAACAGTTAATTTTTTGAGCTTAACTGCAAACTGCATCACTTACATTAGACTTTCTTTCAAAAAACTGATAAAATCATTAAGCAGTAGAGGCCAAAGAACTGATCTCTGCAGGGTGTCATGAGAAATACAATCACTCAGTAATGATTTCTTATTTATAATTACTATTGGGACTTGTCACTTAATCAGTCCTAAATTCATTAGTGCCATGTTGATTTTGTATCACTCTGGATAATCGATCAAGATGCCATGCAGCACTAAGTCAAATGCCTTACAGGAACAAGTCTGCTACATCAAAAATATGACCTTTATCAACCAAACCTGCAATCTCATCAAGAAGTAACTTCACAAGCAGACATTCTATCACTTTGTCAAAGATCAATCTTACAGCTGATGGACCTCCCAGCACTGCTGGTAGTTCTCATCTCCAGCAGCCTGGTCCAGCCTCTGGTCCTCCTCCCTCAACCCACCCCAAGTAATTCTACCTGCTCCTGAAGGACTCCTTCTCAGGTGTCTTCAGGCAGCCCCTGGGACAGCTGTGTGCCGACAAAAGCGGATGCCCCCTTTTATCCTTTCTTGGGGCATTGTGACTCCTGTGTTGCCAGGTAACGTGGAACTGATGGGGCCCCCTATGAGCAGCCCTGCCTGCCACCCCTCAACTCAACCTCCTTCCAAGGAAGAGCTTTGGGATGCTGGCTCTGAGACAGTGCTTGTGCCCAGGAGACCCAGGGGACAGTCCCTGTCCTTGGTGGCCATGTACTGGGCACAGCTGCTGGGTGTCCCTGAAGCATCCTCTGCCACTTGGATCCCAAGAACAAACCTAATGCTGTTACCCTTCTTTTAGAAAATGGCAGAAACCAACCATGCAGCCAGAAACCACCCCTATTATTTATGCCCACTCTGTGCCAGCGTTAATGGTCATGAGGTCATGCAGTGAGGACCGCCAAGGACTTGATCTGTCTGGACACAAACCCTTTTCCAGGGATACATTTCATTAGCTGCAGACTGGAGGAAAGTCAAAGTGCAACCAGAGCCATATGTTGGGACAGATGATGCCAGGAGACCACCATGGAAATAACACAGGCTTTGGAAAACAAGGGGACAGAGATTAAACTGGTGTGGTGGAAAGGCTGGTCATTTTCAGACATAGTGTAGAATAATAAGGGAAGATTGAAATAAGGCAAGCAGGATTGTAAACATGTTCAACTGACTTGCACTTGGGCTGTAGACAAGTATATATATCATACTGTTGTTTTGAATTATGTGCTCGACAAGTAGAACATCTGTCTTCAGATAATACAGGCCTCTGACAGACTAAGGTGCCCTCCTGGACATGCTTGAGATTACTGTCCTGCTATGAAGAAATTTGAAGTACAGTAGTAAAAGTATGCCTGGCTGAATCCCTAATAAACAGACACAAAACATCAGAATAAGCAACCCTCTAGCATGGATCAAGCTCAGCAGTGCCTGCATCCCTGCCTGTGTGCCTCTGCCCGGGTACTGCTTTCAGGATTCCCTGGTTGGCAAGGCAATGAAACTAACTTTCTCAATTGCATTTCATCCATGGTTCTGTGACTGTTCCTGCACTGGCTCACACAGCCCAACCAGTGAGGCAGGCTTGGCACTTCATCTCTGCTCCAGTCACAGCAAAGCACGCCTGCATTGAGTCCAGCAGGACAGCAGCATCCACTGATTTCAAACGTGGTGTTCCACTTCAAGAACAGAACATACAAGTGTTCAGTGTTAACCTGGGAACTAACCATGTTTAAGAACCAGGCTCGCAGCCATGCACTGCCAGCAGCTGTTCCTTTGACAGGTACAAGCATTTCTGCAGGCAGCACGCCTTCCTCAGTGGAAGAGTTTGCTCAGGCTCAAGTCTTCTGGAGTCTGCCCTGTCACAAAAAGTCCAATGACTCTAGAAGCTCTAATGACACTTTTATTTAACACTGCATCATTAAGCAAGTTTGTACAGCCCTTGGGTTTTTTTCTGCTCAAAGCCAACTGTGAATAAGTAAAAGGACCCCCAAAAACCCTTCCTGCTGCAGCTCTCTTGTGCAAAAATCTCTCCCTGATTGCATTACTTTATGACGAAGTTGTTCCCTGTGAGGGTGCTGAGGCGCTGGCACAAGCTGCCCAGAGGAGCTGTGGCTGCCCCATCCCTGGCAGTGTTCAAGGACAGGTTGGATAGAGCTTAGCACAACCTGGTTTAGTGGAAGGTGTCCCTGCCAATGGCAGGGGGGTGGAACTGGATGAGCTTAAAGGTCCCTTCCAACCCATTCTGTGTCTATGAATTAATGAGCAAATCTAGGGGGGAATAAAATAAAATAAAAAAATAAAAATAAAAAATAAAATAAAAATAAAATAAAATAAAATAAAATAAAATAAAATAAAATAAAATAAAATAAAATAAAATAAAATAAAATAAAATAAAATAAAATAAAATAAAATAAAATAAAATAAAATAAAATAAAATAAAATAAAATAAAACCCAGCCCATACAATAGCTATGAAACACCGAACTCCAAACGAAAAGATGACTGATTTGAAGCGCTGATTAGCACCCCGGGGCCGAGAGGCTGCTCTTGTACCAGCTGTACCGGGAACAGGTCGAGGCGCCTGTGCACGGCTGGAGAAGATGGAAGGGGAAAAAGGGGGTTTTCTTTTAAATCTCTGTAACAGACTCGTATGTCGCGACTCTACCAGTATTTAGAGGGGGGAACATAGAGACTAAGAGCCATAGGCGGCGAGCGATGGCTCTGCTATCTGCTCGTCAAGGCTGCTAGGCCGTCTTCCGCAGGCGGCCCGTCGCGGTAGCGCTTAGTCTTGTCTGGATCCAACATGGCGGCCAACGCCACCACCAACCCGTCCCAGCTCCTGCCCCTCGGTAACCGGCCCTGCCGTCGTGATGCTTCCGCGTTCACGTGGTGTCCGGGAGGGGGGGGGGGGGGATGTGTGTGTGTGTCTGCTGACCGGCAGCAGGGAAGGGAGGCGGAGGCCGTTTGCAAGCTCCTGCGGGCTGGCGGGAGGTTTGAATGGGGTGGCGCGGTGGGAGCGCCTCCTCTCAGGCGGGTGTTTCTTTGCTCAGCCCCGGACGGGAGGGATCGGCGGGTGTAGAGCGGCGTTTGGGGCCGCTTAGGGAGTCCTCTGGGCCGTGGCTGGGGACGAGCGCTGGTGCTTCACTCTGGTGCTTCGCTGTCCCCCGTTAAGTAACCACGCACTGGCGGCAGGAAGGAGCTTTGGCTCGGGGGAACGTGTTCCTCCAGCGTTCATCTTGCTGCCTCGGGAAGCAGTCTATCTGCTAGCAGCGGAGTGTGCGAGTAGACTCTTTAAATATATATTGTTAGTGTCTTTTTAGGACAAGAGATAGCGGCCTCAAGCTGCGCCAGGGGACGTTTAGAGTGGATAGTGGGGAAAATCTCTTCACGGAAAGGGTGATCAGGCGTTGGAACAGGCTGCCCAGGGAAGTGGTGGAATCACCGTCCCTGGAAACAATCAGAAATCTTGTAGATGAGCCCCTCAGTGACGTGGTTTAGTGGTGGTCTTGCCAGTCCTGGGCTAATGGTTGCACTTGAGGTCCAACCTTAAAGGTCTTTTCCAACGTAGTTGGTTCTATGATTTAATCTTTTCCCTAATTTTTTGTGGTTTTGTTTGGGTTTTGTTGTTGTTGGTGTTGGGTTGGTGTTGGGTTTTTTTTCACCAGTGTCTGCAGCAATCACTTATTTGCCACCAGTGTCAGGGGGTTTGTCCTAAAAAATGTGCATTCTGTAAAACGTTCTCTTGTACATGTCAAATCTTTTGTCTCTTTTTATTGACAGAGCTTGTGGACAAATGCATAGGTTCACGCATCCATATTGTGATGAAGAGTGATAAAGAAATCGTTGGAACACTTCTAGGATTTGATGACTTTGTTAGTATCCTTTGGTGCGAGTACTTAAGGCCATCCAGTGTATGCTTTGGCACAATTCATTTATTGCTTCTGATAGGTTTGAGTTCACTGGATAGAGCCTTCTTGTCTGGGTTGTGTTATTCTCATATTTTTATTTTATGGATAAAATCACAGTTCAGTATAAAATAAAAATAATATTAAATACTTTAACTTTTTTAAATTCTTGGCCTTATTTTCCTTGAAACTGGATTTTCAGATATGGTATTAGAAGATGTTACAGAATTGTAAGTACAATTTCTGCCTCTAGTTACTATTTAGTGGTTTGTTTCCTGAAGATAAATACTGTGCAAGACCTGTAAGCAAAGTGTTCTTATATTTTGGAAACTTGCCAGCTGAATAGTTTTTATCTTGCACTTAAACTGTAGTTATCTATTCCAGACAGCCATGTCATAGAGTAGTTGTTGCATGATTTATAGTTGTAGTCAGGTTCCTAATTTGTAGCCTGAATTTTGCATGGGTTGTGTGGTGAACTTTCCAGTAGTTTGTTTGCTTTCACATTTCCTTAAAGTCTGGCCAAAGATTTGAAAAGGTGGCAGACTTAAGGGTGAATATTTATTACTTTTTCAAGCCACATTGTTATTTGAAACCTATTTGGAATATTGGTGGTATTCAAGAAATTGCTGAGATTCAGAAGGTAAAATTGGTATCTTTAAGTACTGAGCAGAAAAGTACCATGGATCTTTTTATTTGCCGGATAGCTGTCTCTATCCAGGTGGTCATTTAATGAAGATTGTGCTGCAGATGAACTAATTTATCTATTAGTTCCAACAAATGCCATCCTAATGCAGAATTTATGTCAGTTCTGCTGTCAAAACTGTAATTATTGTCCCTTGTTACATATTCTTACTTACTTTTTCTAATGCTACTTCAGTGAGATTACACCTGAGGGCAGAAGAATCACGAAGCTAGACCAGATTTTGCTAAATGGAAATAACATAACAATGGTAAGTTGTCATTGCTAAAATGCTGCATGCATTTATTTTCTGTACTAAATCAATAAAACAGTTGAATTCCACCACTTCAAGCTGAGCTTTCCAGATAGTTCCATGACATAAGCTATTTTCAGGTAGCTTTCAGGGCATATGTGTGTGTGAACAGTGCTGGAAAAGTGACCTTACTGCTTTTCTTGGTACATAGTACAGTAAACATGAAGAGAGCATGGCCCTGAATTTATTTGGGTGAATAGGTTTCTAGTCTTCAGGTGTGCTAGGGAATTGCTGACATTGTTGTCCACTGTAGGCTGGTTCGTACAGTGGCTTTCAACTCATGAGTGTTTGCAGAAGTATGTAGGGTGAAATACATCTACACTTCATTATCTCATGTATAAATATTTTTGCAGAAGTTTGGATGCTTACAAGCTCATCGAGTCATTTGGCATGTGATGCCCACAGAGCTGTACCTTTTACATGCTCTGAAAAAACAAAAATTTGGAGGTCTGTTGGATTATACCAAACTGGAAGCACTGATTTTTAGTGTATTATGTGCTTATGTATGTATAGCAGTACTGGAACAGTAATTGAATACTGTAATTCTGCAATTGCTGAATTCTGCTATTTCTTAAGCACCACAAAAGCAGACCCACGATAGGTTTTTGCTTGTCTGCATAAATGGCTACAAAATATGGACTTCCTACATAAAGGCATTGCTAATTTTGTGGGAAGAAAAGAGGAAGTCTGTCTTGAGCCTGTCAGCTCAAGAAGAATCTCCATTTTGCTGTCTTAACCTTCCTTGCACCTCCCTGCTGTGTGTCTGAGCAAGTGCTATCTTGACTTAATTTCAAAGCCTTTTTCTGCTTTGGTTATTGTTCTGCATCCTTGAAAGGACTGTGCATGTTCTGACATCTTGTATGGGGTGGAATTATTATCATCCAATTAAGCTGGTGGTACAATGCCCTTGAAGCAGAAGCTGGTGACAGAGTGCAAATTTTCAGCAAGACATAGATGTTTCTATATTAGATTTTGTGTCTCTTCCAGAGACATATCTTCCCACATCAGGAAGACTTTAGACTTTCTCTTACGTCACTCCCCAAAGCAGTGGAGGTCTTTGTCTTTAGAAATGCTCAGCTAAGTATTAAGGATATATAAAAAAGGAAAAGGAATGGTTAAAATTGTTTAAAAATAATATATAAAAAGCAACGGTTATCCTCTTTCTTTTTTTCCCTTATTAATGTTTTTCCTTTTCTGTTGTTCAGCTCTTTACTTTCTTCACAGGAAGATGCTACTCCCTGCTATCTGTGAAAGGGTTCAGGTTCTTTCTTAGTTTTTGGGCTCTGCTTAGCAATAGGAGTTGGAAAGAGGAAAACAAACTACCAGTATAGCAACAGTCTGGGGAAGAATCAGCAATCAGAGAAATTCTTCATGAGAGGAAGCATAGCCTTTGTCTTTAAAAACAAGCTGTAGTGTTTCTAGACAGAATCATCTCCTTAAATTGAATAACAAAGACAAAATCCAAAATGTCTGCTCCCTAGGATCTCCTTTATGTTTTGTTAAACATTCTTCCTGTTTTGGATATTCTTTTTGGCCTGTGCTTCTCTGTCAGCAACTGACTACTTCTGTTCGGAGAGGAAGATAATACTGGATCTAAAAATCCCTTTTGTGGTCTACCATAAAGCCTTCATCTGCCAAAGTGTTGTAAAGCAAGGACGTGTGGGTTTGTAGAACTCAAACCTATGGTACTAACATAAAATTGTCTTATTCTTTTATAGCTGGTTCCTGGAGGAGAAGGACCTGAAGTATAAATTGATACACTGTGTGTACATATATATATATTCTAAATAGAGCCTTTGGGGTATGGGTGTCAGTGGGGTTTGATGTGGGTTGGTTGTTGAATGTCTTATTTTCGCATTCTTGCAGTTGACATTTGATAAAAGGCAAGGATTTCACTATCAGAAAAGGTACATTGCTAATGGTAATGTTGACTTCCTAAGTTGACTCATGACTTTTTTGTAGAAAACATACCAAGCTGTTCTGAATAAAAGGCTTTCTTTTTGCTAGTTATTGTGTTCTATTATGTAAGCGCACAAGTTGGATAGTTTTATAACTGGTTGATGGAATGAAAAAATCATTGTTATTTTTCAGTTTCAGTCTTCAGTTTTTCTGCATCTGTTGTGTTTGGTTTTGGTCCATGTCTATCTTATAATTCAGATCCTAAACTGCATCATTTGTTTGAACACAGCTTAAGGCTATGTAACCAGAAACCATGTGTGATTCTTAACAGCCTTTGGTTCTTCTGGCCTTGAGCTGAAGCTCTCGTGCATTTCCACTTGGTAGATGTACTTTTCTTATAGTAAAAGCATTATAATGGTATTTGGCGAGGATAGACAGACCAGACCTAGTTCATGTTTGGGGCCTTGAGAGGGGCCCGTGTGAAAATTTGTCATTCTTATCCGTGTTAACTCTGCTTTCACCACTAAGTGGTGCTGTGTATACTTAATTAAATTGGAAGCTGTGTATACCAGCTAGCATAATTCAGAGTAGTCATTTTAGAGTAAATGTTCTTTTAGCTGCATCTGTTCTTCTATGATATAAAAACTCGACAAAGATTTGGAGCAACTACTACTTTAGAAGAATTTCCATAAAAGAATTGCTATGGGGGCATTGTCGTGATGAACAAAAATATAACAGATTCTAGACCATGTCCAGTGCAGCTTATGCTTCCACAATACACTACTCAACTGATTCCTAGCTGTAAATGTCTGAAGAATAATCACAGGTGCCTGCTGTTACCCTAGGGATAAACAGGGTGCATTATGGATTCATAGGGACAGGAAATGCTTTGCTTTCCCATCAGCAGAAGAAAGAAGAGTTGAAGAGGGCTCAGGAGCAAGAGACTGTAAGGATGTTGCTGTACTAGATCTTTTTTTCTTGCTTTTTCTGACAGAAAAGATGTCTTCTGCTAACTGGGTCTTAGCTCAAAGTACCAGGAGAACTTGCTTTAGCCTGCTAGAGAAGAAAGAAACTCCTTCCTCAGTCCCAGGGAGTGTGCTGCTTTGGATTCATTTGTTCTGAATCTGCAATTGCAATGTTTAGATTGCCCAGTGACAATATATACCATCAACTCCCTGAATGGATTTTCTTTTGTGCCCCCATTTCCTTCTCCAGCTTTCTTAAATCAATTTTAAATCTATATATATATTGGAGTATCATCTGGACTTTATTTTCTAGAGGTAATTGACTGTTTTCTTTGGAGCACTTAATACTACACTGTTTAGAAATCTTATATTGTCTTGGGTTGTTACTGATGATTCCATTAGGACCCATTCAGGGCATCTCAGACAGCCACACACTGGAAGTGGAAACATTATTTACAGCAATTATTTCTACCAGGAAAGACACATGTAACTATTCCACACATCAGTCTTACAGGACCTGTATTATTCAATCACATACCCTCACTAGGGAAAACTCTTCCCCTTGGAGATACCCCTACATGTCCTGTGAAGGAAGCTTCCCCCTTATGATGAAATAAGAGAAATGCCTGCTTTACTGATAGAAGTGCAATACACACAGAAACTGAACAGAAACAATGGAGAGAAGTTGCATATACTTTGGTTCTAGGTGTTACGGCAAACAGGTGTATTCATAGATACGAACAAAGACTGAGGATTTTGCTTTTTATATGTCCACCTAAAACCACCTGAGAACATTGGTGTGATGGAATTATTGATGATGATCTTCTGATACAAAGGAATTACATTTTTTCATTCATGAATAGAAGATACTATGGAAAATGATCCTCTGGCACACATTTCAAAATGAGTTCACAAAGCTGGTGCAATTAGTGCAGAAAGTTGACAGTGTATGTCTGTTCATTTAAAGAAGATGAACAGTTTGATGCCAGCTCAGTGGGAAGACATAACAGGCCTTTTGCATGTGCCCGGACATGGAACTCGTGGATCAACAGGCAGGGTGAGGCTAGAGACAAGTGCCCAGTCCAGAGGGTTTATCACTTAAAAAAGTTTTGATGGCAATTCTCAAGACCAAGTTGACTTGAAATTGCCTGCACCAGCTAAGCATGAATTGTATTTGAAGATAAACCATTTTAGGCATGCTTTTTTCTTTTTCAGCTGCTTTATGTCTGGGCACATCCTTCTTTGAAGCAAGCAACCTCCTCTCATTTGCCTTTCTCTTCAGACTTCATTTCTGGTTTGCTTTCTACTGTCCACTTTTGATAGTTTTCTTCCTTCTTCTTTCCTGCCTCATTATGAGCAGCTGTGATAAAAGCAAAATAAAGCCCCACTAACAAGATACTTTCAGAACTGAAAAGCTACCCTTATGGCTGCTATGTGCTCTATTATACTAATTTGGCTTGGAAAAGTGTATTTTTAAAGGCACATAGGTGGCAGTTGGCCAGGCCTCAGTGACCTTTGCTCGTGGAGTGTCTTTGAAAATTTTCATAAATGTATTGCTATGGCAATGAATAATCCTCTTTCAAAAGAGGTATATTATTAATAACGGATAACAGTACATGCCAGCAGCTGCTGCTCAGCCTCCTCAGAGTGCTCTCCAAAATGTCACTCATGCTTTGCCTAAAATGTTATTGCAACACTTAATGGCATGGTGATGGTTATGATGCCTGTATAATAACAGTCAAATGGAATTGCTGTCAAGTAATTTGAGTAAATCATAGACCTTTCTCTGATATTTTGATTTACTTTTGCTGATTATATCTGTTGCATGAAAAAATCAGCATTATATGTTACCAGAAGCAATTGTGCAAAAGTCTTTGCAGACATATTTCATCTCTTACTGTTTATACATTTTCCTAATAAGTATGCGTAATATACCCATGGCAGCATAACAGTTTTACATGGAAACAGTACCAAAATTGTGGCATGCTCATGCTACCAAGGTCCACTATAAGGGCAACACAAGTCCCATGCCTGATTACAGAGTTCTGCACACTACTGCATTGCACCAACTCTGCTTCTGCAATGTTCTTTTCCCAAAGCAGGACCAGTAACACCACCTGTATAGCTGCTGCTATTCTCCACAGTGATAAAATGGGTCAAAAGTGAGCCACAACATCTCATTCTCTGTTAGCAGGTGATGGAGGGAAAAAAGGGATACAGTCAGGTTAGTGTGGGGATAGATGGGGTTATTCCCTCATCTCCCATAGGCAGGGAGAAGGAATTCCCATAATCCAGACGAGCACAAGAGGCAGTGAGGTTCTTCAGGTGAAATTTTAGCCTTATCTGGACCTTCAACTGACCTGTCTGGACAGAAGAATGAAGGACTACCACCATCAGTTCAGGGAGATAAGACAAAGATGAAGGCAAGAAATGCAGTGGAGTAAGTGGTGAAAGGTAAGAGCAAATTTTACAGTGAAATCAAGGAAGAAAGAAATGGGGAAAAGAAAGAAGGAAAAATTGAAAAGGAGAGGAAAAATATACTTACAAATACCAAATTTATCTAGACTAGAATACCCTTTACAACATAACTTTAGCCACCAAGACTTTTGTGAGGTAAGGCTAGTACTATGTGAGAGCAGACTTAGCTAGATCCTGCTGGAAATCTGATCTGCTCCCTTTGCATGGCTATAACACCACTACAAATAGCAGCCAGTTCCAAAGGAAAAGCTAAAAACTCTCCCCCTTAAATAGTTTTCATCATTTAGTAAGCTCCTAGTGATTTGACATGTTTTCAGTAAAACATGATCTGTCTAACCCCCATTTATGAATTAAAATTACCATGTTGTTCCTACTACAATGATAAAAAAATGTCACATTACTGAAGCTGGTACGACTGTCACTTAGATAATCCTTCAAGAAACAATTTTCTGTTGTACTTCACTGAAATAGTTTAACAATTTTCTCTTTCTTAACAAATATTACTCATAATTCCAGACTGATGAGCTCAATCATATTGTTAGGGATGAAAAATTTTGATGCAAACTTAGCATATGCACAATGTTTGGCTCAGAGCCTGCTATGATAAAATCCTCTACAATGTAAGCTGATGCATTAGGTTGGCTTAACACTCCCTGCAAGGCACAGATGACAGACAATATGAGATGCTCACTAAACAGTAATAGAGAATCATAGAATGGTTTGGTGGAAAGGACCTTATATCACCTAGTTCCAAACCCCTGCCATGGGGGTATACAACCTTTGGAAAGAAGAACCCTGCTCCAATATCAGAAGTTTGTAATAGGTTGAATATCAAGCAAAAAATTATTTACACTAATTCCTCAATGTTTAAATAAGGATCTTTAAAGTATATTAATCTCTACAAAGGGACACAAAGGCACAGCTTGTGTTGAAAGAAATGGCTGAGAGAGACCCTAATTTGCATAGATACATCTCATGTTACTAGTACAGGCAACATGAGGAACCCTTCTAATTTATCAAATAAAAATAAATGTTATAATAAGCAAATTTGAGACTTCCTGCAGGTAATGGAAAATAGAACTGGGGACTTTCTTGGGGCCCATGGATTTTACACCTGCACTGCGAGAACTATCTGAGAACGAAACCGGGGTGACTTTAATTTTGCAAACATCTCTCAAAACAAATATTTTAAAGAGTTAAATAAACCATCAGAAAAAAACCACCACCAGTTCACCTAAAAGGTGAAACTTTCATCCTATTTAATATGCTACTTGATTTTTATGTAATATATATGAGCTCTTTGGAGGGGATCTTCAGAGGTCTGAGTATGCAATCTGGCAGGTTGGTATTTAAGCTGGGAAATCAACAATGCTAGGGAAAAACAATTAGTGCTGATATAAAAAAATAAACTCACAGAATCATAGAATGGTTTGGGTTGGAAGGGATCTTAAAGCTCATCCAGTTCCACCCCTCTTGCTAAGGCCAGGGACACCTTCCACTAGGCCAGGTTGCTCCAAGCCCTGTCCAGCCTGGCCTTGAACACTGCCAGGGATGGGACAGCCACAGCTTCTCTGGGCAACCTGTGCCAGTGCCTTACCACCATCACAGGGAACAACTTCTTCCTAATACCTAATACAAATCTCCCCGTTTTCATTTTAAAGCCATTCCTCCTTGTCTAGACACTACATTGCTTTGTATTCCAACATTCTCGTCGGCCCATTTATGCACTGGAAGCTGCTCTAAGGTCTCCCTACATGACTTCTGCAGGCCGAATGAGCCCAACTCTCAGCCTGTCTCCATAGCAGAGGTACTCCACTCCTCAGAGCATCTTTGTGGCGTCCTCTGGACTTGCTCCAACTCAGCAAATATCAGGAAAACAGACAAAATGGATGTATGGCATTTGGGGGGGTGGGGGGGGGGAGGGGCTGCAGGGCAACCTCTGTGAGGACAGGCTTGGCTTGCCCCATGGAGGAAATAGCCGGTTCCACTGGTTCCAATGGACCCACCACAGGGCAAAGCTGAGGGAGCTGGAGGCATCTCTGAAGGTGTTTTCTCCAAGTATTTAGATATCTGGCTTTGTTTCTCAATAACCAACTCAGTAATTATATATTTATATTAATGGGCTATAAATTAAGTTAAATTCCTCAATCTGAAACTGTTTTACCCACAACAGATTTATTTAAGGATTAGTTAGCTGAATTAAGTGGGGTTTGGTTTGAATTTTATTTTTTACACTAATGAGAATTTTTCCTTACATTTGAGCTTTCTGGAATTGTCAAGAGTGCCATTAATATCTTCCATTTGTATAGAACTTTGCATACTGAAATATCCCAAAATATTTTATAAATTACAGCTACTGGTCATGAAGCTTCCTGTGAATTATAGCATATCCAGTAACAGAGGGTATAGAATAATTTTGGCAATGGAGAAGACAGGCACATTTAATTAAATGTACATTTTTCAGCTGCCTTTGGAAAAACAAACCAAAACAGCTGATTGCCTTCCAGGAACAAGCATTCATCACCAGAAAATTACCCCTTATGCCTGCTCAAAAAGAACATTTTGTGAAGGCAGTCCATACAGAAGTGGTGGCAGAAGCTTTCTTCCACCACAAAACATCAGCCAGACACATCTTTTTCTTAACTTCTATCAGGATAAAAAGAACAAAGTTTCCTTAGATTTGCCACTTCTGGGGGAGACACAGTTCAGGGATGTTTTGGAAATTATGTCTGTCTGAAACACCTCTGATAAAAATACCAACATTTCCATGTTTGATCTATATTCAGAAGTGTATGATACACTTCTTAATCACACACTGCCATGCAAGGCAGAGTTTTATCATCATACCTGGTGAAAACAGATATTTAAACCTGGTTTTCTTTCACTGAAACTGCATACTACAGAAAGAGACAGCTGTTTTGAACATAGCATTGTTTCTTTAAGTATTTTGGGGGTGATCATTACTCTCACATGTGTCAGAACAAAGTTTCAGCAGCTTGTGGCTAGGGAGTTAAACACTGACAGAGATTGTGAAACATTGTGATACTTCAGTTTGGTTTTTAAAACTGAGGTTATTGTATAGCATTTTCAAATAGAAAAATATATTCTGAATCTCCTCCTGAGTTCTGGTTAAGTAAAAAAACATAAAGAGGATTTCAAGCAGAACATCTTTTTCCTTTTGGCACTCTTTGTCTATTTAAAAGTAGCAAAACATGCAAAGCCATTGCATGAATAATTAATACTGAAGTTATCCTGGCCAAGATTTTCAGAAGTAGATTTTTCATTATCTTAGTGCTCTGAATGCAAATGTAAATGCCCTTATGTGGAGTATGCATCTATGTACACTGGCTATACATTCAGTGGGTTCATAGAAACAGAAGCTTTTCCGAGTATTCCCTATATTTGCTACTTAAAAATGTACAACCTAATGACTGAAACCACAAATAATATTAAGCAATTACCTAAGATTATTATTTTCTGGGCTTTTCACCCTCTGTTCATTATGTACAAAATATTTGCTATCTTGGCTTCAGCATTTCTCTTGCCCTGCTAAAGTTTCCTGTCCTCCACAAATCTGTTGGTGTGGCTGACAAAGGATGCTAGATCAGACAAAGAATCTGTGACTAAAAGAGGAGGTTGCTGGGGAAAGAGGAAAAAAATGTGGCTATTGTCTGCTTGAACTGCTCCAGTGCAGGGAGATGTCCATTTCTGAACCAGGTTTATGTTTTGACTGGCTTTGAAATAAAACTGTTTCTCCTCTACCTTAGGTTTCAGGACATTTCTAAGAATGTTGTTACTGTACCTGTTACTATAAGCTGTGAAGCTGCAGGAAGTCCCCAGTGCTGACAATGGATGAATACAGGTTGCTGATTTAATTTATGCTATTTGCCTCACATACTATATCTGAATCTCTATCTTTGGGTCCTTAAGTAATGTTGGAGTAAATCACACAAAAATTAGAGCAGTCATTTCAAATGAGGTATCTAATAGTCAATCTTTCTTTAGTTAATAACTAGTGATTTGATCCTGATTTTCAAATAAATTACTAAATTGCACATAGTGCTCTAATCATTTGGACAAGTAAATGTATTTTATGCACTGTGCAAATTATTTGTTTCAATTATCTGTTGATAGCCAATTAAGGGAGGAAGAGAGGATGTCTGACAAATATAATACACAGTATTTTCTTTAATGATGGAACAGAAAGGCAGAATTAATGAACTAATTTCAATGAAAGAATAGTCAACAACATTTTTCCAACTCCATTAACATCAATGTTAAATCCCTTGGGTTTAGCATTGCAGATACTTTTGGCAGTGCTTCAGAGCAATCTGCTTGACAGTTACAGTCATGACTACAGAAACACAGCAAACCACAAGTATTTTACTCATATGCACCTTCCTGACTGACTGGCTGGCTTTACCTGCTCACTGTGCCGAACCAGATTACTCAGTAGGACCTGGTGCTACTTCAGCTACATTTAATTTTTTTTATGTTACACAATGCTGGCATTTTTACAGTCTCATTACATACACAGATTCAGACTGAGCATGAAGCCCTTTACCTAAGTATCTCATGAAGGCACAGGAATGGCCAACATTTACATGCAGTGTTCATTTACTCCAAGTTTCCTAGTAATTCAGTCTCATTTCCCTGTCTTGAACTGGTTAATGCCCTTGATCTAGAATGAGTCCCCTGCACACTGAACACAAATAAATCAAACTTATTCTCAAATAAGATATCTGATGTGGACCAGTCTCCTGCAGTTCAGAGATGCCACTGGAAAGTCAGTGAAAAAGTACATGAAAGTACAGAGGATGAAAGTACAAAGAATGAATTCATCAGAAAAAGTGGCTGCTAAACACTCTATCACTGATTTCCCCCCCCCCCCCCCCCTCCCCCAAACATTTACAGCTAGCAGCATTTGAGGGCAGGCTTAATTGGAGCAGCTAAAGGCAAAGGGGTGGTTAGGTTTATCTTCAAAATTTCATTCAAAAGAAGGGAAGACCAGAGAGCCATAGGAATGCTTGACCCATTTTCAAATATTTTTAAAGAGTAATATAGCTGTGGAAGAGCTCAGGAAAGAGCAGCTCAAGTGTTCAGTCTGCCAAAATCAAACTCTTACAGTGCAGAGAGGTTGCCAGCTTAAATAAGTGCTTCTACCTACCTGTAATGATGGAATAGCTACAGAAGAGAAGAAAGGTCAGCAAATCTGCAGCTGCTGCTTCAAGATTATTTCAAACTAAAATCTAGCAGTTTAGATTTTTGCTTTTCTGGAAGATAATATTTAGCTTTTCCAGTATATTTATATACTCTAAATTCTCTTTAGAAAATCTCAGACCATCTCTAAAGAGATGCCAGTGTTGGTTTCATAAAATAACCATTGGTGCATTTTATTATCATATACCTAAATTAAAGAAGACTCCAAGAAAGGACAGGTGAAGTAACTTATATATTCCACCAGTTACAAGGTCACATACAAACCACTACTGCAGCAGCCATTTACAGTGAAGCTTTTCTAAGAAGTAGTTTGGTTATGGACCAAACTCTTACATCAGCCTCATTAAATATCTCAATTGGCTTAGCAGCTTAATGTTTTATGATGTGGTAATTCTATTATACATCCATTTCAGTATTATTTCCTCTGTTCCTTTCATTACTGACATATTTTGTTTCTCTAGCCAGTCAATCCCTTTTATTTTCAGGAGCCATCCTTTTCTATGGCTGAGCTTATGGAGTTTTAAAATGTCATTCTAAGTTCTTAGTAAGAAGCAGTAGCCTGAAAAACCTCACCTTCATCCTAACAATAATTAAACCATTGGTCTGCTGTGTTAGAGAAACTAACCATATTTCTCTCTTATCTTTCACTTTTCAGACTTTTCTTTCAACTTGCTAGTGACCTTCACTGCTGCTTTCCAAAATGTCTCCCATTTCCTTAAACTTCTTTTTAGCAGTTGACTGTAGATATCTCAGTATCTGGCTTTTTGTTATAAAAGTCCCTGTCTGTAATTATCTTTCTGTTTTTTTGACTTGAAGTGGCTTTGTCTGTACCTGAAATCAGTGCTGGTGAGTTTCCCTGCAACAAGCTTAATGACATTATGTATAATTGTCATTTATACCAACACCACCTTCTTTCCTTGCAATTACTTTCCAAGATCATCTCACTGAGTATCTATCATCTACATTCTTTCCTTTTCTCTGATTTAAAAATAAATAAATAAACAAGCTTGTCAGATACCCTGGGCTGCTTCCCAACATCCCAGGGTGAGCCTGGGGCAGTACGCTAGCATGAACATACTTCCTACTGCCCTTACACTTCCCATTTGGATGCAGTAGCTGGACACCATGAAGAAACGGCAGTTTCATGTACATTAACCTTCAGATGCAAGTTTAATTATCTCACTGCAGTAACCTTAGTCCCCTCTGCTTTGTTCCTGCCATGTTCTCCCATCAGGTTCAGCAGTAAGGACTCCAGACCCATGCAAAAGATGCAGCATGAGAATTTAAGGTAAAGAAAGAAAAGATCAAGCCTCCCGCATCGAATCTTAGATGTCCTCTCCTCCGTGCCAGCTTCTTCTCAAAGGATGCTGTGTTACTGGATAAAAGTACCCTGTAAAAAAAGAAGTAATATGTCTTTTTTGTAACTGGATTTCACTGACTTACTTCCCACAGCATTTTCCCGAGTACAGCTGAAGCCGGTTGCAGTTTTCTACCGCAACTGTAGAGAGCAGTCGAGACCAGACGGATCAGAGAATTTTCTAATTCCTTTAAACTGTCTTCCCCCATTTTCCAGTCAAGAGTCTTAATCTGAGCATTTTACTCAAAACAGCAGAGAAACCATTTTTTATTAGGAAAGTATTTTACACAATTTGACTACATGGGAGAATAAATAGCTATTTCAAAGCCAAACCAAGGCCAGATCAGAATTCAGTAATTCCCTGAATAACATCTAAACCAGCTACTGACTAAAGAGTATCATCACAGTGCAAAGATATTTTATTCCTTCAGAGATATACTGCTGGGGAACATTCGCTGCTGTATTTGTATGGTGCTAATCTATGTGGGGAGGTACAGGAACCTGCACACATGAGGTACAGTGAACTGACAATGTAAGCTGTTGCACAGGAATGCACAAATAGCCCCATGTTATTAGTGGATACAGAACAACAGAACTTGGTTACTTGATCTGTGAGATCAGAAAGCAACCTGCACACATGAGGTGCAGTGAACTGGCAATGTAAGCTGTTGCGCAGGAATGCACAAATGCCCCATGTTATTAGTGGATACAGAACAACAGAACTTGGTTACTTGATCTGTGAGATCAGAAAGGAAAAGGCTGAAGAGACATCTCATTTTTCTTTACCATGTTTTATATGTACCTTGTTGCTTCATGTGTTATAAGAAGACATAACTCATTCCAAATGATTAATTTCAAGCTACTGTCTCCATGTATTAAATATCAAGTCATATGTCATGTAGGTAGGTTAGATTATCCAGCTACCAAAACATTGTTTTTGTCTCCATGGTTACTCAGGTGATTCTGGCATTTTTCTTCCTCACCATTTGTTGTCAAGGATACAAGTTGTTATAAAATACAGCAGCTACAAGTCAAGATTGCAGGGGTATAGTCCTTCTGCAGGTGGCAGTTATATGTAATAAATCTTTCTTCACACAACATCTGAATCCTGAAGGCATTCTCAGCGGAGTTGAGTTAACAAAGTTAGTAAGTTAGTTAGAAAAGGAGATGTTTACCAAGACTATCAAACATAGAAAGTACACAGCATAACTACATTGTCTGAAATAAAGCACTTGAGTACCTTCTGGCAAATACAGGAATAATTCTGATCTTAACTCTACTATTCTCAAATAGAATTCCAACCCAGACCAAAGGAAATTGATTCAGAGCAGAATGGTTTCTACATTCAAGGCCAATATTACTTTACCAACAGGGATAATCTCCTGCACTGTACAATAGTTGTTAAAAAGAACCACAAGCATCTACAAATGTCTGCTGCACTACATAAACTAACAAAATGACACAAAACTGCCTATAAACATAAAAAGGGACAGAACAGGAAATGCACTTAGCTAGGTTAACATTTTTCTGCCCAGAAAACTGCAAACACAACTTTATGCAAGCATTCATATGTCTAAGTATCTAAACTGCAGGGGTAATACACAGCTGAAACCACTGAATTATATTCAGGAACTGAACTGTTAGTGATCTACATTAGATTGCATGTAAAAATAGGTGCTGTCTGTAATTCTGCAATTCATATATTAAAAAAAACTACTAAAACCTGCATTTTCATTAGAATACAGTTAGAATCATAGAATAGGGTTGGAAAGGACCTCAAGATCATCTAGTTCCAACCCCCCTGCCATGGGCAGGGACACCTCACACTAAACCATATCACCCAAGGCTCTGTCCAACCTGGCCTTGAACACTGCCAGGGATGGAGCATTCACAACCTCCATGGACAACCCATTCCAGTGCCTCACCACCCTCACAGTAAAGAATTTCTTCCTTATATCCAATCTAAACCTCCCCTGTTTAAGTTTTAACCCATTACCCCTTGTCCTGTCACTACAGTCCCTAATGAACAGTCCCTCACCAGCACCCCTATGGGCCCCCTTCAGATATTGGAAGGCTGCCATGAGGTCTCCATGCAGCCTTCTCTTCTCCAGGCTGAACAGCCCCAACTTTCTCAGCCTGTCTTCATATGGGAGGTGCTCCAGGCCCCTGATCATCCTCGTGACCCTCCTCTTGACTTGTTCCAACAGTTCCATGTCCTTTTTATGTTGAGGACACCAGAAATGCACACAATACTTCAAGTGAGGTCTGGCAAGAGGGGCAAGATCACCTCCTTTGACCTGCTGGTCACGCTCCTTTTGATGCAGCCCAGAATATGGTTGGCTTTCTGGGCTGCAAGTGCACACTGCAGCCGGCTCATGTTCATTTTCTCATCGACCAACACCCCCAAGCCCTTCTCTGCAGGGCTGCTCTGAATTTCTTCTTTGCCCAGCCTGTAGTTCTCTAAGACCTAAGCTTTTCAGTTCTTTCAAACTGAAGGAATTAAAAAATATCTATTCTTTTCAGACATAAAAATAAATGTGCTGAAAATCAATCACTTCTAGTTGTGCAAAACCTCAGAATTTGCAATAGTATGCTACAACACATTATATTGTCCTGTTAGCTACAATATTTACTCTTAAGAAGACGAAGCAAATCAAAACTAAAATACCTTTCTGAATATTGTTGCTGCCCAAAATGACAGATCACATTTCTCTGCCATAATGTGACTTTGAATAAAAAAACCCCTTTCCTCCTATGAAAGTTTTCTTCTTTTTTTCTTTCTCTTAATAGATGTCAGTTTTCTGTCTAAAGTTCTAGAAATCCCAAGTATCAAGTATCTAGAAGAAAATCTTCAATTGCTTTTGTTCTGTCTTGTGAGTTTCTGGAACTGTTCTTGTCAATTGACTTCTCTTTATTTCCTCATAGCTGATATATTTAAATCTGATCACTTTTATTCAAGCCATACAGGAAATTTTCAATTATTTCTTCCTATTATAAATAAAATATTATTGAAAATAACTTTTTCAATGCACAAAATATATGCAATAATTAGAAAGAAATACATAATTATTAGAACAGCTATTAGAAAAATATGTAATATTTTATATTAATATCATTTGCAATAATTAGAAAAAATAGAAATGCCTTTCATTTCTGAAACATACGCTGTCTTCTAAAGTTAGATAAAGTTAATTGACAGTCTTACCATCTACTTAGGAGCATAATATAAATATAATACCTAGGGACCCAGAATTTGCCTTTTAAAATATTGTATTGCAATTTTAAATGGCTTCTTACACTAAGACATCACAGAACCTGTGAGGACAGTTTGATTAGCTGCAGAACAATATGCAGCTTGGGTTTCTTAAATAATTATAATAATTATAATTATAGTAATTACATCATTTAAATAATTAGGTATTTCCTTTTCTTCTGTCAAATTGCCTACTTTCCTTTTTTAAAACAGATTATACTGACTCACCTCAAAGCCTACATTTTCAGTTTGTTAGTTGATTGAGAATGCTGGTAGCCAGCTGATTAAACAACTCCATGAAGAGAGTTGCAAATTTGTAATCATCATGCTTTATTTAGGACCAAATTCTGTTAATTGCAGTTGGGGAATGACTTCTTAAGCTATTAGTGTTATAAACCTAAGGTATTAAAATTATGTTTGGAATTCATGGGGAAGTTGCAAGCTTTATGTGAAAGCTAGTCCCCAAAACACCCTGAACCAAGCAAAAAGCATCCTAGTAACACTGCCAAAAGTGTTGATATGAAGTATAGTGCTAAATCTTTGCTATTTTTAGGCTTGCCCTGAACATAAAATCTGGATGTTTAGTTCCAACATTAGGGAGCTTTTGAGTCCAGGGGTTTGAGGTGACCCATTATTCAAGAGCTGGCTGAAACTACCTTTCTGGAAGAGTTACCCTCTAAGCCATGAAACATGCTCCTGTGCATCGGAAAATAGCTGCCTAAACAGCATTATACATCTAGTAACAGAAAACATATACTGCAGAATTTCAGCAACACTAAAGAAAGCTGTACAAAGCAAGAATATGCTGTATGACGCACAGTGTGGGTGTGGAGGAAATCAGTATATTCTCCCCTAGCCATCTACTTTTGGCAATGGTATGGGGCAGAGTACTGCATTAGATGAAACTTTGGTTTGACTGAACTTGTGTAAGAAATATTTGGTATGTAATTTTAACAAGCAGCTCTCCAACATAAAAAAAGAGTAAAAATGAGTGTTATGTGAAAGATACTGCTCAAGATAAAATTACACTGTGAGATATAAAACCACTTGAAGCTCAGCCTGGCTAATTGCAAATACCTTGGTTTTTCTGTTCTGGGCCCTCCATCACACTTTATAAAAAGTACAGTGATGGACCATGATGACACCATTCATCTTTTAAAAAAACTTTGTCTACTTTAATATCCCTATTCCCATTGGCGATTTGGAAGGGTGGCCTTAAAGGACCATTTCTGGTTGAGTGCCTTTGCCACTATGGACATGGTCATGAAGCCAGTTGTGAAACCAGAAAGGCAGGAGGGACAGTCAATTTACTCTAGTTAAATGAGTGTGTAAACTATGTCCGTGTGTTTAAATCCTTTGTTTCCATAGCTGACAGTTTTTAAGGAATGATTGATACTATGGAAATCAGCTATTGAAGGCAACAGTGACAAACAGGAGCGAAATACTGCTGCAGTGTGATCAGAAGAGCCCCACAGGTCCTGACAGCACCACACACTGCTCCCACCACCTTAGGGTGCTGGCCTGGCATTGCTGAGCAATGAATGCACTGTGCCCTATGGGGCACAGGGACACATCCTGCTCATGCAAAAGGTTGTCCATGCTCTCTGGTCATGGGGCTGCATGCCTCCTGTTGCAGTAGGTCATGGTGTGTATGTACAGCTGTGAGATCACCAAGAACAATTGCCCTGAGAAGTTAGTCAATGTAATCTGTTCTCTTAGATCAGGAATCCTGCTTACCTTCTGGCCTCCACAGGCTGCCCAGGTGTAAAGAAAAAACATCTAACACTGCTCTAAGCTACAGTTTTGATTGAGTAAAAGGGTAAAAGTATACATCTGCCTCAGTGAATGGTAATATACTTCAGCAAAGTAAAGAATTAAAGGATTATATCACGTCACTCTAACCTTTTGCACTGATGGGACAGAGAAGTTAATAAAAACCTACTCACACAACATTTGTCGAGGCAGAAGATTTACCTGGACTGGCAGTAGAAATAACATGTGAACACAACTGTCAATGCTGGACAAATGTGGTCAAGAAGGAGAAATCACTGTGGCTTTCAAAAAAAAAAAAACCACAATTATTGACAAATCAGAAGAGAAAATCTGTTTCAGATGCCTTGAAGGCGAATACCACCCCCTTTTTCAGTACTGGCAGACACTTTCCTGAAGTGAAACAGATCTTTTTTTTTTACCTGCTTAAGATGGAGGGTAGGGAAAGAGTATTTTCAGAAAAGCACAATGCAAGCTAATAAAGATTACGTATTGTAACTAAAACAGCACATCTCCCAGACCTCTTTCTTTTTGGAATAGATGTCACACGAAAAACTGAGCAAACCTGGTGAGAAGGGGAAGGAGAACAGGGTGACTCCCAGCAGTGACTAAGAGGGCTTCACCAGCCCCCTGGGATGAGAGGAACCTCCCTGCATGCCACAGTAACATTATACCTGTCACAATACCAAGCTGCTCAGAAGGGCTGCTTGGCAGTGTTGAGGGATGCCTCCCAGAGGCAGACTCCCAAATACCCCTGAATGTCTGACAGAGAGTTAGTTGTCTTGAGTGATGACAGCTTCACAAGGCTTTTGTCTGATCAAATGAATGGACTTACTATGGGAAGGCAGCTGGAGGGAACCAGATCAACATTTACCTAGAAGGATACATTTTGAAGTTTTAATGATTTTCAGATAGCATTACAGCACACTGAGCCTAGTATTTCATGAGGGCTAAGCCTATTAGTTCATCAGTGATATGAAATGCAAGTATTGGCTCTGCAAGAAAATATCATCTTAGCCTCAGCCATCTGCAGCAAACCTGCTCTCACAGTCTGTTCCACCATTTCATAGCATTTCTGGAGTTTGCAGACTGTGAGCAGGCATCAGGTGCTGCTGCTGGGTCTCTCACATGGGAGCTGTCTGCTCTGATGCCTTTGTGCTTGTGTCTTGTTCTTTCAATGCAGAAGACAATCTGCATACAAGAAAGTCAGGGGTACTGGATCAGCCATTCCTGTGCAGAGAGGGACAGTTACTACTCTCATCCTTTTCCTCCTGCTTTCACTAAGATAATGGGAGGTACCTCCTGAGAGAACACACTTGTCTCAGTGAACCTGTGCTAAGGAGACTTTTGCATAGCTGCACAGATCATTCAAAAAGTCCTAGTATTGAGTATATAAGTGAATCATCTTTCCTGCAGAAAACTTCCTTAAAAAAAAAGTGCCACCATATCTGGTGATTTTGCAGTCAGTAAAATTAGAACTATGCAACCATGTCAAACATTGGAAGACAGTCCTCTTCCCTCACAGGGTCAGTAAACCAACCCCCAGTCCTGGCAGGAAGGCTGCAAGACATGAGAAATGGGGAAGGACAGCCAGCCTTCTCTCCACACACACTTCCTCCTCAAAGTCAAGTAGCCTTAGGCAATATTGGAAAAAGATAGCAGTCTTCTCACTGATCCTTTAGTGTTATTAGAATAATTTGTAGATTTCACATGCTCCTTTTTACTTAAGTAAGCAAGCAGAGTTTAGTCTCCACAAGCTGCCCAAATCAGTCAACACATGGAAATCACTGAAACCAAACACTCAAAACTGGCATCAACAACGTGGCAATAAAAAATACTTTAAAAAATGTCAAGACAATTCCTTTAGGCTTCTTCATATATATTCACAAGCAATTCACTATTACAATTCAGAGGTTTAATTCCTTGCTTTACAGAGCAAACACATGAGTTACGGGCTCCCCATACCAAAGAAGATTTAAGTAGTTTCAGGAAATATCATACAGACTGCTGTCAAAAAAAGTTGGTAAGGTAGGAGTCAGAAGAGGTAAAAAAATGAGGTAAAAGCAGTTGTGTGCTCAAGAGATGATACTTTAACATCTTTAGAGTACATTTTTTTTCATCATTTTATAGCACCTGCAAAATACGACTTACCCCTAGGCACTGGCAATTCATTAAAGACCAAAGACGATTTGGCAATGCACTAGCATCACTAGCAGGTGGAACAGAAGATCTGGGACCTTGACAGGCTGGTGTAATTCAGCATGAAACCTGTGCAACTGAAGCTTGAAATTCACAGCTTTTTGCATTTTATTTCACTTGATAATATTTTGCTTAAATTGTTAAGATGAACAAACTTAAACCACTTCTCTATGGGACATGGACTTTGGTGTTGAGTAGAAAAATGCCTCTTCCCAAATGCAAAAATTATTTTGGAGTAAAAAACAAAGAAACAAACCATTTCTGCATGTTCTGACTCCAAATATGTGAGAGTCCCTCAGCAGAAAATGTGAATGAGGCAAGAACTAGGATAGAGCAGAATCAAAGTGTCATGGTTTACACCCAGTCAGCCATAAATCACGCAGTCACTCTCTCGCTCCCCCCCCCCCCCCTTTCTTGTTGTCCCCACCCCCATGCCCACCCCGCTCCTGGAGGGATGGGAAGGAGAATAGAGAAGAATGCAACTCCCACCAGCTGAGGTAAGAACAGTTTGGTAACTAAGGTATAACACAAACCACTACTGCTACCACCAATAATAATAAGGGAAATAACAAGGGAAGAGAATACAACACCTCACCACCTGCTGACCCATAACTCGCCCCACCCCGCCCGTCCAACCCTGCAATCCTCTAGCCCTTCTGGGTAACTCTCAGTTACATCCTGGGCATGACATGCTGTGGTATGGAATACCTATTCGGCTAATTTGGGTCAGGTGTCCTGTCTCTGCTTCCTCCTGGCTTCCCTTCCTCCCTGGCAGACCATGAGGCTCAGAAAGTCCTTGGTCAGTCTAAACATTTGAGCAGTAACTAAAAACATCAGTGTTATCAGCTCTGTTCCCAAGCCAAAAGTCAAAAAACATAGAGCTGCACCAGCTACTAAGAAGGAGAAAAAATGACTGCTGCTGCTGGACCCAGGACACAAAGACACAGAAATGCTGAGTATTTCATTGAAAAGCTGTGCTGAATAAGCTCTAGGTACTCTTACAACTGCTTCAGAGATATCTGTCATTAGGATGCCAGGCTTTGACAGCTGAGCAGCATCAGGTCCCTGGCCCAATGTTTTTCATGAAGCTGGAAAGGTAAGAATCAGAGGGTAGAAAAAGGACATGCAGACTGGGGGGCTTATAGCAGCCAGGTACTAGCCCCAGAACACTGCATGTGGACATGGAGCACCCAAAAGCCATGTGGGTGCAAAGGTCTGGAGAGACTTTCACACAGCATGACAATACAACAGTTGTGGGATCCCGTATTCGAGGCTCTTGGCCGACAAACAGCGATACTGTTGTTGCCTTTGGAGCACCAGTACTCAAAGTCGTGCGGCACAGAGGGCTCGGCTACCTTCTCACAAAAGCTTGTTGGTTCAACATCTTAAGACTTTTGCTTAAGATCTTAAACCTGGGAGCCTTTTACTGCTTTACCTCCAGCAGCAGCACTGAGATTGAGACAAGGTAAAACCCCACCAGGGATAATCCTGTGGAAGGTAACGCGGCTCCACTGCCGCTGGACCCCGCTGCGGAGGGCAGCAGTGGCAGGCTAGGTGGACACGGACGGGACCGGGACCGGGACCGGGACCGAGACCACCTACCCCCACCTACCCTATCACCTACCCCTCCCGCCAGGGGCGCCATTTACAGCTCGCAGCCCTGCTAGGGGGCGGGGTCACTTGTTGCCCCCCGCTCCCGGCCTCCCTCCCGCGCCCCCTCCTCAAGATGGAGGCGTGGCACCTACTCTGCTCGCTGCTGGCAGGAAGCCCCTGCTCCTTCTGGGGCTGGAGTCAGACCAACCCCGCGTCCCCACTTCCCACCCCTCCCTTCGCCGGGGTCGGTGCCTCTGCCCACAGGTGTGGCTCTTTTCCGCACCCTCAAGCTCCGTGTCCTCCGTGTTGGGGCGGCTCCGGGCCGTGCGTGTTGGGGAGGGGTAGGGGGTGTCTCTGGGCAGTGATCCTGCGCGGAACGCGGCGGCCGCCCCTGGGAGGTGTGCGGAGAGACGGCGCCTGCTCCTGAGTCAGCAGCGGCGAAGAGGCGGGCGGCACCGCGCCGCCCGGCCCCGCCGAGAGCCCACGGCCCCCAGCGCCGCGCCGGACCCCGGTGCCGAGTACCTGCCGGAGGAAGGGTGCCGTGGGGGCCCGACAGTTCCTTTCTCCTCTGCCGCTAGGTAGGCTCACTGCTGCGGCCTGGGCGCGGCCGCAGGTGCTGGTGTAGGTGAGGAAGGGGTGGAAAAAGCAGTCGGTGCTGTCCAGCTTCCCGGTTGGGAACCGGGGACTATTTCCCCTAGCTGAGCGCTTCGCAGCTGCCGCGGCTGGGGTTGGGGTCCGCGTCCGCGGGGAAGTGCAGCCCGTAACCGCCCGCCAGGCGGGCGCGCTCCCCGTGTGCAGGGCTCCGGTAAAACGAGTGCTACGAGCGTCGTGCTGAAATGGTAACGGGACAGCGGTAGCGATGGTGCCTGCGGACTAAAGGGAGTTTTCCCTCCCTTCTTCCTCCGTCTGCTTGTGGCAAACTGCGTGTCCTGTGCGTGTGCAGCTTGTTAGGCCGGGACCATGGTGGAAAACAACACTGGGGGACTGTGCTGGGTATGTTTTAGTATTTAATTTGCAGGTGGATTTATTTATATACATGTACGAAAATAAATATTTGTGTATGAAGGATCAACAGTTTTGATGGGATGTTTCCTAACAGTGCATGTGTATTTAGCTGTATCTGATCTGAGCTCAGAAATCGTACCTTTACATTGTCTTATTTGTGTGTGTATATATATATTTGGATGTTTATGTATGCAAAGTATATAAGAGAATTACTCTTGGCAAGTTTCTCTTCAGTCTTCTGTCAAAGTGTGTGTTTGTTACAGCCTAAACATGTACTTGTATGTGACTGGTGAGCGTGTTGCTAATGTGAAATGCTTTGTCTCTCATTGTGTTCTGAGCAGTAGAGCAGAGCTTAAACAGAAGGAAATACTATGTGTAATATTTATACTGATGCCGTTTCAGGCATAATCTACATTAGGATTATTATAGAAAACGAGAAGACAGTTCCGTCATACCATTTAACCTCTTTCAGGAGGATATCGCAGATAACCTGTGAAGAATCAGATAGTTGAGGGAAGAAAATGGATCACAAGCTGGTTTACCCTCTGTTCCTCCCTGTCTGCTTTTGCTGTAGGAGCACTCTAATGTTCCTCATAGTAACTGCATGAGTTAATATTGGACATACTGGCTTTTAAACTGTTTGAAGTTGGTTCTGTATCTGCCTTTGCCTTTAGTATATCTTGTAGTAAGAGACTGATCCTCAGTCATGCAACTTTACAGACTGGCTCAATGGGCTGTGGCCAGTGGTATGAGGTTCAATAAAGCAAAGTGCCGGGTCTTGCACTTGGGTCAGTACAACCCCGTGCAATGCTGCAGGCTTGGGGAAGAGTGGCTGGAAAGCTGCCCATGGAAAAGGACCTGAAGGTGCTGATTGACAGAGCTGAACATGAGCCGGCTTGTTCCCAGGCAGCCAAGAAAGCCAGTGGCATCCTGACCTCTATCAGCAATAGTGTCATTAGCAGGGCCGGGGAAGTGATCATCCCCCTGTACTTGGCACTGGTGAGGCCACACCTGGAATCCTGTGTTCAGTTCTGGGCCCCTCACTACCAGAAAGATATTGAGGTGCTGGAGCGAGTCCAAAAATGGGCAACAAAGCTGGTGAATAGTCTGGAGAACAAGAATGATGAGGAATGGCTGAGGGAACTGAGATTGTTTAGTCTGGAGAAGGCTTGGGGGGGGACCTTATTGCTCTCTACAACTACCTGAAAGGAGGCTGTAGCAAGGTGGGGCTTGGTTACTTCACCCAAGTAACAAGTGGTAGGACAAGAGGTAGCAGCCTCAAGCTGCACCAGGGGAGGTTTAGATTGGATATTGGGAATTATTTCTTCACAGAGGGGGTGATCGGGCATTGGAACAGACTGCCCATGGAAGTGATAGAATCACAGTCCCTGGAAGTGTTCACAAACCATGTAGGTGAGTCCCTCAGGGATACGGTTTAGTGGTGTTCTTGGCAGTTCTGGGGTAATGATTGGACATGATGATCTTAGAAGTATTTTCCAACCTATGATTTTATGATTCTATTTGATTCTATGATTTTTATAACCGTAGAAATTTGCTTTGTTTAATTATTTATTCCTTGTGTTTGGTATTTTCTAGCTGCAGTTGATATTTCCTAGTTGGGCTTTGTCTTGAGCCAAACCTGAATTGTTTAAAACCTGATATAATACAAAGTTAATAGGTCATACTGTCCATACTCATTTTGATAGCTTAGATGATGGAGTTGAGCTGCATGTAAAGCATCAAATTGTGTGTCTGAGTCATGTAGGTAAGGTGAGAGTATATGTGTACAAGATTCGTGGACTGATGCTTTCCCTGTAAGCATAAGACAATGGAAAATGCATCATAGCCTGGTTTATACATTGTTGAAGCTAACTGGAGTTATGGTCATGGTCTGTGGACGGTCTGTGGACAAGGCTCTGTTCTAGAGATGCTTGTCCAATTTAGTCTTATCTATTTTCCTGCATGGAGTACTGTGGTGGAGAGCTGGAGGTGAGCTTCTGTAGCATTTTTACGAACTTCAGGTTCCACAACAAGCACATACCAGTATGGACCTGTTACATCTTCACTAGTTGCCTATCAGCAAGCTGCAGTTCTGTCAATTCTAATGAGCTGCATGGAGTGCAGAAGTTTTGATGACCTGGAGATGCTGTAGTTTAGTTCATCTTTCCATACAGCTGACCTCTCACTCTGTTGGTTTGGGATGCTGAGCAGGCTGCAAACTTCAGTGGTACCATGGGAACTGGGGAGTTTCCATTGACAGCTTTCTGATCCTGCTAGCAAAATCTCCATCAGGAATGTTTTGAAAACAATTGATTCCCTTTCCTCCCCATGTGCACAGACATGGAATTTGTTTTGGGTGGAGCCCTTAAGACCCTTTCCAGCTATACCTTCTGTGATGCTGAATAAAGTAGCCTTGCTGTAGGCTTTTTCACATATTGGTTGTATGGACTTTGCTTATAAATCTTTCCTTTAAGAAAGCACGTGTGATGCTTTATGTTTGCTGGTTTTCATAGTGGTGCTAAATGTGTATTCTTAGTAGGAAATACATGATTAAAGTTGGAGTTGTGATGCTGTATATCCAGCAGTCTCCAATTTCAGTGCTGTAGAGGAAGCACAGAACCACTGTAATGGATATTGTACCCATGGGGAGAAATCCTTCCTACTGTCAGGCAGTTAGCTTTCAATTTCTGTCATAAAGTGTCTTTCTGTACAAATTTATAATCTAATTTAACTGCAGATATACTTGCTTTTCCATTTAAGTACCTAATATCTTTGTGTATGGTGCCAGGATATGATTGCCGAGTATTTTTCAGGATGATGTGACTGCACAGAATAGGTAGGAATTCAGTCCATCCAATTGGAGGTAATATGAATGCTGTTAGCCTAATTCCAGGTTAGTTAACCTTTATGAAGGGGCAGTTTAGTGGTTGGTTCCTGTTCTAATGCATTTTCCTTGATAAATCTGCCCTCTGTTCCTCTGTACAGTTTATAACCTCTTGTACATGTTACAAAAAATTCCACTGGTTAAGTATAGATGGGTTTTAAAGAAACAAAATGTGTTCAGTGGTCTGGGGTGGGGCTCCAGAGGTTTGCATCTCAGGGGGAGGTTGTGTACACATGTGTGCTTTAACTGTTTATAACAGACAAGTAGTTTTCTGAACAACAGAGTTAATGAGTGTTCTGTGAATCTGTCTTTTGAGGTCAAAGATTTTTCCATTGTCTTTGCATGTGCCTATACATTTTTTTCCATGTAGTCCCCTCTTTCCACAGACTGCACAGGTGGTGTGATACATGGGCTATATTTTCAGCTATAGAAATTGGTTGACTTGTTTTTTTAGGGGTGGCCTTGTAGAAGTTGACATTGCAATTTTGTCTTGTCTGGCTTGGCTGTTTTTACAGAAGTTATAGGAATTTAATTACTGCTGGTAATCTGTTCTGTGGTCAATGGCTTACAGTATGCTGCAAGTGAAAAAAGGGATGTATTTACACAGTAGTCAGGTAAGCTTTTTCTCTGCAGGGGATCAGACTAACAATGCTAACAATGGATATAAACCTTGGCACAGTCATGTGGGTGACAATTTACTAACTGATGTTGTATCAGCACACAAGATCTGAAGTCTAGAAATGGATGTACAGCATCCAGCTGCATTGAGTCTTTTCTTGAAGGTGATAAAATAGCAAGACATAAATGGTGTGAGTATTTATGTACTTCACTTGCGAGATTTTGGCTGATCTGGCTCCCTGCTCTTGTACCCACACCATCTTATGCAAGTTCTTTTTCTGCAGTGAGTGTGATTGTATCTCAGGCAGTGGCTGGGTGTTCAATAATCTCAAAAATGGTCAATTAGCTTTGTTGACTTAAATTGCTTGAGCTAGTCTCTGCTGAACAGTCTCTGAACAACCCTTGAAGACTACTATCAATTAGATGCTCCTAAGTAACTTCTGGTTTTATAACACGATAGTTTTCCAATAAAAGAAAAAAAACTACCCCCATACCCTAAAATCCTAGCACATCCATTTGACTTCAAGTGTCAAACTATTGTTTCCTCTGCTGTATGGGGTATTGTTAATTAATGAAGGTATATTAGTCACCTGAAGACCATACACTAGAAAGTTTGGTTTTCATTTTTAAGTAGGTTCCAGGAAACTTTTTTTTCAGTAAAACTTAAATTTAAATGTAGTAGTTCTGTTGTCTTCCTCCACAGTGTTTGCATTGTTGGTATTACTGCAATAGTGTCAAAGTGAAATGTAGTAATTACTGGATTGTAACAATTCAAATTGCAGTGAACAATAATTAACAGAAAAACCTTTGCTAGCTTTTCTGTACCTAGTATTGCTTCGGCTGAAGTTGTAAACTTGTTTCAAAACAACCTCATGTTTTATGTGGCAGTAGCGTTTACATTTTGGAGGCAGCAGGTGTCTGCCTTTTCCTTAGAACTGTGAACTTCCTGTGTTCAACACTTCTGAGATCAGTGTCCTGGTTTTGTCCATAGTATGTCTACAAACTTGGGTCTTCTGGATCTGCAAGTATTAGCTTTGATGCTTTGACGATTAGCTTAGATCAAGCTGCAAGAAGAGTTGATTTTATTTATTTATTGATTTTTAAAGTATTCGATCTTAAATAGCAGTATTAACAATTGCAAGGGTTTAAGTATCATAAATGAGATCTCCTAAATCCTGACACTGACTTAAATAGGATCATGACTTTACCCCATGAAGTTTTCCTTAAAAAACCCAAACAAATCCAAAACAACCAACACACCCCCACCCTAGCCAAAACAAATCAGTATTTAAAATCTTGACAATCTGTGAAAGGCTCAATCTTGTGAGCTGTATGACTTTCTTTAGAGCAATGAGAGATTTTTATTTTTTTTTTCCCTACTGAAGGCTGTGAGACTTTTCCAAGACACACTGTAGTTCAGGAAGTAGCACTTAAGGAAAAATTGCCAAAATCCTAAGAACTGCAGTACAACAATGATGTTTTGAATAAATTAATAGTTCCTTTTTATTTTTGAGCGCATACAATCTAAGTTGAGGGGGGGAAAATACTTAGTTTTAGTGCTATACCAAAGTTTTTGTCATATTTCCAGTACCGTTATTTATGACTTTGAGCAAGTGCAAAATAAATTTGTGTGTTCTGTGCATGTATGTGATCCAGCTTGAAGTATGTGAGTACCTTTCTTCTAACTCTCCTAGTAATTGACTTGAGATTCTCCAGAAGCATCAGCTCCCATCCGCAAATTGTACCTCTCTGCAAACGGTATCTAGTTGGTGCTGGATGTGTAGTGTAGCTTGCAGTATTTCTTGCTTTCTGTCAAAATGGCTCTTGAACTAGGAAGTGGATTGAGACCACAGAACTTTGTCACACAGCTCTTGTAACAACTTCAAGCTTTGCAAAGCTGCAAAGTGTTTGTACCACCTTTTCTGCATGTGTCTCTTTCTCTTCCAGGCAGTCTGCTGAATTGCCTTTCCCTCAGCACCCCCTCATCCACAGCTCAAAACTCATGCTATGTACTCTCTTTGGATAGTTTTCTTCTGTCTGTTTTCCTGCTGTAAAAATAGTTAAATACTGCAGGGAGATAGAG
Source organism: Melopsittacus undulatus (assembly GCF_012275295.1). Classification (NCBI taxonomy): domain Eukaryota; kingdom Metazoa; phylum Chordata; class Aves; order Psittaciformes; family Psittaculidae; genus Melopsittacus; species Melopsittacus undulatus. Next base: position 94,756,375 of record NC_047527.1, on the reverse strand, counting down.
AAATTCTGAAATACCCTTCATGGCAGGCTTAGGACAGGTGAGATAAAAATCTGAAGGAGAACACTTTGTCTTGCTTCTGGGCTGTGGAGGGAGCAAGATACCATCTTGTTCCTTTAAGCTCTGCTCTCCCTTCCCAGGTCTCACGTCATTTTCACTTCAGAGTGTATATTTGGTGACAGCAGAGAGAATTGACAAGTGAGGTCATGTTCTTGTGAAAATGCAAACCCTATGTAAAATAGATTATGTTGTTTTAGAGAAATTGTTCTATAGTTTGCCTCTCCTGAGGAGAGATGTTTCTATATCCCTGTTAGTCAGTGGGGAGTGCAGGGCTCGTGGATGTCTAAACAATCTCACTCTGTGATACTACCTCTTATCGAGGTTAGTTTTTGGTTTGTAGGTGTCTCTCCCTGCTGCTCTGGTTGATTGCTCTGGCTGATACATAATGTCTCTGTTGCAAACTAAGTAGTAATAGTCCTCAATTATTCTGACCTTATTCCACTTCCTATTGTATGCCATAATATGGAAATCCTGACACTGATAATAGTGTTTTAATTTCACCATTAAAGTTCCACCATTCATTGGTGTATTTAAAATATTTTCTTCTGTGTAAATAGTTCTTGACACCATATATACCTGCTGTTTCATCTTCAAGATTTCCACTGTTGTTTGATCCCTCCACAGCAGTTGTATTCTTGTAGAGTAAAGTTACTCTTTCCATAAAGCACTGCTGGTTTTGGTTTTATTTGTCCAGTTGGTGTCACTTAACATTTAACAGAGCTGTGGGAACTGGTAGAACACCTGGGCCATCCAGTATAACACAGCAGGGTATTTTCAGCTACCCAGTTTGTTGATCACCATTACCTTGCTGTTTGTGCCCTGAACTTGACTGAAGTAATTGAGGTAGAGTTGGAACATAACAGCAATGTAACGTCATCCTTGAACAAGACATGTGGGAGCTCCTCTGAACGAAGCAGAGAGATGTTTGTAATTACAGCTACATCCTGTAGGTACAATAACTTTCCATCAGTAATCATGGTTTTGTTTTCAAGTACAGATACCTATTGTTAGAAAATTGTGTGAGAGGAAGGTAACTTTGCACAGATCGTAAGTACTGATGGCTGTGATAACTTCCATATCTGCTCAGGGGCTTGAAAATTATTCCCTTTATTTAGATGCCTAGTGTGTGGCTGTTTTGATGATGTGTGTGTTCATGCAGTACCTGTTAATGTTGACGCTCCTGGAGCTTGCACGTTCTCACTTTTTTTTTGTGGTGTTAGATGCTATTGCCATGAAGTTCTGTTTTTCTTTCTTTTGCAGCATTAGTACAATGTTAATGCTCAGCTATTAACTAATTGGCTCAGGTACAAGAGCTAATGAAAAAACTGAATTGAATTCTTTGTGAGGGGTGGATTTTCTGAAAGAACGTCTTATGTTTTATAGAAGCATTGATGTGTGTATGTGTGTGTATATGTATAGACACTTGCATTAAGAACAGGACCACCAAATTGGTAATGTGTTCATTTATTCAGCCATCCTGCTTTTTATAAGAGATGCTGTCAGTTACAAAATGCGTGTTTTGCTTTAGCTGTGGCTTGAGTTTCAGATGCTGTTTCAGTATTTCTTTTGGCATGTTACCTAGCTGTTCTAATGACCAGAAAGGTACAGAAATGAGAAGCCCCACCAATGCTAGCTGTGGTTGTTGAGGAGCCTGGTTCTCCTGGAGGTTTCTGCTGTCTGGCATTGTTCTCGCTGTCTGCTTTCATGACACTTCTTGTTCCTGTATCTGATTTTGTTAGCATGAAGGGATTCTGCTACAACCTTTTGTAGAGTGCTGGTATATTGCCTTGTGCTCTATTTGCTCGTATAGGATTTGAATGTATTCCCACAATGTACAGGTAATTCAGTCTGCACATTTTTTTACTGTTAAAGTCCTGGCCTAATTAGGTGTAGGAGGTGGCAGTAAAAGTCTACTTAGCTGACCTGTTTCTTTCTCCGAGTGAAAAAATTACTTGAGTCTCCGTTAAAGTCCAGGTGAACCAAAATGCAGGGTGAGATTTGAGGTGAAGGAGGGCAATACAGGCAATTCCTTTTCCTTGGAAAGCTCTCATACTTCATGTGTTACTTAACAAAAGATATTGTGGTCCTGATGAGCAACTCTATGTTTGAAAGATTGTGAAGTCAAAATGATTGCACTGAAGGATCAGTTTACAATTCTCCCTTCTCCTGTTTGCTAAGGCATTGCTAGAAGCTGGCAGCTGGCACAGAAAAACATGGCTTTCAGAGTGGTATATATGTATATGTATAATACCTGTATATTTTTACCACATCTGCCTATAAATGTCTCAAGGCTGCAATTCATCTAGGTAAGTGTGCGAGTCAGACTTGAACTGCTAAGAGCCAAGCAATTCCAAAGTCATTACCAGCAATGCTGTCTGCTCCTGTTGGAACAGAGATAACAGGCTTTGTGATTATCAGTGAAGCATAAGAATTCAGCTAGAAAATCTTTCAGCTTTCGTTGTTTTTAACTGCTGGAATATCATGGCTCGCCACCTTAAAATTTGATGTCTCTTGTGTTTGTGTGATGAAACACTTAGGAACAGTACAATATCATGGGGGAGGTGAGAGGAACGTTGCATGCATACACTACAGCAGTGTTTACTGTCATAACTGTTTAAGAAAGCATGCAGGTTTTGGTAGTTATGTTCTCATCTGTGGATCAGTACCTATGCGCTGAATTGTGACCATATGTGCTTTGTGTCTGAATTTGATCCTAATATCAGGAAATGCAACCTAGTTTTGCAATGAATGTGAGCTTTTATTTTATGTGGAAATTAATCATCAATAGTAGCTGCAAGGAAGCATGGGAGGATGCAGTGCTGCTTTTGTGCATTAACTGTGTCCTCACATTGTGTGTCCCATATGGATTCAAGGGAGAGTGTGTATGCAGTCTCAAGTCTGGGATTTTGTAGCTTTGGTAATCCATTTTCTTAATAAATAAATGTCATGGGTTCAGCCATAGCAGTCATTTTTCTCCTTCTTGTAGCTGGTGCAGTGCTGTGTTTTGACTTCTGGGCTGGGAACAGTTGCTTGATAGTGAGCATGTTTTGAGGGTGTTTTTGTTCAAGGCCTTTTCTGAGCACGTGCTCTGCCGGGAAGGAGGGGAGGCTGGAAGGAAGGAGAGACAGGACACCTGATCCAGGCTAGCCAATGAGGTATTCCATACCATAGCACGTGATGCCCAGGATGCAACTGGGGGAGAGAGCTGGAAGGGTGGAGCTCTGGGGAGAAATGGAGGAGGTAGCACATGGTGCTCGGCCGGGCAGGGTGGAGTGAGTTATGGGTCGGTGGCTGGTGAGGTGTTGTATACTTTTTGCTTGTTATTTGCTGTATCATTATTATTTGTAGTAGTAATGGCAGTAGTGATTTGTGTTATACCTTAGCAATTAAACCATTTTTATCTCAATCCGTGGGGGCTACATTCTTTGGATTCTCCTTCCTAACTCTCCGGGAGTTGGGGGAGCAAGGGGGGGAGTGAGTGAGAGTACTGTGAGAATTTGGTTTAAACCACGACAATAAATAAAAAACCAAATAGCAACAACAAGAAAACCCCAACCAACTAAACACTGCCACAACAAAAAACTAACCAGAAAAATAAAAATAACCCACCACTGCTTGCTACAAGTGCTTGTGTTTCTGAACTCAGGTAATGCTGCAAAAGTCAGGATCATTTACATGGTGTCTTAATGTTTTTCATAGCATTGTTACAAGTAGTCATGTGGACTTACAGTCAACTATTATGCAGGAGACAGAGGCTGCTCCTTTTAATCCCAGTGAGATAGTGAAGTTTGCCTTGCAGAGGAAAAAGACCTATAAAAATAAACAAAATTACTTTTCTGCCTCTGATTAGTGTTCTGTCCTTGTGATGTTCTGATACCGAGCCTGATGCATTTTTCCTTAGGCTAAAGGACTGAAAGTCTGTCTTAGGCATCTGGTCCATTTGGCTGCTTCTGGGAAGGAGTGAAGGTTACAGCAAATGCACAATAACTCAGAAACTCTGAGTTTCAATAAGCTTTTCTGCAAATCACAGTTTTTGGTAGCTAACAACCTTTGCAAATCTAGAGAGATTTCCATAGAAACTGGTAAAAGGCTGTGTGTGAAATTATGTCTTGTCATAATAATATCTTCCCTTCCTCTCAGTCTGTTGAGGTATTTGGGGTATATATGTTAATAAGTTGGAAATACATATTAGGTTGTCAATCCTATCTGTGTTCCTCCGTTCCCATTCTCAAAAGCAAGAGAAATATTCCAAAATGTTGAAGTTTATAGAAACTGTGTACTCTGTGCTACACTCTGGTTTAATTTGAATGTTCTTGAGTAAAACACTAAAAAATCATCACTTTGGGTAATGTGTTAGAATGAATGTGCAGATGATCAGCATGGGCAGCTGTATGCTGGTGGGTTCAGTTGGAAAGGCTTAAGAAGTCATCTAGAGATAACTGCCTGTACAGTTGAGAGCCAGGTTAGATTCATCAAGGGACAGTCATCTTGACCAACCTCCTAGACATTTCATTATAGAAAAGATTCTGCATGCTAGGTGGTACTTTTGAAACTATTCAGCTTAAAAAAAAAAATCTTTGGGGCTTTTTATCTCTTACAAAAATCATAACTTTATAGCTTATGAAAGGACAGAAGAGCAATAGGGGAATGCAAGACTGAAAATGGTCCTGTTGCTGAGGAGTTGGTATCGTAGAAGTGGTACTTACAAGCATCCAGACAACCTGCTGATCTTTCTAAGGTGAAGCCTTCCTAAATTAGTCCTATTCACTCTAAATTAGTCCTATTTACTAAAGAGGCACATGGCTATTCTGTAGCTATTCAGTGTATTCTGTCAGGAACTGCTTCCTGAGAGAACATCTGACTGCAGATATCACAATAGTGTCATACTAGAAGCAGTGTAGTGTAGTGTGGTGTGGTGTGTTTTATGGGGTTTTTGGTGACAGTTACTTCTTCTCATCAGAGATAAGGAAGCTGTCTTAGGAAGAGGAGTTTCATTGTTGTTGGATAGAACAATGATCACAAAAGTCAAGTAAAATTTTAAATTGGGTACCAGAATTTTGGAAATTTAGTAATAGTCTTTCCTGGTTTTGCAGGGAGCTTGCCCGAACTTTTTTTTTTTTGCTTAGGTTTTGTTTTTAAACCTAATCTGTTATATTCTCCTTGCTTTAGTTATGTTCTGTGGTCATTTTGCTTATGTCTTGAGCACAGTTAGTGTTTGTACCACAGACTTGAGGAGCTGTCAGTCCAGTACTCTCTGACCACACTCCTTTAGATTTTCCACGTGTGGAGGGTGTACTGTTTAATACCAGATTTACTTATCTGGAGATGTAACATGCTATTTCCAATTTATCAAAGAAATACAAATATGCTGAAATCACAGTGCAAATATATGTGACACCTGGCAAAATATAGCAGTGGCTACATACAGTTCAGCTGCAATACCAATGTGATTTCCACTGCTGGTCTGTATACTCAGCTCACCATTGTAACACTGAGCATCCTCTGTCACTGGGAAGGAAGGCATGAGTTGAAGCCAACTGAATCCCCTTCCTCTCTTCAGAATTCTTCTGTTGTTCAGTTTTTATACTCCGTGTTGGGCTGAGCCACATATTCACTTCCCCCTGCTGATCTGGCTAGCTCAGGGAGGCATTTGTACTCCTCAGTGAACTTAGTGGAAGAAAATGTTTACACCATCAGTTGATCTGCTCAGCTGTTAATAGCTGTTTAGCAAGTCATGTAATAAACATCACAGGGAATTGACTGGGATGCTCTGCCTTGAGAAGGGCTGTTCTCCAAAGAAACCTTACTGCCTGTGTTTCCAATTTACAGAAATGTCTTTTAGTCAAATATCTACTTAGGATCCTTTATGTGGGAGAGGGTGTGAGTTTGGCTAAACTTTTTTTGCTTGCATGAGTAATGCATCTTCAAACTGCTTGCTTGTTAGTAAATCTGTTTCTTGCTTAGGCTGTCTTATTTGGAGAATTCAGTATCCTGGTAAAGAATGCTTACCTAGGAATCCTGGAGAAGTGTCTGCTTGCATTACCTTGATAGCTGGGAGGTACCCAGCTTGAGGGCTCTCTCAAGAGCTGATTTAACACTGCATGAATTTTATATGAACATGCTGACTGTGATTACTCACTTAAGAGTACTTTCTGTTTTCTGCTTAAAGTCAGAGCAAAACCGGGTTCTAGATCACTGAAGACAGAATATCTGAGGGTTTTGATGTACCGAAACACAACCATGCAAATCTGTTAGGAACATTTCTGCATCTCCAGAGAATGAGATTTCCAGGTAGGTAATTTGTTCTGTATCTTCACCTTGACTGGTAAACTGTGTCTTCCATCAAGAAGACAGGAAGTAATAATAAAGCCTTCATTTAACCTGCTTATTGGCTTTTACTGTTACATTCTAATGCTCACATCTGAGATGTTTTTTCCTGTGCTGTTTGTTGCAGTGCTTCATGGCTACAGCAGGGTACTAAACAATATATTAGAGGAAACCAACATTAAGACACATAATTTCTACACAGCTGGTTGGAAAAGCAGATGTCACTGCCTTCCTGGTGCAGCATGGCATTTGGTGGTGTTCTCTGCCTGTTACTATGGGCAATAACAGGTAGGATTTTACTTCTTGTGTGTCTGAGTCACAAACAAAAAGTGAAGTGTGTGCTCCTGGAGTGTATATGCAGATGTGAATGAAATATGAATAAGGCAAGAGCTGGGACATCTCGTGACTCCTCAATGCTAACAGCTTCATAATTGGCAGTTGACTGCAGTGGAGGAATGAAAATGGGAGCTATTTGGAGCCAAATTCAGTAGGACTGTTTCAGTGCAGGTGCATGGGGCAAGGAGTAGTGGGAGAGTTCAGAGTTTTCCTTCTTTCTCTTGCAAGACAACTTAAGAATGATGTATTGCTTATGTTCTAAGCTACCTTTTTTCTTCTGAAATATCATAAGATGCTTGATTTATGAGAAGCATAAATGCATTTGTTTACATCTCTCATCTCACCATCTGCTTTACAGATGTGTATTTCCTTTCAAAGCCCACAGGAAAGTCCTGTAAGCTTCTGCTTCAGCCAAAGAGATAGGTAAATTACTTTCTTTCATAATCAGATAGGTTAAGAAATAGTAATTCTTAGTACTGGTTTTGTGTCGTAGGGAGATTTATTCTGGTGCAGGTGGTTTTGACATGGCAACTACAGAACAATATATTCAAGGATGGTGTGTATTTCTTTAAAAGAGTGTCTGAAATCTAGTTGTGGGGATACTGGCTGTATTGATATTAGCAAGAATTTAAAAACTAATGCTCAGTTACCTGGCTTTCATCTCCTGTAGTATAAACAGGATTGGCTGTTTCATGGGGAAGAACATTGCTAATGTGCTAAGGGTTGCATGGACTACTGAATTTGGAAATTTGAATTTGGGGGAGTAGGTATTAACTACAGCTGAGGGGTGATGGGCATTAACTATAGCTGTGCTCATGGCTGGTTTGCAGTAATCCTCAAGATCATCCTGGGCATCTTATAATGCCAGACTTTTTGAGGAGAACATAGAGCTGAGGATTGTGTTGCTGTAGTAAACATTAAGTCTGCCTTCTGTAAACAAAATGCTCTCCTGTTAGATACTGAGTACCTGCTGTAGGGTCCATGTCAGTGTCTTTAGGAAAAATAAAAACCCAGCCACTTCAAAAGAAGGCAATAATGTGCAGTAAATACTGAGTTTTGGCTGTGGAGAATGTCACAGTTTTATATTTTTTATGATGCTGTTAATTGCTAGCAGGCTAGAATATCCTCAGTGTTCATATAGAAAATGTTTTTGTTCTTTAGCTGCAATTCTGCTATGCTTTCTTGATATACCTGAGAACAAAACAATTATGCTCAGATTGCTGGCTGTATTCCAAGCTTCTCCCTGGATCTCAGGTACCAGAACACAGTGTTTAGGGGCTAATACATTCTGGTATCACATATTATTTTAGTATAAATTTTAGTATTTATTTCCATCTTGATAATTTGCAGTATTTTCCATCCAAGTGGAGCTCTGAACTGGAATGTACTTGCTGTTTTTTTCAGGATAAGTTTGCTGAAATACATCAGTGGATGCTCTCCTTTATTAAGTTAAAAGGACTGCTTTTTAGTGCAAGCTTTAAGATTAATTTACTTGGGCTCATGAAGCTGCTAGATGTTCATTCTGCAGTTTTTCTGTGCACATGAGCTTGTGATTCTAAAAGCTAGTTGAGAGAAACAAGTTTTCTTACCACTTGTGTTAACAGAAGATAATGAGAAGGCTGGCAAATAAGAAAGGCTTGACATTGCATTGATCAGAGAATAGGGAAATGGGCTTAGTAGGGAATGTATTCAGAAGGATATTGAAGAATCTGCTGTGATTTATCAAAGGAAATTGAGGAGGGCTGCTCTCCCCTATTTAGATTAAAGTTGTTTGTTTGAGTCTTTTATTTTGTGTGTGGTCGCTTTTGGCTAATAGTTTTTGACTGATTTTCATGAATATGGTGGGTTGATGTTGGCTGGCTGCCAGATGCCCAGCAAGTTGCTCTGTCACTACCCTTTCTCAACAAGACAGGAGATAAAAATATGATGAAAAGCTCACAGGTTGAGATCAGGACAGGGAGATCACACACAAGTTACAGTCAAGAGCTAACCAGACTAGACACAGGGAAAATAATCTATTGCCAGTTAATTAGAGTAGGACAAGTAAGAACAGATCTAGAAGTACCTTCCCCCTGTTCCTGCCAGGAGGCTGCTCCAACATGGGCTTTCCACAGGGTCACAGCTTCATTCAGGGCTTACTCACCTGCTCTGATGTGGGGTCCTCTGCAGGTGGCAGGTGGGTATCTGCTCCACCATGGACCTCTGTGGGCTGCAGGGGGCCAGCCTGCTTCACCATGGTCTGCACCTCAGGCTGCAGGCAAATCTCTGCTCTGACACCTTCAGCATCTCCTCCCCTTTTTTCACTGACCTTGTGTATGCAAACCTGTTCCACTTCTCTCTCCTGCCTGATGCTGTTGTACAGTGGTTTTTACACCTTCTTAAATATGTCATCAAAAAGGTGTTGTACCAGTGTACCAGTGTCGCTGATAGGCTCAGCCTTGGCCAGCAGTGAGTTCCTCTTGGAACTGACATGGGGACAGCTTCTGGTGTCTTTCCACAGAAGCATGCCCGCAGTCCATTTCCTCCCACCCCTGACTACCAAAACCTTGCCACATAAACCCAATACAATGGGGGAAAAAAAAAAAAAAAAAAGCTAGAACTGTAGACAGCTCATCCAGTGGAAAAGATGTATACCACTGACTAAAGTTTATGCCTCTTGGGAGGTTTGAGCTGGATGTGGTGATAGGTGGTAGGTACCATGTATACCATGTATACCATGCTTCTGCCACTCAGCATCTCGTGTAGTTTGGATGAAGCTTCCCAAACCTGCAGATGCAACTCCTCTTTTCTCCACATCGGCAGTCCTTACAATGCCAGTTTCATTTCAGTGGTTTATATCCATTAATTGATGAAATCAGCTTAAATTGAAACAGATTTAAATTATTCTGGCTATTAATAAAAAACAATAGTTTTAAGGCTGATGCATCTGAAAAATTACTGACTCCCCCCCCCCCCCCCCCCCCCCAAGAGAGATAGAAGACACTGCTTTCCAACACAGGAAGAAGAGTTTACTTTTTAACTGGGAATCCAACACCTTGGAATCAATTTATCTTGAGCAGGCATATTCTAATCTGGCATTTGTGGCAGACCTTTCAAATAGTGCTATTTCTGGAAATACACTAGTGTTCTCCTGACTGGCTCTCAATTTTCTTTCACTGTGTGTTTGTATTGTGATGCTTTGTTCTGAGATTAGCCACTCCAACAAAATGCAAAGATTGATGGGCAGATAATTGCAGTCACAGGTGTTGAGCAGCCTGGTCTCCTGTTTTGAGCTCCATGCAGCCCAGCTATACATTACATGGCCTCCCAGAGCCTGCTGGACATCACCAGTATCCTTTTCTTTAGTATGGGAGAAAGGATGTTTCCAGATGCATCAAATTTCAAAATATTTCACTATGGTTGGTCTTGGGCTTTGAAGAATAAGATGAACACCCTTTTCTTACCACGTATCTAAGGCATGAAACACATGCCAGGATAAAGGAAACTTTAAGATGCAGACATGTCTTTGAAATCATAGTATTCTAACTATTCTATGATTCTACTAGCCTGGGTTTGCAGTGCATTCTTTCCTACTTACACTGCTGTGGCTACATGTTCTAGTGATGTGTTCTGGTTCACACAGGTCTTTCCAGAAAGTCAAGGTGGTGTGGTGTCTGATAACCATCTTTGAGATTATAGTGAGTTACGCAGTATGTCAGGTTAGTTCATATTGTCCACATCTCTGTTGGAAGTGTTGCGCGTTTCCCTGTGAAGGGATGTAATGGCTGCACTGGTGAATCTACCCTTGTAAACTTTTTGGTTTTTTTTCTTGAATTGAAGTTAATCTACTTTGCAAGCTGTACATTGATCCTAGCCACTATGATGCCCGACAGGTATTTCAGTAGCTGTATTCAGACCACGTATCATGGAAGAGTGTACTGCAGTTTAGCCCAGAAGATGTGGTGGGATCTGTAGTGTGGTGGTTGGACACAGTGCATGGACAAGAGAATCTCTGCATCTCTGAGGCTCTAGGTCATGAACAGACCTAATCCCTATTGCCATCTTATTCTTATTCTTTGATTTTATTTTTCCTGCTTATCAGTTCAACAGATTTGAGCTGGAATCAATCAATCAAGTTGCCTTTACTTTTTCTCCTGCCATACAACTGTGAATAACGAGGCTTCTACTGCCAGAGCTTAACTGTTAATGATGTGCAGAGCAGTCAACTTTGTCTTCCATTACTGTGTTAGCGCTGCAGTGGTCTCTTCTTGTTTTCATTGGTTGACTTAGCAAATCTAGTTTAAAAACATGTTAAGAAGACTGTCCTGGTTTTACTCAACTGATTTTTGAAGCATGATCAGATTATTTTTTTTTTTCAAGTTGCATTTTGGTGAGAGGAATTCTGAAGAGCAGTTATAACCAGGAAAAAAGCACCTAGAAAAGACATGAAAAACTGACTGAGATACACAGTATGTTGATTCATGCTTGATTTGAGCACTTCACACTCAGTCTGTGATGTGCTTAAAAATAATTCTGCTGACATACTGAAAGTACTTCACTGCACAGGAAGGAAAGGAAAGATGCTCTGTATTAGAGTGACCTCTTGTGATTTTGCATGAAATAGTGGGTAAAGTGGCAGAAGTTGGAGAACTTACCCAGTTTTTATATTAAGTTCAGCAATAACGTTGGTATGAGTGACTCTTAATGAAGTTCAAGTGAGATGGCAAATGTTTCTTCTATGTAGATTTTTGCTGCCTTCTCCCTGAAATGCAACAATGACATGTTACAGAATTTTGAGTTTTGTTTTAAAACATGTTTTGTTCACTATGCTGTGATAATGGAAACGGAGGTATCCCATGATATTTTTGTGCAGGTTCCTTGCTCTGTTCCTCATTTTAAGTATTGGCAACTCACTTTCTTAGGTATTTGTAGAACGGGAGTAAAAAGTACTTTGCAAAACATATGAAGATCCTACACTGAAAAATCCTTCTAAGTACAAATGCTACTGCAAAGGGACATGTTGGGGGAAAAAAAAAGTAGTGGAGTAGTGATGATGCCAGTGAAAATAAATGAGCTTATTTTAGCAGGGTACCACCTGTTTTTATCTTGTTTCTTGTGATAAGCTATTTTTGGTCACAGTAAACTATATTATGGCTTGATTGTAGTGTTGTGCCTTATGTTGGTGATGTTGTTTCAGGTTCCAGTTGTGAGCAGTGCAGAGAAGGAGCCACGTACTCAGGTGCAGTAATATCTCCCAACCTAGAAACCACTAAAATTATGCGAGTTCCTCACGCTATGTCTGTGTCAGACTGCATTGCTGCATGTTGTGACCTCTCTGGTTGTGACTTGTCCTGGATGTTTGAACGACGCTGTTACATCGTGAACTGCCAACACAAGGAGAACTGTGAACCTAAAAAAATAGAAACTGTAAAATCCTATCTTACTTTTGTGCTGAGGCCTTCTCAGAGGCCAGCCTCACTGCTGGGATTTGGGCAGGTGATCCCAAGCATGGTCCACTCTGTGGGACTCCAGAGTGAGCCATCTGAGGAAGTGAGTAGCCTGAAGGAGCTGTCTCTGCTTGGCAAAGATCCCAGCCTTGAGGAGATACCTGAATACATTGATGATTATAAGGAGCTGGAACAGGACCCCTTTCAGACAAGTATCAAACATGAGCAGAAGGAGAGCATGGATTATACTGACTGGGGCCCAATCGTGGCAGGTGAAAACAGCTTCAACTATTCCATGGGTGATGATGGAGATAACCAGGAAGACATTGTTGAGAAGAAAGGAGAGTCTGGGAAAAGGGAAAGCCTTCTGAATAAAAACAGCTCTGAATTCCACTCTGTCACTGAACACTCCATAGAGAGGTTGTCATCTCTCCCTGAGATTACACCATTCCCTAGGAAGACATTTGGAAGTGAAGCAGATGTTCAGCTTCTTCAACAACCTGATGATGCTTTGAAAAAAGAGGTAAGTTTGTCCCTCAGGAAGCAGGCAGAGTATGGTGAGGCCAGTTTGCAATGGTTTTGTTTTTCAAATCAAATTAGGTTATTGCTTTGTAATGTAACAAGTTTCAAATGACTTACAGTCTTGTTAGAGTGTAGAAAAGGCTGAAAGCAATTCGTATGTCTTAATAGGCAGATGAATTGCTAAAGGCCTCTTCTGTCAGATAAGGAGCAGAGTTGCTTTTGGGACACGGGGGTTTCCTTGGAAGTGTACAAAGGAATGTGCTTGGACCTGCTGGAACGGTGCTATGGTATTTTTCCCTTCTGACTCTTGGTGACTCGTCAGCAGTAGTCAGCTGAGCAATACCAGTGGACTCTGGTATCCAAAAGCCAAGACCAGTAACTGTAACTTACTCCATCAATAAAATTAAGACTATTTTATGGGTTTCATGTTACTAATGCGTAGCAGTGTTACAGACGTAATGGAGCTGAATACCTTCTGTAATGTTCTCAAAACATATTAGAGAGTCAAGGTACGTAAAGGGTGGTGGTGGCTTTGGACTATGATGTACAGCAGGATAAAGTGGATAAGTTGGTTTTGTTCTCAGAATCCTTTTCTTGAGTCTGTCAATAAGAAAAGTAAGTTAAATACTTAAAGCCAAATTTAGATACTTAAGTAAAATGCACCTTTTCTCTATTTATGCCCATGAGTTCCATCAGTTGAGACTAAAGGGGCTCCAGTTTCTTAAGAACAGGGTGGGATCAGTTGGAAAGTAGAAACAGGCTGTAAGGTCAACATTTACTGAGTTTGACACACACACCCCTGCTAGAGGGAGGAGGAAGTTAAGCACTGTTAGCTGGATTGCTCTAAATTCCACCAGAATTTATAACCAGCAACTACTTATCTCTTGCTGTAAAAATGATAATTTATTGCTATTACCATAGGGAAGAAAATATTTGTCACAGGTTTCATGCAACTTTCTTACTTACAGATGAGATTCTTGGAGGGGACAGCTGAAATGTTCCCCAGGGAACTGAATGGCTGGTTTTTTGGGTTGGGTTTTTTTGGGTTGTTTTTTTTCTTTGGTTGGTTGGTTGGTTGGTTTTTTTGCTTTGGATATGAGCATGTTCTTGTTTTCTGTGGGAATTCTCAAGAGATTTACACTCAAGTCAAACCCTGAGAACTGAAGGGCATGGGCTCTCGTGGGTGGTGTGTTTATTTTGTAAAAAGCAGTTGTGGCTGTACAGGTGGGTAAAAGCAAACAAAAAAGCCTCACAAAGCCCATACCGACAGAATTGCCTACCCTATTCACTCCAAGAAAGAGTCTTTTCCTTTTTTTCTTTTCCTTTTTGTTCCTAAGCTAGAATTTGGGCTAATCTTACTTTCTGCATCTGCTCAGGAATATCTCTCAACAGTAGTTTCTGCCTGATAAGTCAGTTCTTGATATTGCCTGTATTGCTGCCTGCTAACATTCCTAATTTAAGCTCTCTTTTTGGCTGTGACACTGCTTTGGATGTGACAGTGCCGCAGGGCAGCTTTTTTGACTGCAGAGTCCTGCCTAGGCTTGCCAGCTGAAGAGATGTTTGGTGCCATTGCAGAAAACAGTGACCCAAGAAAGGTGTGTTTGAGGTGACTTTCTCCCCATCTGTCCTACAAAGGCAGGATGGCTGCTTCTCAGCTGATAGACTGTAAAAGGGCCAGGAGAGGAGGAAAGCCAGAGGGAACTCAGAAAAGTAGACATCCCTCAAATCTGGCAGGCAAAGAAACGCTTTGGTTTGCCAAAGTGTGTTAAAGCACATCTTTTTAGAAGATGTGGGATGGAGTGATGTCAAGGATAGCTGCCTTTTGTCAAGGCATGAGGCAGGACAGGCTTGAGGCTCTTACCAGGTGTGATAATGTCAAGAGTGAGATTCCAGCTGAGGGTATAGGTTTGGCATTCCAAATTCACTACCTAAGGAGAGCTGCAGTCCCTGATGTTGTCAGTGTCCCAGCTGCTCAGACATCATCTTATTCTCTGCATATTGGGCAGAGCTGGAGATACAGCCACAAAGGTGCTTGCATCATCTTTTTTACAGATCCATCTGGAGGTGCAGCTCTTGGTGCGGTCCTTTACATCCTCCCAGGTCAGGCAGCCACAGTCCCCAACACTGCTGTCTCAGCTGCATGAAGATCTTTTCTCTCTGTCCTTAACTGAAGGCAGAGATGAAGTTACAGATGACTTCCATACGCTCTGTTTCCTTGCAGGCTGGAAAGTCAGTCCCTGACATCACCATGGTGCTCCCAGCTGCACAGTGAGCTTTTTCTCATGTCCACAGGCAGAGCTACTCTGATTTCCTAGGGAGGCAACAGACTGTAGAATGAAAGTGGAGCGACTGAAGAGAAGCTGAGAGCTCAGATTGTTCAGCCTTGATCAGAGAGGGTTCAAGAGTGTCTTACCAATGTGTATGAATAACCATGGCAGGAGTGAAGATGATGAAGATGGGCTCTTTTCAGTGCTGTCCAGTGACAGAACAAGAGACAATGGGCATAAATTGAAATGCAAGGAATTTTTTTTAAACAGTAAAAACATTCAATTTCTTTTTTTCTTGTGAGGATGGTGAAACACTGGAACAGGTTTTCCAGAAACTGTAGATTCTCTGTCCTTGGAGATGGTCAAAACCTGACCGGACATGGTCTTGAGCAGCCTGATGTATCTGACCCTCCTTTGGGGAGCACAGTTGGATTAGAGGTCCCTTCCGACCTCAGCCATTCTATGATACCAGTATGCATTTTACCAACCTTCATAATCCTATTCTTCAGTTAATAGATTATGTACGTATAATAGCAGTATATGTCTTCATATGCCACACATAGTAGCCATAATTAGCAAAATGCTTTTCTCTAGGTGTTAGGTCAGAAATATGTCTTGAGAACCTAAGGAGAAACTGTTTGCCCTTTGAGACTAATGTGTCATTGAAAGGTGATAAAGCTTAAGGGAGAGGGGCATGTTGTGGGCAAGGCTAACACAGTGCTGAGTTATTCCTGTTAAACTTGCTGTGTTCTTTGCTGAAGTTCTGATTTACCACAAGTTGGGTGAGAGAGAACACTACTACAGCTTGGTGACTGAAGTGGAGAGATTTAGGGTTTTAGTAGTAGTGAGGAAACAAAGAAGGCATGAGGAAGTTGTGGTCTGAGCAGATATAGTAAGAGGCAAGGATTCTGTTATGTTTGTGTGTAAAGCATGAAGACAATAATACACAGCACACAGACTTTTTGTCATTGGGTTTTAAAGGTTTATGACTGTATTTAGAGCTGTCCTACTATTCTTTGTTGCCTTGAGAACTGATAGCCTTAGTTGTGTTGCAGGTTACCTCATTTTGATAACCATATGAGCATTTCTTGTAAAACTTGTTGGGGGGGAGGGGGGGAATGAAGGACAAAACAAATCACCAAAAGCCCCCATCAAACAGTCCTCCTGTTTGATATTCTGTATATGAATAAACCCTCCTAGTAATGTGTATCAGTAAGCTCACCCTATATGCTATTTAAAAAACATCATACCTCTAAATCTAGAAATGTGAAAGATGGCTCACTTATGACAGTTCTTTTCCTATAATTAATTTTTCAGGCTGTTACACCTTCCCCTCCTTCAGAGAAACTGGATTTCTCCCCAGGTGTGTCAGAGAAAACCCAGACTCCCACAATGGCCCCAGAGAATGGCACTGAAAGTGGGATCATGCTGCTTCTCAATAATACTGTGCCATCTGAGCCCATGCAGCAATTCACACCACCCGTTACTGATGCTAAATCAGGTAATGTTTTAACATAGCTGGAGATGTGAGAGGTACCTGCAGGTTGGACAGTGGGTGGGGATGGCTTTTACGACTGTCAAGCTTCCAAACTGTTGTTAGTTACAAGCTCACTCTTTACCTGAACATAACATCATCCCTCTTCAGGCCTGTAGACCTACAGTAACATTGCAAACTTCAGACTCCTTAGCCACTTACTTTTGAAGCAGAACTCTGACCAAGTCCAATGTTAGCGGGAAATTGTAATCCAAGCAAATACAGCAAAGTAAAAGAAGAGATTAAAAAGGTTTTTAAAATGGGGTTTTATACTTGGTGAGAAATATTTGAGGCTTTCTACAGTTTTAGAATAGTCTCTTCTAGCCATACTGTTGTTCTTGTGTGACTCTTGAGAATATTGTTCCGTCTCAAACTCTTGAGCAGGGTTCCCACTATTTATAGTTGTCAGATATCATGCAGGAACATAGGTGGGACCTGAGGAAGCACAGCCCTTAATAGGGGAGAAGCCTAGCCTGTAGTAGGGGAGAATCTGTCCTCTTCATCCTGAGGAAAAGAAGTTTTTCTCTAATTTCAAAGCTGTGAGAAAGCTTATTAGACTTCCATCTGCAGAGCAACAACTTTTAGTTTGACAAGGACATGTATAACCACTGTGTTCTCAGTAGTTGCAGTAAATTATGTGTGTGTGTGTGTTAGAGTATCTGCTTTCTTCTGCTGAGTTTCCTGCCTCCCTGTGCATCCTGACAATTGGAGTGGTTAGAAGGGCCACAAGTAGCAGAGAAGTGGTGTTTGGCCCTCTGGTATACTGAAGGATGTGGAGAGTTAAGCATTTGGGGACACTCTTGGCACCCTCTGCCAAACTGCAACCTGCCAGCGAGGATAGCGGTAGCAGGTGACAGGAAAAAATGAGCTGCAGATCTCTCTCCAAGGCAGTGGATCATCATTACCATTGAGTGTTGACTAGGCAGCTCCTCATCCTCCTTCACAGGAGGAGGTTGAAGATGAATCAAAAAGTAGCTTGAAAGAAGAAGCTGAAGGGAAGTTTTGATGAATTTCAACGTAAGTACTGCTTTGTGCAAGGAATACCTCAAGTTTTTGTGTCATCAGCCCTACTGTCTTAAAAATCTCGAAGAGTCACTCCTCTCTTTTGGTCATCACCCTCATCTAGCCGTTTTATCCCTGTCTCGTGGAGGTCCAAGTACAAATATCCACTCCACTGGTGTCTAGGGCTACTCCCATGAGCAATTGCAGAGCCTTGGGCACATTAAAATGGTGGTGACAAAGTGTGTCGGCAGTGTGGCCTCTTCAGTCTGTTTTTAGGCCTGTTAGCCAGCACTGAGTAGTGCCTTGCTCATATATTCGGAAGCTGTAAGCTGAACATTTAGACACTAGTGAATGTTGCTTTTGCAGAACTTCTGTGCTGTGGATTCCCAATATTAACTGGAAGACATTTAAAACCTTTGAAATACAGGTCTGTGGGGTCCTTTCCTGAAGCTGTGCTTTGATATGTTTCTATTGAGGACTGGATTTGTGGACTTTGCATTTTTGGAAGAGTAAGGAGTTTCACAGATGAAAATTGGGAGGGTGTTCCTGGATGGCAAGCACTACAGTTCTAGTTTGGACTTTGTTACTTCATTTAATTAATTTTGTTCTGCTGCAGATGGCTTTTCTTGTCCTCTGTAATTGTGTATTTTTTTAATTCCTGCACTTCTATCCAAGAAAAATGTGTAATTCTTTATGCAGAGCAATGTTACCTGTGATACTTACTGGATGGTCGCACTCAAAGAGTTGTGGTCAATGGTTCAGTGTCCAGTTGGAGATCAGTAACGAGTGGTGTCCCTCAGGGATCGGTGTTGGGACCGGTCTTGTTTAATATCTTTGTGGCTGACATGGACAATGGAATTGAGTGTGCCCTCAGCAAGTTTGCCAATGACACCAAGCTGTGTGGTTTGGTTGATCTGCTGGAGGGAAGGAATGCCTTCCAGAGGGACCTTGACACACTTGTGAGGTGGGCTGGTGCCAGCCTCATGAAGTTTAACCATGACAAGTGCAAGGTCCTACACCTGAGTTGGAGCAATCCCAGGCACAGCTACAGGTTGGGCAGAGAAAAGATTCAGAGCAGCCCTGAGGAGAAGGACTTGGGGGTGTTGGTCAGTGAGAAACTGAACATGAACCAGCTTCGGTGTACACTTGCAGCCCAGAAAGCCAACCGTATTCTGGGCTGGATCCAAAAGACCGTGACCAGCAGGTCGAAGGAGGTGATCCTGCCCCTCTACTCTGCTCTCGTGAGACCTCACTTGGAGTATTGTGTGCAGTTCTGGTGTCCTCAACATTAAAAGGACATGGAACTCTTGGAATAAGTCCAGAGGAGGGCCATGAGGATGATCAGGGAGCTGGAGCACCTCCCATATGAAGACAGGCTGAGAAAGTTGGGGCTGTTCAGCCTGGAGAAGAGAAGGCTGCGTGGAGACCTCATAGCAGCCTTCCAGTATCTGAAGGGAGGCTATAGGGATGCTGGGGAGGGACTATTCATTAGGGACTGTAGTGACAGGACAAGGGGTAATGGGTTAAACAGGGGAAGTTTAGATTGGATATAAGGAAGAAATTCTTTACTGTTAGGGTGGTGAGGCACTGGAATGGGTTGCTCAGGGAAGCTGTGAATGCTCCATTCCTGGCAGTGTTCAAGACCAGGTTGGATGAAGCCTTGAGTGACATGGTTTAGTGTGAGGTGTCCCTGCCCATGGCAGGGGGGTTGGAACTAGATGATCTTAAGGTCCTTTCCAATCCTAATTATTCTATGATTCTATGATATTCAGGAGTAACCCGAATGCTTTTCCCTAAAACAGAAATAGGGGAAATGACACTTTCATATCTGGGGAAGAAGAAAAATTTTGGTTTGGTAAAAGGTGAAGAAGCCATAGTCATGAATATAAGAGATTATGTATTGAGGAAGTCTTATATTTTTACTTGTCCTTCCCTGCTTATTGTAGAGTTTGTCAAATTTTATTTAATCCATTACAAGTAATATTCGAAGATACTGAATTTAAATCTGTCCATCTGTTAAAACATAATGTACTCATTCTGTCTTAGATACAGTAAAAGAACTTATTGTGTCTGCTGGAGATAACATACAAGTGGTTCTACCCAAAAATGAGGTTGAACTGAATGCCTTTGTGGTCCCACCACCACCTACAGGTGAGTTGAACAGGCTTGGCATACAAGGAGATTCACACACTACCAACCTGTAAATGCAGACAAGTGCTGATTTACGTGAATATCTCAGGATAAAACCATCCTTCTCATCTCCTACTGATATTTTTTTTTTTGGTGACTCCAACTGCAGAGGGGGATTTCCTCCTTTTTTATTTTGGAGGTTTATCCATTTTTTTTTTTTTAGTGGCTTTTATTTTAAGAACCTGAACTCATTAGCCAGATGGTTCAATAGGAAGTCTGTTGTTTCTACCAAAAGATAAAATGATCCGGGTTATAGGGGAAGGGGGAAGTAGCTTCTGAATGCAGCATTTACCTTAAAACTACCAGCTTCTGAACAGCAGCAAGGAATACACATTTCACAGGTAGGTATGTAAAACACATTCACTTCACATGAAGCTGGATTTTGTGAAGTCCATTATATACTTGCTGTTTTACCATGTTACAAAGCACTGTGGAAGTAAAACATGTTTACATACTGCTTCATTTTGCAGGCTTATACAGTAGCAGTTATGATTTCCTATTGCAGCATTTTATCTGGTGGATAGTGAACTTGATTTCTTTGTTTTCTGGGCTTATTTTGAAGGCAAAACTGATTACTGTTATGCTGTGTTACTGCTCTTAGAAACAGCCTACACCTATGAGTGGAGTTTAATCAGTCACCCTGCTGACTATGGTGGTGAAATGGAGCACAGGCACAGCCAGACCTTGAAGCTCTCTCATGTAAGTGAGCTGTAAGCTCAGGCTCAGTGTGTTTGTGTGGTCCTTTCACATGAATCTAACCTGTGGGGAAGGGCACCTGGTTTCAAGGAGTCTCTTCACTTGCATGTGTCACCAAATCTTTGCCAGATTAGTGTGGTGTTTTGTGCCTTTTTTTTTTTTTTTAGAGTGCTCTAATAATTTTCTAAGGTAGAGTAAACATTCCTAAGTTTTGGCTTTGTATTTCTCAGTTCTGGGCAGTGACTAGTAGCCTTTTGTGTATGTATTCACGAAAGGAGCTCTAGGTTTCAGATATCCAGATTTTTCTCTGTTTATAACATGACTGGCAGATTTATGCATACCAGTTTTGTATAATTTGACAGGTAACCCAATTTGTTCTGTGTTTGTCTCAGTTATCAGTAGGACTTTATGCCTTCAAAGTGACGGTTTCTGGTGAAAGTGCCCTTGGCGAAGGCTTTGTAAATGTCACAGTCAAACCAGGTAAATCAGTTGGCTAAAATAATGAAATTAATTTCTTCAACACAAGTAGTTGTACAACATGCTTATCTAATAGTGTGTCACTTACTGTCTGCCAAGGGCATCTGGTAGTCCAATCATGCAGAGATGTTGCCTAACTTGGTGTCTGTAAAGCATTTTAAGGAAGTAGAGTTGCTGGCTCATTGTATTTAAATGCTTTCTGGTCTTGTACCGTCCTCAGGCAAGGCCTGAGACAGCAATCATGCCATCTTTTGTGGTCTTCTCCAGTACAGCTGGGAACAGCAATTAGGTGCTGAACAATCTTTAGCTGCAAGTTACAGTGAACAGGTCTAATTATACCAGTTAGAAGGGGCTGCAGCAGAAGGCTGCTGTGTCAGTGCACTGTTCTTCAGCAACCTTTTCTCCCCCTTGCCCAAAAAGGACAAGCAGATGCTGCTGCAAAGCTGTCAATCCTACATTTAAATCACTGGGGACTATTGATTTGTAGAGTCAACACATTAATTTGACCTGAGTTTTCACTACTTTTATTTTTTCTTTTTTTTTTTCCCTTCTCCTCTCATCTTTCTCACAGCAGTCAGAGTTAACCAGCCACCTGTTGCCATTGCTTCACCCAAAGTACAAGAAGTTTCCTTGCCTACAACTTCTACCTTCATTGATGGGAGTCGTATGTACTGGACCCTCCTGTGCTTATATCCTCTATTTTTTGTATACAGTTATAATGTTGTTGTTGTCAATTACAAGTGAAATTCCTTCTTTTAATTCAGAAGTTCCCTGAGTTTATTTTTGGGATGTGAGTCCAGTTACAAAGTATTTTAATAAATAAAATAAAGGTGATAAAATCCAGCCTTCCACCTGGAGACTGAGATGCTGTCTGTCAGAGGTTGCTGCATCCAAACAGCAGCTACTCTTACAGTTTCTTTCTGCCCTGCCTAGAAAACCTGTGCCAGCATGGCTGGTGCCCATGGTAGAAAGCTGTTATGTAGGGTATGATGAAATGTCATAATTCTGTTCGTAATTACTGAGAGCAGATTGTGCAGAGTCTGAGACTGATTTTTATTTGTGTGTGTGAAGAATTTTTTGTTTGTTTAGATAAACCATACCAAATGTAGTTTGGAGTATGTGGTTTGACAGCTATGGTACATGAAATCTGTTCAAATATACTTGAGAAGATAATTGTAGAAAAAACGGGGATCAGTGCATGAAAGACATTAGTATTTATCCAGCAGTTTCTGCAAGGAACTGATATGTTTTTCTTTAATGAATATAGAAAGTGTTGATGATATGAAGATAGTGAGTTACCACTGGGAGGAAATTAAAGGTCCTTTGCGAGAGCAGAAGGCATCTGCTGACACACCTGTCTTGCACTTGTCTAACCTTGTTCCTGGGAACTACACTTTCAGGTACCTGCACAGATGCTTTCCTTTGAGGTTTTAGCTATTTCTGTGATGTCAGCTAAATGTTTGTTTCTCTTGAACTCACATGTACCTCCTCAAACAAACAAAAAAAAAACTTCTGCATGCTTTTAACCTTTATTTTGTGCAGTGGAGAGACATAGGCAGCAATTTTATTAAAAAGTTCTTGCAGTGAGTTTTGTGATACTGGTGTTGTGATACATTACAGCGCAAAGTTATGCAAAACACCCACAACCCCCCCTGCCCCATCTATAGAAGCTGGCAAGTGTGCTGAGATGAAACTGCAGTCAGGCTGTGAAAGTCATCCCCTGAAGGGTGATGGCAGACAGAACAATACTGGGAGACTGATCCTTGCAGGGCACTGTTGTCTGCTCGTTTTAATAAGGGTCACTCTGTTCTTTATAAAAGCCATTGCCTTGCTACTGGTTCCCTCTATTCATTGCTGAAGCTGGATTTTGTCCATCAGTGGAAGCAATATTTTTGGTTCAGAGTGCTTTAATTAAAATGAGAGTTCATTTTCTGAGCTTTTTAACTTAAAGCCTAATCTGCACAGAGGGCAGGCTTCCTGCTGATCCAGCCTGGCTTATTTGGCTGCCGGCACACAACAGCCTACTAGTCAATATATTGTGTATCAGTGTAACACAGCAGAATGTTGAAGTCAGCGTACATATATGTTAAATGTGGTGCTTTGCATAAGCTTCAACAAAAATTGCATAACTTCAGCTTCTATTCTGTGTTCTTTATTGGAATTGTTCATATTGTACAGTGGCAGAAAGGAGCATAGGATTTTTTTCTGTATTAATAAGGGTAGAGCTTGCTTTTACAAGCAATGCTCTCAAGTGTTCTAAACCCTAGAGAATTAAGAAATCGCTTTCTGTATCTGTGCACCTCTAGGGAAGGCTGAGGTACTTGAACAATAGAGCAGTGTGTTCAAACTTACAGGAAATGAGCTGGTTGAAAAAATCCAGTGTTCCTGTTCATGGATATGCACCCACGGCAAAAGTATTTATTCCCTAACAAAAGAATTAATGAGCACTAGTTTTGTTCTACTCAGGAAAGGCTTCAAGAGTGGTTCCCTTCCGTGTGGACAGCAGTATGTAGTTTTTGGAAGAGGTGAATTAGAGATAGTCAGTTACCATATTGTTGAGGCAGACTTTTCATCATTTTTGTGTTTTTGCAGCAGACTCATGTTGAGATGATTTGTTATTATGTTTCTGAGAGGCAGTAGTGGGGTTTTTAAACCCTGTACTTTTTTAGTTTTGTGATTTGACATCTTCAGAAGTTTGAGCTGCATTAGTGTCACAAAGCAGTAAGAATTTAAGAACTGCTAGTGCGCTATAAGCAATGCTTATAGCTCCAAAAGAGCAGTCTTGGATATAGATGTTAACTGGGACTGTCACAGTATGGCCGATGAGTCAAATCCCTTGTTTTTACCAAGTAAGCTTTTTAAAGAATTTGCAGTGAAATCTGTTTGATGAAGTTGCCGTTGACTGCAGGAAAAGGGGTTTCATGTGTGATCCAGTATAGCTAGGCTTTCTATTATTATTTTCCTTGAAGGATGAAAGCTGTAGGATTTCTTTAAATCAGTCTTCAAATTTCTTTCCTACCTTAGTTGTCAGATATATGTTTCTGAAGCAGAAGTTTGAATAGTATAATCAGTGGGTCTGTCTTGGGTGATGTTCAAAAAAGTGCCAGGGAAAGTTAAACCTTTGAACTTACGACTTAACAGAAGTCCATCTTAGCGGATTTCTGATACTGTTTTTCCTGTTGTAGACTCACAGTGATTGATTCAGATGGAGCAGCCAACTCTACCATTGCATCTCTGAGTGTCAACAAACCAGTGGATTACCCACCTATTGCCAATGCAGGACCTAATCAGGCAGTCACCTTGCCCCAGAACTTCATCACGCTGAATGGAAACCAGAGCAGTGATGACCATGAAATTGTCAGCTATGAGTGGTCACTCAGTCCCAAAAGCAAAGGAAAGGTAGTAGCAATGCAGGTATGCCTGTTTCTCCTTGCTTAGGATTGGAAAGCTCTTTTATTTTTGCATCTAACATGAGAAAGCACATACCTAAGTAACTCCTCAGAACTGAGAAGCACTAAGATATCTAGAGTGCTGTTAGGTTTTTTTGTTGTTGTTGTTGTCATCATTCCTCTCTGATGTATTCAGCTCTCCTTGTAGATACTACTTTTAATTCCTTCTCTCTCTTATCATACCTTGTGGCTTTTTCTCACTTCTGCTGTTGTTGTTCCCTGGTGGTTTGGAAAGACTTCCAAGTTCACAGTGTCTGTCCTTGAACCCTAGAGCTCCACAGGTTTCCATCATCTGAAATGCTGGACATGCTGAAAATTGGTTTTGTGAGAATGTGGAGAATGGTCAGGGTTTTATTATAACATTTTCTCCTGGAGAAAGTAGGACTTAAATAGAAGCTTAATTTTGCAAGTGAAAGATGGCAAGGCTTTTGGAAGTATTATGCAGCTATGCTCTTTGGTGTTCTGTATATGCTCACTAAAACTTGAGTTTCTTATGAAGGCCAGCTGAATTTATTCTCTTATTTTCATGGCTTTTTTTAATCTGAGAATTTCTTTAATCTGAGAAAATGAATAAAAATTTTCAATGAACTTGCACTTGGTTGGATAGTCTTGTAACTGTAGGCGGTTGAGGTAATTAATGTAATGAAGCCCGTTCAAACTCAGAAGCCATTTTTTTATAAGGCCTGATTTCTGCAATGTTGCAAATGCTTTAGACCTTCAGAAACTGAGAAATCACTTTATAGCTCTGTTTAGAAAAGGAGTAATATTGATGCAAGCCTATACTGTAGAGGTAATTAGGAAATTATGGAAGGGCTTATAGCATAATGGCTTATTTTTGTTCAGTTACCATGACAAAAACTTTCTAAAAGCATCCCTGCAGCCTGAACTTGTAGTTTTCAGATGCTGTTCAGCCTTAAAGCAGCTTTTCAGGAAAAAAGGAATGACTGTTTTGAGATACCTCATTGGGTATGTAATGTGGAAATGCAAGAGCATTTTACAGTTTCCTTCCAAGAGCCTAGTAATCTTTTTCATTTCCCTAAAGCTGAGGATGCTTGTCTCAGGTGTTTACACAGTATCCATGATTAGAGAGCAATTTAACAAGTACCTAATTGGGTTGTCATTTGTTATTCCTCATATAAGAGATGCCACTTTATTTTATTTATGCTCATTTTATTAGCAAAAGAACCTATAGCTGGGCCCAGTCATTTTATGAGCTTATATCCGCTGATATTGCTGGAAGAGTACACTCAGGACAGAGTTGTTTAACTTGTTTTTTCCATAAGCCTATCCGGCTGGGATCAAGTCAAGCTTGATTTTTGCATTTAACAATTTTCATAAGTATTATATTAAAGAATGTCATGATGTTTGGTTTTACAATATCTCAAAGGAAATGGAATAAGACGTAGTGATTTCTGTTAGTCTTTAATTTCCTAATTAAAAAAGTTAACATCCCATGTGTCTCACAGTTATTGTGGTTCAGAAACAATGCATCAATTACACTAGAAGATATGAAAGTTTATTGTCTATAAATATTTCTCTGGGTTGATAGAGACAGTCACAATAGGGAATGCGTACATCTGTACGTCAAATTTTAGTTCCCTCTCTCTACAAGATGCTTAAACTGCTTGTAAGCACCGTATTGATGAATTAAAACAAACAGCATTTTTTCTTCGTAACTGCTCCATGATATATTTCATATTCCATGAGCATTTCTGTTTGTCTTACACTCTCTGTCTTTATAAATGTCATGTAGGGAGTGCGGACACCATACCTCCAGTTATCTGCAATGCAGGAAGGAGATTATACCTTTCAGCTGACTGTCACAGACTCTGCGAGGCAGCGGTCCACAGCTGAGGTCACACTGATAGTACAGCCTGGTAAGTCAGCTGCAGGCATGTCTGAGTCCCTCAGGGGTGGTCAGCCTTATGTCTTAGCACTGTCCTTGAGTACATCATCTCCCTGCACTGCACCACTGAGATGACAGTCTGAATGTCCTGTATCCCTGCCTCAAGGACTCTTTCAACTCTGTTTTTTGTCAAAGCAAACATTTAAAACAAGTGTAGAGTCATAGAAAGTCTAGGTGGTGATCCTGAAGGCTCAAACTGGCCAGATTATGTAATACAACCTGTACAGTTATGTGACTAAGTGTCTGTCTAAAAGCTAAAATGGGGCTCTTGTAACAGTCTGTGAAGTCTGTTTTGCAAAGTTGTTCAGAGTATCAGTCAGTGCTTTGCTCAGTTTCCTTATTGTTTTGCAGTTCTCTTTCGAGAATCCTTGTGTAGTTTGAATTCTCACTAGAATTGCATTGTACTTTCGATGGAAAAGTGTCAAGCAATGAATTTTCAAAGGCGGCATCTTTCACACACTTGTTTAGATTTGGGAGCTAAGTGCTTAATGGGCCCAAATGGTCTGGGACTCATGAGATATCTTACGTACACACCCCCTTTTATTTATTTATTGTATTTTTTTTTTTACTGTGTCTGCCTGTTGCATTTAGAGTAGCCTGTTCTGCCCATCTGAAGGTCTCACATTCCAGCATAGGGCAACATTTTATCTTCCTGTTGTTGCTTACATCTTTTTGTAAAAGACCCCTTCCGGGAAAACTTCACAGCGGGCATTTACTGTGGAAATCAAGAACGTGAATTGAAAGTACAGCTTACGGTGGTGTCTTTTAGACCCATTGTAGAGTGGAACTAGAAAGGTGTTATTGAAACATGTTATATAGAAGTCAGGTCTAAGGGTAAATAAATATTCAGGAAAATGGTATCATTATTAGTTTTACAATGCCACAAAAGCATAGGCTGAAAACACAATAATAGGTCATATGTGTCTGCACTAAATCTAAAAGGCTCAAAACTGGCATTAACTTAGTGGCATTGTGCTGACCTTGAGCAGCAGAAAACTGGGCCAGTATCTTCGCAGGCAGAGGCCTATATTTGTGTGGGTGGTTTTGAAGTAGTAGTGGAACCAGGAAAATACCCCACTACTCTTGCTATGAAATATTGTATATGATGCATTGACCACACTGCAGAATTTTGGGAGCATGTACTTTTAGATACGACTGTAAAAAAGGGAAGTATTTGCTGTGGGATTTGGCTTGCTGCAGAGCTGGTATCACCCACCTAGTATTTTCTGCTGGCTTGTGTACATTATGCTTGTGATTTGTACCTTTGAGCCAATATATCAGATTTGTTATATAATATTCTGTGTAAAATTTCTGTTATAATTGGCAGTCCTTGCCAGTAGCTACCTAGAAAATGTCATACACTAAGTATTACTTTTTACAGAAAATAATAGTCCTCCAGTAGCAGTGGCTGGCCCTGACAAGGAATTGACCTTCCCAGTAGAAAGTACTACACTGGATGGAAGCAAAAGCCAAGATGACCAAGGCATTGTCTTCTATCACTGGGAAAATATCAGGTATCTAGAGATTTTATAGATCTCCAGTAGAATAAAGAACAAAGTGAAAGTAATTGGGTGCCAGAACCTCATACAATTGTGTTGGGTAATTCATTGTTGGAGAACTGCTTTGAGGATGTTCCTGCTCAGCTGGTAGTAGTATTATAGGAGTTTTAAGTTTACCTTAGGCAGAGATTGTATAAGCTTTCCATATTTTGCAGTGTGTCATTTTGAGGTTTACTGTTACCAAGTTAAGTGAAAATGATGGGAGCTTCCATGTCTCCTGTTACAAAGCAAACAATAGGTTTGGGTACCTTCCTGAAATATACAAAGTTTTCCCATCAGTGCTTAGGAGTAGAATTTCTTGGTCACTTGTTTATTGGAAAATAAATTGACAATCTGTTTAACCTGAGCTTTCAATAGTAGGTGATATTCTTGAATTATGATTGAAAATGTGTGACAAAAGTTTAGTTGTATGCTTATGTGCAAAACTAATTGATCCTTAATAAAAGGACAAGGTATTAGCTCATCCATGGTACAGGAAGAGGTTTGTTTGGCAGCCTGTACATGTTGTGAGTGGCTCTTAAAGCAACAATCTTTGGATGTTCCCATGAAATAGTACAGTGGGGAGGCTGAACTTCTGGGGTGCATTTTCTAATTTTCTAATAAATGGGTACGGAATGCCTGGGTGCTTTGTCTTTAAAAAAAAATGATTTATTAATTCTCTGAACTAAACTTGTGTATTGTATAGTTCTTTAACCACCAGTGCTTACAAGGGGTGGTAAAACTACAGTATACATAAAAGCAAATAACATGATCGATGCTGCTGAAAGAATAATTTGGCTGTCTATGTAGGATATTTTTTTTTTCCTGGGATGCTTTGTTTCAGTGGACCAAGCTCTGTACAGATGGAAAATGGTGACAAAGCAATAGCAACTGTGACTGGTCTTCAGGTTGGTACCTATCGCTTCAGGCTGACCGTGAAAGACCAACAGGGCTTAAGCAGTGCATCTGTGCTATCTATTACTGTGAAGGAAGGTAAGCCTTGTTGCTGCTGCTTAGAATACAGTAGGCAACTTGCCAGTTAATTCAGTCACTAACAGAATATATTTGTTTGTTATGTTTCAAGGGTATTCAGGAAGAGTTAGCTGCTATTTTGTTGTAAAGTGTATTGTGAGTGACTGGTAGTGTTAATTTCATTTACTGAAAGCTTTTTTGAAGTTAAATATATGCAGAATTAGTTATAATCAGAATGCTTAAAAATACTATTTTTGACCATACTACACTAGTGTGTGTCTGCTTCATTGAGAATAAAATGAAAACATCATTTTAAAGTTAAGCCTTGAGCAGAAAAGCAGTTTCACTGTGGGTTTTAAGTGAGGTCTCAGAATATACCAATTTCCACTTAAAAACTTAGCATTAGCAGACCTGTATTTATTTGGGATTTTTTATATAGGTAGGCTGTTGCTATGGTGGGGGTTAATTATTTATCCCCCTCCCCCCAAGCATGCTGTAGAAGTGGCTTTAGGATAATAATATCTATTGTACAAGATCATAGAATTGCCTAGGTTGGAAAAGACCTTTTATGGTTGTGGAATCCAACTGTTAACCTAGCACTGCCAAATCCACCATTGAACCATTCCCTAAGTACCACATCTATACATCTTTTAAATAGCTCCAAGGGTGGTTGGCAACCTTTTTAGTGAATAATTTTGTTTTTTGGTTTTTTTTTTTTTATTTTTTATTCATATCCAATCTAAACCTCCACTGGCATAACTTGAGGTCATTTCTTCTCATCCTATTGCTTGCCACTTGGGAGAAGAGATTGACATTCATCTCGCTACAGCCTCCTATGAGATAGTTACAGAGAGTGATAAGTTCTCCCTTGAGCCTCCTTTTCCCCAGGCTAAACAATCCTAGTTCCCTCAGCCACTTCTCATAAGACTTGTGCTTTAGACTCTTTGCCAGCTTCATTCCTCTGACAGAGGTACTGTCAGGTACTCCTCACAGATTTCATAGGGTGTTGCATTCTCAAGTTTGCAGGTGGTGATAATCCAACCATCTTTTACCTCATGTTGTTCCTTGGCTTTCTGTTGCATACCTTGGGGAGTTTTTTTTTTGAGGGGAGTGATGTCCTCTGGCTCTGCAAGTATGGTATGTATACCATTTATGAAATGATAATAGAGCTGTGTTAGAATCTTAGCTGCTGACTTCTTGAAAGTGGAGTAGAACCACCTTCCTTGACCTGCTGGCCATGCACCTTTTGATGCAGCCCAGGATGCGGTTGGCTTTCTGGGCTGCAAGTGCACACTGCTGGCTCATGTTGAGCTTGTTAACCAACACCACCAAGTCTTTTTCTTCAGGGGTGCTCTCAATCCTGTCTCCACCAAGCCTGTATTGGTGCTTGGGATTGCTCCAACTCAGGTGCATCTTGGAGCAGATGGACTCAGTTTTACCGATGTGCATCATTTTTTAAACTGTTTGAGTTTGTTAGGTGTTTAGTCAGAAATGCATGGCAACAGCTCTGCCCAAATGTGTCTTACATTTTCAGACTGTGAAGTGCAGTCACAGTATGTACTGACAACTGTCACAGGTTCAATATTAAAAATATTCACTGGTCCAGTAGCCAAGTTTAATCAACTGGTTTATTTGGAAGAGACAAGATCATCACTTGTACCACAGAGAACTCTATGCTGTTCTAAAGAATACCTACAATGCTAGCCAGTGCCCTGGAGATCTGTGCAGAATTGAATTATTTATGTCAAATCTAATATTCAGACTGGCAAGGTATTTCACTCAGCTTCACAGCTTCCTGGAGCTCTGTCTTATCAGTTGTGTTTTAAATAAAACTCAGTGATGTCTGGTTTCTGGAAAGAGAATGCGTTCATGTTGTTTTTTGGCTGTACTCCCAATGCATGCCTTCATTTCAGTGCTAGTGGTAAACAAAAGTCATTTGTGAACTGGGTTTACTGTAAGTTTCCCAATTAACATTTGCCTGTGTGAAGATACAATACCTTACACAAGCTTCTATTAGGTAATAAGTGATTCTCAAAACAAGAAGAGCCCAGCATGGTGATCTGCGGACACGTGGACTGTGAAGCACATGGGCTGTGTTTCTGAAGAGGCAGAAAATCTTTTTTCTTGACTGAGATCTGAGCTTAAGTTATTATCATACTGTAAATAGTGTACCCCACAATACTGTCTGAAAAAAATCTTTTTGTGTGGTACCTCTTATTGGTATTGTCCTCATGGTGCAGCTCTGCTTCTGTCAGGTTGTAATAATTCTGGAGCCAAATTCTGTATACCCACTCATTCTTTCCTTGTACCTTTTAAACAAGATTCTGTTGTTACTGCCTCGGGTAAAGAGTTGCAGTGTGGGTGTATTTGCAATGGCTTGTCACATTTCACGTGTTTTAAAAGCAAATCCTTCTCCACTATTTCTGTGGCTAGAAAGCAACAGTCCACCCCGGGCGCATGCTGGTGGGAAACATGTTCTAGTGCTACCAAATAACTCTGTTACCTTGGATGGCTCAAGGTCTGCTGATGACCAGGGGATTGTGTCATATTTGTGGATTCGTGATGGTCAAAGCCCAGCAGCTGGGGTAAGTTTCTTGAAGGTTGTAACAAGTCAAATTCTGCTCTTGTTATGCATGTAGCATTGCTGCAGCAGGGCAGGGCAGGCAAGTATGACTCATAAAATGCTCTGAGGCATGGTGTCTGTTTCTGGTTTGTCTTTCCTGCTCTCTTTAATGCTTTGGTTCAAGGGGCTTGTGATACTTTTAATACAGAAACAGAATATGGTGTCTAAGTAAGAGGACTAGTTGAGAAAGACTCAAAATGTAAGAATAAAGTTTTGTCGCTTTAGGAGTAGTTGGTGATAGTACCAAGCTAGTGTGTCTGAGAGAAAAATCTTCTGAAATACAGATACCCTAAAAGTGGAAGGGTCTGAGAGAGCAAGAAGTACAGATAGAGACTAAGGAATTGTCTGGTACCAGATGAGGTGAAACTTCTGGTTTAAGATAAAAATTATGTGTGGCGCTAGATCTACAAATACCTTGACTGGCAGATCACAGTGAATAGGTTGGGTCATTAGGGCAATGGAATCTGTTAGTCTGCTCTTCAAGGTGGGCAGACAGCAAAAGTACCTCTCGATAAACTGGTTTGTGTCAGCTACTATAACTGTGATAACATTTTCTGCTTTTCTGCACAAAGTGTTGTGTACAGTCCTTTGCAGTCAGAAAAATAGTGACAAGCTGGTAAGAACCAGGAAAGGAGAAAGGAGAACAGCAAAATGATAGCAGATTCCAGAAGCAATTGACATGAGGGTATGAGAAAATTTGAAGAAGTTTAGCTTCAATATATAGCTGGCAGAGATGATAGTTGGAAATACATTGACTCCAAGGAAAGAAAGTAATTTGAGAGTGAAGAAAGCAGAACTAAGGATAATGGAGTAAAGCTGAGGAATAATAATGTACCTGTGTCAGATTTTCAAATAGATGAGTGCTTAAGAATGTTTCTGCCTGGTTTGGGTTGGGGTTGGTTTCTGTGGTTTTTGGGTTGTTTTTTTTTGTTTGTTTGGTAGGTTGGTTTGTTTTTTCTGTTTTATTAAAATATTGATATTGTGCAGACACCCTCATTAAGTGTCACTTCCAAATTTGTATTACTTTGCCATAAATTGTGAGTAGGTCACATTTATCCCAAAAGCAAAGCAAGAACCCACACTGTCATACCAGTTACCCTACTATATAGTCACACCTTCAACTTCTCTGAGGCTATAATCATCCCAGTACTAATTTTGTTTCTTTTCCAGGATGTGATCCATGGCTCAGACCACGAGGCAGTACTGCAGCTAACTAATCTGGTGGAAGGAACATACACTTTTCACTTGAAAGTAACAGATGCTAAAGGAGACTCAGATGTTGATTCAGCAACTATTGAAGTGCGGCCTGGTATGACAATTAAAAGGTCATCGATACGTTGTGAATACCTCATCTTTGCTCTTCTTTTCACTTATTTCAGTGTTGACAAGATTCTTTCAAGTTAAAACACAAAGCAAACAGGTTTCTCCCTACCTTCTTCTGTTCTCTCAATAGGGTTGAATATGTTAGACATGTAAGGATTCTGAGCTACTGGAAGAGTTTTGGTTTCTTTTTCCTGGTTATAAATCAGTTTGGGCAATAGAAAAAGATGGGAGCTAAACATTAAGTTTAGGTACAAATGCTGTAGTTGTGTATTTGATGATTGAAAGTCTGTTTTTATGCTTCTTTTCCCTCTTTTCATCTTGAAAGACAAACAACCTTTAAGTTGTCTTTTCATAGTTTTGGTATTGGTTGTGTATAGTCTTATTTTCAAAAGCAGCATAAATGCCTGTATGCTGGAAGGATAAGTTGAAGTTTCAGGAAAAGAGCCTGAAATCTTGGGTCTGTTGGAGATTTTTTTGTCTGGTTCTTGGAAAATGATTTTATTTTTGTTCCTTGCTTTATTGTTGAATGTAGTCACAATAATTGGCTCAGGATTCTCAATGGATATTTGTGAAGCTTGTTATGTTTGCAAGACATTCTAGAAGTCCAAGTATTATTTAACAGAACTCTCAGTTTGTGAAGGTAAACATATTTGGTATTTCTGAAGTTGACCATCCTCATTTAGACTTGCTCACAGAGTCTTGCATGCTACCATATGAGTCCATCTTTACCTCCCTTTTCTGTGGGCGGTAGCCAGTAATAGAAAACTAGCGGGAAACTGAAAGCTTAGACTCGCCTAGTGCTTACCTCTGAGACCTTAAGATGACATCATTTAGGGGAACAAAAGTTGATATTCTGCACAGAAATGCATTCCTGCTAAACAGAAATACACACTGAAGTGCTTTCTTTCAACTGATAAGCTGGGTTGCTATCTTAGGACCCACTAGGCTTGTTTCAGTACTTTTCTAAGAACACAAAAAGGCTGGGTTATAAGGAATATGGGTCTTATGCAGGAAAATACTGTATTGTCTTCAGTTAGTACTGAAATATTGGCCAGGCTCTGAAAGAATAGCATGTTCTTTTTTTCTGTCAGATCCCAAAAGAAATGGTCTGGTGGAGCTCATTCTGCAAGTTGGAGTGGGACAGCTGAGTGAACAGCAGAAGGATACTCTGGTGAGACAACTGGCTGTATTGCTGAATGTTTTGGATTCAGATATCAAAGTTCAGAAGATACAAGCCTACTCAGATATAAGGTACAAAGATAACCTGCTGTGCAAGGAAGATTTGTGGTTTTCATTGACTTACAACTCATAATGACTTGTAAAATCTTTTCTAAGATGACCAAAAAAAAAAAAAGCTATGCTCATAACTCTAAAAAGTGAATTTCGTCTACTGTGGTAGAAAATTAATGAAGCTAGCTCTGTGGAGGCTCAGAACTGAAGTGTTTTGGTTTTAAAAAGATTAAAAATTCTTTGTATAGTTTATTTATTCCTTTAAGTAAAGCACATGCATATGTTTCAAGATCTTTGATTCATACACTATTTTTATTTTTTCCCAAATACTGAATGGAGTGAGACAAGACTTCCTTACAGTGAAGCAAGTATTGCTTATATTCAAAGTAAGGTTCCAGCAATATCTGATCAAACCTGGTTTATTCCCATCTTCTACTTTCTTGCTGGCTACCTTGCTCTTAAGTTCAGTTTCCTAAAGTTACACAAACTGCTTCAGAGTGCTTTGGAACAGGTCCTGGATGAGAGTGAGGAAAGCAAATGTACATACACTTCTCTTAAAGCAAGAATCAGGAAGACCATTTGTATTTGTTGTTGTCACCTTTTGTCTGTGAAAATGAGAAGCCAGAGAATTGTTGGTCTCCTGCTCATGATGAAGTCCATGGCATTTGGATGGAGGTGATTGATCCATCAACAGAGTTCCCTAGTCTTTATCAGGGGTGACATTTGCTTTCCAGAAACAAACAAAACCAAAGGCTATAAACTAATGCCTGACAAAAGTGATCTTTCACAGCAGTCATGACCTTAGCTGTTCTTTCTGCAGCACCGCAGTTGTGTTCTACGTGCAGAATGGACATCCTTCCAAGGTGATCAAGGCATCAGATGTCTCACGAACTCTGCATTTGCAGCTTTTGAAAGAGAAGGCTGACTTTCTGCTTTTTAAAGTCCTGAGAGTTGACACGGCTGGTATGTTTTGGGTTGTACTTGGTCATTTCAGAATTTTGCAGGTATCTGGCTAGCACGGCACCTGGAAACAAGTGCTTGAAGGCCTTCTGTCTGCCACCTGGTGTCCGGTTCTGGATGTAGCTTTCCAAAAGATGATGCTGAAGATAAAACTGAAGATGTTTGTTCATTTGTGGTAGACTGGTGACAGTTGTGTTCTTTTAAAAGACATCATCAGTGACAGCATGCAAAAGTGCAATAACTTAATCTGATCTTCATCAGGAAGGCCTGGGAAATGAGGATAGAGATACCAGACATATACCACCTTTTGTTGGAAGATGGGAAAAACTTAATGTATCCATATTATAGAATGTTTAATGTTTTTGATTCATTGCAGGCTTTTAGTGTTCAGTAATAGGTTTTTAAGGTAATGTCATGGTTTAAGCTCAGTACCATGCAGTACTCTCATTCCCCCCCTTTTTTCTCCTCCCCCCCGGAGGGATGGGGAGGAGAATCAAAAGAATGTAACTCCCACAGATTGAGATAAGAACAGTTTAGTAACTAAGGTATAACACAAATCACTACTGTTACCACCAGTAATAATGATAAAGGAAATAACAAGGGAAGAGAATACAGTACCACCTGCCGACTGATACCTAGCCCAGCCGAGCAGTGAAATAGCCCTTCCGGTTAACTGCCCCCAGTTCTACATCCTGGGCATGCTGTGCTGTGGCATGGAATACCTCTTTGGTTAGTTTGAGTCAGGTGTCCTGTCTCTGCTTCCTCCCGGCTTCCCCTCGCCCCTAGCAGAGCATGAGACTCAGAAAGTCCTTGGCCAAACTAAACATTTGAGCAGTAACTAAAACCATCAGTGTTATCAGCTCTGTTCCCAGGCCAAAAGTCAAAACCACAGCACTGCATCAGCTACTAAGAAAAATTACTGCTGCTGCTGAACCCAGGACAGGTAACTTGTCCTTTACCAATCAAAATGGTGAGGTGATCACTGATATAACCTACTCTTCTAATACTTGCAATGCAGACAGGCCTCTGGGGTTTCTTATAATTAACTTTTTATTTTGCCCCAAAAGATGCTTGAACCTCTAAGCTTTTTTTGAACTTCACTAGTAATGTGAACCCTTTATGATACTCAGATATTGCAGTTATGATTTCTCCATGATTTAAAATCAGAACATAATGATACAATCACAAAGTGAGCTAGCTCTGGAAGTAAAATAGTCATTGATTCTGTAGTAAATACTGTCTTCATTTACCTGTTGAAAAGAACTGTTGTTCTACTGTAAATGTACTTGGATTACTGAAATGTGTAGAGTCACTTGAAAATATGTATTAACATTTTTCTTGACATAGCAATTCTGCTACTCTAAGTTTTAAGTGGAATAACTTTTCATTTTTGTCTGATATGATGCATTAATCTAGCAATAGCTACTATTTATAAGCCTATGAGGCATGTAAATGTTCTTGCCTCAGATGCTGTAATTCAGCTTTGAAATACTGAAGTGCACTCTCGTTTATTGGTATGATGCTTGTCTCCTAATACCTGAGAATGCTGTTATTCCCCAGTTCTGAGGTACTTTAGAAGTTCTTACAAATCTGTCATAAAGGATCAGGTTTGAATTCCACAACTTCAACTCATTTTTATTTCTGGTTAGAGTAATCTGTTCTTGACTTGCATACAATTTCAATATTGTACACATAAGATACATATTCTTTACAGCCTGCAGTCTGATGAACTGTGAGTCTGTTTAGAACATGACATCAAAATAAAGGGAGATTTAAAAAATAAGAGGATATTATGGACTAGATGCTTTACTGCCAATGTAGCCTCACAGTAAGGGGATGCATGAAAAATTGTCCATTTACACACCTGACCCTATGTTTGGTTTTGTTCTTAGCCTGTCTTTTAAAATGCTCTGGACATGGACACTGTGACCCCATAACAAAGCGCTGCATTTGCTACCAGCTATGGATGGAAAACTTGATTCATCGTTATCTAAGTGATGGAGAGAGTAATTGTGGTGAGTTTGGGTGTTACAGAATGTATTTGAAGAGTAACTCATCATCCTGTGAGACTTGATTATTTACTGTCAGAAGGGGGAGTACTTTGGAAATAGATGCTGAGGGAAGACTAATACAGTCTTTGTTTTCCAGCCAAGCAATATCTTTCTATAGAAAGATGTCTTGCAGTTATAATGTCTTTACAGTACTAGCCCATATTTAAAATATTCTAAAAACTTAAATTATTAAAAGTACCACTATTTGAAGAAAAAAGCATGAGAACTTTGTCATAGGGGAAGATCTTGCAACAATTTGGAGCCAGTTGGAAGGGTTGTTGAATAGTGTGGGTATTGCAAAGCTGTTTGAGTAGTATTCATCTGGTTGCAAAGCTGCAAAAGAGGCAACAACTTAAATTGTTTTAGTGGGTGGTTGCTTCTGTGCCAGAAGTATGATCTGACCTAAGGAAAAAAAACACCAGTGTTCTGGGCTAACCAGTGTAGTCACCTTTAATACCTCAGCTTTTTAGAAGATTAATTTCACAGTTTCTTTCAGTTTGCATGTTGTACTTGGGAAATGAAATTTAGCTTTGCCAGCTTAATTGTGTCTGTATTCTGTGGCATACCTAACATACCAGCTAATCCTTTCTATTTCAAATATTTAATAGTTCCAATTTAACTAAATTGGTCTTCTACTTCAGTTCAAATAAAGTACTCCTAGGACTGTGCAGGCTTGGAGACATGTACTTAGCAATGCACTAGTCTTCAAGTACATCTGTAAACATTTGAGGAGCTTGCTACAAGCCATTAAGTAACCATAGGCCATGTTTCTCTCTGTTGATGAATGAATACTAATTGACCAACCAAAATGAGACAGTCAGTTTTAAACCTGAGGCTGGGACCTCCTGCAGCCTTGCCCTAATGCTGTGTTGTTCTGTAGTATTACAACACCGCTGAAATAGTGAGTATACGTACGATGGAGTTCACATTCTTGCACATCTCTCTGTACCCTTTTTATGTTTTCATGGATTTACAAATGTAACCATGCAGGTAGAAAGATTTATCTCTAATCAGCCGCTCTTTTAAAGCACTACTAAAATGCCAGCCCTAGAGTACACCTATGTTTATTTCAGTTAGAGAATGACAATTGAGCGGCTAAGTATCCCTTCTTAAGTTCCCTTTTAAGTTAACTGATACTCAGTTCAGGTATCCTGAAATGGTAAAAGGTATTGGAGTGGAAGATTTTCGAAAGGGCACTTTTGTTCTAGAAACCTAAGAATTTTTAGGGATTCTCCTGAGAATATAAAGGTGTTAAGTTCTCTGAAGCTCCTGTTGCCACTCCCCATTCCTTAGGATTGGCTATTCTGATGGACTTGTATTAGAAATTATCCCATTCATATTATTTTACAAAGTACTGTTGTGTTTCTTTTTTCAGAGTGGAGTATACTCTATGTCACTGTATCTGTTTTTATTTTGGTTGTGGTCATGGTAGGGCTTGCCTGGTTCTGTATCTGCTGCTGCAAAAGGTATGTGATTTGTGGGGTTTTTTTTAATGGGTTACATACAAAAACTGCACACAACTGCCCCATTTTAATCCAGCCCTTAGCACTAAACCACTGAACTCTTTTTTCAGACATGTGAGGAGCTTCCAGTGCCTGTTTCTTTATAGACACATTTTTATTGAAAAAAAGGAGTATCCATTCGTGCCTCTGTGCTCTTCTGCATTTTGAAAAACAAAAAGCCGATATTGGAGTATCCTTCATATTAAGAGATAATTTATTTTAAAATGTTGGGAGTACACTGCAGATCTTTCTGGTCTCCCACTGAGTCTTCCAGTACTCCATGCTAAAAAAAAAAAGCAAAGAGAGGCACACCCTGAAAGTCAGTGTTGTAGGAGTATTCTAGGCTATAGGAAGGGAGCTGCTCCCAACCTGGTGTTTCCCTTAGACAGGAAGGGTGGACATGGGGGGTGCATCTGGCTGACCATCAAGGAGTACTGCAGAGATCTTCAGTCAGTCTTTTCTTAAACAGTTTTGCCTACTACTGTTTGTCACCCACCCCCTGAAATCCCCCCTCTTCCTGAGCTGATAAGAAATTCTCTTTTAAGTGACAAGCCCCTGCAAGTTCTATTGCTAGAGGAAGTGTTCTTGCTGCTGCTTAAAAAGCCCAGTAAATAGATGGCTTGTTCAGGTGTTAGCAAATATGAAAGGCTGTCAAAATATTTCTGGATTTTCACTTTTTTCTAGGGTTTTGCATTATGTAAAGGATGCTCTTTGAAATGCATAAGAGTTGATATTGGTTTTCTGTTTTGTGGTTGAAGACACAATGTAGTCATTAGGTTTGAATAGAAGTGTCTTCTGTTCTAGCCCCACAATGTAGGGTGGAGCCTCACAGGCTTGCATGATTTGATGAGAAAAGGATTATTTATGGAAAAGTCGTGGGTACTCCATCTCTGGCAGTGTTCAAGACCAGCTTGGACAGGGCTTTGAGTAACTTGATCTGGCAGAAGGTGTCCCCGTCTGTGGCTGGGGTTGGAACTAGATGACCTTTAAGATTCCTTCCAAACCAAATCATTCTATGAATCTATTATTTCAGCTGCTTCTGTCCTTTGTCCTCATGTGGCTTGTGCCAGAGAGTGAGGGCTGGTTGGTACAAGTAAATGTATCAAAAAAGAAGGAAGGAAATGCTACACAGGACAGAATGGCAAGAGATGCCCTTTGCTTTGTGGAAACTGCAGGAAAGAGAGATACCCTAATCCAAGATTTGGCTGGAGTTTTGGATGTTTTAAAGCCATTGCTGAATTGCCAAATAAACTCATTTTTTTTTTAGATCATGTAGAGGGGAGGCTGAGTAGCTGGCTGTGGCTGTCATGTCAGCTGAGCAGTAGGTGTCTTCTCCACTGTAAACTGCCATCTGGGTGGCAGTGCTTCTCCAGACATTGCCAGAGTCAATTATTGCCTTGGCAAAGGGCATGTTCCACCCACCTCCCTCAAAGCTATGAGAAAGAATGCTGGAAAAGTACCTGAATTGTGAGCATCTTCTAGGAGGTGTCCACTTGGTTTCATGCATGAGTGCTTTGATTTCTACCCTGAAATCTTTTGTTCCTTCTTGATCCAATACAACAAAAAGTTCTGTGTCTGTTCTTTAGCTCAAGGATTTTTCTGTCTGTATTAATGATCAGATAACATAGAGATGATGATGATCTTTGCAGCATTGTAGAAACAGATGCTGGGGGAGGATTTGAATGAAGAAAGAATTAGTGGGGATTTGCCTACAAACCATTATGGCTTTGTCCCTGCATGTGTATATATGAGGGAGCTAACTTCCTTTATTGTTTGGTTTTCTTTGTAAGCATAACCAGACAAGCACCAGTTCTCTCAGTTAAAAAGAAGAGTGGGGGTGAGAACACCTAACCAATTCTTGCAGAAATTTTATTTGGAAATGAATGTATGCCTACCTTGTATCTAGTTACTATATTGACATTGAACAAACTGAACCCTGTGGCCTAGGAAAGCAAGTCAGTCTTTCTTGCTTTCTTCATCTTTTTAAATCAGAGAGAAAATCAATCTAGACCAGAGAATATGATTTTACAGCTGCTTTATACAGGTATAAGCTGGAACAACTCTTTAAATGCAGGCAAGAAAGCACAATGAGGTTCTGTATATTGGGGTTCATAGTTAACTTTTTTGAAAGGGAGACCAGCAGATTTATGTGTGTACATGAAAACTGAATGTCTTTTTGATACATATCTTTTAGCAGAAAGAGAACGAAGATAAGAAAGAAAACAAAATATACCATCCTGGATAACATAGATGAGCAGGAGAGAATGGAGCTACGACCCAAATATGGTAAGTGCTATCTGTTTCAGCTGTGAACTTACCCACCAAGCTTACTGTCAATGCATTTGAATTGACACCTGCAGTCAGGAGAAGCCCAGAAACTGACCTACAGATCTGGGAATGGCAGAGGCAAGCATGGAGAATTAAATGGTTGAGGGAGTATCCACTTCATTTCTTTCATGATGCCTTGGACTCAGCCACTGCTCTAAGCTGCTTTGTTAGAACATCTGATTGTCCTGCAGACTTTCTCCGTGTAACCCCTTCCTCCCCTGCACACACTTTAATTTTGAGCTGTTTTTATTGCTGTGCAGCAGTTCCCTCCTGGCCCAGAAGCATCCTGTTAAATATCAGCAGACTTTAACCGCTATCCTCTTTTCATATGTATTTTTTATTTACCAGAGTTTCATTTATTAGCAGGGGGAAACAAAATCACCCTGAGAAACTTCTGTCCTAAAAAGACAGACAACATTTCTGTAGAAATCGTGACCTTTCATTGCTGCTCGTGTTAATCAGATAGTTCAGTGGACAGATTAATTTCCAGATTCAAGCTCTGAAAAGTACATAGGCTATGTATCAAGATATCTAATTGGTTTAAATTTAATGTATATACTTGCATTTCAGAGCTATAGATTGATGGGCCTGCAGTGAAGTCAGAGGAGTATCTGTCTAATACCTCATAGGCCAGTTTTTATGTTGGTGGTGGCAATGGTGGACACTGTTGTGCAGGATTGAAGAGAATGTTTTCACTTGTACTTCATATCACAGCAGAAGAGAGGGTGATTAGTTGTTACTTAAGTTAAACCTTTCTAATGAGCTTGTTTTACTGTTTGTTTTTTTTTTTCTTGTCAGGTATAAAGCACAGAAGTACAGAACACAACTCCAGCCTGATGGTTTCTGAATCAGAGTTCGACAGTGATCAGGACACTATCTTCAGTAGAGAAAAGATTGAAAGAGAGAATCCTAAAACCCTCATGAATGGATCCATCAGAAACGGGGTTTCCTTCAACTACAGCTCCAAAGACAGATAACTGAATGAGGGTAAAAGCACAGAACACACTGATCCAACACATCTAAAACATGTTGACCCACCTGGTTTTCCAGAACCAAAAGCTTCCTAAAATATCAACTAATTACAGATTGAAAGGGGAAATTTCTGGCACAGTTAAGGAAAGAAAGGAAGAAGGACTAAATGGTCAGCTAACTCCTCTTGTCACCATTACAGGAACATGGAAGAGCACATCTTACTTCTTGCATGTTCCATACTGAATGTTGTTTAAACTTCAGAAGGCCCTTTTATCTGTATCACTGCTACAGACTAGCCAGGGCTGCTATGGAACTAACAATGGTAACTGAAATGCGTAAAGATTCATGTACTGTGCTCCTGTCTTTTTCTCTCAGAGAAGCAGTGTGATTACAATGCTGACCTAAACCAGCAAAAGCCAATACAGATAAATTCCCTTACAACTATAGAGAGCAATATGCGATCACAAGCTCCATCTTTGTTTTCGGTTTAGGTTGAAAACACCAAGACAGAGCATTTTTAGGGCATTGTATTTATATCTGACTGTGCTTTGTAACTTCCTTTTCTAGGGTAGTGCTCATCAGATGGAAGTGTCTTGTTTTCAAAGAAAGCTTACACTTAGCAGTACATTTAATCACCTGTAATGTGATACATCTGTGTCCTGTAGGATGCAATGTTCCCTGTATTTACATAAAATATGATTCCTGCAGGGAAGTCCAGCTGTCCATGTTGCTTCTGTAATGATGAAGGTGCTTTGGCTCTCTGGTGTCTGTCACATTC
Organism: Melopsittacus undulatus; assembly: GCF_012275295.1. NCBI lineage: Eukaryota > Metazoa > Chordata > Aves > Psittaciformes > Psittaculidae > Melopsittacus > Melopsittacus undulatus. The sequence goes on along the minus strand of NC_047527.1, from coordinate 94,713,909 downwards.
AGCTAGGAAACAGTAACAGAAAGGCATGAAGGACATTGTTTAATGCACCTTCAGAAGCATTTTGAGCATCTCAAACAACCTTTTGCTTAGAGAGCACTTCTAAAGAGCTCTGGACCTTCTAAGACTGAACCATCATCTAAGACAAGTTTCCATCTGTAAGCCCCAGTGCTCAATTAAACGATGTGCCAGCCATTTGTGTACTGAAATGCTTGTGGTGAAACACCCTATGTGGAGCAGGAGGTTCAACACCTACATTCATGGTCATGAGAACTGGTACTGGGAAAGGTTTTAGCTTGAACATCAGGTTGTTTTACTTTTTCTCTGTGGCTATGCAGCAGCTAGGTGTATTGACCTAAAGAGATCCCTTTAGGTGCTTTGGAAGGGTAGGCATATTGGAGTTCCAATGTTCAAATCTGGATAATTTCTTTACAGTGTGCTTGTTCGGCTTTAAAGCCATGCCCCCAGTACTGTTCTTGAAATCTCAAACTGAAGGCTTTTGTACTTAAGCCTCACTTGTAGGGGCATCTGTGTCAATGGAACTGGGTGGCCACAATGTCAGCCTTTTCTGGAGCTCCTTTACTGACATGCTGGAATCTTGGGCTGAGCTGGAGGAACGGTGTATTCTGATGGAGAAAACATTCCTCTGGGAGCATTTTGGACAGTTTTTTTGGTTTTGTTTTAACACTTTTTTTAATTAAATCTTGTGGTGCAGAATCCATTAACAGAGAAGGATGGAACAGTATGAGAACAGATGAGAAAGGTCATCATAATCATCATGACTGCCTCCATCATAAGGAATAATTTGGTAGAGAATTTTGGGTCTTTCTCCATCCTTTTGTAAAAGTCTGGCACAACAGATTACTTGGGTTGAACACTGTGGCTTCTGTGCTTCATTCGTTAATAAGAGTTGGGCAAAAGACAGACAAACTATCTAGGTTGGAAGGAATCAGTAGTCAAAAGTTGCAGCAACATGGCATGCTTATAACTGGTTTCGTACTTTTGATTCTCAAACACAGCTAGCAGAAGTCCCTAAGGCTACTAAGGCTGCACTGAAGAGTATCTATCCTGTGCCCAGCCCTGCATTTTTCTGGAGAGCCAAGTGTAGCTGCAGGAGTCATAGTGGTGGGAGAAGCTGTGAAGAGCTAAAAAAGGATAATGCAAGAGTTTTCCATGGTTTTTCCCATACCCACCAGCAAGATGCAGTATAAATGGTGTGATTTGCTTTTTTTTAGAAGCTAAGTTTTAACTCTGTGTATGGGGGTTTTAGGCTGTTTATTGAAAAAAATCTAACTTTATCTCACCTTCCCCCTTTTTAAATGTGTGACTGTATATATATTTTTAAATAACTTGGTCAATAAAAGCAAGGTCAGGTTCTGATCTCTTTCAGTTTCTGCTCCAAATGTGTTAACATAATAATACAACATTTACTTTTAAGCATTCCCGAAGAAAGTTAAGGCCCACTCAAAACACTAGTTTTGTTTTCTTTTTCAAATTGGAATGTTGGGCTTAAGCCATTCCGCACAAATTCCCAAAATGTTCTAGAAGGAATTATGTTCCCAGAAACATGCATTTTAAACAAAAGAGTTGTATAAGGAACTACAACTTTTTATTGGCCATGCTGCTGTTAATGCTTCTGCTAAATACTGTATCCAGTGTGCCTTTTATCTATAAACTTACCTTTTAGGACATGTCAGTGTAGTCAGCAGCATCCTTCAGTTTTGTGAAGTCAGTCACTTGTGCTCTGGGTTTATTTTATGTTTCTAAAGCTGGTGCTGAAGCTTAGTAGGTTGTTCTTTCAAGAAAAACACAAACTAGAGACAGATTCTCTAGTAAAGCAATGACAGAAATCATAAACCTGCTTTCCTCAATGCTGCTGAGTTCCCTAGCCCAAACACACTCTGGGCTCAGATCTTTGGATTGGTGGTAAGCGCATGTGACATGAGAAGGTATGCATGATTTGGCTATTTCTCACTTCAACAAATCAGAAACATTAAACCAATTTTGTATGGCCAAGGCCCTAGTAAGTGAAAGTTGCTTAATAAATTCTGTTCTCTAGATGATGCTTTGACATCTTTGTTGCTAACAATGTTTTAGTTATGTATTGAAAGTTGAATATACAGAATCACAGAATCCCAAGGGTTGGAAGGGACCTTGAAAGATCTAGTCCAATCCCCCTGCAAGAGCAGGGTAACCTAGAGTACATCACACAGGAACTTGTCCAGGGGGGTCTTGAATATTGTTTAAAGTTTTGAGCTGCTTCTTATTGTACTAGTTTGATCCTTTCATGTCCTTGGAAGGAGATGTCATTCTTCTTACATAAGATCAGGTTTGCTCTTAATATGAAACTTGCACCGAAGTTGAAAATAATAGTTTCTGGATTTGTGATATTTGTGTCAGCATAATTTTGTCAGGACTTTAGGAGAGATTATAGCAAGCCTTGTTTCTTGATCCATATAATTTTTATTTTCCTAGAACTGTCGCCTTCGTGCAGCATGTCATGTCATAGCTGGAACAAAAGGTTTGGAAAACAAGCTGTCAAGCTGCAAATGCAGTGGTGGAGTTCTGATGCCAGTTCTGGTTTGGGCTGTGATGGGTTTGAAGCAGGTTCTCAGTCCTTAGGTTTACTTCCACATACTGTTTTTCTTCATATACAGAAAGAGTGCTGGCAGTTTCTTTGTGAAATTGGGATGGAGATATTCCCAACAGTCTCGTCTGCACTGAAAAGCGGAGGAGACCAGATATAGCTTGTCATATATAGTTCAGAGTCCACTGTGGAGGACATAGCTGTGCTAGGTTAACGGTTGGACTTGATTAAAGGTCTTTTCCAACCCAAACTATTTTACAATTCTGTGAAAATAAATAATATATTCAGTTTGGAACTGTAAGATACTGCCTCTCTTTGAAGGCAGACAGTGTTGATATTTGAAGTGCCTCGTAAGCACTGGACTTTCATTTGCATCTTGTGTCAATTTATACAGGCTGATCATGCACAAGCAGAGATTGTCCCTCTGCAAAAGAATTGTCTTTTGTTTGCATTTTAAGGAGTATATTTTGGAAAAATATTTCCTTACCATTACTGCCTGAGGCATTAAACAGGCTCAGTACTCGGCACAGTGTGTACACAGCATGGAACTGCCATGCTGCAAACGGGTCATAGGCCTTTGTTTTTAAATTTCTTAACCAAAATGCTACCACAGTACAAAACAAATTTGCCTTGGCAAATCTGCTGAGATGCACATCCAGATTCCCTGTCCTGTGGTTCAGACGTTCAAGTTAACTAAGTAGATTGTTTAGAAATTCAGCAAAATGTGAACAGTCTAATTACAGATTGCTAATCTGGGGAAGGAAAGAAAAAGATTGTTCTCGCTTCATGTATAATAGTAAAACTTTTCCAGCTGTGTCCTTTAAGTAAACAGTGTTAGTGTCCTGTCAAGATGCATCAGATACAGGAACTGTTCGAGCACTTTGTGCTGTCAGCTGTTTTCTTATGATGCTATTCTTATGATGCTAATTTTCCTTTTCTTTCTTGGTCTCTTGTGGGCAAACAAGTGCATACACATGCAAGGAATTTAGTGTGTGCACCTCTCAGAGGGAGAGTGAGCACATGTGTTTTCTATGCTGAATTTAAATTTTCCTTAGACAGTTCTGATGTTCTTGAAATAACTTGAGTGCTTAGGCGTATTTCTTATTCCTGTTCTAAGCCTAAGGGAAACTAATTTTGCCCCTCAATATACTAATAATGGGCAGCAGTCAGCTGGGGCTTTCAGGTGGTGGTAATAAAGTGATAGCTACTTTAGTCTTCTGAGCTATTTATGAGGTTTGAGAGAAGTAGCCTTTCTTCTAGAAGAAGGGAAATGGGATAGTCAGTTAATTTCTTAACCTTATCTACTGCTTGTCATTGATCACTAACTAGAATACAAATCCCATACTTCTGCAGCAAAGGAGAACACATTTCATATAACTTTTAGGTTCTGAACTCCCCAAGGCAAGGGAGTAAACCCTAAAGATTAGAAATACGCTTCAAAAAAAGGAGGAAGAAAAGGGAAGTAATTTTTTTTTCTTTTGCACAGGCTACAGATCAAGTGCAGATAAGCTATACATCAATGGTTTGTGTATTGAAGTGCTTCTCCCTGTAGGTGGACAGGTGAGCTATTACAGAATTTATGTTACAAGTCTGTTTCTAGAAGATGCTATTTATTGCAAATAATAATGTATTGTAACTGGAGCCATTTCTGAGCTGAAATTACTACATTTATGTAACTACTAATAAAGTTTTGTCTTTCATTCTAGGAACTTGTCAGGTACTCTTTTAGACATGGTTTTCTGCATTGGACTTGACACTCAAATCAGGATAATAGAGATAAGTTGTATACCATAGCTTATGTCTGTATGACATGTTCCTACTGACAAAAGCAAACCAGTGTCTTTTTTTTCAGACAGGTAGCGTAAGTCAGTACATTAGAGAGCAGAAAAAAATTACTGTAGTTTACAGTATTTTTCATGTGGTGCTTGTCCTTAACTTGGTTTAATTGGCTGTGTGTAAATATTCACCAGCTGCCATGCCAAGCGTGGTTATTTTGCAAGTTTTGTGGCTTATTCTATAGCAAATACAATACTTGAGTATTTGTGAGTATAATCACTGCAGTAATCAGAGATGCTAGTGTGCAATATAACCCAAAATACTGCTGTTAACTAGGGGTAGGTTATGCTGCCTGTTTCAGAACTGGAAAAGAAAAATCCATGCATCAGTGTGTGTGAAGTTTGTGCTAAATCATAATAAAAGGTACTATGAGATACAAGTGTCTTTCTGTAAGGAAAAAACATACCCATAAAAGCAAGAGTAAAAATTAAGTGTATTTGGATACCCGGTGTCACAGTCTACATGGTGCCTCTTAGGTTCATACCTGACTCTTACAAGGGAACACTGGCTGCTAAATAAGCTGGTAAGGTAACGCATCATTTCTTATTGAAGAATGGCATCTGTCTTTTCTCCCGCATTGTACACTTTGGTCACAGCAACAGCCTTCCCCCTCCCCGTTAAGTAGGCTGACAGAAGCTTCTGGGCTTGTGCACAGAAGGTAATTAGTGATTCCTAAAGTGAATAAACCACCAAATTCTCGTGTCTTGGGAGGTCTTAGAAAGTTTTGACATTGAAAACTCTTTAAGCAAGCATTAAGATTTAACTTGGAACTTTCGAACACCATACTTAAACCTTTTCCTTTAAGATGGCATATCTTAATCATATTAATCCTTCCATAAGCAGTAGGGCTAGAACAAAGGGCATAACCGGTTATGGTTATGATTCTGCCAGTTACAGTGAGACAGTATCTTCAATGCCAAGTGAAAGGATGGAGCTTCTTTTACTTACAGGACTGACTAACTCCCAACATGTGTCTGATTGATTTAAAAAAGTAAAAGCTATCTTACTCTGTGAAAACCATTTAAACTGCTGTTTATGTTGTGAGTTAATCATGAAAGCATAAAGATGTCTAGAAACACCCGTGTCTGGGAAATGGATAGGCTGCAAGAACAGTAGCCTGTTAAAACATTTCCTTGATCTTGATGGTAAGAGATAACAGTGCAAGCTGCCAGCTACTGCAAACAAAAAGTAAGTACTAGATGTTGACATATTTCTCAGTAAGACTTACTATCTTCACTGGGATTGGGCTAGTGTTACTACCATCAAAAGCCTCCCTCACTGGCACCCAAGTTAACTTTGACAGCTTAGCATAAAAATAGACAAGAATTAATTAAAAAAACCTTATGCACTAGCTGGAGATTTTTGCCTATTTAAGTTGAAAATCTTAGTATTTGGTAGAACAGGTAAATATAGCTTCTTAAAAAGTTTTATTACACAAAGAGGATTGGGGGTCAAACAACAGCTGTTTAAAGGGTAACATAAGAAAATGGAAATTGGCTAAGTGAGGTCAGAAACCAGAAGATGGTTTCTGAGGCTTCAGAACCGTATTAACTGAATGCAAATAAAACAGCTCCAAAAATCTAAGTATTAAGAAATGAAATAATTATGCAAGTAATTGTATCCTGAAAGCAGGGATAGGCACTCTGATCCACAAAGCCTTTATCTTGTGGTAAAATGTGTGATTCAGCATAAAAAATGAGCATACAAAATGACTGATGTCATATTAGTATGTCAAAGTAGTGCCATCTATTTGGTTTAGATTCAAGGGACTGTAATAAAGGTAACAAAATCTTACACCTCAACCCAAACCATTCTGTGAACGGGTGGATGCAAAGACGTGTCTATTTTTCCAGTGCTGAAGCTAGCAGAACAAAAAAATCTGCAAATCTGAGGAACTGAACTTAATGTGGCTGCTGTCAGTTTGTCAGTTCAGCATTGGATAAGGTAATAAACCACACAATTCACTTAAGTTCTTTATTAACAGAAAATATTTTTCCATCACAGTTTTAGTACCCAGAAATTGCTAGACTATCACAAGTGTAACCAACATAACTGAAGTGTGAGAATTCAAGTATACGTTTTGTTGAAGAATCACAGCTTTTGTTATGAAGACAAGTTTAAGAATATTCTGTGCTTAACTGATGTAGACCTTGCTGACAGATGGATACTATGCTAGAATACAACCACAATCCAATCCAGCCAAAGGTATTTTTGAAGTTCATAATGTCCCTTATCTTTAATTCTGGTTTGTGCTTGTTATCAGGCATAGTAAAAGGTATTATTTGCTAGGAAAAAAGTAAACATTTACTCATTAACAGTGCTATTCTCTGAAAAGACAGCAAGTTTATAAATGTACCAATGCATCAGACCAGTAACTTTGCAATGAAGAGAGCAGTGGGTTAAAGAATGTATCCTCCAACTGCACTGTCCCAATAGGTAGACCCACATTCAAGACTGCATTGTCATAGAGCAATCAATGAAATAACTTTAATTTTTATCTTACACTGCAGTTCACAGGCAGACATGTTTTAAGTCTGTGCACTTCACTATCTTAAATGTGTTTTTTTGGTGCAGTGGAAATTACCAGAAGGGCAGTTAAATGTCCTTTAACTACCGTTCAGTTGGCACGATGCACAAATACTACTGACAGACGTGCTCCAGACCCACCAGGTCTCAAGCGTTACACACATATAACCATAAAAATACTTAGAAATAATCAGTAGCAGTCAATGCTACTTTATGTGCGCTTTAAAAAAAAAAACCCTGTGAAACTCAGTCGTGGCTTGCCTTCCCCCCTCCCCAAGTCTTGTATTACCTGGTACCTCTTTGCCTGATTGGATAAAATAGCCCATTTCATAAGGTACATTCATTAATGTATAGAAAGAAGAGCTCTGCTGCCTTCTTTCATTTATTTTCAATAATTAATGGATTAACCCCATGAAATAAATTTAACCAACACAGGAAACAGAATTTATTCCCTGTAGCTTCTGCAGTGCTGATTTATTTGCCACATTAACACTGCTCATTTTTCAAGTGCTTCTTTTGACTTCCATGAAAAATAAAGTTTAAACAGCATTGTTTGTTTCATATTAAGGAAGCTTTACATCATCTTTTGAAGATGACAAAGGGGTAAGGTGATGCATAGAAATCTCACCTCTAATCACTTCTATTTAAATCTTTATTAGGCAATAAGTTGGCCAAGTTTAAAGGTTTTTAAGCCTTCCTCCCTAATGGACATTCACCTGTGTAACCACACATCCAATTCAAGGCACAAAGTCCCTAGGAACAGAACCATTTATGTGCTCATGTTCTTTGGAGGTGGTGAGTAATGTTCCTTTAGATACTGAGCAACATTTACATCAGTGACACTACTTCTACCCAAGGACAGTCACATTCTTTTTATGGAAGGGAATTTACCTGTATCATCATGTCACCACTTGTGCTTCCTTCACACAGCCCTTATAGTGTCACAATTATGTAAGTTATTCCTGCAAGTAAGCACCCCATCTTCCTCCTGCTATGCACAAAGCCAGCAGCTCCTTGTTTTTCCTGGACTGTCCTGTTCTCAGGGCTGCTGGGGTTCATAAACGTCAAACAAAAGTTGTATTTGATCCCAGGTGTGTGCAAACTGTTAGGCACAAATTACAGCTCTTTGCTTGAAAGCCCAAAGCTGAACAGCTGGCAGCTTTGCAACTAGCATTAACATGTACTGAAAAAGCTGTCGGTTCACATGTGTGGATGCTTAGCTGGAGCTAAAAGCAATTCCTTACTTTTCATAAGCATCAGATTCTCTCACAATTAAAAAAAAGCCCAAACAAAAGGCACACCTGTCTCTAAAAGCAGGTAATACAACCACGTTAGAAAAGACAAGTACGTACACAAAATTCTGAAGGGAGACTGTCCTCCCCAAAAGTCTCCAACATCATCACTGAAACATTAGAGGCAGTAGAAAAATGGTGGTCTAGTTTCCCCTTGCCATAGGTTTTGATCTGTTTTCATTTTGCACAAGTCTCCCGAGTCTTCCCAGTCACACAGGGGTAATCAAAGAATAATGTATGTGCATTCTTCCCTACTCCTTGCTGAAAATTATAGACACTGTAATCACATTACTGAAAACCAATGTATAAATTAAGAACATATAAAAACATATGGCAGCACAGAATACTGTAACTATCTCTACACATACAGAACAGGGTTGCTTAGTTTCAAGGAAGGTAGAAGTTGCATTCATACATGAATCTGGTTCAAGAAGCTTATTAAAACTACAGCACGCTTTTCCAAACTGTTGGGATTGTGCTTTTTGAAGATTTTTATAAGCCTCCAACGCATACATACTTTATTTCTAAGTATTCATCAATGCCATATTTTGAGCCTTCTCGCCCTAAGCCAGACTGTTTTACCCCACCAAAAGGACTCTCCACTGATGAGATTATGCCTTCGTTAACACCAACCATTCCAACTTCCAGCTGTTCTGCAACCCTCCAGATCTGAGCTGGATCTTGGGAGTAGAAATATCCTGCCACACAGAGATACAGGAATGAAAATGAAAACCAGGAAGAATAGTTGGAGAAGACTCTGAAAAAGAGACTTCTTAACATTTAAAAGCATTATTCAGTAACGCTAAAGCTCACAAAACTACAGAAACACACTTATCTGACACAAGCATACCTGCTAAACCCACATTAGCTGCATTTGCTATGGCAAGAGCTTCTTCTTCAGTATCAAATCTGTCCATATAAAGAGAAAAAAACCACAAATGAGGTCTGCAGTTCATCTATCGTCTTGCTGACTCACAAGCAGCAGCCTTATCAAATACAAGGTCAAGGTACAGGATTTTTCCTAAAGTGTATTTTAAACATTAATTTTCATTTTGAAGCAGCAGAGGAGTTTCTACCACTTCATTTAAACTGCAGGTAAGTAGTTAGTGTTGCCTTTATCCATCCTAGATACTGATAACTAAAACATTTACTTCACAGAGGGCAGCCCACCAGTATCCCCAACCACACAAGCACTCTTAACTATCAGAGAACCGTATGTTCTTCCACCACATCCAATTGCTCTGAATGTAGGCAGGAAAGGTTTCAGGAAACAAAGAGAGCTGCACAGGATCCTGCATCAGAAAAAAATTAGGACTAGGAAATCACATGACAATCTGCAAAGTCCTGCCTCCTACTTCCTACCACAAATCATGAAGTTGCTGAAGGTGTTGCTGTATGTACCTTTGTTTAACTGCTGATACAATTTAAAAGTAATTCTCCAAAACTTGCTAAAGAGATGCTAAAATTGTGTCAAGAGTAAGAAACAACTATACATCCAAGGTAAGTTTTCATATGTATACTCCAGTCTTATTACAAGACTTGTGTGACTGTATAAAAATACCTGTTGGTAAACTGTCATTCAAACCTTATTTATTTAAGATTATATTTCATATTTTAATTGCTATTTTTAACCTGGAAAATTAATAATCTTACTTGATAACTGGTGCTAAAGGGCCAAATGTCTCCTCTTGGGTGCAAAGCATTTCTGTTGTAACATTACTAAGTAATGTTGGCTCAAAGAAATTCTTCCCCAAACTGTGCCGTTTCCCTCCAGTCACAATAGATGCTCCTTGAGAAACCGCATCATTAATGTGTCTCTCTACCTGAGGTATGCAAAACAGAAATCTCAAAGTCAATATTCGGGAATGAGCAACAGTGTACTTTCCACTGCAGAAATAATACTCTCTAGTATTAAAGATTTTGAGAAGAAGTTTATACTTTGCAGAAGACTGTTTGCAGTATTATTCATATTTCTCCTGAATTTTTATTTCTCTGAGTCTGACATAATTTCAGAGGGATAAATTATGAGCATGAGCCTAGTTTCATGGATATTAAAAGATTCAGCTTTTCACATTCACACTCTCACAGTGTATACAATTTCAGTAGAAGTTCTTGAGAACAGCTAGGAAGTAATCAGGACAAATTAGTTTCTCCTAAAGGAGGAATCTTTTTTTCTCTTAATGGAAATAAGGGAGTGATATGTTAGGTGGCCACATCTGTTTTGTCTACAAGTATATGCTCTCTTGGAGGACAGAATACACTTTTGGCTACACTGAAAATACATTCTAACAAAACAAGCATGAAAAAAAGTGAAATATAAATCTCAAGTTACGTTATAGATCATAGAAAGGAAATTTAGATGTGAAAAATTAAGTAATTTATACCTTCTCCACTGCTTTTTCATTAATTAGTGGCCCTTGGGTAGTATTTTCATCAAATCCACTTCCAACGTGTAGTTCTCTCTCAATGGCTTTAGCAAACTTTTCCACAAATTTGTCATGGATTCCCTTTTGCACCAGGAAACGGTTTGTGCAAACACAGGTCTGAAAGCAAACAAGAAAAGGAAAAACAGTAGTTTATATTGTATTTATCCATTAATTAATTCTGGCCTTCATGCCACATCTTCAGGTTACTACAGTGATCCATCCTCTACCTAAGCTGCTACTCAGCTTTGCCATTTCTTTCATCACCCCTCCCACTTTAGGAATACAACTTCAACAAGCTGTCAGCATGTGTGTGAAAATGTAAGTCACTTGAGACGTTGTGAGTTCTGCTGAATGATACATGGATCAAACAAGGTACAGAATCTGCAAGAAGCACCCTCTAATTAGCAGTGCTGGACTGAGCAGCAGAACCTCAAATCACAGTTGATGGGGTGGGGTCTTTTTTTCTAATTCCCTCACTAATCGAGTTTGCTTTCTTCATGGAATTTGTTTCTAAGCGCTTTCAGTGGCCTATTTGTGCTACCACTTTGTTCTGATTGCATCCTATTTTGGTTGCTACAGTCTCAAAAGTAATAACTACTTGACCCTTCTATGCAGCAACAGAAGTGTCTTTCATGTTAGATCTTATCCAGTCTGTGTTTGACCACAATTAATTGTGGTCTAGTTAATTTATTGCCAACAACAAAGTGCTGACAAAATGCCTTATCACTTTTCATACTCTTGAAGAGGTTCTAGTGATCTTTCTCCGTAGTGACAGAACTGACTGCCATGTCAGGCTTGCTGATAGTTGGCTTGAGTGCTCAAAGCCACGTGTGACGCTTCATTGTGAAGCATTCTATGCTTTCCTTGTACATAAAGTAGCTTATTTACAGCTTAAACTATAAGTACAGCTCTTCACTTCCCATAAACAAGGACAAAAACATTAGTCTTACCTGCCCTGAGTTTCTATACTTAGAAGCAAGGGCTCCTGCAACAGCACGGTCTACATTGGCACTGTCAAACACTATGAAGGGAGCATGTCCTCCAAGCTCCATGGAAACTCGCTTCACAGTACCAGCTGCATGTTTCAGCAGTATCTGTAGGCAACAGAGGAGACACAAAAATCTGTACCTCTACCAGATGTGAACTGTGGAATCAAGAGACAAAAAGCAGTGAAAAACTAACTCTGGCAGGGAATTAATCTGCATCTTCTCTGTAATGCTTGACCATCTGTTTTCTCCTATGACACAAACAAGGACTAATTTCCTTCATTAAAATCTTCAGAGATTGAATTCTGGCCAGGAAATACTGGAGAGAAGGGTTTTCATCAACTGTTGTTCAAGTCAGGCTTTTATACACTAGTATTGTCACTGTTGTTTTCTCATTCTTTTCTTTTTGGATAACAAAAATCTTGACTACTGTTACAAAATTCTTCCAAGATCTGACAGAACTTGGTGTTAAGATTTGCCTCGATACCAGACTTTTCATTCTGCGTACAGCCATCCCACAGAATCCCACCATCTTATAGCCACACTCTACAGTTATAAAGCTTATTTCATTAGAGATGGTGGTTACTGCTTCTTGACTAAGGTTGACAGGTGAGATTCAAGGGCCTCACTTCTCTAATACTTCCTCTCAACTGCAGAAGCTGTTCCTGAAGAATACCTTTGAAACTCTATTTCAGTGTTCTTATTAGTATATTGTCACCCTATGATATGAAACAATAGTATCTTGTACAGAACTGTTTATATCATAATTTAATAAAGGCAGTTATCTAGACCTTGCACACAGGCATCCTTCAGTGAAGTACTGATACTGAAGTAAATAGGCAGTATCTCAATAAGTACACAGTTATTTGGACAATCTGTATACAACAGCCAGAAAAGAAGGCATCTCTGTATAAAGACACACACTTCCCCCCTCCCCCCCACCCCCAGCATAACCACTGTAATATTCTTCAAGGATATTCTGTGCACTTACGTACCTTTCCTGTTGCTGTAGAGCCGGTAAAAGATATTTTGGCTACCAATGGATCAGTGCACAGGACTTCCCCTACAGCTGCTGTCTGTTGTCTGGAACAAGGAACAACATTATACACTCCTGCTGGAATTCCAGCTTGGTTTGCAAGCTGCAACAAAAGAAATACAGAATTTGCATTATCAGTGCATTTTGCACAAAAAAAATAGTCACTAATGTTTACCATTTTAAAGAAACCAGTCTGTAAGTCAGTGAAAACTGGAAGTCCAAAGCACAAGTAACAGATGCCAGTGTCAAGAGAGCAGCCTCACTCCAGTTTAAGCTGGTTGTCAGAGTAACCAAAGATAGAAAGATGTTTTTCTTTGCTAAATGGCCAGGTCCTCTTTGAGGTTCTAGACCATATTAGAGCAACTTTAAAAGATTCTTACTAAACTAAATCTCTGGATCAAGCCAGCATGCCCTTTCTTCACATATGAAGCTGGCCAGAGGTATCTTCAAAGCCCATCTTGACTCCCCATTTACAGCTTCAGTCCACTGCCAAGGTAAAGCGTAGCATAAGAGCTCACCTCCCCAAGAGCTAATGCTGATAACGGTGTGTCCTCTGCAGGTTTCACTACCACTGTACAGCCAGCTGCCAGAGCTGCGCCAACCTTCCGGGTAATCATAGCGCTGGGGAAATTCCACTAGGATGAGAGAAAAAAGTACAATCAAACTTGGGAAAATTTTGCCTCTGTTTTTGCAGAAATAGCTAACCTTTTCTGTAATCCAACAGATGTGCACTGTCCTAAGTGAACATTACAGAGAAGCACTGCCAATCCAGGAAGAAGCAAGTACAGGGCAGAAATGAAACCTAACAGGGGTGTTTGCAAGGACTGGAGGAGCCATCAGTCAGGCCACAGCCCCATTCTGTGGGCTGAGCTTAAAACCTTCCCATGATTTCAAAACACCAGCTATGCTTACTGGGGTTATGATGGCTGCCACTCCTACAGGCTGCTTCAGCACCAGGATTCTTCTGTCTTTTGCAGATGCTGGAATGATATCACCATAAACCCGGCGAGCTTCCTCCGCAAACCATTCCAGAAATGAGGCAGAATACAGGATTTCACCCTGTGCTTCCTTCAGAGGCTTCCCCTTTGATTAGATCAGATTAAAGAAACACTGTAAGCAGCAGACTGAAGTAATACAAAAAAAATCAAGTCAACTGAATCTGAAATCAGTTTCTGTTCTTTTTCAGAGTACTTTATAATCCCCTATCATGTACACTGCAATCTCCAAAAAGGCCTATATGATTGCTGCAGCAGTAACTGTGCAGCTTCAATACAGTCATTGTAGAGACAACATTTTGTATGCTGTGCCTGGATTCTGCGCCAGCACCAAGGAGAAAAATGACTTCTATGGCTGAACCCAGCACACCTGCCCAAGACAAGGAGGTAGAATAGCAAATGTAGCATGTCTTTTATTACAAATGTAGCACAGCAGTTAGCTGCTACTAGCATTCTGAGAAAGATGAAGATCATGGCACAACAATTACAGGTCTGCCAGGGACATGTTTTCGGGACTATTACTCTGGGCTACCTCCAGGTCTGATCCTGTGGACTGAATGCCCATTTGCAGCTGGGACACCACAGAGGAGCGCTCAAGTATCTCCCACCATGGTTTTACCCAAAAGTATACAATTTGTGAGCTCCCAGCCTGCTCTGCGGTGCAAATCAGAGCACACTGAGTGGATTCAGCTTGAAGACTCACTTTAATAATACTGCAATTTTTCGAAGTCAAGGAAACTGCAAAAGCGCAAACACTTCTGCCATGAACACCACGGTTTAGGTTGATGTATGCTTTTCTATACTATGAAGCAAAACATGGGGCTGATTCCTGCTGGACTGTTAGGTACTATTGTCATTGAAATAAAAGACTGTATGTGCATCAGAAACATTTGAAACAGTATCCAATGACCTAACCCTGTGATGTGAATGCACACACTGTGTCTGATAGGCTCAACTTTATGAAGTATTAGGGTGGCAAACCGATGAAATGCACACAGGGTGTTTTGACGTCTGCCCGTTTTATTTCAGTGTTCGCATCAGTTTACTTTACTTCAGTGCCGGCATCCCTGTGTCACGTTTCCAGGGAGGCTGAATGCGAGCACGGCGCAGCGCCCACGGCCGGTCAGAGGGGCAGCCGGCCCTGCTGCCCTACTCACGTTCTCGGCCGTGATGATCCTCGCCAGCTCGTCCTTGTTCTCTATCATCAGCTCGTACCATCTGCGGAGACGCACGCTCCTCTCCTGGGAAGACAGAAGGCTGCCGTGGCTGCCGCCCTCAGGGCCGAGCTTCTCCGACGGGGAAGCGAAGCCCCGGGCAACCCCTGGGGCAGACCCACAGCCCGCCGGAGAACGGGTGGCTCCCGCAGCCCCGGACCTCCCGCCGCGGCCACCTCCCGCCCCGGGCGGCGCTGGGAGCCGCGCTCTGCCCGGAGCCCCCTCGCTGCCCCAGCGGACGCCATGTTCCGCGGCCGCTCACCTTGGCGGGGAGGCTGCCCCAGGCGGCGCCGGCATCGTGCGCTGCCCGCACGGCCTCCCGCGCCTCGGCTGCCCCGCAGTCGGCCACTCGGCCCAACTCCTCACCGCTGGCCGGGTCCTGCACGGGGAAAACGGTGGGCGCCTCCACCCACCGGCCGCCCACCAGGCCGCCCCAGCGCACCAGGGAGGCGGGCAGCGCCCAGTTGTTGCGCCGCCGCGCTGCTGCCCGGCCTGAGGGCCGCGGGGGTAGGGAGAGGAGGAGGCGGCGGGTGGCGGCAGCCCGCCGCTGCAGGAGGCTCGCCATGGCCGCGCACCGGCGACAGGCGGCGGGGCCCGGGCCCAGCCTGCCCGCACCGCCCCGGAGGAGGAGCTGCGGAGGGGCCGAGCCAGACGCGGCTTCTCGCGGGTCATAGCGGCAGAGGCGTAGGGATAGAAGGTGTTGTTTGGTCTGCTGTTGGAGTGGTAGGGGCATGACAGTTGGGAGTTTCTGCTTCCCGGAGCCCGCTTTCTCTTAACCTCATCGAGACCCTATCCAGAAGGAGAAAGAGTGCTTGATGGCTTAACCGCAGGAGCACCGGGCTGCAGGAGGCTGTGGTCGCAGTGGGCCAGTGGCCCTCGTCTCCATCCAGTGGGTCCCATGGTGGTATCAGTCAGTCTGTGGCATGAAGGCTGTATGAAAGCCCTGCCCGGTGCCACCATGTTGCCGAGGACTGGCGTGCCTGTGCCACATGTGTCAGCCGTGCCCTGGCATGGTGGCAGGGTCAGGTCTGCGTGGGGGGTGGCTGGGAGCTGCAGCACACCCAGCCTTTGCAGTCACATAAAAGTTCATGGCAGTGCATGTGGCAGGAGTGCTACCATGATTTCCCCCATCATCAGCTGGGGTTTCTGTCTGGATATGACCCAAGTATATGTGTGCAATGTGCTGTCAGCTCACCAAACTTAGGACTTCGTGTTGCCTACAACTTGGGAGCTAGTGTGTTTCTATTAATGCCCCACTGGCAATTTGCTTTAAGTTTTCGTGAAATCTGACTCGGTTGTTGTAAGGCAAGTGTGCCGTGAACTGGATAAACTGGGAGGATGCTCTTTGCCATGCTTTATGTGTTAACAGAAACCTCACTTCTGTGCAGTGATGGCAGTTGCGCTGTCCAAATTCCACAGGTGGAAGAACACCTATAGATACATATTTTTTTTAACATAAATTACTTAATTTGAGGTAAAGAAAAGCATTGGTCTAAAATAGCCTTTCAAATACAACAGTCATTTACTTGCTGTGTCAGCAATATATCTGAAAGAAAAAGCATGCTCCGTAACCCACATTTCAAAGGTCACAGCGCTACTTCTACAGGCTTCTGAAAAAATTGCAGTTTGAGCCAGCATCATGGGTGGTTTGAAGATCTGTTCTGTTTCGCTGGTTATACTTTGCTATTTCTGTCAGAGATGTCTCCTGAGTGGAATTTCAACACACGTTGAAATAGGTAAGATATTCAGAATAGATTTCCATGTATTTTTTTTGTTTGTTTGTTTCTTGGGAAGAGGAGTAAATCCTGATTTGACTGGAAAGCAAAGGGAGGAAATAATGTGAAAGTAATGAGCATTCTATATAATTTTTGTATTAAAAAGTGAATTATACATAGAATAGATGAGTAGTTTGGTTTTGGAGTTCAAAACTGTGCTGGTTTTATAAGCAAAATGCTTGAATCGATTTGGTTGCGTACTTTTCCATCTTCTAAAACACAGGCATTATGTAACTGGAATGTTTGTGAGTCTTAAGGCAGACAGGGTTTGGTTTGGATAAAGAAGAGGAACAGTTTACGCAGTTCATGGGATTGTTATATTTAAACTACAGAACAACACGGACTGTTTGCAGCAGCTCTGTTTTCAAATCACCGTGTACTAATTTTGCCATGCCTGCATAAAATAGATCAGATGCTGTAATGTGTTTGTATCTATGGTTAACATAATAAAAACTGTTCTATATCTCTTCCTGGTAGGTTGCTATCTGTAGCCTGAACAGCCTAGATTTATAGAGGATGAAGGAGAGAACTGAGGGAACATCAAAGAAGGGGGAATATTCCTGGTTTGAATTTCTTGTTTGCATATGTTATTTTTAATACCTGGTTTCTGCTTAGTTCTTGCAAGAATACTCTTGAGTAGTGTGAGGTTATTCTGAAGTGCTTACTCATAATAAACTGACTGTTTTAATTGTTTGCTGCTCTGTGATTCTAAATCCGTTGCTCAACAGAGAGTAAGACATATGACAGATGGTAAAATGTATGGTGTTGTCTCTATTCAGGTAATCTTCTCAGACTTTAAATACTAAATAAATGTAACTTTGAACAAATTAAAGGCTTGGATTATTCATGGCATTCATTTGAGACTATGTTCCCTTACTGAGTGTTGTATACTTGGTCAGTATCCTGTAACCATTTGCTTTTCCAGACTGTGTCAAGAAACCCATAGGAACTGGTGGGAGAAATCACAGTGCCTGAGGTTAGGCGAGCAAAAGCATTTTTGCAATGTTTAGGCTGTAATTACTGAGTATTGGCTTCTGAAAACTTGGAATAACAGATTTGGAAGAATAGAGTGTATCTGCAAGAAATCTACAAAGAGAAACAAGAGCTTGTGGCTCTGTTCCAAAGCAGTAAATTTTTTTTTCTACTCAAGCATATTGCATGAAACCTGCATTTATATGATTTAAAGATCTTGGTGTCTGAGGAGTAATGTGTATGCTGAACTACCGGTCATACTTTACAACAGATTTTGTTCATTTGTCAGAAAATGACGTTAAACTGGGATCAGCTCTGATACTGCTGAAGTCAGTGCATTTATTAATGTGCAAATAAAAGTCCGTGATGGTAAGATGCTGAAAGTTACTGCCAAATCCAAACAGTGAGTATTCCAAGAAAGAAAAACCACAACAAACTGTAGAAAGGAACTCCTCCGACTCAAAACTAGCACTGAAATCTATCGGGGACAGGCTTCTGAAAGTACTTTCAAAACCAGTTAAAAACTCTGCCTGATCAAAATGTGGATCATGTTCAGCATGCTCAGCAGAGCTGTGCCATGTCCTACTTGGCCATGGCCTTGTGGCTGGGGGCAGGTCTGAGTGGGGAGGCTCTTCCTCCTCAGGGGCTCTTATCAGACCCACTCCTTGGAACTGTGGGGATCCATCCTAATATTCAATGTAAACATGAATTTGTAGGATCTGGGCCCACGTGAGTAATGAGAGAAGCTGGGGGTGGGGGGGGGGGGGGGGGGGTGGGGAGGACAGGGGAATGTGAGACACAAAAAGCAAACTACCAGACTGAGACTCTCTCATACTGGAAATAGAGATGTGTGTTGAAATGGCTGAGCATAAAAATGATGACTTTTTTATTATTAGTTTTAAGTTATTCATGTTTTGGTGTAAGATTGGTCCTTAAGGTATCCTAATATATTTGAGTAAGGATGGTTTAGATTGTCGGGTAAAATTCAAAGTGAAAGAACATTAAAACCCACACAGTTTTGTATAGATCTTATTCCAGAGTGAGAGTGGGTTTGGGGATTTTCTCTTTTTTTTTGTGATTTATTTGGTAAGGATCAAATTAAATTCAGCATATTCTGGCTTATCTTGAGCAGTCTTAGTTTGTAAATAGCTTCAAGTGAGAAGTAAAACTTTGTGTGGGAAGGCAAGATGATAATCCATGAGTACAGTTTCAACTGAATAATTTTAGTGGCAATGTTAGGTATTTTTAGGAGTGTTAATAGTTTATCTCTGGGATCTAACTTTGTTAGAAGGAGACCATGAAATTCATGTCAGTTTACTTCATTTTCTTGTTATACCTACTTAATAAATAGTAAGAATGTTTGGATATTCAGTGAATAAATAGTATTATTTACCTTGCTGACATTAGGTTTTTGTTGGTTTTCATACATGTTAAAAATTAATCAAACTGTTAAAACATCTGCATTGATTCCTGAAGTACATTTTTCTATGTTAAGGGCAACAATGAAACATAAATACGATTCACATGAGTTGTTTATAGCTAGGACTTTGTAATTCATACTCTATACTTGTGATCATGTCAGTTCACTGTGGTAGCTCAGTTCTGGATGTGGGGAGTTTCTTTTCCCTGCAACATGTTCTAGTGTGAGGTGTCCCTGCCCGTGGCAGGGGGGTTGGAAGTAGATGATCTTAATGTCCTTTCCAACCCAAACCATTCTGTGGTTCTATGATTTCAGCTTTGTTGGTCAGCTTGGGAGCTGGGGATTAGAGAAGGCTGATGAGACCTCAGTGCCTAGATGTGCCAAAGAACAGCATTTCCTTATTAGCTCAGTAGATGAGAAAAGACACCATCTCACAACTACAGAGTTTTTTGAGAAATCATGTTTCATGCACCTCTGTGATTTGGCTTAGGTATAACAATGCAATTATTCTGGTTTTGATAACACTTCTAACAAAACGCAGGCCTGGCCACAGTACCTGTATATCAATACTTCAATATGTTGTTTTTCAGCACACAGAGCTCTGGAATTTTTCATTAAGCATGAAAGGAATGTTGACTATAGACAGGTAGGAAGCATATTATTGCTTAATTGTGTATACTTTTCTTGTGAATGTTTTTTTGTCTCTCTTTTTGCCTTTCATTTCTTTATTGCTTATTCTCAGTAATGTGTGTCAATGTTATGCCTGGGCTTTATTTTTATCTTTTTTTTGTTGAAAATTACATGACTCCTAAATACTATTGCAAATACGTAGCAGTTATAACAATGCTTTCTTGCACGTGTTCCTGTCTTATGAAGTCAAACCCTCCATGAGTAGTTGTATTAGAAGAATTGGTAGAGGACTTTTGGAAGGGTGATTTAATAAACAAAAAGTCAGGAAAATGACAGCAAGGTTTGAATGTTGTCCACCACATATATAATTCACTGATTTCTGATTGGTGCAAGTAGCTTTTTCTTTCATGGGCCATACCAAGCAGAGAACTACAAGCATGTGGGCAGTTTTCATAAACACATATACAAAATGCAGATGTGTTTTATGTTTAAAACATTAATATATTTTAGGACAATGTAAAGAAGACCATTTAAGGTAACTCAGTGTTTTATCAAAGTAGGAGATCACTCAAAGTGAGTATTCACACTATCCACTGTAGACAGCTATGCTGTGATTCAAAGGATGGAAGTTAGCAGCCCAGGCTTATCTAGTCCAGGAGGAGGAGAGCACCTTAGAAGGTGACTTCACCAGCATTATGTTAGATTGTATGAATACTTTCCTAAATGGCCTTTCAAACTAGTGTATACTGATTAGCTTAGTTTCTTTTACTTGGGGGGGAGGGGGGGGGCGAGGCAGAGAATGTTGCAGGATGATGACACTGAAATAATATTTACCAAGATAATAGTTGTATCTTGCAGTATTTTATCTTAGATATTGGCAGTAAACTCTGTTTTTGTTCTCTGCAATAGCATTCTGATTCCTTTTTCCCCCATGCTTTTCCCAGTTATTACTAAACCACCAAGATGCATTTCAGGCTGGGAGCATTTATCCTGATGCCTTTTATCCTTCAATCTGCAAAAGTGGTAAGAGAAATCACATATTGTAACAACTGTATTTTTATGTGAAAATCTTATTGAATTTAGTAGAGTTAAAAATAGTTGTGTTGTAAGAAATGGAAGGCCAAAAAAACCTTCCTGCAAAAACATCCAGCACTTGTGTTAGTATTTTGAGCCTTTTTGTAGAGCTTCGTAAGAAACTAATAAGTTTGAAAATGTTTTTAGAAAGTAACTTCTGAGTAAATGAAACTAATGGGGAGGGGATTTTGATAGAAGGATGCTGTTTGACTGAATTAGGCCAGATTACCGAGTACTGTCTTGGGGAGAAACTGAGAGGATAAAATTATCTTTTTTCTAAGTCTAACAGAAAGCCTAGAGCTGATTTCTGTACTAGGAAGTATTTGTTTCTATCAAATCAGTCACAGAGATGATGGATATAAAAAAGTGCCCCAAAATGAAATAGCATAGGGCTTGCTGGTCAGAGAATGTTAGCAACATCCCAGTTTAAAGCCTTTCTTTTCCAGATGGCTGTCTTCTGCCTTTTACTGGTTCCTGTTTGCAGTTAACATCAGTCTTAGTTTTGCTGCTTCTAGATCTAAAGAGTGCACTACAAATTTAGTGCTCTGTAGCAATGGCTGTAAAAAGGATGTCTTGACTTGCAGGTGGTCCCGTCATTTTTTTCAGATTTTGTAGGTCAGCTCTTGATCATAATCAGCTTCTCCGGCAGCTCTGGAGCTATAAAACAGCTAGCTAGGTCTTGCTCCAGGATATTTGCTACTGAAGTGGTAAATCAGGATAATGAGCAATTAGCAAATGGGACAAAGACAGCCTGTCCTCCAGCAACAAGCTATTAGGATATTTAGGCAGATACCAGAGACAAGGCAAGGGTACATAGTTTGTATGAGGATACTGGGAGTCTAAAGTACAGGAGGTGGCTTATTTTAGTGGGTCATGCAAATTCAGATCTATTAAAGTGTTCCTAGGATCTTTGGTTTGCCTCATCTTTTATATGTTTTACTGCTGAGTGCCAGTGCCTCCACTTATCTCAGTATTGTTTTTTTCTGCCTCAAACTATGAAATCCCGTGTTTTTCCAAATAAACTTTCGTCATCTTTTCTCCTGGCCTGCTTTTCTTGGAGTCTCAAATCCCACAGTGGCAGCTAGATTTCTCATTGTTTTTTGGTCCTAGGTTGTTCATGCTGACTGTTGTTTATGCCAGCTACAGGCTGCTTGATTTATGTCCTGATAGGCAAGTTTGCCCATCTGGGTTGCTGAACGGGGGATCCTCTCTTCTATTATGTCATGGTGCCAAGTTCACATCCAGATTGCCCCCTGCTCTGGCATTTAATGCTGGTTTTGTCTCCCGTCACTCATCAGGTCACTGTTCCCGATCTTCTGCCTGGCTCTGCTAACATCTTGTCGCAAAGTTCTGACTCACTTGCCTTGTTTTCAGGGTAGATGTTCTCCTGGGATTTCTTTAATTCCTACCTTAACTTGGTTACTTTTATCTACCTCATCTTTCCCTTGTAACAGATGACTTCTGCCTTATACCAGGCCAGAGATCAGAGCAGCTTCCAGACCACATTCCTTCACCTAAGCTGGGATATGTCTTGCCTTGTTTTACATTTGCACCACTTACCAGCAGTCTCCTTAGTCAGTGTGGAAGAAATAGGTACCTCTGCAGATCTGAGCTGCCTCTAGATCAAGAACAAAGCCATCCAGAATAGCTTTCCAGGTGTGAGATAAGCTTAGATGTAGAAGTCTGCTCTATCAACACTGAATTTTTGTCTAGCAAAACCCGTCCTTATGTTACCTAGTTCAGCTGCACTGTAAAATGTCAAGAAACCAGGAGGTAACTGAATCAACTGCAAGATCTTCTCTCTCAGTTTCAGCTTTTAATATACCTTAATCTTCTGCAGTTTCACAGTTCTGTGAGCAAACATATACTTGTCCTCATAGTGTATTGATGATCCAAACAATTAATCTCCTGCCTACCATCTTCCCCTTTAGAGAGTTTAATAGTGTGCTTCTTGGTCTTGTCACGTCAGCACCGCTTTGCCATTATGTAGGTACTTTAAATGCACTTTGTAACTAATTAGTTTTTATGTAGGTACACAGAATTTTTTAGGCAATGTCACTGTTAGATCCTACATAATCTCCTCTGCATAAATCTGAGTGAGGGTAAGAATTGATGCTTCAGAGGAAAACCTGATTTTTTCCTGCTTTCCTTTGCACTCTTTCTGCTCCTGCATTGACTCTATCTTGTCAAGTTTGCCTTTCTATTAAAAATGATGATGATGATGACATAGCCCTCATCGGCCCTGTGGAAACTGATACCTGTCCCAAAGCTTCAGTTGTCTGCACTGAGTATTTTGAATTACCTGCATTGACCATCAGCTTTTCTACCAAGCAATTTGGTGTATTCATTTAGTCAGCAGCTTCTCTGTTAGCTCTCCTTATCCTCTTCATCTGGAAGGCAGTTTTTCATTGTGCTATACCTGCTCACAGGCACAGGGAAAGGGAGCAGGCAAAAAATTGTCAGATGCTTCAAACCCATAGAAGGTAAATCTAGTATCTCTTTTGACGGTATAAATAGTATAAAAATACATCTCATTTGGCTTTTCTCATGTAAGTGGATTTCAAAATGTATCATCTCTACACATGAAATTGAACAAAAGTTTTTCATTTGGTTTGGGTGGTTTTTTAATCCCCATGGAGAAAACATTTTTTTTTTTTCCGTCTGTTTTTCTTTTGCTCTCCTCCTCTTCTCTTCTTCCTCCCCCCCCCGCCCCCAAGATTAAATTAAGTACTCTATAATTTTATTGCAATAGGAATATTCCATGATGTGTCTGAAGACACTCACTGGACACCATTTCTCAATGCAAGTATTCACTACATCAGAAGGAATTATCCTCACCCTTGGGAAGTGGTAAGAAAATCTCATTAACTTTTAACATTGCATTCTGCTGTTTTCTTCACATTAATTTGTTGTTGCAGTTTTGTCTTTTGGAAAGTGTAGGAAAAATACATAGTTTTAAATTAAAGTGTCTTCTGATATAGGAAAATTTGAAATCCTCTTTTCATCTTTACCAGACATAAACATTGTGGTTTCTGTATGAAGTCTGTCAGTTACCTCTAGTGTGGTCTGATGCATTTCTCAGGTCCAAATTTTGTCCAAATGTGATTGGTAGTTTTGCATTATTGTCAAATCTGTCTGAGTGATTGCCACTTGAAAACCAAGTGTCTTCTAGAATTCTCACTTGAGAAATCTTCACCTTAGTCCTGATTTGCTCTTGTTTATGGTATATGAGCTACATATGAGGAGAACAGATGAGCTTTAAGGTCCCTTCCAACCCAAACTATTCTATGATTCTATGATTGAGTCAGCTACTTTTACAGCAAACAGGTGTTGCATAGGAATGTCTGTCTCTCCCGTGTGCCCGCATAACTCTCATGATTACAGAGGGGTTCACTCCTTTGAAGTGGAACTGTTTGTCCCCTGTCTAGAGAAACACCTTAGTACACATCTAACCTGTGGTACACAAATTTTCCCCAACATCAACCATGTAATTGTGTGGCCTCAGACTGTCTAAAATGCTTGAAGTTTGTCAAGTCACAAAAAGTGACTCCAGCATCAAGGAATGAGTGGACAACATTTTGTCATGCTGAATTCTTGCATTATAAGAATTTCTCACCTATATCCTTTTATCATGCACTTACATAAAATGCTTACCTCTTCTTGAAGACAGGACTAAAATTGCTGACATTACTACAAGTGGATTGTTGTTGTATAGGCTACAGAGAAGCTGGTGGCTTTCTTGTTTGGAATTGCCTCACATATGGTGGCAGATGTTAGCTGGCATAGCCTGGGCATCGACCAAGGATTTCTAAAAGCCATGGGAGAAGTAAGCCTGTGTTATTTTATTTGTTGATATAACTGACTTTATTGGAGTTGATAGCTTAGCTTTGGACTCTAGTGGAGAGGGAAAAGAAAAGCTTGGAGCCCTGTTTCAGGAAGATTTTCAAAGAGATGTAATGTCACAAACTCCATCAAAACAGAGTTGGTCAGGTTTGGGATCTGTGAACCTCGGGGCTGCTAGAACAGTTTGTTTCAGCTCATATGTTTGTATGGAAGGATGTGTAAAAGAAACAGGCAGTTCTCTTTTTTTTCTCCTACAGATTGATTTTCATGGCTCGTACTCAGAAGCTCACAATGTTGGTGATTTTGGTAATGTTTCTGTTTGCTGATTGTATATTTTTCTATTGGAATAACTAATCCTCTTCAAAGTCACAGTGTGTGATTGTGGCTCTTACCCTGTCTTGATGCAAGAGCCAAGAATGAGTCAAATGGACACTGTGTTCTCACCCTCCCCCATAACCCTCAAAGCCCTGCTGTAACTGTCCTCATGCCCCACGTTTCAGGAGACGTAATGGGGCATATAGCAACTTGCATTAAAGCCAAAACACAGGCTAAAGGATGCTAAAGTTTAAATGGAGTCACTACTGTGATTCCAAATTTTACATTATTCATATCCTCTGGCAGTATAATATATACAGCATGCATTCAGAATTTATGTATTCTAAATGTTTAGCTGAAGGATCTGTCATATATGCATAGATACCATAGCC
The DNA here is from genome assembly GCF_012275295.1 of Melopsittacus undulatus. NCBI lineage: Eukaryota > Metazoa > Chordata > Aves > Psittaciformes > Psittaculidae > Melopsittacus > Melopsittacus undulatus. The sequence continues at coordinate 94,688,593 of NC_047527.1, read as the reverse complement.
ATATGTAGCTCCATTGCTTCTGTTATCCATGGTAGATATATCACAAGTTTGGTTTGTTGGTCTTTGTGTGTTTTTTCATTCTTCCATCCTCAGGAGGAGATGTGCTGAGTCAGTTTGAGCTGGACTTCAGTTACCTGGCACTGAGTTGGTAAGATAGTGAGGTTACCTTCTTTAACAGTTATTTCTGCTTACTCTGCACACTCACTGTGCATTTTAACAAAATGCTGTCCTTTATCTTTCTTTCAAAAAAATGCCTTGTGGCTGTTGGAATTTTTATGAGTTTGATTGTTTCCTATATGCATATTTACTGTTCCCCGACATGAAAAACTGCAAGGACAGAAGAAAAAAGAGATTTATTTGGAGGAACACTACAAGAAAGGTTAAATTATTTATCTTTGAAGGGAATCATAAGTAATTATATGTAAAATAATAAGTGAAAAATGTTTGCTGGAATGTCCTAGCAATTAGTTAAATAAATCTCACATTTCCATTAAATTTTTTGGAAGTTGAGGATGCTTATGGTTACAGATGCTGTGGAATTCTGATAGGGTTTAAAAGTGTAAGAAGAATCAGCAGGTTTAGATATACGCATTTTTTTTTCTCAGTTTTTAACTGAAATAAAAACTCACATGCCTTTTTTGCTGCTGATAAAATAGGTCATTTGAGTAATTTTGCTTAAGTAGGATGTAGTTCATTTAGGTGCAGAAGGAGCAACTGGGGGAATTGTCTATTTGGCTAGGAGTAAGTTTGGTACAGCAGAAGGTTGGAGGATATCCTCCAAGATTATGTGATCTCCAAGACAGGGAACCAGTGTGGGAACTGTGGAAACTTTACAAGCAGTAGTTGCAAGGAAACAGTTCTACAGGTGTCTGATTTTGAACTAAACAAGAGGAGAGTGTTGTGCAGCAAATAACTGCACCCATAGTCCTGCTCTTTCTGGCATTTGTAAGGGTTCATGGCCTTCTATAGTCTTAAAATTTAGAATATTTTAATACAGGTTATTGTTATTGCACAAATTGTAATCTTTTATCAGGTGATGTGCAAAATCTCCTGTTATAATACCTTCGTCTTGGTTTTAGGTATGTACCTGTCAAAGACCTAGCAGCTATCTATAAGGAATTTTATGGAAGAGAGATTATAACTGAAAGCACAATTATTGACTGTACTTACCTGCTGTTTCTTGAACTGTAAGTTGAATAGCTTTGTCTGGGTTTTCATAAGTGAAACATACATAGGAAAATTATGTTAATCTCATCTGAAATGCTTTGTGCATTAAGGCCAGCAATATAAACTACCTGCTAGACCCTCAAACCACAAAGTGCCTGAATTTTTTTTAATAGCTAGAATACAATTTCTGACTGTGTAGTCACTGTTACATTCATTATTACACCACGGATTCAGCATCTTAGTTCTTTGACAAATTTATGTAGTTAACGTACTTATGCCTATTTATTTGAGAACAGCTGTGTCTTCAAGTACCATTGCCTTGTGCCATGTTGCAATGTAATATGCATGTACTGAAGGAGTAATGTACGTACCTGAATAAATGACTTACCTACACTTTCTGTGTATCCTTTCAAGTCCAAGAATAAGTCAAAAGAGCCTTTTGATATCTGGCAATGTCTACTTTTCATATCCTGTACAGCTTAGATGTATCCTTTATTTCAGTTAATTACCAAGTCATGCAGCATTTATAAACACTCTGAATCCCTTCAAATCAAGGGGAGCAATAAAGTTAATATCATTACTCCTCACATTACAGCTTCTAAAAACATGTTAACAACCAACAAGGAAATGTAATGACTTGTATAGTATTTACCATACAGAAGCCTTAAAAAGAACTGTTGAAATAATTAAATATTAAATGAAGCAATTTTTTTCCTGAAGATTATATTTTTATTTTTTTTAGGCATGGAGAAAGGCTTGTTGTTGGGAAGGTTGGTTTTCCATTTTCTTTATAAAAATGAAGATATATCAAGAAGACAGTGTAATACATCTTACTAAGAGTGTTGCTTGCTTCTTAGCTTTTTCCAACATATGCTAGTAAATCTCCATTTCTGGTGGAGAAGTTCCATGAGTATTTCCTTGGAGGAGTGGATGACATGGCGTTCTGGACAAACAATATTTTTGAGCTGACCAGCTATATGCTAGAGAATGGAACCAGGTATAGCATGTTTCCTGCAATATGAAACACAGTAGCCAGGTTCTGACACCTATTTAGTTTTTTTCTGAAGGCAGACTCTTTTGCAGAAATGGTGCCGAGCTTTAAATCCTTCCTTGGACTAAGGGATTTCTGTGGCTGTCTTGTACCCTTGTGCACAGGATTACACAGACCTTGAGTCTGCATTTGTTACATGTTCACACTTCTTTCTTCAGGGAAGGCTCTGGTATGCCCAACTGATACTCGACAGGGAGAAATTGGAGCATTTTTTGAGACATACCCAAAAGCTTGCTTAAACTTTGCATAGCCATGCCCTGAGGTTCTGCCTCGCAGTCTGAGCTGTGGCTGTGGCTGCATCTTCTGGCTGCTGTCATCAGCCAGTAAAGATGCCTGCAGACACTTAAGGTTGATAAGATTAGAAAACGTAAGAGTACATGTTCTAGTGTTGGAAGCTCAGGCTTGTACTCAGAATATCATATTTTTATAGAAGTTCTAACCTTGTACTGCTGTGTTGCAAATGTAACCTTACTGAAAATAACTTTGAGACCAACAGTGGCAATTAATCCATGCATTTATAGGGAAAATATCACTGCATCTATTTTGGGAAATGATGCTTGAAATACAGTATGACATTATCTATTGTGCTCTTTGTTCTAGAATGGCACTTTCATTAAAAGTGCCTTAATATAGTTAGCATAACATATTACAGTAAGTTTCCTTTAAGAGTTATATAAAGACATGAGATTCATACAGAACTTTATCAAGATCATTAAAATAAATACCTGATTTTGAATAAGCAGTATTTCTTGGGAAAACTAATGACTTCTAACAGAGGAATCAGTGGGGATAAAAGTTGTATTTTTAGTTTTTTCACTTCTATTGTGGGAAAAGCTTTACAATGCATTCTGCATATTTGTTTAGTGACTGCTTCCTGCCTGAGAACCCCCTGTTTATAAACTGCACAAGTGAGCACAAGGACAACTACATGTAAGTATAGTTCTGAAGGTTCAGAGATTTACTTATGAAAGGAGAGTCTTCTGCTAATGTGGACAGTGTACTATTGAAAATCAGAGATCTTTTATCTTTTTGTGTGTGAATTTCTAACATGAATAAGTAAGTTTTGTATAGGGAAACTGCAGAATCTAGGAAAGACTCTCACCTTTCAGCCCAAGGACAAGAATACTTACCTAGCACTTGAAATACTAGGTCTTCACACTTTATTTTGTTGTCACTTTTTGTTCTGCTAATTGTGAACCTACTGATTCATATTTACTCTTACCATAGCTAAATTCTCTCCTGATTTATATACAGAAATAATAGAACTCAGGTGTTTGTAGCTGAGGATACAAGTGTATGTATTCCTCTACCAGACATCTCAAAAGAAACTATCTTAACTGGTACGTCTTGAGAATTCCATTTACACATGGGAGGAAAGGACATCTGATTGCATGCAATATGTTTGCTTCCCCTAGATTTCTCATAAAATACTCAAGTCATTAATTCAGTTATATTAATTGTTATATTACTGCCCTCTTTATTTTAGCAAAAACAAACAATCAAAACATGAACAACAGAAGAATAGAACTTCCTTGCTTACGGAAACACATGAAAAGAATATAAATTATACAGAGAGAGGAGTTCACTTCAACATGCAGCCTTGGGTAAAAGTAAGTGAGAAGTGACAGACATGAGAGGTAAAATTCAACTCTTTGTAGAATTGCTTTAATTTCTGTCTGAAATGCTGTCTAATGGAACAAGGTTTCTGGTTGTTAACAGTAGCCTCTGTCTTCACTTCATGGAGACTCCAGCACCATATATTTATATATACATCGTAAATATTCAATTTTTACACTTTGCCCATTGTCTAGTGAGATTAGAACACAACTTTCAGTGCCAAAAATGACATAATATATCCTTAGTATTCACACTTTAGTATTTACACTTTGAAGGATCATACAGTCACTTTTTGAGGTTGAGAAGTCCCAGAAAAGCACAGCAGTGAATAAGTAGCAGTTATCTATTTAGAGCATATAGATTTTTCTGTTTCTAAAATGTTTATGACTTGAATCAGATTCCACTTAATCAATGTGGTGATTTCTACCGTTGATGATTTGCTTTTGAGGGACTCCATAATGTTGCAGAGTTTCAGCCTGTGCTTTAACCTTTCTTGTGTCTTTTTGTTGTTTTTATTTCAGAAGTCCTTTCGCTTGCTAAACCGTGCTTTTAGAACCAATGTCTGGAGAGCTACACATCAGAAATCTTCTAACCACATCTACAAGCCAGCAGCTTCGTATTTTCTGACCTCACCCTATGCTAGACTTGGATGGTTGGTCATCTTTTTCCTACCACTTCCCTCTTAATTTCTTAAAATTTTGAGTATTCTCAAAAATATTAATGTTTATTTTTTGGATACTCTTTAAAGGTGACTGTCCAAGTCAATTAGTATACAAATCTGGCTGAATGGCTTACATCATCTCTCCAGAACAAGTTAACTTATAAAACCTTTCTTTCAGATGTTAACATAAATTTCTTGTGTTGGTATTGGATAAAACTGTATCATGAGCAAAATTCCCATTCAGATGTAAATTCCAGTCAGATAACCTTTTTCTTTGGAAGGGCAGTTTTTTCATGGTTTTTTACATCCCCTCCTTAGTGAAGGAGCTCAATGCTCTGTGTGTGATCAAGCTCGGAATGGAAGGAACCAAAATTGGAACGAGGCCTGGCTCTACTTGTGAACAATATAGGGACGTTGTTACCCATTACCCATGGTTGTGGGTTGATGTTTGTGCAGAGTTAATTGTCTGATCTGAGCTGACCACTGATGGTGCCTAGCGAGTGTTTTTGGAAACACGGGACTAGTAGGGAGTTCAAAGGTAGATTCAGGACACAGAAAAAGGGGTGTTCTGTCACCTTGGCAGAGGGGTTCTGGCTTGATCTGCAGAAAGGAAGAATAATAAACTTGCATTGCTGCTCATCTTGCTTTATTTCTTCTGACTCAAAAGTTGAAGATTTAATTATTGAGCTTACTTCACACCAGCCAAAGTAACTGTAGTTAGTTATTTTCTCTCCGCATTCCCTCTCTAAACTCCAACATGTTACTGAAACCTGTGATCCCTTTGCTTTTCTACTCTTAATTCCATCAATTAATTCAGAAGTTCAGTTAAAAAGATACTTAATTTCATCTTTTCTGTTCTGTGTCATATGCAAGCAGCCCTTTTTCATGCTCCTTGCTCTGATTGCTCTCAGGTGCATTGTGTCAGTAAGTAAAAAGCAGTTCCTACAGATCTCAGAGGCATCAATTTCATATATATAGTATAAAATATACAAAAACCAAGTCTTGGTTTACTCCCAGAAAGTAGAAGTTTTTGTTTCCTGCTAATGTTGTGGTAGTCTGGAAGCTAATGCTATGCTTTTTTTGACTCCCTTGCTGTACAGGGCAATGATTTCAGCTGACCTGAACCAGGATGGATATGAAGATCTGGTGGTTGGAGCCCCAGGGTACAGCACATTGGGCCATTTTCAGATAGGACGGGTGTATGTGGTTTATGGCAACCATTCAGGGTTGCCACCAGAGGACATGGATCTAGATGAGAAAGCTGACCAAATACTACAGGGTCATCAGGTGAGGTATCAGTTCCTGTTTGCCACTTAAATATTTTTGCCTGAAAATGCGATAAATTTTGACTGAGCAGCAGTATCACTGATACATGTATGAGGGCCATTCCTGAAATACCTCTCCTGGTAAAAAGATGTTGTATGTTTTTTAAGCAAAATACCTAAATCACAGGAACAGTTAAAGCAATGGTGATCTGTAGGATCACTTTTATTACTGTTCCAGATAAGTGGGTATTAGAACATAATTTGCCCCTCAATAAAACTGAGATAATGTCTCTGTAAGTCACAGTATAGGTCATTTGGGTCCCTGCATTTGAGAAAATACTGTGATTTTCCCTTCTTTCCTTTCTTTTTAAATCCAAAATTAATAATTCAGTGTAAATGTCCATTCATTTGAAGCATTTTTTCATTAATTGATAACTTCTCACAAAATCATTGTCTTTACTGAGTAACAGGCTTGTAACCAAGAAGCAGGATCAAGTTATCTTTTTGAATAATGAATGTCATTCTCTGTAGAAAGTATCTTTATTTAGAAAGAAGAGAATAGAGAGAGATGAGATACATTTCCTTTTAATCTGTTTTATATAAACTGTGGAAGTAACAGCTGCTGTGTTCTTACAGAGTGCTTTAGCGGCTCTCAGCTATAATGCTGCTAATGGCAAAGATCATAAGCTTAACATCAATGGTATGCTAGGCTCGAAAGAGGCAATACCAAAGCAGCACCATACTGTGTTCAGTTATCTTTTATTTTAACATCTCCACATCCTCAAACAGAACAGTTGACTGAGTTAGTATGTTAGTATGACAGTTACTACTTGGAAGAACAGTGATGCTAAGAAAATATTAGGAATTGGGATAGATGTCTGTCATCTGTTTCCTGTTCTCTGTGCTGTGATTGTGAATGTGCAATAAGTTTTGATGGTTTTGTCTTGAAAACGTCTGTTATTTTCATGAGAGCAATCCCTCTTCCTTCAGCCTTCAGGAAGATTTGGTTCTGCCTTGGCAGTCCTGGACTTCAATGAGGATGGAGTATCAGATCTGGCAATTGGAGCACCTTCAGTGGGATCTCAGTTTCTTACTTACAAAGTAAGCCACACACATGGGTAGTTTGGAGTTTTTTTCTCTCTAAACATAAAAATTCGATTGATACATATTTTTTTGAACAGTAAAATGAGAAAGTGAATTTCTGCTCCTCCTCAGGATGACATTGTAACTTAAACACAAAGGTTTATAACATTTATGGGTACTTTGACTAGACCAATGACCACTGTCTGTACTTCTCTTTCAGTGGCCTTCTTGCACATTAGAAATCCAAATCAGACTGCAACTTAGCAGCACTGATGTGCTGGAAATGTAAGGAGCCATTCATGAAATACAAGTGTACCCTTTTTATTTAGGAACAGAGAGTCTAGAACGGACCTCATGGGTTATTGAGCCTTGTCAGCTGCTGTCATGGGCCAGCAGATGATATCTAAAATGTGATATGAACACAGGCACACTAGGTAAAATAATCAAGTTACAGAGGCGTAATGACCTGCAGTTTACCAGATAAGCCCATATAATGGTCCCTGGCTATTTTCAGCCTGTGCAAACTGAGAGGGGAAATGTTATGGTTTAAACCACATTCATTAACCTTAAAACTTTTCAGAATTTCAGAAACTAACTTAGCTGCCTAAGTAAGAACATAAATGCTTTTATGTAGACCTGTTAGCTTGGAAAATTGTGTGCATCTGTTGTACCTTGCACTGTGTTTCATTGCAGTAAATAATATATAACAAAATTTAAGCCACACAAGTATGCGTATAATGACTATAGATACACAGCATACCATCCTTGTTCCTTACCCGCAGTATGATGAAAATGTACTTCTCTAGTCTGTTGTCTGGTTATAGCAGTACCCATTACAGCATGGGTATACTGAAGTTTGGAGTAGAAAAGATAGTATAATGACAAGGCTCCAACAGAAAAATGCAGTTGTGTATATAGCCCTTGCAGAACAGTTTCACTCCTTGTGCTTTGTCTTGGATTTCATACTTGGTGCTGACATGCAGATGCACTCATGCTGTCCTTCCTTTTCCTGTTGTTTAGGGTGCTGTGTATGTCTATTTTGGCACTGAGGGAAGAGGATTGGCATCTCAACCAAATGTTACCATAACATGTCAGGTATATTGATTAGGCTAACACAGGGCTACACAAGCAGATAAAGGGGAAGGGGTTCATGGGCTTAAAAAAGGGAATTTAAACTGATGGGGACTGTGCAAGCAGGTGCTTTCTTAGATTAGTTATATGTGAGAAAGACATTTGTACTGCAGTGAAGGGAAGGCAGCATTATGAACAGAAAAATGCATAGCCCTCCAAAAAAAAGCCCCAAAGAGAAAAAAACTGGAGTCAGGGAGTGGGAGGGTAATTTGATCAGAAGCAGACAAAAATAGGTCTTTAGAAGTAAATTGCTTATTTTGCGATGCAATTGGTGGTTTCAGTTCTATTTCAGGCTTAAACTAACTGTTTATTGCAGTATTCCTACTGTAATCTTGGTTGGTCCCTCCTGGCAGCTGATGTTGATGGGGATGGAAATGCTGATCTGGTTGTGGGCTCTCCATATGCACCTGGTGGTGGGCAGCAGAGAGGATTTGTGGTTGCATTTTACTCTTATTTCAACAGGAGTGAACAAGGTAATATTTATTGAGTATATTAACCCCTTCATATTTTATGTGACTCCTCATTTTTTCCTAATTAATCAGAGGGTAATTCAGGTTCAAAAGGGATCTCATAAGGTGTCTAGTCCAGTCTTGTACTCAGTAAGGGGACACCTGTGAAGTCAGACTAGGTTGCTCAGAGCTTTATCCAGTTGCATCTTCAAAACCTCCTGTGACTGAGGTTGCAGAGCCACTCTGGGTAGCTGTTCTGCTTCTTGGCTGCCCTCATAGGGAAAAAAAACGTCTTGTTACAGCTTATGCTCATTGTCTATTGTCCTCCCACCATGAAATGAGAGGCATAGAAGGCACTGGGTATTCCAGTGCACTGGGAAGAACCTGGCTCTACCTACTTGTTAACCTTCTCATAGGTACTGGCAGGCTGCTCTTAGGTTCTCTCAAAACCTTTTCTCTGAGCTAATTCCTGGTCCCTCAGTCCCTGCTCACAGCTCAAGTGCTCCAGCCCCCAACCATCTTGGGGCCCTCCAGTTTATGAACATCTTTACTGTTTTGGGGTATCCAAGACTGAACATTATATATTATATGGAGGAGTAGAGGGGGAGCAATTGCTTCTCTCAATCTCTTTGCCATCTCTCCCGCTTATATAGCCTGGGATGCTGTTGGGCTGTTGGCTGTCTCTGCTGTCAGAGCCTCACAGTTGCCTGCTCACCCCAGGGCTTTTTCCACATGGCTGCTTCCCAGCTAATCTGTCCTCAGCCTATCCCTAACAAGGAGTCCCTAGTTTAGGGCAGGCTCAACTGATAGCTTTCGTGTACTTTGTGTAGGCTATTGCAAGGATTTAGAAGCAGGCTATTTTGAATAAAGGCTTTCACCAGCCAGTACAGTTGCAGACTGAGCAAGCAAAGTTAGCAATAATTGTTACCATATCTTGCACAGTGTAACTTTGCTTATAGAAACTTGTAGTCATAGGATGAATCAGTGGAGTATTGCTAACAGATTTTTCTATGCCAGGATACACCAAGTTGTAATTCATGTTTTTCTGGTCTGTCAGCACTTCTGTCAGCACATGATGCCAACTGGATGGTGAAAGGTGAAGAAAACTATGCTTGGTTTGGATTTTCACTTGACAGTTGCCAACTGGAGAATATAACATTGCTGCTGGTTGGTAGCCCTACATGGAAGAGTTGTGCTAGGTGTGTTGTGTGTGACACCTTGCTCTCTCCTCCATTCTCCCCTACTTCTACAGTATTTAAGATCTGTAATAGATCAGACTTCCAGCTTTTCAGGAAGATTCCTCTTTGTTCCGCTTTAATGTTTTTATTAAATTCTATTAATTTCTAGGGTTTTCTTGGGGAGGAGGAGAGGGGACACAAAAATGCTGACAGATAAGCATGCCTAAAATAAACCTATAGATAGCACCTAGTTTGAGATAGCATTTTTAAAAGTAAACCAGACACAAAATGTACTGGGTGATAAAAGAAATATATACACTAAGTCTGTGCTCTAAATGTTGTGTAACTAGTTAGAACAAGGATGGGAATTACTAAAACAGATTTCTAGCATTTGGCAGCCACTATTATGCCAATCTAAAGGAGGAAGATACTTTCAGAAGCAATCCTAGCTGAATGTACAAAAATATGTTGTCACATACAAATGTATTTTGCATTGTAATTCAAGCTGCAGCCCCTTCTCATCAGATGTCAAACAGAGTGTTGGGAAGGTGTATGGGTATAACCCACCAAGTACAAAGCTCTGGCTTACAGTAACTGGAGACAAGGTAGGGCTCCTTCTGTACTGTCGGACCTTATGATTAATTTGATGTAAAGTGTTATTTTGAAGAAATGACATATGTGTGTTAAAAATCTAACAGGCAATGGGCAGAATGGGTTTGTCTCTGGCCAGTGGTGTGATGTCTGTGGCTGGGACCACAAGGACAGTTTTGGTGGTGGGTGCACCTACTGCAGGTATGTCCTGAAAATTGGAAACTGTTTCTGCTTTAGGATGTTTGTTTCTGTATGACCAGAAAACAGTTAAAAAGTTAAAAGTTAACTCCATAGAAGTTTAGCACATAAAAGTTTAAATTGCTTCATAATTTAGAAAAAGAACAACAAAAGATTTCTGTAATCATGAGTGCTTTACATGTAGAGTCCTCTCTACTATGCATCAATTGCAGTGCTGGCTTTTTTCCCTTCCTTAGAGTTAGCTCTTCAAATTAGTTTAGCAGAATTACCACCTTGCATTATTTATGTAGAAGTGATTTCCTAGTAGACTACATATTTCTTGGAATAAAACCAACACACTATTTTTGTACTTACTCTGGCAGTAGGCAGTAAGGAATTAGGAAAGTCAAAACGTAAAACTGTCTTTAACTTGAATGCGGTATTTTCCCTGGTACTATTGTTAAGAGATAGTTTCTATGCTAATTAGTGTTAATGCCATATAATGTTTGATATTATGTATGCCATGTGGCACTCATGTGCCGTATGTATGTTCCTTAATGCCAGTATTACCTGTAATTATATAACATAGTGTCATGGTTTAAAACCAAACCGCACAGCTCATCAACTCACTCCCTGCCTCGCTCCCCCAACTCCTGGAGAGTTGGGGAGGAGAATCCAAAGAATGTAGCCCCCATGGGTTGAGATAAGCACAGTTTAATAGCTAAGGCATAACACAAATCACTACTGCTACTACTACTACAAATAATAATGGTAAAGCCAACAACAAGCAAAGAGAATACAACACCTCACCAGCCACTGACCCATATCTCACCCCACCCTGCCCGACCGAGCACCGACCGATACCTCCTCCATCCCCCCAGAGCTCCAGCCCCTTCCGGGTTTCTCCCGGTTACCTCCTGGGTATGACGTGCTATAGTATGGAATACCTCTTTGGCTAGCCTGGGTCAGGTGTCCTGTCTCTCCTTCCTCCCCTCCTTCCCTGGCAGAGCATGAGCTCAGAAAAGGCCTTGGACAAACCAAACATTTGAGCAGTAACTCAAAACATACTTGCAACTGTTCTTAGCCCGAAAGTCAAAACACGGCACTGCACCAGCTACCAAGGAGAAAAATGACTGCTACTGCTGAACCCAGGACACATAGATTATATACATGTAATACAGATTATATTACATGCTTATGTAATGCCAGTATTACCTTTTGACAGTGTAATGCATGTATTAAATCTACTTTCCTCTGTCTGATGTTCAACTTCTGTTACTTCTTTTTCCCAGATAGCCTGTCTAGGATTTCCTTTATATCCTCAGTGCTGCTCCAAGCTGGACTGACTCTGGTATATGATCTGACAGACAGCACCAAGCCTTCTTTGCTCAGCACATTCAGTGGGGACAGGAGATTTTCTCACTTTGGAGGAGATATACACTTAAGTGACCTGGATAATGATGGACTTGGTAAAGCTTGATGAATCTAGATCAGAAGTGAAAAGTTTTACTTTCGGCAATGTTAAGACTGGTCACCTACATATTTATACAAGTGATGAACACAGTCTGCTTCCTCAATTGACTTGTACCAGTATTCCATTGTGCCTTGTGGGGAAACATCTTTAAAATCCCAAGCAACTCAGTCAGAAATTGAAACATTTTAACTGTCCTCATTAATGGGAGTTGTGGTATCCAGAGATATGTAAATGCCAACTCGTGTGTTTCAGTTTAGCATTATTGCACTTCTGATGTGTTATGTCATCCTTTTATTATCTGCAGATGAAATGATTGTGACATCCCCACTGCGAACTAACGCTATCACCACGATACTGTTTGGTGGGGCAGCAGGCCGTGTTTACATTTACAATGGAAAGCAGGCATCCTCAGGGAATGTGACACAGCACTGCAAATCACTGGTATCTCCCTGCCCAGAGGACTGGGTAAGAAAACATAAAAGAGAAATAGGGGCATAAGGTCATAATGACAGCTGATTCATTACATCCAGTACAAATATCTAGTGCATTCTGACTTGGTTTCAGAAAACAGAGCATTTATTTATGTTCCTATGAATCTGTGTGATTAAGCTCCTCCTATTTGTTCTTGAATTACTTTGTGGTTTAGGAGCCAAGGTTATTGCATTGGTGTACACTCCTAGTCTGGTTCTCTCCGCTGACTTCTTGTTTCCTCTTTTTCAGGCACAGTATGTCCTGATTTCTCCTGAGGTAAGTAACCAGAAAATACACTACTAAGAGAAACAAAAAAAGTCCCCTTACAACAAACAAACAAACAACAACAGCTTTGTAACAAATAATGTTATCTTACAGGAACTATCAAGATTTGGGAGTTCTGTTATCACTGTGAAATCTGAAAGAAAGGTGAGAAAAACTACTGGTTTTGATTGCTTTGGATCATCTTTCTACCTTACTTGCATATGCTAACCAACACCTCACATATCTATCTTACCACTTTGCAGAAGTCTTAAAGGCTTTACATAGTTAATTAAGTTTTAATGACTCTCTGCAGTCAAAACCATTTTATAGGTGGATGAACTGTGGAGTTGCCACGATTCTGGCACCTGATACATGAACTGAAAGAGATCACTTTAAAATGGCCTGAAATCTGAATCACTTAGGAGTTTGTTGAAAGTTTGCATGGTAAATCAAGTGTAGGTGCCAACTGGCTTTACTGTTCATGCCAACCTGTATGCAAAGTGGATGCTCAGCTCTGGAGTAAACCAGGCACTGACCGACATAATATTTACAGGCTTGACGTTCTCGCTTTCACTTGCAGTAAATGCTATTCCTGTGTCAAGTATTTCCAAGCACAGAGGCCCAGTTCTTACCCAGATGATTTTGGACATGTTCTGTGTACCTGTTTCTCTTCCCCTCAGATGACCATTACTTTTACCAAAAATCAGTCCTTGTTTGTATGATGTGCTGAGGAACATTTTTTTCAGCTTGAAGGTTACTTAGTGCTTGTTCAGCTGAGTGCAGTCCAATGTTCTCTGACATAACCTCTCAGTGTGAGAAGTGAGGTTCTCTGTGATTACTGAGAAAGCCTCAGGACCAGGGTATGGAGGTGTGTGACAGGCCTTTATCAACTGGTGTCTGACTTCTTGCTGTTAAAACATGCAATGGAGAAACCATCTCTAAATGTAAATGCTTCTAAGCTAGGTTAGGAGGCATAATCCAGCACCTGAAACATAGGCATCACTGATGGCTTTTGTCTGAGCTCAAGTGAGGCCATTTTCCAAGCAATTGTGTTCTTTAGCTATGGCACCAATCCAGTCCACACTCCAGCTTCATCTGTATTGATCCTAATCCTGAGGAACAGTTTATATTGGCAAGAGATGTATTTGACTGATTCTAGCTTCTTCCAGTTACTCAAATGAAATAATCTGTTTGCTAGATCATTTTATTAACTACTATTCTGATGAGGTGGGTTGTGTTCACATTTCTTCTCATCGCATTTCTATATGACACAATGATATGGAAGAAATCTGGTTTCCATAAGGCAACCATGTACCTGCAGTTGCATTTTGCTAACCCTTGTTCTGTATCTCTTCAGAAAGAAGTGGTGGTGGCAGCAGAGAGAAGTTCAGCGAAAGCACGCCTTGGTGGAAGGCTTTTTATCTACTCGCTCTGAAAGTCCATGGTAGCCTTTAAGACCGGGCACAGCTGGTCTTTCAGTGAAGCATCTCTGTAGTATCTGCAATACTTTCCTTAACCAACACAAACCAAACATCTCAGACAGCCAGATAGGGTCCTAGGTAGTTTTAATGGAGGGATGGACACTGGTTTTAAGTGAAGGGGAACAGGAGTATTCATGGGGGTTTGACTTACAAACCAAAGCTTTATCAGTCATGTAAAAGCACAAATTAATTCTGTTGTGAGCAGTAGCATCACTTAACCCAGAACAAGCAAACTGAACCAAAAACTTTCTAAAGTCTGAAATGAGTAGGCAGCTAGATTTTTTTATAGTAATATTTAGCTGTATAAGGAATATTCATTGGTCACATTCTTTACTGGTCAGATTTGAGTGTTTTCTTGACAAAACCAGGAAAGAATAGCACATCGTTTTCAATTCCTTGTGTACTGTATACAGACAGCAATTCTGAGATTTCAAAAAGTTGCTGTCAAAATACTAAGCATGGAGGAGAGGCAGCTCTAAGCCAGAGAGAAAGGCGGGTACCAAGCAGTAGCACATCTTGAGGTCTGCATTCCGGGTGTAGAACAGCTGGGATCTCCCAGGGCAAAAAGTACAAGCAAGACTGACCAAGTTTTAGGAAGCGCTTTTGCTTTCACACTCATGGCTGAGACTGCTCTGACACCCTTTGTGTTTTTATGTAGAATTCCATGACCAATGTATCTTAGAATTGTTAATATCTTTAGTGGTAACAGTATTGGCTTCAACTAATTAACACTAATTTTGTAGGATGCAGGTTTAACAGTGTTCACCAATTATCTATTAAACGACTTGAGCAGCAAGATGTGATGTTATTATTATCATTAGTCTGTTGACATGTATTTTCTCTCTTGCCTCCTTCACAAACATAAAGCAGTATTCTTAAATAATGCAAGCCAGCAGAATAGCACAGAATTCTAAAGACTATACTCCAGGATTACACATCTCACCTTCTTTGGAGCTGTTTCAGAGAGGTTGTTTAAGGGGAGAAAAAAAAAGGCAAGATGAACAGCTTGATGTATATTGTGTTCCAACATCTATTTGGAGGCTTTATTTGCCCGAATAGCAGGACATGTAACAAAAAAATTAAATGTGAACTTCATGAAAGTAGTAACTGGATGGAACTGGGAGCAGAGTACCTACAAATCTCTGCACAAGTAGTGTATTTGTAAGGGGAAAATAAATAGTCTTTTCCTTTTAAAATGAAAATTGGCAAAACCAGAATGTTCTATAGAAATTCCATTCTGAACATACAGTTTCCACTGGTTTTGTTTTTTTCTGTGTGATCTCATGGTAACTTTATTGCATGTGAATGCATTTTGATTTCTTGAATTGTCAGAAAACCATTACACATTTGTGTATGCCTGTGGAGAGAAAGGCAGTCTCTAAAAGATGTGTCTTTCTCTCAGTGCTTTTACTGTGCTTTAAGTCAGTTAGGTACAGGAAAAGGAGTCAATACAGTTCACAGGAGCCTACCTGCACAGAAGCCAGAGCTTGGAAAGTTTACATGAAAGATTCTCAAACAGCTGCACCAACACATTTCTGTACTGGCCTAATGCAACTACAGCTTGGCTGAAAACATCAGCATCCATATCCTTTCACACACTCAGCTTTCCTGGGTTTATCAACCAAGGTATGTGAGCCATTGTTTCTTCCACCGGACTGTTCAGTTTAGAGGTTTCTTACATTTCTACCTGCTTAGCAAAAAGGCTGAAAAAAAAAAAAACCAAGCTAGAAACCTCAAAAACTTTACAAATCTCATTAGATTTCTCACCTTCTCATGCCTTTTTATATCTGTAGTTGAAGTCACACACAGAGCAAGAATAACTGTTTAAAAACAATTACATAAAACTGATCTTAACCAAACTAGGATCACAGGCCTGTATAATTTTAATTTATGTACCTTTTAATTTCCATTTTTGACGCATTAGTCCTGAGTGAAAATGTTCACAGCTACCATCTTTTCAACTCCTGCCAATACAGTGATTTACCTGGTGGCACCTAAGGAGCTGCTCACTGTATGTTACAGAGAGGCTAAAAAACTCAAACAAGAAATACACAGTTTGTGACCTGATTTAGAAGGATTTCATGCTCCCTCGACAGACTGAGAGAAACCAGCAGAGAACTACGCCCTCAGAGTTCAGAGGTAAGTGCTAAAAAAAACGCACATAGTGGGCGTACGACTTTTTACTCTTTCCTTCAGTTCACCACAGGACACAAGGCTTTCTACTGTGGTGCAGGCTAGTCCATGCTTTGCCTTGTCTTCTTGGAGAGAAAAGAGAAAGCAGAGCCCAGTTTAAGAGAAACCAACAACTGGTGTGGTGCTTTTTACCAGCACCAGAAGCTGTTACACTGCAGCTGTATCAATGCATGAAAACTTAGTATCAGAGAACAAGCATCAGGGTGTGTTACCTGTTACTAAAAGTGCATACCTTTCGGACCTGAATTTATTGTTAAGGAATACCCAAGATAAATAGCTACATTTCAAAGCCTGTTATTGCTGTCTTGAAATAATGGAAACATTATTTTTGGCTACTGTCAATCTAGAGGCAATGCTTTAGGACAGATGCAGGTATGCTTTCTGCTTTGGAAAAATCTGTTCTCTGCAATTAAAAAGGGCCTTAAAAATCATTAAAAAGGCCATTTTGGGGGTGTTTTTGTTTCTTTGACATTGGAAGTCAGATTCCTAAATCTGCAGTGCAGAACAAGAATTATTAATGAACACTGGCTGCTACCATCCTTTAAGCAGAAAATACTGTTCTAAGAAAGGCCATTACATGAAGAAGTAGTTGACAGAAATGCCCCCCAAAATAAATACATGAATGCAATACAGAAAACTAATGAAACATGTATGGGGTGTGAGGTGAGACTACTGTGAAAGCATATCTCTCTTTTCCTTGGTGTTTTTCTCCTTTTGTGTGTAAGCATTAAAATCTCACCATAGTTTTTTGGCATAAAATAATAAATTAGCAAGTTTAGAAATTCTTGCAGTTTTCAGTAAGGAAGAACAAATGGAAGTGTCCAAAGTCCACCTTGTAACAACAAAAGTCTCTTCATTCCTGCTGTTCTATTGGTTTGTTAACGTGGTTCTGTTCAGCCCAAATGTTTCTGTTTTAAGGTTGTTCTTTATGTCCACTCTTCCAGCTGCTGGTTGGGATTTTTTCAAAACTGCAGGAACCTAGGCAAGATGATACAAAACAGCCTGTGATTACATGAGAAGCTGTTCTATATGCAGCAGAAGGAAATATATCTTCACAGAGGCCCAAACACTGATTTTTTTTCTCTTAATTTTCAGAACACTGGCTCTAGCTCCCCCCTTCCTAATCCCTTTCAGTGTACTTCTCCAAGCCAAAGTCAGTATATGATAGAGTTGGTTTTGAGCAACACCTGAGCATAATCCTCTTGGTTTTAGCCTCAGTCAGCAATCCACACAAACTTCTGTCTGCCTTATTGGCAAGGGAAGGGAGGGAAGAAGGGGAGTTATCTGTCACTCCCTTTATCACTTGTAGCAATTTAACTTTTGAATCCACTGGTACTTCCCTACTCTAGTTGTACCAGAGTACCGCTAGTAGTCTATTGTACTCTAGTTGCAAACAGAGTGCAGGATAGAGGTGGACAATACAGTCCCAAAAGCCTTAGGAGGAAATGGTAGTCAACAGGGAAAATAACCTATGTAAAATCTTGCTAATCTGAAGATGGTCTCCTTGGAAATCTTCATACAGCTTGGTACAATGGGGTTCTAAAAATGTCATCAACATCGATGGCAAAGACAGCTGGTGTGCATGTGAGGAGCTGTTACACACTTTGGGAGTCAGGACATCACAACAATTGCATTATTCTCTGGAGAGTTCCTACAGCTAGTACCTGTCCTTACCATCTTTCTATCTTTGCTTTCTTTCCACAAGACAGGGACTACAGATCAAGAGTTATGTGAGAAGGCAAATTAGGGCTGTTTCTACCATTAGCCTCAGTTTCCCTTGGACTGCCAGGTTAAAGTAATAGTGTGTCTCAAGGAACAGCTTGTAGCTTTGCTTCTGTCAACAGTGAGCAGTATTTCTTACTGCTCAGGTGTATCTTTTCCAGTGCTGGGGCTTCCCACCTCATTCAGCCCAGCTAGGGAGAACCTCCTCCTCTGCCTAGGAGCAGACACTCAGCTGAATTCCCCCTACTCTGCAGCCCACCCCTCTACAATAACTTATTTCCTGCTTTAGAAATCGACTGTACGAGCAGAGTTTGAAGCAGAAACCCAGCCAGCCATACATACTTGACGAGGTAGCGGAGGTTCTAGGTGCCGCCCAAGGAAGGAAAGCAAGCGTCGCCATATCAGACCACTTCCCAGAAACATAATCCCTGTCACCAGCCAAAATATCCTGGGGTCCTACCAACAGAATGTTCCCATTAGTCATAAAACTCTCTCCTCAGAAAAGGGATTATCCAGAGATAATCTCACACTCTCCACCAGAGTTCTTCTCCTTCATGGGAGGAAGTGGTAAACTCTACCATCAACAGCCAAGCCCTACCTTGGGAAAAAGGTTGTTTCATAGCAAAGCATTTTATTTAGGAATCACCCTGTTACTGTCTCATGCAGTTTTCCTTCCTTCATCAGGAAGTTTGAAAATATAGCCCTTCTATGTAATAGATTTGAAAAAAAAGAGTCTTTGCTTTGGTTTTGTTTTAAAGACAGCATGTGCAATTGTACATTTGGACCCCTCCAGGGGTAAACACATAATTGATAGCAGAGTATTTCCTGTGGTGTGCTGGAAATGCCCTGAGTACTTGCCAGGTACCCTTCTATCTGGAAGACAAGGCTGGTCCCCTTCAGAAGAAGAGATGATCATTAAAGACAACTTAATACTGCTTTTACAGTCAGTCCTTATACAACCGTAAATTTGTCTTCCCGTTTCTTTCCCACAGACATGACATAAAAAAAAGGCTGCTAAATTGTGCAGTTAGTCACACATAGTAATTCATCTACAAAAAAAGTGACGGTATGAACACATGAATCACCAGAGTAAATTATATTTACACAGTAATATAAATCTGGAGCTTTAACTATGGAAAGAAGTTGTACTGAATGTAAAATACATTATAAAAGTACGGCCCATGTATTATGTCACTGATAAAAGCAACACTTGCTCCTTACCTCTTCAAGAGATGACTCCAAGTTCATACCAAATGCAACTCCTATGAGTCCAAAGAGAGAGAGAGAAAAAGTCCCCATAGTCAGTTGCAAATTCAGTCTCATCATCACATTACGGTGGCTAAAGAAGGGAGAAACATCTGTAAGAGGAACCCAAGAACTGATTTGCTACCCAAATTCTCAAATTCCATATGCACTAAAGACAACAGTGAATGAGAGGAAGTCATGCTGCAATTAGACAACCCAGTGAGGCATCCACCAATTGCTTATACAGGTAGCGCCCCAGTAAAGAGGAGAGCGAGCATTAAATGCTCACCTCAAAGACAGAATGGTATGTGCTTACAGATTCAAGCTATAATTATTTTTCAGTGAGAAAGCTGAGTAGTAGTGAAAACTGTAGCATACAGAGCGAGAGAAAATACTCACTCCAAAGTTATTAATTTTTGCTATACCCCCCAGAGTAACAACACAACTTGTGTTACCCAGCCAGACTTAAATAATTCAGGTTTTCTAAATTAAGAGTGAACTTTTTTTGCCCCTAAATTTGCAGGGATTTCCTTTAGTGTGTAGCTCCTCAGAAGGATCTAGGGGAAGTTTGGTTTCTCCTGCTATGGATAACCAATGCCTACCTAGCTAGGGAGCTTTTTATACATATGAATTATGGTGTCTTGTTGTTTTGCTTTATCCAGTTCACTTGCAAGAAAAGCTGCACATGCAGCTGCAAGTGCATTCAAACTCCCATGAAGATGGAACTCCCCAACTGTCCTTGCAGGCAGATTTGAGAAAGACTAAGCAGCATTAAATTCTGCCCGGCTGTTGGCAGTCCAGAAGATAGGGTAGCTAACCTGTCTAGGTTGATAAAGATTATGCTTTCTGAGTCATCAATCAACAGTCTGAGTTCACGAGCTTCATTTGCAAGATCTTCTGCTTGTCTGTAATAGTTCTCCAGCAGCAACTCCATTTCCTCTGCATGGTCAATCCCAGATATACTCTCCTCACTGCAAGCAACAATTTATATTTTTCTGGTTAGCTACACATTGTATAGAAGTGTATTACTGATGTGTTAACACAAGGCACATAAGAGTTGAAGGGAACAGCCAACAAGAGTGCTGTCAGATACTAGATCTCAAAAATCAATCTTTTCAGTGAGGAACTTCCATCAAAACAGTTTCAAATAAAAGACATATTTTTCTATGTATCAGTTGATCAGCATAGCCAATTGATTATTTTGAGTAAAGCAGTCAGCATTGGATGTGCTCAAGACATGCATAGCACCGCAAATCTTACTTGTTCAGGTATTAAAAAATTATAAAGTTACACTGATTTTATATTATTTATAACGTCAATATTACCGTGTTTGTATTATTATTAAGCTATTATGAAGTGCTGACAGAGGATATGCTTCATTTCGTGGTGCCCTCAAGTGGTGGAAGCTGGTAACAGTACAATCAAAAACTCCAAGAATAAAACAAGTCAACACACAAACAATTACACAGCGAGGCAGATGTTTTTGAGGTATATTCAAAATGCTTAGTTGTAAGGTGTTTCAGTTGTGTATAACTGCATGTTCTGGAGCATGAAACAGTTGAAGAATGAGCATCAAATGGAAGATGCTGCTCTCCTAGGTGAAGTCTGTCTGAGAGACTAATCTCATTTCATGGTCCAGCTGCTGGTGCAGCAGCCTTCTCTGGAACAGGTATATATGTTTCTGGTGGTGTACTGGATTGCTGTGTAGATGAAAGCTGAGGCACACCCGAGATCCACAAGAGCCTGGAAACTGGCAGCAATGCCAGGAAGATTCTTCATAATTTTTTTCTTTTGTAGCATAACCTCACTTCTGAGAGACTCAACTTTTTAAACAATCTCCTCCTCACATTGCTGACTGTTAAAGCAACCTCTCTGAAATGGTTTTCCAAGAAACTAAGTGACATGCTTTACAAATCAACATATATAAGCTCCCTGAGGAGCTTTAACAGAGCTCTGTCTTATAAGGCAAAAGCTTTGAGTTAGCTAGGCTGATTTTAGAGCCCTTCGGACCTTGAGTTTTTTACTGCGCAGAGAGGAGTTGCAAACTTAAAAGTCTTAGAGCACTATCTGCTGTATTACAGATTCACCTCAAAGTCTTACTTGATGAGTATCTTTACATTGGCTTCTCTGTGGATATACAAAGGGAAACAAGGTGTATGGCCCTTGCCACCTGATTTACTTTCATTAACTAGCCTCTATCTGTCTCACAAGTACTTCAACAGTCTGCCACGCCTCCACACAAAGATACAATGCCCAAATCGTCTTTCTGGGTTCAGCTCACCATTGCTGCTTCAAATGATCACTGATGCCACCTATATGCCTCACTGGGTTACTCCACACCTTCTCAGACTTCAGCAAAAACCACTTATCACCTGCATCAATTGTGGAGCCAAGAGAGCTGTCCACACACTGCCTGCCTGCAGATGTGCTGCCATAGCTAGTATTTCCTGGTGTACTGTGTACACAGACCACCTCTGCACCCTGTAGCATGGCATAGCTTCCCACCACCACCTCTCCTTCCCTTGTGTATCTGAAAGAAAGGATGACTTCAGGCTTCTCCTGACATGAGTGTGTAAGGTTACTTTGGTAACTTTCCTAGATGTTCCCTATACATTATCTACCATGAGACGAGAGCTGCCAGCAGCTTGCATTAAGTCCAGAGAAAGGCTGTGAGCAAAACCAGGATAAAGACCAGCTGCTGACTCAGAAGCAGCCCTGAATTCAGAGCCCTCCTGGCACTGCTCCAGCAGATACACTAGAAATGCTAAATGTGTCTCACTTCTGGAATACCGAGTTTCTGATGCACATTTAGACTAAGCTCTGCAGGACAAGAAACTACCTCCTGATTTCAAACACATGCTACTGGGTGAACACTACTAATATCCACATGCAGTGTGGTTACATAAAAGTAGCATTCAGCAGCTTCACAAAGGATGCTGAAAAGCAGCTTCTGTTATCTGCTTAAACATAAAGCACATCTGTATGCCTAAGATTTAAATACAGTTCAGCCCAAAACATACTGGCATCTGGTACACATTCTCTTTTTGCTTTTTTGTTTTTGTTAAAGCAACCAGCACTGCTGCTGCTGTCCTTCACCAGTATTTGAGGGACTGCAATGGGACTATTTCTGCATGTTCACCTTCCCTTAAATGCTGCTCTTCAGATGCACAACAAGATTGCTTCAGGGCCTCTTTCCTTCAGGTTCTGCTAGTAAGCAAAAAGCTAGAAGAAAGGTGTTCAGAACACTTCTAACAAAGGAAGCACAGTGTGACATATAAGGTTTAAAATGAGCAAAATTCTTCCAGAAAGTGTTAACACTTGCCTTTTCTCCATCTGCCATCCTGCTCCCATCCCATTACGTACTGGATGAGCTTGCCTGTTATGCCAAGAACTATTTGAAACTGCATAGTATAACTAGTGCTAATGCAGTCCCTCTCTGAAATGGCAAATACAGTGATTTCTGAAGCAGCAAGCATTAGGGCTTTAAGAAATAAAAGTCTTTTGCTTTCTGCTTTTTGGCAGGGAACACACAGTTTAGTGTTCAAGTTCTTCTAAAACAAATCACACTGTTAAAAAAGTATGTGGCTTCAAAATATACATACAATACTTGTGGATCAGTCCATTTAGATAGACAGAGCTCTTCTATTAATTCTTCTTCATCTAAGATCTCCAGAATTGTTTCTTTGAAAACTTTAAGATCTGTTTCCAGTTCTGACAAGCTGAAGAAAGAACAGGCAAAAAAGGTCAAGTAATCCTCACTGGCACCCGTGCACAAAGGTAATATCTAACTGAGTTTGCCAGCCAGCACCCTCACCTGACAAGACTGTCCAGGGAAGGCTTCCTTGCAGGGTTCTAAGAACCCCTTCAAAAAATTCCTTACAGGCCATACACTTTAGCAGTGGTAGTGATCTGTCTGGGGACCGGTGAGCTACGGACACACACTGAAAGAGATTCAGATGTGTCTTCTGCATATATTCCTAAGCTAGAGGAAACAAGCACTCTATGAGCATGTAGCAAGCATATACCAGAGGGACTAATACAGAAAGGTACTGGTATATGAGAACTAGTAACCTTAAAGCATAGAACCAAAGGCTAATCTTCTTTTACATTACAGGAAACATTTTCATGATGTTATTTTGTTCTCTTAGGTGTTATTTTGTTCTGTCAGATGCTATTTAAGAAGCTCAGCTGTATTTATGACAACTTCAAATAGGCTTCCCTTTTTCTGTTTTGCCCCATATCACTCATCTTTCATATACCAATTTTTACATTTAGAAATAAGGTGCACAAGCCAGCATTACAGTTATCTAGGAAATTAATATTAGATACAATTTTTCTAACATTTCACTGCACATAATTTTCTATGGTTATCTTGTCAGCTCTTCACGGCTTACTCTTATTTACCTCTTGCCATTTTGCAGGAGAATGTGTAGTTTACTCCTATCCACAGACAAAAGCTTGGGGTCCACTAGAGCTTCCAGTGTCTCAAGGATCTGAGGCTGCAAAGTGTTAAGTCTCCCCTGCAGTCTGCTGATCTAGGTAACAACATGATCCTTCATGAGAATTAAAGCAATCCCTTTAGAATGACTTGGGCTACTGACTCCTGTCTCTGAACACAGAATTCACAGAAATAGGCAGTTAACACAATCTGCTCTCGAATGCCCAGGAAATACTTGCTATAGAGATATGACTTACAAGATAAAGCCAGTGCAAAATACAGTATTTTATAATAGAGATTTGCACTGAACTGAAACCCAGTGACAACCACAGCAGTAAGGCTGATAAAGCTAAAGCACTATTTGCCTAGAAATGTCATATTAGCATTAGCAAGCACAGATTTTTAAGGATAGCTACAAATCATTATCTGACTCCTGCCCAAGAAGCCAAAAACCTCAGCGTGACTTCCATTTCAGCTACAGTATATCTCTGGAAAGGCACTCTATCTTGTTTTTAACTGTCCAAATGATGGTGAAGCCATCACACCCAATTAGCACTTTCTTGGGAAGAGAATGGTAACACATACACACACAAACCCATAAAAACTGAAGTAACAAAAAGCAAACCAAAAAGAGCTCCTTTCGTAAGTACAGAATACATATACAAACGTGTATGTATAAATAGTAACACAAAAGTAAAATCAATACTGTCCTTTCTATGAAGCAAGAACTTCCAAAACTGTTTAAATGGAAATGAGACAGCTCACCCGGTATTGCAGGATTGCTTCTATGGCTCGGAATTCAAAGGGCAAGGAATATGTAACCAGCTGACCTTCCCCAGCCAGCTGAGATGCTAGTTCCTTGAAGAGGTTTAAATTACGATAATCTAGTATCAGAAGAAACTCTGGTGTTATGACAGCCTTCAAGAACTGAAAAAGACAGTACATAGAAGAGTCTGAAAAACCACCTCTTTCAAGATAATCTGTAACTGCGTAGTGCATTTGATAATTTAGGCTCTGATAAATCCATTCTTCAAATGTCTTTCCAGGTAGGAATAAAACAGAATCTCATGCTAACTGCAAACTAATACTTTCCCTATGGTTCAGACATAGCACTGTGCCAGTGGTAGTATGATTGCTCCATGTAAGCCTTTACTTCTATGACAACGTTAGTAACATTTCTCCTGTCATTAATATGTACTGTTGGTGAACCCATACCTCTGATTGTTAGGCAGAGCTCCAAAGACACATTTAGTGCTGGACTGCACCTCATAGAAAACTGGTATTAAAAGAACTGTGCAACAAAATGCAAGTGCAAGGATAAGACATGGTTCAAGTTTACACTCAACTACAGGAAAAATATTACCTCCATTCTCAAGATGATCCTGTTGTTCCTAGTTGCTATGCTCATTAGGTGTTGGAATCTTAGATCTCGAGCTTGAAGACCCAATTCCTGGTACAATTCTGTTTTTTTCTTTTCTATCAGAAAAATATTTTAAAATGAAGACATTTAGGGAACAAGCATGTATGCTCTCAAATGACATTTTACTGTGTTACTGAGTCCCAAAGAAGGAAAGAAAAAGCTGTTATCTTTAAAACAGTTTTCCTCCCATTGATTCTTCAATATACGAAGTTTATAAGACTGCATCTTAAGTGGGAAGGGAAAAAATTCAGATAGAAGTGAAAAAGTTGGCCATGAAAATTAGTTTCATGCCAGAAACCAAGAGACTCATTGGAGAAGTCTCAAAGGAAAGAAACACAAGGTGAGGAAAGCTGCATGTTCTTAAAAAGGGAAAAGACAAAGTAAAGATGACCACCTGTTAGATATATATGTTATTTTCAAAATACTACTTCAAAATATGTAAAAAATTGTAACAGTAAAGATGCTATGAAGACCAATAGAAGGCAGCAAAACAAAGAACACATTGCAACATCCCACACAGAGAAGTATCCCATATACAATTTTCTATCTCATGCAAATTGCCTACTGGGCATTTCTGTATTGGATAAGGAAAAAGACAAAACCTAACCAATACTGCAATGAAAACTCACCAAAATACGTAGCATTTCCCTCTTTGTCGAGCTTCATCTAAAGGAGTGGGAAAAAAAAAATGTTTTTTCCACAGAACTACTGTATGTCAATAAATCAATTTCTAAAACTGTTTGCACTTGCCTAAAGTCAAATGGAATATATATTATGAAGAAAAACCAACCTTCACTCTCATCACAGTTCACCCCAATTGAGAAAAAGTTGTACCAGACTGCCACACACCAAATACTAGTGTCATCTATATGACCATGTCCCTATGTAAACCTTGGGAAAAAAAGTAATTTTTTCCAAAGGATCAGGCTCAGAATAATCTATTTCAGTCAGAAGGAACCTGCAATAATTACAGAATCCAACTGCCTGACCACTTCAGGGCTGAGCAAAAATTAAAGCCTGTTATTAAGAGCATTGTCTAAATGCCCCTTTGACATGGACAGGCTTGGAGCACTGACTGCCTCTATAGGAAGCCTGTTCCACTGTTTGAACACCTTCTTGGTAAAGAAATGCTTTCTCACATCCAGTCTAAACATACCCTGGCATAGCTCTGAACCATTCACACATGTCCTATCACTGGACACCAGGGAGAAGAGATCAGTGGGGCATCTTACATTCTGGATCACAAATTTTGCTACTTCCTCTGCAGCAATCTAGAAAATTTACAAATAAAATTTTACAAGTGAAGAGCACCACAAACTGGGGGGTTAGGCCTTGTGCCCGTGTCAAGTACTGCATTAATATGCTATTCAGCTAGTAACCTACACCTAAATCCTACTTATCTTAGCATTTCTGAGATTCTTCATGTAACACTTGTATGTCATAGGGTAAAATTATTTCACTGGAAAAACTGCAATGTCAGGTTTAATCAGAAAGTTTGCCATTTTGCTCAAAAACCATGTAGCTTAATTCCATATTACTGGCTTTAAAAATAAGTTTCTGTGAATTAAACATACCTAAGCACACATTCCAGTAGAGCTACAACATGGGGATACATGGCCACAAGGACCTACGTGCATGCATCTTGTTTCAGAATGACTGCTTTTCATTCCAACAGAAGGCCTTCCCTTCCCTCATATGCACTAATAATGCCAATCAAGCAGTGTGCAAATGATTCTCAGATTAACTGTTTTAAAAGAATATATAGACCTTGTTTTTCCCAAAATTGTCTGCTTAGAATTGCAGCCACTAAAACCCAGGAATAATATTTCTAAAAGGCATCAGCAAGCCTTGACAAGCTTAACAAGAAAGCTTCTGGCTGCAGCACTTCCAAGAATTGACCTGCCTTCACAATTAAAGCGAAAGAACTTCCAGCAGATACTGGATCTTAGAAAAACATCTTGACAAACACTGTATGGAATCACAGAATGGCTTGGGTTGGAAAAGACCTTAAGACCATCTGCTTCCAATCCCCCCTGCCATAGGCAGGGACACCACACACTAAACCATATTGTTCAAGGCTCTGTCCTGGCCTGGAACACTGTCAGGGATGGAGCATTTACCACTTCTTTGGCAAGCCTGTGCCAGTGCCTCACCATCCTCACAGTAAAGAATTTCTTCCTTTATACCTAACCTGAACTTCCCCTGTTTTAAGTATAAACCCATTACTCCCTGTTCTATTGACACAGCCCCTAATGAAGAGTCCCTCTCCAGCATCCTTGTAGGCACCCTGCAGATCCTGGAAGGCTTCTCTCAGGTCAAGTCAGAATACTTTAAATCAGCGATTTAGAATGAGGGATGTCCTCTGAGACATGAAATCTATCTGCTCATATGACGCTTTAAAGAAGGAGTATTATCATCAAGCACAAGCTGCCCTTGCTGGTGGAAACTCCTGCACGTACTTACCACTGCAAAAACAGGAGCCACACTAGCTAAGGTGGCTTGGGAGGGCTCTGTTGGGACATGCTGATAAAGTTTACCTGAAGAAAGACAAGACATTTCTATTTGTTTTCCAGAACACTGCATTTTGCCCTTAATGATGCGGTGCCCTGCTACAAGCCATGTGCGTAACCACTGGCACAGAAATCAAGCAGCACAGGTAGTCAGAAAGTCCCCATGAACCTGACACCCTTCCGGCAGGAAGCCGATACGGCACAGAGTGCAGCTACTGCCGGCCTGGTTTCCGGGTCCCCGGCTGGGGTGTCACTCTCTTCCTCCCTCCCTCCCTCCCTCCCTCCCCGCCTGCGAGACCACACAGTGAGTCCTACCGGGGGGCGGCAAGGGAGACCAAGGCCCAGCAGTGCCTGCCTCAACCCACCCCAGCCGCTCCGCTTACCGGCCCAGCGCAGCCCCCGGGCGCACAGCGGCACAGCCACAGCCGCGGGCCGGCCGGGGCCTGGCAGCAGCCCCAGAGCGGCCCCCAGGCGGGACCCGCCGCCCACCGCGCCCGCCCAGCTG
Organism: Melopsittacus undulatus; assembly: GCF_012275295.1. NCBI lineage: Eukaryota > Metazoa > Chordata > Aves > Psittaciformes > Psittaculidae > Melopsittacus > Melopsittacus undulatus. The sequence continues at coordinate 94,660,500 of NC_047527.1, read as the reverse complement.
CGGGCCGTGCAGCAGCGGCGACAGCAGCTCCGCACGGCCCCGCGAGGGCGGCGCAGGGCGCGGGGGAGCAGCCCGGTGCGCAGCATAGGCGCGTAGCGCCCGCACGATGCCGGACAGCACAGCGTGGCCCGGCCCGGCCCGGCCCGGCTCGGCTCTCAGCGCGCAGCCGCGGCGAGGGAGGAGCTCAGGCTGAAGGACCCTTGCGCAGCCTGGGAGGAGTGCGGCCTGTGCCGGCTCGGCGGCTGGGGCCGGCAGGGGCCGCGCGGTGCGGGGTACGGGTGCCGCTGCTAACTGAGCTGTCGGTCGCACCCGGGTGGAGCTGGTAACGGAGCGCTGGCTTCAGCCGCACTCTGCGGCACCCAGCCCGCGCCTGCTGACTGCTGTCACTGCGGCGTGTGTGGCCTGCTCCCACCGCCAGGGATGTGCGTAACGCGCGTAACCGTGCGGTGGCGGCAACTTTTACTGTGAGGGTGGTGAGGCCCTGAAACAGGCTACCCAGAGGAGCTGTGGCTGCCCCATCCCTGGCAGTGTGCAAGGCCAGGCTGGACGGGCCTTGGAGCAGCCTGGCCTAGTGTGTGGTGTACCTGCCTGTGGCAGAGGGGTTGGAACTGTGTGAGCTTTAAGGTCTTAAGCATGAATGAGCAGACTGAGGCCATCGAAAGTTTTCAGTTGTGGGTAAGCATGCCTGAATGCAAATGTCCCACTTCATAATTAATAAAAACCTGTAATTAAAAGCTTACATACTTTAGCTCGAGTTTTGTTTAATCACAGCAGGTGGCAGTATGTACAAGACCGTTTTAATACTCCTGGCTGTCAAGAGATACTTAAAATTTGGAAATACCAGACAGCTCAGAACAAACAACGAGAGGGGAAATAAACACGCACTGTTGCTGGCATCTAACAGCAGCTTATGTTGGCTCTGCATGGTTGGAATGCAAAAGCTTGGGAAGCATCTGAAGAGTATCTGCCAGAAATTTACGTTTAATGAACTTGCACTAAGCTTCACACAGCTGACATTTCACACTCTTCAGTAAAAAAGGGAAAAGATACTGGGTTGATCTATTTGTTTTCCTTTGTCCATCTGTTATTCTGGCTGCTTAGACAACAGGCATGTTAGAAGTAAAATGACATAACTTCACACCAAATACTGAACTTTGATATGTATGCTGTAATAGGCCAGTAGGCCAGTGAATATCAGTATTGTATCTCATTACAGTTGTCATCAGTCATCATCATCATTGCCTGGAAGGGCAGACAATAACCAGGTACCACCTCTGTCTTCAAAGGTGAAGGCAACAGACTGGTGTGAACTGTCAGCCAGGACTAAGTTCTGAAGCACAGACAGAATTTTATACTGCTGCTGAGAAAAGATACCTGGAGATCTCAAACTGCCATCTGTTTATTGCAGCTCTAAATACCATGATCTGCTTGTTGCTTCTGCTGTACACAAGTGCCAGGTACCTGGTTTGTCCTGCAGTGCCAACCGTTGGGAGCAGTTTGCTGTATCTAATAAAAAATCAGTCAAGCTCATCTGCTGTTTGTTGAAGAAACTCATTACCACAAACAGGCATGATGGCTGTCCTCTCTTACGCTGAGAGGAGAAACTAGCTCATGCACAGGCTTACTTAGCTCTGAAACTGCTATCGGAAACACAACTGTTTGTGAGCCTGAATGACGTGAGCAATTAGTTCCACTGCCGTCTGAATGCCAGTGCAGACACAAGGGACTGGTCTGGTTGCAGCTGGGGTATGTGGAAGAGCAGAAACACCAAAGAAAACCATAGAAAGACAAGGAAATCACAGATGTCATCAGAGGACTCCTTATAAATCTCTGCTGAAGACCTTAGAGAACTTCAGGGAGAACTGTGGTAGAAAGGCATATAGATGTCTGTCTCTACGGAGAAATTACCTCCCTAGTGTATGATTTGTACATTTAATCAGTCCTGTTTATATACAGTGACATGCCTGAACCTATTACCTGTTTCTTCTCCTAAAATACATGCTCACGGGATTGCCATTTTACAAACAAACCCACAAACAACAAAACACAAAAAGCAGCAGATTAACCAGAAAAACGTAAACTTGCTTCCAGACAGTAGATGAGTGTCTAGTCTAGGAGTGCAGCTGAATAATTAGAGAGAAAAGGCTCCATGGAAAACTTTATAATACTCATATTTAGAATAATTTCTATTGCATGAATGAATCAGGAATACTCCATTGATAGCATCAGGTGCCTTGATCAAAGGTGGCTCCCATTACACACTGAGAAATCTTTGCCTAGAGAGCATGACTTCACTTTCTATACAAAGAACACATGAGAGATATTAACTTTTTACCTCAGGCTAACCCCCTGGAATGTACTTCTCCATGGAGAACTAGTTCCTCATGTGTCTAAGGGTTTGCAAAAGCCTTTTTCCTAGGTAACCCTTTATTATCTCATCTCTCTCAAGAATGGTTAGAACGTGTCATCAAAAGCTGTAGCTTCAACTAAGATTAATGCTTTATTTAAGGAAAAATAATTGATCCTGGTATTCTAAGGAGGTTTTGATTTTGCAGTTGTAGAAGAATGTGAAACTGCTATGACATGGGTTTTAAAATTTACAACTGCCCAACTACATCAGTATTTTGTTTCTTCCAGTTAGTGCATGTGTCTGAAAGTTGAACTACCCAGTATTTATATACATTAAACCATCAGTTCAGACAGTTCGATCAGCTCAGAATTACAACTGGGAATAAAGTGGCTGCTATTGCTTAGTCTGATTTTTAGATAAGCTGCACAAAGGTGTAGTTATTAAGTGTGAGTCTCAGCGCTCTGTACAATGGAACAAGCTGAATTTTGTTCTCTGTATTTAGAAACTTTATCATTTTGCATTCTGTCTTCAGCACTAGGACATGTTCCTGTCTTCATGACCTCATGTTTTGCTGTCACTTAGCCTTGTTGCCAGGGACCTGCAACAAGCTGCAAAATCGCTCCTGGTCCTGAGATGCCAGAGATGTCACACCATTTTGCTGCAGAAAAAGTGACCCTATTTGATATGTCACTATGCCATGGCTCTGTTCTCATGACATCCCCCAACGTGTGCTCATTGACTTCAGGTCCATCATGTGATCCCAACACTTGACCTGACTGATGTGGTCTCATGCATCAACTCCAAGTAAGATGAGAGGTCTGACATTGCTCCATCACAAAGAGATTATGTGTCTCTGCATTTATATTAATATTGCATCAGTGGGTTAAGCAGCTTGTGCGTTACTGCAGAGAATGTGACAGGAGACTGCTTAGGAACTGAAACAATAGTGGGGATAAGTGCTCCAGCCCTGCAAAGGCTAGAAAGAGCAGATTCTCACTAATGAAAGCTGCTATCATCAGCTGAAGTAGTTGAATTTTTCTTAGCTTTTGGGCAATGGTTGCACTTAGTCAAGACAGAAAACATAGTAACCTTGGAAATACTCTGGGTTTGTTTTGTTTTTATCACTGGAGAAAATAAAATGTTTCATCCTGAAAAGACTCTTGTGAGATAATGGGCCTATTGTGCACTAGGCAGTCATGGTTGCTTTTTAGGGGCTGAATTTCAAGGTGGTGTCTTAAGAATAGGAAAACAGTGAGATTCCACTGCAGCACAGGGGGACAGAGGGCAGAAACGCAAGCAGCTGAATTTGAAATATGAAGTCTTTATGAGGCTATAAGCTATGGAAAGCTTAAACTATGGGCAAGATTCTGCATTGTAATTCTGCAAAGGATTTGTAATGTGCTCCCAGTTTTGCACAAAGATTTTGCCCACCAGTTCCAGGCCACTTTAAGTCTCTGGTATTATTCAGGGGATGTTTTATTGCAATCCACAAAAGTGATTGTAAATAGTATGGCTACAGGTAAAGACCAACAGTATTCTGGAGTAGCACAAATGTCAAAATGGATGCACAAGTAAAATACTCAGTGGCTTATACCTATGCTAAAGACAACGTGTAAATGCTAATTAGGCCTAAGATCACCTTAAGTGGTAGAATCTGGCACAAAATAGTAGACAAATAGTTGGCATATCACTATAGTGAAGGTCATCGGCATTTTTGGTTTTCAAACATAAGCATATTTTTAATGTATTTCTTCATTTCAGGTTGCAACAGATCAATGTTAAACAGTATTAATTTGCAGATGGTAAATGTTTGGTTCTCCCCTTTGTTAGACAGAAGCAAACCAGCAGCAAGTAGAGAAATTTAACTGTTAACCAGTAACAGCATATTTGACTTCCTTCACCCTGAAATTGCTTTCTGTAATGCTTAACTGCCCTGTTGCAACTCACAGCAGGGGGGTAATTTTCCCGTCAAAGGAAGCAAGATAAAAGGGAAGAAAAATTCTTTCCATCACATGTGTTAAAAGACATTTGGAAGAACAATCGTTACTGTACACTAAGCAATTCCAGGTAGGAATATCTAGACTAGTTCTAGTCTTGCAACAACCAGTGGGGAAATAGGGCTGTTAAAGGAATTCAGTTCGAATTTAAGGCATTTCTGTTTATTTTCTCTCAGGTTTCACGGCTTCTTGTATCCAAGCTGTGGCAAAAATCCAGTGGAATCAAAGTCTCTGTAATTTATTATGTAGCTTCCTAGAAAGAGCAAAGCAGATATCATTAAAAAGTATGGCCAAAAGGCATTTCCCAAGCATGCCTAAAGTGTTGTCAAGTAAACAAAACACCTGTAGTCAGGATTTTGGTGGTCTGGACACACCAGAGCCTCATCTGTGCATTGAGTAATCCTGTAAGACCCATTCTTGATTGATGTTTTTACAAATGTTATTAATCTGAGATTTAGCAGGTCTACTATTCTGATAATGCAATATCCAAAATTACTTCTCAAACACTGGACAACCTGGAGATGTTTGGCTGTTAATTAGCAAGAAAATGCAGCTGCAAGTGGATCATTTGTTTACAAAGTTTTTTTAATAGTTTAAGATTAAAATGGTATCAGTATGATTTCATGATCCAATATATTTATCTATGAAACCTAAGGAAGTCTTTTGATGATGGCAGCCATTTGATCTGGTTCTTAATAGGTATAAAAATATATTTTTATACATGCTATATCTTACCTACTATGCAGAATTATAGAAATTGACTTAAGAAAGACTGCAACATAATCTCATTTGACTTTACATCATGCTCTTTGAATCAGGTGTGTTACTTTACATTTTGTTAAACCACAACATTTGTCTATTGTTTTTCTGTTTCATTTTGTTGATGTATTTTTGTTTAAAATAGATTGTGCCTGAGGATATTCTTCTCATTTATCAGGCTGCTGTTCATGTTGTATTTCAAATTGATCTTGGTTTAGTAGGGCAAATCATCGTTGAGTCTCATTAACTGAAATTTTCCAGACAGAATTGCAGGTTTGGGCCAGCTCAGCAGGAGTGATATTACTTCTTATGACTGATCCTGGATGCTTAAGAGAACAAATTATAGCAGACTTAACCAAAGAATAACAGGAGTACTGAAAAGCCTTTAAATATTCCAATGCAAATAGTGAAGTAAAATTACCCAGATACGCGGGGGAGTGCAGCTTAGTTCTGTGTTTGGGGCAAATTTTGCCCATTCAGATGGTAGAATCGGGAAAAAGAACCCACACAGTGTCCACAGCATTTACATATCATCTCAAAAAGATGCCCAGAGAACATCATGTTAGTTAGCACATTAAAAAAGTCAAAACAACAAAATAATTGCCTGCAAATAGCAACAGGTGACCTGCAGCAAAGATCCAATTTTCAGGTGGGATTTTTAGTAACTGACAAGAAGAATAAGCAAGTATGACTTTTCAGTGGTTCGTTTGCTTCCTGCACACACAAGTAGGAATCGTTAGATGTTAATCATGAACCAAAGGCAATTATCAGGCACCAAGTAACTAAATCTCCAGCGGAGAAAGCATGTGTCACATCCAGCAAGGGAATACGCGGAAGCAGGCAGGGCAGAATGCCTGAAGCAGTCACTCGTGTTGTAGAAGCTGCCTTTCTGCTGGCGGCTGAGCCTTGCCGTTACCTCCACGCGGGGGCACCTGCCTAGCGTTTTCGTTACCTTAATCGAAAAGGTCTAGTAAAAGTCTGTTTTATTCTTGAGAAGGAAATAATTGACCCATTTAGTAAGAAACCCCAAGAAGAGCTGGCTAGACGTGAATGAAATAACATGGTTTTCACCGGGAGCAGCCTGCCACCGCCTAACTTCCGGCCCATCACGGCGGGGCTAGGACCCGTCAGGGACAGACTTGCGGGTAGTTAATCTTGTACTCACCACCATGCGAAGGGCGGCCCCTCCGCAGCGGCGCGGAGGACTGCTACCGGCGGTTAACGGCGCTTACCGGCCGCTCGCCTGTGTGGAGCCGCCATCTCACGGCAGCTCCGCCTCGTCTGGTCAGACCCGGCCACCTCATTCTCCCTGCCCGGGCTCGCTGTGGGAGAGCTAAGCGGCTCAACGGTTCACCTCCGCCGCCGCTCCCCGCTGAGGGCAGTTCAGTGGCCGGTACCTTCCCCTGTGGTGGGGAGCCACACCGCGCTGCAGTGCCTGAGCTGCTGGGGATGAGGAGGCAGAGCGGGGACTACCCTCCCTTCCTCCCTCCCTCCCTCGCTCGCTCGGGTGCGGTGCCCCTGGTCCGCGTACGCTCTGCCCCTATTGCCCCCGCGTCCTTCGCCGTGCTTCTAGACACGACGCCTCCTCGTTCTCCTTCCCCCAGCCACCGCCCGGTGAATAACTGAGCAGTGCTTTGTACAGTGGCTCTGGGTCCGTCAGGCTCCTAGCAGGCTATCGCCTGGCTGGGCAAGGGGGAGGACGAACAAACGCGGGATAAAGTTCCCCGAGGAAACCAGGGTAGCAACGGCAAGTCGCTTCCCGTAATGGCAAGGCTGGAGGATAAATACCCTGGGAGGCCGTAGGTCCCCTGCAGTCCATTTCCCAGCTGTGTTGCATCTACCTTCATGCAATGTTGTTGTTTTGGTTTTGTTTTTTGCCTGGGTTAGTGTAATCGGCGTTAACCTCCCCAGGTGCCAGGGAGCAGCAGGAGCTGGTTGCCAAGGAGGAGCCGCTCTTGAGAGGCTGAGCTGAGCTGTGCTGCAGGCCCTGGGGAGGCTGTGGTCCCTCCCCGCGGAGCCGGGCTCCCTCCTCTGCCTCCTTGGAGGTGGGCCCTGGTGCCCAGGCCCGGCCTGGGCGTGTGTGCTTCACCCCTGGCAGGGAGCTGTCAGGGCAGAGGTGAGAGGGTTGCTAGAGCGGGAGCCTTCTCCTGAGTAGACTGGTGCAGGCATCGGGAGGTCCGAAGCTGCCGAGCATGACTAGTACTAACACGAAGGGGTCGTGGCTCTCGCAGCCGACGGTGAAGAACTTGCTGGTATATCGGAACGGGGACCCTTTCTTCCCGGGGCACCGCATTGTCATCAGTGAGAAGAAAGTGTCCAACTTTGAGGTATTCCTGAAAGAGGTGACAGCTGGGGTGAAGGCACCCTTCGGAGCTGTGCGTAACATCTATACCCCCCGGGGTGGGCATCGTGTCCGGCAGCTGGAGGAGCTTCGAAGTGGAGAGCAGTATGTGGCTGGTGGCAGGGAAGCCTTCAAAAAACTCAAGTGAGTGGCTAAAAAGTAATATCAGATTCGTATGGAACTTGAATATCAGGATTTGGGGTTTAGCGCTGTGGTGTTACTTTAGAAGGCTCCCACCCCCTTTTATTAGCCATTGCAGAAAGAAGACTTAAATGACTGCAACCCAAAGTGAAAGGAAAGGTGCTTGTAACAGATAAAACTACAGTGGAGCTGCAAGCTACAGAAAGGCTGCTGTAACCATCAGTCACATAGTGCCATTTCCTTGACATGATGGTAGAAAAGGAGAAACAGCCTTTTAACCTGAAGGACATGCAGCAATGGCATGATGTGATATGTGTGCTTAACTGAAGGGTGAGTGTCAGTATTCGTGCTCAATGGTAAAGGAGAAAGCTGCAGAAAGGTGGAGTCTTGACAGTCCTGCTGTGAAGCTGATGAGCATGGGAATTTAATTCCCAATACTTTCTTACTTATTTTATAAAGTCTAAACTATTCTACCTAGCTATCCACCTCTTCATTACTTTTGTTCATTTTGGGTAGGTATATAGACTTTTTATGACCAGGATATCTGAGTGCCTCCTATTACTTGAAAGATGACTGTTTGCTTTCTCTTCCATCCCTTGATACCAAGAATTGAGATAACAGTTTCTCTGTTTTCTGAGTGACTGGGATAGTATCATGGAAGAGATCTAGGCTTTTAGGAGTGGTTCTTGAGTGGCTCTGCATGTGATCAGTAATGGTCCTTAATTCTGGCAGTGAATTTCTTCGTGGGCATTTTTCTTACAGTTGAATTAAAAAAAAACCACAACAAAATCTCAACATTAACAGTCGCTTTCTGAAGGTGGTTAGGAATCTATGCTAAACTAGCAGCTTTATGGGATCTTGCTCATCTTGGTTTTGCAGAGTTCAAGACACTCCTTTTTTCAGGAGCGCTCACGGTGTTTCAGGAGAAAACTATGTAATGAGCAGGATTTCTGTCAGCAGCCTTACCATTTTTGTCACTGGCTGCTTCTCAACATCTATTGAAGCGTCTTGCACTTTAGTGGCAAAACAAGAGAGGAGGATGTGACAGGCAAAATATAAGTCCCTTTCCCTCTGTACTGTCTTCCATGTCAAATGCAGTGTTCATTTCTCAAGAAAGATCTGCCATATAATTTTGGTATTAAATGCTGTGATTCTGTGGATAGCTTAAAGTTGCTAGCTGTCAGCACATCATGTTTCACCTCCCTAAATGCATTTTATGTACAGCAGACAGGCTAAATGTGTTTGGCATTGGCATGCACTGTGTGGAGAATTGAGCACTCTGGATTTATTTTGGGTGGGGAAAAAAACATTCCTTTTTGTCTTGTTATGTTTTATGATCAGAGTTTTATGGTGAGAGCTTTTCAGACTTTTATGACTCCAACATCAAACAATATAGCTAAGAATTTAAGGTCAACAAAGAGAATACCTTAAGAAAAGCTAGCCTAAAGGACTTGTTAAGAGAAAGTTGGTTTGTATATCCCTTGATAGTATGCCATACACCTGTACTGTAGGGAGGATGAATGGGATGACTTGAGATCTTTCCCATCCTTGTGTTCAAAGTTGGAGTTCTTCCCTATTAGTATTTATTTATTTATATAGTGCTGTAAAAGTTGGCAGTGCTTTTACCAGCATTATTTATGGCAGGATGAAGGACTTAATGTTGATCTTGTTCTTCATTGTTTTGTAGACAGAATGATAATTAGGGAGACATCTTATCCAGAAAAGTCAGAGGAGAGGATGGATTAATTGAAGGGGACAGTTTTCTGAAAGATATTGAAGGAATTAAAGAGTGTATGTCTCTGTATGTGTCACAGGCAAAGACAAAAGCTGTTGCAGCTGCAAGAGACCAAAGCATCTGTCCTAAAGGATCTGCCTCTGGTCTGACAGCAACAAGAAGTGTTTACATTTTTTTTTTCCCCCCAGTGTTGCTTATTGAACACATTCATTACTGTGATAGACTGAACTTCAGAATGTCAACTTGTGCCACTTATGTTGGGGAATGTAATGGAAAGGAGAGAATATCCAAGGAGAAGCAGAAGCTGAACGTGTCATTGCTCCACTTCAAGCAGTGCATTTGTTTCTTCTCATATGTCTTACACTGAGAAATGAATCTTTTTCTTCCCTGTCTGCAGTGATTTCTAGACTAAACTTTGCTCTCCTTTAACACTCATTCCAAGCACTGAATTGTAGCATCTTTAAATGTAATATATATATTTAGATGAAATTTACCTTTGAAGGTATGTAGTCAATATAAGCTGCTGATGTGTTTACTATTTAAATAAAGTGATTGGCATTTAAACATTTTGCTTTATCACTGACTTGGGTAGTCACTGAGTGGAAGTATCTCTGCTATCTTAGCAAGTGGATATACTTTGGTTAAGTTTTTGATCTGGAATTTTTTTGAGTGCTGTTATCCCACAAAAAGCCTTTGGCACTGTCTAAACCTTTTCTGATTCATGGATCTCTGAAATTTGACAGCTGAATGCCCAGACCTCTACATAGCAAATTTGAGCTTTTTACCATATATTTGCTTTTCTTTGTCACTTAGTTCTTCTCGAAATAATTCACTGGTGCCAGAGAACAACAACCACAGTCAGCAGCTTATTTCTTTTTAGTGTTGTAGGCTTTAAGACTATTTTGTGTGTGTTTGTCTGTGGTGGGGTTTGGTTGGTTGGTTGGTTTTGGGGGGGTTGGGGTTTTTTTTTGTTCCTTTGGAGAAATTTGCAATAGTTGTTTTTGTTTGTTTTTGTTTTTTAAACATGAGGTTTGCACACTTTGTTTTAAAATATTGTCCTGTGTTGCCACATCCTTTCTGGATCACAGAATCATAAAATAATTAGGGTTGGAAAGGATCTTAAGATCATCAAGTTCCAACCCCCCTGCCATGGGTAGGGACACCTCACACTAAACCACAACACCTAAGGCTTTGTCCAACCTGGCCTTGAACATCACCAGGGATGGAGCATCCACAGCTTCCTTGGGCAGCCCATTCCAGTGCCTCATCACCCTAACAGTAAAGAACTTCCTCCTTATGTCTGATATAAACTTCCCCTGTTTGAGTTTTAACCTGTTACCCCTTGTCCTACCATTACAGTCCCTAATGAATAGTCCCTCCCCAGCATCCTTATAGGCTCCCTTCAAACACTGGAAGGCTGTTATGAGGTCTCCACGCAGCCTTCTCTTCTCCAGGCTGAACAGCCCCAACTTTCTCAGCCCGTCTTCATACAGGAGGTGCTCCAGTCCCCTGATCATCCTCATGGCCCTCCTCTGGACTTGTTCCAACAGTTCCATGTCCTTTTTATGTTGAGGGCACCAGAAATGCACACAATGCCCCAGGTGAGGTCTGATGAGAGCAGAGTAGAGGGGCAGGATCACCTCCTTGGACCTGCTGGTCACGCTCCTTTTGATGCAGCCCAGGATACGGTTGGCTTTCTGGGCTGTGAACACACATTGCAGCTGGCTCATGTTAAGTTTCTCATCGACCAACACTCCCAAGTCCTTCTCCACAGGGCTGCTCTGAATCTTTTCTCTACCCAGCCTGTAGCTGTGCCACATCACTGGCATGCACTTTCAGGCATTGCCTAGAAGCCTTGCTGTGTCTCACTGTCCTTGCACACTCAAGCCTTAAAATCCCTGTGTCCATTTTGTGGTTTCTTGGTAGACAATTGCCATTCCTTCAAAGTATTCCTTCTTTCTTACTTCTACACCTTTGTTCAGGTCCCATGAACTGTCAGCTTTGGCCAGGCAGGAAAGTTTCCTCTAGCAAACAAATCTTATCCCAGACATTAATTATAGAATATGACATTACTGGAGGGCTGCAGATGCATTGTGAAAGCTTTTTGGTGAGCCTGCACTGTTGTTTGCACCTGACATTCCCAGGTAGGATCTTCTAGCCTTAAAATCCTGGCAAAGCACATTGGGTTTCTCACTGAAAGTAGGAATAGGGAGAACTTCTAACAAATACCTATCACCTAATGTTGAGTTATATGCTCCCATCACAGAATAGATGCCCCAGTCATGTTTGGTATTTTTCCCCTCATGTTCAGTTCTTGGTAGAAGGTGCTGAAAGGTGCTGCTGTACTAAGTTGTAACTGCCCATGAAGGTATCTTTTCCTCCAGCACTGAGAACTGAAAATATTTTGCAGTACCGGAAGGTACTGAGAGCTGCATTCATGAGAACCACTTTTCTGGCTCTCAGAGTGCTGACAAGGGAAAGGAGTTAGCATAGTCTGGGTACCTGGACAGTTGCCTGTTTGCCAGTCTATAGGTTACTCATGCTTAAAGGCTTATTTAATTCCCTTTTGTTGGAAAGGTAACATACAGCTAATCCATCACTGTGTGTTTTAACTAACAGGTCTGTGTTAATGCAGTGTTTTTGTGGAAATATGTATTCTGATGGAGAGCAGTATTGTTCAAATAGAGATACTTTGTTTTATTGTCCAGTTGAGGCTTGTATTTTCTTTATTCATAAGATAATTGTGCAGATGATATTGGTTCATCACCATCATGAGAAACTGGGATATACACTGTTCAGATGTATCAATGTCCTGTAGAAACACAACTGTAGATCCTTTTAAACTTTAGTAGATGCCATGGGTTAAACTTGGGCATGGAGGAAAGCTTTAAATCTATCAGGAACTTACTGCGAGAAACTGAGAGGCAAGATGATGAGTTTGAAAACTCTGGTAAGTTGATATTGTGCTCAGATTTGTTGATGCACATCACAATAGTGTGTGAGCTTCTTTATGACAAGGGTGTTATTGGTGGTCTGTACAAACCACCAGTGACTTGAAAGTACCACCAGTGACTTGAAAGTAGATGATTGGTTCTCCCCTGTACTTTGTATTGGCCCAGAGAGCTAGCCTGCAGGTTTATATTAACAGTACTTCATTAAAATATTAAATTAGTTACTTTTTATGTTATTTTGAGGCATGATAAATTTTAAAAACTTTGTGTATGAAAAAAAAAAGCAGAGATATTTGCATGGTGTAAGTTAATTGCTTCTGTAAGTAATCAAAACTGCTTTCCTTCCACAGCTATTTGAACATTGGAGAAACAAAGAAAAAACCTCCTGAAGTCAATAACGAGGTAGGATGTCTGAAATAATTAAGTAAACCTGCAGTTAATGTTAGTGACATGCCTGCATGTCTGATTTTTATATATAGATTTATTATGCTTAATAATAATACAATTATCTACCATTCTGAACATATTTTCAGTGATTATTACTCTGATTGCTCTGAGCATGATGCACTGATTGTCTTCTGCTCAGGTTTCTGAATTGCCACATCCAGTTAAAAACTTTCAGTAAAGAAAAATCTCTTCTTGTCTTCATTGGATCTGGTTATAAACCTAAGAGAGCTTTTTTTTTTTTTTTTTCCTCATGCAAAAAAGATGGTGGAAATGGGAATTTTGGGGGTTTTGGACCAGCAATTTTTTTTCAAAACTTGGTATTATTTCTGGAATAGGGATGTTTTAGTTTGAAAAAATGAGAGTTCAAATACTTTTCCCAGTCACTGACAGTGTAAGTTATAAACTTCTAACAAGTTCTAGTCCATAATTCTCCAAGGTCACCTATGCTGTCCTCAACAGTGCTGTGCTGTAGTCTGAGGAGGTATCTGCAGGCTTCAAAACATACTGTGTGTAGGGTTTTGTGAGATGTGTGACTGCATTATTTTTGCTGGTTTATTGTGTATGAGATCAATGATTCCCAACAAACATTTGAATTGCAGCTTCTGCCTGGCAGGAAGCATCAGCTCACTTGTTTTTCAGTTTCTTTCACCTTGTGCGGACATGCCACGCTTCCAGCAATTTAATGGTTTGTGTAGCGGGTTTTTTCAGGGAGTAGGACCCCTTGTACTAGAAGACCCTCAAAACTGAGGTATTAGTGCCCTAATGGCATTTACTCTGATACTCAGATATTTCTTATTCAGAGGCTATGAAATATGATATCTGCATATTATAATTGATCATAACTTTGTAACTCATATTTTTTTCCCAAGTTTTTTTATGCAATTGACCAGAACATTGTAGAGATAGTTCTGTTGTTTCTGTGTAGCCATTCATGTTTCTCTGTTGCTTGGGTCTTTTTTACAAAGAAAAAAGAACATTCCCATAAGATGGGAAAAGCTAATTAAACACTGATGAGTCAGCAGGATTATGTACTGTTGCTGATGTATATTTATTGAGCAGCTCTCCTTCACACAGGCACTACCTAAGCTTTCCCATGACATTTATTTGTAAATTCAATTTTTGACCCCCAGCATTTTCTTCTTCTGCCAGTCCTGAGTCTTCTTTGACCAAGTTTTGTGAATCTTGATGAAACTAGTTAATTGCAGTATGCACAGGCAGAGAATAAAATTATTATCTCACCTAAGTATGATCTAAGTAAGAGATTATAATTGGGGGAGGGGGGAAGGAATGGTAAAATGTTTGTATGTAGTAATATTGCACTTACCTGAATCTCCAACACAGGAAACACAGTTCTGAACCAGAAAACATATCTTTGGATTCATATCTAGTCTTCACTGTTTTTTTCTGAATCCTTGAATGTGTGTGTAGGACCATATTTTATATTAAAACAGTGTTTGGGTGAAAAAATTATTTTTACATATCTAGAACAAGAAAAATAACTTGAGGAAAATGCTTCTAATTACTTCTGAAAACGCAGTGGTTTGGATTCACTATTATGTGTGAATCTCATTAATAGTGTGCAGTGTGACTAACTGCATGTGCCCTTGCAAAGAAGATAGTTGTCTTCATGGAAGGCTCTTAGCTAAATCTCCTTATACTGCCAGTTATCAGTACAACAATAGGCTTGCTACTTGAAGGCTAGTTTTAAGGCTGATTGTTTTGCAGCATATCCTTAGAATATAATACAGATTCTGTGCAGTTGGAGAAGTAGTTATAGAAGTTGTGGGTCTTTTACTTACAATTGCATGTTTTGTAAGAGAGGCTTCTATTATTTCTTCTGTAATCATTGTTCATTGTAAATTATCTTAATATTTTCAGCCATCTCCCTGGCCTTTGAAGTAAACTAGTATAACCCATCTATTATCTCAGCTTTCATTCTTCCTGTTTGACTTGTTTGCAATCTCCAGTCTCTGTGGGGAGCTTAACTCCCTGTGTCGAGTTTAACTTTATGTGATTGATTTATTTGGGCAAAGGAGTCATAAACATGAGATGAAACCTAGTAATAGTCTACCAATTTTTATCTGGCATTATGAGTAACACAAATGTTTTCATGCCCTAATCATTTAGTCCTAAGAATGAACTTTCAGGGGGCTGATAACAGAAGTTTTCATGTCTAAGTATATTTATGTTAAAACAATGTGAGGAAGCAAGTTTTGATTTTTTTTTCATTTTGTTTTGGGTTTTTTTCAGGCATTCACTTAGAAATAAAAAAAAAAAAAACTAGATGTGCTTTAGGACCAGGAGGGGCAGCCGTATTGTCTTTGATTTTGTCAGATTTTCATCAACAAACAAACAAAATCATGTTTTTCCATGAAATCTTGTAGCAGTCGTTGCTGCTCTAGCCCACAAATGTATTTTGCTTTTGTAAGGCCTTATTTTAGATTGAATTTCAGCAATAAAATCTTCCCTGTTTGTTCATTAGAAGCCACGTCTCTTTCTTCTCACTGCTATGCTGTTATGTGCATTGGACACTTCCTTGCCTGCTTGTACTTTTTTCGCCTTAGCAATAGCAGCAGCACAGCAGTTTAGGCCCTTCGTTCTCTTGTGACTTTAACGTCAGATTGATGTGCCACTCAGCTGATTTTCACAGTGACACAAATTCACTTCACTAAGAGTGTTCATGACAGTCAGAAGGGTAAGCTGTGGCTTATGAAGAGGGAGAAAGAAAAGATGAAATCAGAGCTAAAGGCAGTGAGTAGCTGCCACTGTGAAGAGTGAAAGAGTGCCTGTATCGGCAAATCTGTATCTGGCTCAACCATTTTACTGACACGGCAATACTCTTTCCCCTGTGTTTTGCTGCTTATCCCAGCAAATAAGTGATGACGTGTCTCTTGCACTGTGGTAGTTCTGTATGGGAGGCTGGAACAAGTTTCATAGGAGAAGTCTAATTATTCAATTCCTATTTGATTGTCTTTGCAACAAGGTAGCTCCGTAGAGTTGTCACACGCCATCTTAGTTTAGACTTTTTGGAGAGAGAGCAGGGGGAGAGAATAAGTTCAGATTTCAGTCTTCTTTTCAACCAGACACACCAGTAAGGGTAAAAGAAGACACTTGTCCTAGAAGCATGGGAAGACTGTGTCAGTCTCAGCTGATGGCCTTGCTCTTGGCTATTTTAATCTCCTTACAGAGCCCTCGCACTATAATAATATGTCTCAAAACTTTCTACAGTTACGTTACTTGTACAGAAAGTAGTAAAAAGATTTCATTCTGACCCAAGCTAAGATTTTGATCAAAACTATTCCTCAGGTATTTTGTCATTCATCGCTTCTTTTGGCAACTGAGCTTGTTTTGCAAGAGAGATCCTTTTTGTACTGAAGGTGATCTGCATGTACAAATACATTTTAAATGATGTGCTTGTGGAATCTAACAATCTCCTGAGGAAGTATGGACCAACAGACCTACCATTTGTTTATTATTATAAGGTTAATTGTTTGTAAAAGGTATTGAACATTATTTTCCCATTATAATGTGTAAAGCATGGACATTTATATTTCTCTAGGCACTATACCTGATCTAGATGGTCTCTCCCTGTGCACTCCAAAAGATGTAATTTTACTTACACTGGGGCTGAGTAAGCTGCTGAAGAATTAGCTGAGCTTTTGTATGTGCAAATCCTGTAGGCAGCTCTTTGCTTGAGATTTGTTGTTTCACAAAACGGTTCAGCTGAAACTTCCTTTCTTCTCTGACTTCTTGTGACAAAGGTTTTTGAACACATTGAATTAACAGTCTTTGCAATGTGTTATTATTATAGAGGCAAAGAATTGTAATCACCAAAGAAAAGCAGATGCATTTTGATATTCAAGAGCCAGTCTCTTGCAAACAAAATAAAAAGGGACCTTACGGTGTCGTGTGAAATAGCGTCTATTATCAAAAGTTCACAGTAGGCCTGCATTAAACTGCTTTACTGACCCATAAAGATAAATTTGGCCTTGGTTGAGAGCAGACAGATTTTCTTAGGTAATAAAAATGTGAAAATTTTGATCTGCACTTCACTTTTTCTCCTGGGTTTCTAGGACAAGGTGATTGCATGGCAAACTCTGACACAAGTATTTTTTGTGCTGCTCAAGATTCATTGTCATTTGTGTTCTGCTTGGATTTTTTTACCAACTTTAAATTTATGAAGTTATTTAAGAAAACTCTGCTTATGTCTTACTCAATGTAAGGCACATTAAGATTTATCTCTATAATATATAGAGATAAGGGTGGTGTAGACTCTTTCTCAGGTCCCACACTGTTGCCTATGATGTTTAAACAATGAAAACATCCTGGTCCACAATTTTAGAACACTTGCTGACCTACAGTACATTTCTAGCATTATCCATCAGTTGGGAATGGCTGTAGGGCAGTAAGTATGAAAACAGACGTTGCAAGAGCTGGTTGGTTGTAGGCCAGATGTGTGGCTGGTTGAGGAAGAGTCTCTTTACTCAATTTTTAGAATAGTGGATTCATTCCAGGATGCTGTCATTTAGCATTGGCTCTTGGACTGTCAGATTCAGTGATATGTGTCAAGGACCCTGGTGTGAGAGAATCAGCAGGGGACTCTCTGCCTGCCACCCACCAGTTCTTGCCCTACTTTTCCAGTTCCCGATTCTTCCTGTGTTCAGCCTCGGTATATTTCTTGTGCTACGCCTCACATTGCAGTAGTTTTGCCCTGATCACATTTTTTCAGTGATTCATCACTTTTTTCTCACTGTTTCACGTAAATGCATTTTACTGTTCCATAACTATTTCAGCTTCGGCTCACACCATGACAAGGGGATGTGACGTGGAAAATACAATGTTTGAAACTTGGTAGATTGAACTTACCAGCACATTTTTTTTTTTAAAAAAGAGGCATTTGAGATGTTGCTGTAAAAGTATTTTAAGGAGCTGCAATTGCTCTGTCTCCTGCTGCTCCTCCATATTTTAAAATTCAATTCATTTAGTATAATTTATGGCAGTCGTTACTTATGCATCCTTTAAGCTCATCTTTGTTGCTAGAAGTGGAGTCACCACACACCTGTTAGCAGTGATATGACTCGATTAATTTGTAAAAATTGAATTTTGGAGGTTTATATATGTTTCTTGTTTTCAGAAATTATTTTGGTATGTTTATGCTGGATATACCTTGTCCTTAACATACTTGCATATTTTTTCCTAGTATATTCTCATGAAAAATCCCAGTATTTATTATTATATTGTTTATTTCAAACCTAGCATTTATCATATCTGACAAATAATGTGCATGTCTAATCATAAGAAAAAGCTTTTAATTTTTCAGTGGGTTGAATCTTGATTCATTTTTAACTTCAAATTAGAAATGGCTCACTGATACTTTATGTAGGAGACAGTTTCGTGAGGGTGAGAGAGTGCCTGAATAGATATCAGAAATGATCCCAACATGTTCAAATTACAGCCACTTGATGTCAAAATAATCTATCTTCACAGGATATTTTTTCCTCATTCCTTCCTAAGACTTAGAAACAAACAGGACTTGTGCTACTCAGAATTACTGTATACAAAATACTTGTATGACTGAAAATATCATACCATATCATATATAGGGGTCCACTCATATTCTTGTGCTGATATGCAAAACTAAACTCTCTTGCTACTCCATATCTGACCAGTTTGATTTCTTCTACTGCTGGTGTCACAGGCTCAGTGAGGTATTTCTCATTTTCTGATGCTGAATTAATTAGGAATTCTACTGTAAGCATAGTTTTGGGAATAAGACTGTAAAAAGATAAAGATAGAAAAAAATGATATATATGTCTTTAATCTCCTGACCACCATATTTAATACTTAAATTTTATATGTCATTGTTTGGTATTTAGTATGCTAGTGACATAATTAGCACAACAAGGCATACAAAACAGATACTCAACCTGAGTGTTTATAATCTGATGCCAGGAGGAATCAGAAGAACTGACCAGACATCCAGTTAAAACATAAGCTGTCTTCTAATAGGGCCTATGAATTAATAAGATTTCTCTTTATATCATCCTGTATACTTGAATTGTGCAATTTTTAATATTCTAATTAACAGCTTGCTTACAGATGGATTTAGTGGATTTTGGAGCAACAGAAAGACTTGTAGTCTTTGGTTCATGTCACAGGAGAATTTCATGGGCTATGTTGAGTTTTATATGAAACTTGAAAGTTGGTCTCTTCCCTGATTAACACGTCTGCCTTGTTCTGTAGGGTAACTGCTCTTTCTGGTCTCTGAGGAGTCTGGGAGGGAAGACTTGCCAGTACTGAAGCTTTTAATAAGGCATATTAGTCTCATTAAAAACTAGTTGCTGCATATTACATTGACTTACTGGAAACATTAACAACTTTTACCTTTGATTAAAAATGATGAAAAAAATATTTTTTTAGGGTTACTTTTTGTTCTTCAGCTGTCATTGTTCATGGGTTCACAGGTTCAAGCCCTTCTGAGCAGCTATGAAGGCTAGAGGTTTCTTTTTGATTTAAATGAGTCTAAGGAATTGGGAAAAATACACAGAATTGTCAGTATTATGTCAGTGACAGAAAGGAGTATCAGGATTTATTTTGCTTGAATAAAATCTGCATTATTGATGCCACCATTGTGTGTGTTGTAAGGAGTGTAGGGTATAAATAACATCATACAACTCAGAGAAGAAATAGGAGTGATTCTTGGGATCCGGAAGCAACACAGGTGTGATCAGTCTTGGAGCACTGCACAGGCTATGTCTGTGCAGATAAGGCCATTCCGTTGTCTGATTTATCTCAGCTGAAGATCTGGCCTCTAGTCCAATGCCCCAAAACAATGATGGATCCCAAGAGGAACATTTTTCTTTTCAGGGCTTAGTTAGATGCAGTGTGACTTATCCCCAGATGCACAAGGGATATGAACTCAATATTACTTACTGTAGTTGAAAAAAAGTGCAATTCACTTTGGAGGGGAACAGAGTGGTTTTAAACACTGTGAATTTTGTAGGAGTTTTGAGGACTAAAAGGCTCCCTGGGTCAGTACATGGCCATTTGTTCTGGCATAGCTGTCCTGGCATAGTTAATTTTGTAGAAGCACAGAAGAGTTTGGGTTGGAAGGAATCTTAAAGCTCATCTAGTTTCAAACCCCCTGCCACAGAGAGGGACACCTTGCACTAGACCAGGTTGCTCCAAGCCCCATCCAACCTGGCCTTTAACACTGTCAGGGATAGGGCAGCCACAGCTTCTCTGGGCAACCTGTGCCAGGGCCTCACCACCCTCACAGGGAATAATTTTTTTCTACTGCCTAATTTAAATCTAAATTTCTGGCTCATCTATGCTATGTGTGGGCTGATAAGTTTATGTACTGCCGTGGCATTGTAATCCATTTATGTAAGTCTGGAAATGCACTCAATTAATAACAGTTTCAATGGTGCTTTGTATCCACACCAGTAGAAAGGCTAGTAGTCTCTTGCTCAAGGCTGTTCTATACTATCCAGTGTACCATCTAGCAACACAAAGTAGCCAGGGGAATGTAGATTAGCCAGCTTAATTACTATGTAAGGATAACTAATGGTTTTGTACTGACCAAACACCTCAGTGACTCTGCATCTTCTGTCCAAGTGTATGAAAATGCCCATTAAAAAAGTTGTGTTTCTATGAAATAGATGTTTCCTGTTTTGTAATAGCTTTAGAAAACTTACCATTCTAATTTGCTTTTCATCACTGAACCTTGAACATTCCTTTATTTCACATCACAGTGTGGTGATAGTGTGTATAAATGGGGTTTTGGTTCTTTTGACCTCAGTTCTACCCTAAGGGAATGCAAATATTTGTTCTCAGTTTTTCTGAGCACATTGATTATCAAACAGGCCATTATAACAAACTGGCAAAGCCATGGCTCATTACATGAGCTGATAAATTTGGAATGTGACATTGTGTTGAAATACTTAAAAAGAAAAGGTTAATTATAAACTGATGTAATGAGTGAGATGGTCATAGCACCCAAGACTATATTAATACAGCAAGAAGAAAGGGCAAGCCTTAAACCTGTATAAATCAAATGAGCATATAGTGTCTGGTTCAGGGAGGTTTTTTTGGCTGTTGTTTTGCTGCCATCCAGAATAGCTTTATAAATATGTGTAGACCTGTAAATCTTGCAGTTGCTCAGTTGCTCCCTTTGATGGGATGCACTTCTGGGAAGAAAAAGAAAGAAATCAGACAGTCATACCAGTTCTTAGCTCTGGATAACTAGCCTGTGTGCTCATGGCAGCCTGTAAATGTGCTCCCAGACCACTCTATGTAGCATGTCTCTAATATACAATGTGGGGGGTGGGGGGGTGGGAGGAAGCCAAGAATAGTACATTTCTGTTTAAAATTATTCTCAAGTGCATAAATTCATCTTTTTAGAAACTAAATACACAGTGTTATCAGAGAACAATGAATTAATGGGCTGTATACTGTTCTGATAGACAAGGACTGATTCTCTGAAGTGTCATATGCCTCTTGCAAGTCTCAGGTAGCCAACAAGAGGTTGAGTATTTTGCTGGGTTTGAGTATTTGAATGATATGTGTGAAAAGGGTAATGTAGCAGTCATAGAAGCAAAAACTTTATGTATTGGGATCAATAGTAGGTTCATAACAATCAAAACAAATACACATTATTTTGCTACATCTCCATTTTAGGGATTATGTTTTTTACTTTCTACTGGTTAACACATTTCTGAACAAAGAAGTAAAAAATATTCTTTTTTAATCTGTATTTCAAGCCAGTGTGTGGGTTACTTTGTCTTTGTTGAGCAACCCCCACATTCTTAATGATGATTTCCCTGTAAAGCCATATATGTAACATTCTCTTCCCACTTTGATTTAGAGCACTGCATGAGCAAAAGCCCATTAATAGTGTTCTAAAAAGGAGTAATGAATTTTTTATTGATCTTCCTTCGACTGGACCACATAAACATAATAGATTTTTTTGTATGAAAATTATATTAAGTTGGTGTATATATGTATGCATGCACACACTTTATATACATATATAGACATGGATATGCACACACTAATTCAGAATGGTTTTCTTACAAAAACTGTTTTTCGTATGTGTACATATAATAGTATACCTGAGGCAATGGTTTGGCTGCTGATCATTTTGGTTTGTTTTTTTTGCCCACAGTCAACAGTGGAAGATGTAAGTACCCTGAAGTATATTGTGCAATATGTTGTATGTGTTTGCGAAGTGTTTTGTTTGTGTTTGTTAAATTTTATGAATATTGAGCAAATCTTTTTAGCATAAATGAAAAATATAGTGAATGTTGTTATAAAGCAGCTGTGAGGTTGCGGATTTTTTTTTTACCATATTTCGGTTAGATGCTGATCTGCATCTTGGATTTTTATTTTCAGAGGAATGTTAGAAGGTACTCAGCAGCAGCTAACATTGAGCAACACAAATTCAACCACGGTGAATTCCAACTGAAGAGGAAAGCTGAGCTCTAAGAGACTCTTTGTAAAATGTATTCTGAAATCTGGTGTTTACAGAGATCTCAAACACTGCAGATTGATCCCCACTCCCAGAATCTAGCCTGTGTTGAGTTTAGCTGCTTTGTTTTTCCCAGACTCTGCAAGGTGTTTTGCAAAGTTATTTGACAGGTGGTAGCTCCTCTCTGAAGCAAGGGTCATCCACACTGCTGTTGGTGTAAGAGGCATTGTGGAAAACAACAACAAATTCATTGTAGAATAGAATAGTAAAAATTATGGTAGTTTTGAATGTCTGTGATCCCATGGTGTATTTCCAACTGGTTTTAGCCCTTTGTTGCACCGCAAATTCTTATCTGATTTCTTGTCCCCACCTTGAAGTTCCCTCTGAGTTTCAAGTAATATAATGCTTTCTCCTTCCTCCCCTAAATACTTTGTGTTGCTGCTATATGCTATTGTGTAATAACTCAGAGTATCCTATTACAAATTATAAAATGTTGGCAGCATTTATGAGGAGGATATGGAAGCTGCCCTTGAATAGGTCTTTTAAAACAAGCTGAAAATGTACAAAATTCAAAGATAAAATCGTAATGGGGCCAGACCCTGGATTAATGTACAGTTGCTGACGTAAATGGGAAGGGGGTGATTTACATCACCTGAGAATGTGGTTGGTGAAATTAAAAGAAAATGAAAGGCTTAGGGAGCTAGTGATGCTGGTTTCTTAATGTAAGCACAAACTTTTCACCCAAGACCAGATCACTGTTAATATGTAACTCTGCAGTGCCAGAGGGGTCAGGCTCTTCCAGACACTGCAACACTGTGGTACCTCCTACAAAGGAAATAGGAGCAGAAGCATGAAATCTTTAATTAAATCCTTGCTCAGGTCTTCTGCTTTTGTGGTTTGGCATAATTCCATGTACTTCAAAAGAACGAGATTGATTTACAGTGGCTGGGCACTTGGTCTTTTATTAATGTATATTTCTGTACATTGAAATTATGTGGCTTGCTTTTCATAACCATAAATAATTTAACATTGGTCTGACATAAATTATTCTAAATTCTAAGAGGAAGTAACTTGAAGGTTGTGCCAAAAAACCCCAAACCAAACCAAAAGCAACAAAACCCCCAAAAAACAACAGGACAGTCACATTAATTAGAAAAATGGTATATAGGGTAGAAGGTTTTGTTTGTTGGTTTGTTTGAAATCACAATGTTGTGTAGATCTAGCCAAACTGTTTTTTAAACAGGTGGCTTCAGGCAGGCTGGAGCTGCTTGTGCTGAGTTTTGTCCTTTTGTGCTTGGAGAGCTTGGTATACTATTCTGTAGCCAGAACATACTGTGGGTATCTGTAAGTTCTCTCTCGTGTGTTGTGGAATACTATACTATACTATGTGGCTGTTGCTTGCATGTTTGCATACTTGCCAGCTTCAAAATTAGAGATGTTTTACACAGCTCATTTGCAGTGCCCAGTGCAGGCACTTTGCTCTGTTTGTTGTTTTACTGTATTTTGTTTTGGTTTTTAATTTTCTTATAATTGAGGTATTTATTTCATCTATTCTCTCTCATTTACAGCATCAGTGTTGTCCCTGTGTTCTGGATGAATATAAAGAGTTTATATGTCTTTTTGCCCCCTGAAAGCAGATCAGTTGTAAAATGTACCTTCAGAAGCCAAGCAGTCCCAAAGACACTAGTTACCCATCATCTTCCAGACAAACAATGATAGCCTAAGCATCAGCTTGAGAGCATGTGGACCCCGAGAGTAGTACATTAGTCCTTGCTATTCATGTTGGGTTTGGCAAAGCACTCTTCAATGCTCTGTGCCACTCTGGTTCAGCATCTGCTTAATTTAGTCCAGGCTACTCTGTTTCAAGGTCCTAGAAGCTGAGGTCTGGTCTATGCACTGTGGCAAATACTTGTGGGTGTTTTAATAGTGTCATAGTCACCTTAGTGTTTCTATGCACTGACTTTTGTGGTGTTACATTAACAAATGTAATATTTGACTAATGCATTCTTTTCACCTTTTAAGACAGTTACATTTGATTTAAAAATGCTTAGTAAAACAACACAAAATTATATTTTATTTTGGTTTAGCCCTGCTTAGGTGAAAAAGAACAAATATTGTCTCTGCCCAAGCTGGTCCCATCCTACAGTCACCTGAAGTTTACTTGTTCAAGAACAGGGCTGACTTATTAGACCACAGAAGGCTGCTAGAAAATATTTATGCTCTTTGATAGATTAACCCAAAAGAGGGACTTATCAGAAAGCTGATGCCACAGTAGCTATTACTGGGAGAAATACAATCCTTTGAATAATAAATGAGCACTTAACATGCCAAGTTGCTTGTTTTCTCAGGGGCTGGGTGATTGAACTGCATGCAATAACATGACGCCCTTCTTAGGAGCTTACCTTAGAATAAATGGTTTCATCAGCTTGCAAGAACAGCTAAATAATTGGGCACACATGGGACTATCCTAAAGTGCTCCTTCACACTTAGTGAATGCTTTCTAACTAGTTTCAGTAAAGTGTGGATCATTGGAACCTGAATGTTGCAGACTGGATCAGAGAACTTAGTTTGATGGAGTGTTTGGAGCATGTGAGAGCTTGAGCATAGATATCAAGAGCATAAGTATGGATGAGGAATCAACCTTTAGAAAAAACAATGTGAGGCTTTACTAGTTATATATTGAATACCTTATAGGGGATTAGCCTGGCAATCTAGCAGCTATGCAGAAAGGTGTATGGCCAGCCAAAGTTAAGTCATTCCTGGCTTGGATGCAACCTCTGTTTGGAGTCTAAATGTTAGGACCTGATGCTATGGAAGTAAATCAGTATTGCCTTACGCTTCCATGAAATACTTTTTAGAAAGTTACCTTTTTTTTTCTGTCTTCTGGAACCTTATACTAGGTTGCTTATGTTGGGCAAATAACTTTGATGGATGACAGCACCGATAGAAATGATTTTAGATGTTGCAGCTTAAGATATGTTTTCTTTTTCTTCCTAGAGACTCAATAAATTTTCATCTCTAATTTTGGTGATTTAAATGACATGTTATACTCTGAAAAATGTGCTTTAAATATATCTGCAAGAATGGCTGAGCTCCTAAATTATTTGGCAGTCGCAAAAAAAATTCTTTGCTTCCTCTAATGAGATGTATTATAGCAACCTCTTATTCTCTTGCTCTCTTTCCTGGCCTGTAGTAGTAGGTGTGAATCTTCCACCTGATTCAGAGCACACTGGAGTTAACAGCATGTCTATGAATTGCAATTGCCTTAGGCATTACGACATAGCATATGTACAGTCAGTCTGGTACAAAATTTCTCATTGTATGAGGCCAAGACAAACATGTATCTATGAAATAATTATTAAGGAGTAAATACACTGCCTAATAAATTTCTTGCATAAAGGAAAGGTCTGCAAACATTGTTGGCACAATGTGGCAGTAACTTCTTTCTTGCTGTCTCTCCTCTTGTAGAAGACCCACCTGATTGATCTCAATACAGTGTCTTCTCAAAGTAATACAGGGAATAATGCTGCAAATAGCCTATATTTTATTCCGAGAGCTAAAAATCTTCAGTTCACTTCACTTGTGAGTCATCACCCTTAAATAAGCATAATATTCAGCAACCTTTATAAGTGACTGATAGATTTGGATGAAAAGATCTGTACAAGAGGAAAAGTGCTTATTACATAATAAGTACTTTTATTATTATTACATAATTATTATTATTACATACTAGCAGAGAGACCTATAGATGACATTTATGGTTAAAAAGAGAAGATGGTTTAATTGCTTGGGCCATGGTTATGAGCAGTAAAGACTGAGAAAGCAAAAACAGTGTTTGCGATTGTTGCTTTGGGTCTCTAGGAACAAGAACTGAGAAGTCACCAAAGATGTCCATGCAGTCATGACCTCTCAGTGGAAACCATACCTTGTGCCATGTTGCACTGTGGTATACTATGCTGTGGTTGCTCTCCAATATGTATATAAACCTGCAGTAGTAATTACATATGCTGTGTGTAGAAGGTAAAGCTGGAAGGGAATAAAATGTGTGGTTTAAAAACAGGAGCATCTTTCTGCAGATATGCTGCCCGCCTTGCTGGTGGTGTTTGAGGCAAATTCTTTCCTAATGTGAAGATTGAGTAATTTCTAATTCTTTTTTTTAACTTTCAGGTCAAGCCTGTTACTCACAGTAGAATCACTGTACCAGCACGGTTTCGAAAACCACTCCAGGAGCCCTACACTATTTTGTAAGTAGAATTTTCTTCGAATTGCCATTTCAGGGCCGGGGGTGGTGGCATCTTGAGTAGTTTTGTTTAAAATGCTTCTCTAAATTATTTTACTTTGCTTTATTTCAGCCTGATTGCTAATGGAGACCTCATTAGCCCTGTAGTACGCCTCCTCATTCCCAGGAAAACACTGAATCACTGGGATCATATTCTTGAAATGGTTACAGGAAAAGTTGCCATCAGAAGTGGGGCTGTTCACAGGTATCAGAAGCTGGCTATTTGCAAGATACATTTGATATGTGTAGACATGTTTTTTGCAACTCCATAGGTAGATATATTGGATCATTTCTGCTTCATGGGAAATTCCACTATAAGAAAATTAAAATACATATAGAAGTCACAAAATAGAATATATTGACTCCAAGCAACCTTCAGGTTTCATTTCAACTGCTATTTGAAAATGTAAATAACTCAACTTGTTTCAACTGTTATTTCTTGATTAAATAGTTACCAGGCACTTTATAATACAATAATAATGCAATATATTTAGTATTAATAATTAAGTTACAGGTCAGAATAAAATAAATGAACATGATAAAGTTGGTGAAGAAGTTTGTAATGTGCAATTATCAGTGCTATCCATATTTCCTTTTAATTTTGGTATTTAAATTCATTGGGGAAAAAAAATTCAAGAAAAATGCTATGGGTTCTTTGGTTTTTGAAGACCTGTGCTATGACTAGGATGTGCTTTATACTCAGCCAGCTCAGCCTTATAATAAGAGCCAAAGCCGAAGTTGTAGTTGGGAGTTTGCCAGTTCTAGTATCTCAGCTCGGCTGAGTTGTTGTGTTTTCCCAGGAACAGGAATTGAGCTCTTGGATAGGTAAGTTTCAGTCCCTTAAGGCTCTCTAAATAAGCTTTCTAAAGTAGTGTAAGCTAGTTGCTGAAAGTTTTAGAAGAAAATGATACATGCAGTTTCCATGAGAAACGTTATTGTGTAAATGGGCTGCCAAGGTGTGTAGAGGCAAATTATTGACATTCCAGTGCTGCCCCATGAGGAGCACATTACAGAAATCCATTCCTCAGATGGGAAAGAGCCTTTCATAGAAAATCATTCTTCACAGCTTACACAGTGTCTGAGGCTAAGCTTGCAAAATCTTTCTCAACCCAGTGAAGATAAGGTAGTCTGTCAATTCTGATTGCTTTCCCAGAGCTGATACTGGTGAAGGTCATGCTGTTGACTGTCAGCTCTTGCCTATTTTTTCCTCTCAGCCCTGCATTTCTTTGCTCCTAGTATTTGGCTACATAGCACTTTTACTTGCAGCTAACTAAACTTACACACGTGTTGCAGCTTTCTGGATCTGATTCCCAGCTGGTATAGCTCAGAAGTGAGCAAGGTGACAGCGGTTTACAGCATAACAATTTTTTCTGCTCTTATGTTGTTTAGCAATTTAAAAGCCTTTCACATTTTATTCTCATTACTTGATGTCACTCCTTGGTGAAACCGTACGATGTACATGAAAGCAGAAATCATTCTGTACGTAGCTAGGATGGCTTTTTAGAAGTTCCTTTCAGTGCTCAGATTTAATCCTTTAAAATAAGATAATGTGTATGACATTTTGAATTATTTAATGTTTTCCTCTTTCTGGTTTTCTATTAACTGAGTTTTCATTTTATTTTTCCTAAAAATGCTAGGAATACATATTAAATATGTTGGTAAAGTGATAAATGTTCTTTAATAAGTTACACATTAATTGCTGGGGTTTGCTAAAGTTATGTTAGCATTAGGGGAGTTCCTGTAAGACCACTGATGCTGAGAAGATATAATTTCTCATTAAAGAAGAGTAAGTGGAAGTGCAAGAACCTGCATTATGTATATGGCAGTTTTTCTTTTCCATGTTATTAAAAGACATATAAAGCTGTCAAGTCTTACAGTTTCACATGTAGCTTTTTTAAAAAAAAAACAAATATTGTTCATCTGCATTAGAATAGGGTTGTAAGTAAGAAATTACAAAGTAGCTTTTCTGTTTGTCAGATTGTGCATGGGGTTGAGGTAGAGCAACCTGATGGGCAGGTACCTGGTGCATTGGCAACTGGAAATTTGGGAATATTGGTCCCACAAGTTGTGTCTTTGCTGTCTCCTTTGACAGCCTATATGCTTGCTTTATTTTGGCTGCCACTTTCTAGCGTGGATTCGGGAGGGAAAATGGAAGTCCACTGACATCCCACAGGATGGGTCATCCCACAAGTCCTGAATCATCCCCCAGTGACCAGAAGAAGTGACCACAAGGACACCTTTGTTGTGTAATAGTAGCCAGAGAGAACTCAACTGGTCTGTGAATGGTTGTGGTCAGGTGGGTGGGTAAAAGACTTCAGAACTAAGTGTCACAAAAATTTTGCGATGCTTGTTAAGTCAATAGTTATTTATGTGTTTGAAGTGCCATTTTTTAAAAATGCATTTTTGATTTCACTTTCATCTTCAGTGGCTGATTATGTTTGATTCAGTTATCATGATTATTATTTACAGGGTGAAAAATACACTAGAAATTGCCAGATAATCTATAGCATTTTTGGGAATTATATTAAACAAACAACTTTGGTGCATTAGATATAATATTAAAATGCAAGCAAAGTAGAAGATTGAGAAAAAACCTCCACAGTCATGTTTGTATGAACCCCTATATACCTGCAGCACCATACAAATATGTAAAACAGTTCATAAACTCTGGTACATTGATTTGCTGTTTTAACCTGAGTTCCTCAAAGCAAAAGTAACCTAACAAAACACAGATTAATTCAGAAATAAGCTGATTGCTGAATTTAGACTGATTGTTTTATTTTCATTTTTGTGTGTAACTAATGTTGTAAAACATAAATTGTTCTTTGAATTGCTGGCATGTCTGTGAAACATTTGCACTAAAAAGTAAATGTAAGTAATACAAACAGGGTGCTTCAGAGTTGGCATACTTCTTCACAAGGAAGCAGCAATGTGATAAAGAATTTTAAAAGCCACAATTTCACTTTTAAGAACTTTTAGTCTTTGCACTTAGAAATCCAAGGTACTTTCATATGGCAGGAGGCACCTAGAAAAGCAAGGTACTTTAATGAGGGGATCTTAAGAAAAACATGGACGCACTGCGAGCACATCAAAGAGTCACAGAGATCATAGAATGAGAAAATTGGTTAGGGTGGAAAAGACCTGTAAGATCACAAATTTCAACCTTTGACCAAACAATGCCAAGGTCACCACTGAACCATGTCCTTAAGCACAAAATCTATGTCTCTTAAAAACTTCAGGGATGGTGACTCACTACTCCCCTGGGCAGACTGTTCCAGTAATTGACAACCCTTTTGGTGAAGAATTTTTTCCTAATATCCTATCTAACCTGCCTCTGGCACAACCTGGGGCCATTTTCTCTTGTTCTGTTTCTTGTTACTTGAGAGAAGAGACTGATCCCTACCTCACTACAACCTCCTTTCAGGTACTTGTGGAGAGTGATAAGGTCTCCTTTGAGCCTCCTCTTCTCCAGACTGAACAACCCCAGTTCCCTCAGCCACTCTTCAAAAGACCTGTGCTCTGGACCCTTCACCAGCTTCCCAACTCCAGCACCTCAATATCTTTCTTGTAATGAGCGGCCCAGAACTGAACACAGGATTTGAGGTGCAGTCTCACCAGTGCTGAGTATGGGGGACAATCACTTCCCTGACCCTCCTGCCACACTATTTCTGATACAGGCCAGGATGCCTGGGCACAAGCTGGCCCATATTCAGCGACCATCAGTCAGCACCCCCAGACCCTTTTCTACCAAGCAGCTTTTCAGTCACTCTTCCCCAAGCCTGGAGTGTTGCATGGAGTTGTTGTGGCCCAGTTGCAGTACCTAGTACTTTGCCTTGTTGAACCTCATACCACTGGCCTTGGCCCATTGATCCATCTTGTCCAGATCCCTCTGTGCAGCCTTCTCACCCTCAAGCAGATCAACACTCCCACCCAACTTGGTGTCACCTGCAAACTTCCTGAGGGTGCACTAGATCCCTTTGTCCAGATCACTGATAAAGACATTAGACAGAACTGGCCCCAGTACTGACTCCTGGGGAACACCACTTGTGACTGGTCACCAACTGGGTTTAAACCCATTCACCACAACTTTTTGGGTCTGGTCATTCAGGTGTTTCTTACACAATAAATAGTACACCTGTCCAAACCATGAACAGACAGTTTCTCCAGGAGAGTGCTTTGGGAATGTGTCCACATCCTTTCTTCTGTCCTCTAAGTGGGTCGCCCTGTCATAGATGGAGATCAGGCTAGTCAAGCAAGACTTGCTTTTAATAAACCCATGCTGACTGGGCCTGATCACCTGGTTGTCCTGTACCTGCTGTGGTAGGTGGACAGGTTCTGAGTTTGCAGTAAGTGGCCATGAATGACTAGAGTGCAGATAGGAGATGGAACTTGGTATGAGAGGGGTGAGGAACTCATGGAATAGATCCGTTTCAAGGTGTCAGGAGAAAGACATTAAAGACCTTCTAACTATAAAGTAATTTATTTTATTTTAGAAATTATGAGAGTATTTCATCTTTCATAGCACTTCATATTTCCTTAGTTTTATATAAATGGTGATTTAGGTCATTATTTTGCTCTGTCTTTCCTTGTCTTGTTTATATTATGACTGAGCATTGCATGGCATCTACCATACTTTATTTGGTTTCATATCTGGAAATTCAACATGATTTAGTGCATTTAGATTAATGTAGCTTTCAACTCTCTTAATGCACCTAACAAGGTTTATTATGTTACACATTTTCATATTTTTCAGACTTTACACTATAGATGGAAAACTTGTTCAGAATGGGTCAGACTTGGAGAATGGACAAATTTATGTTGCAGCAGGTAAAGAAAAGTTTAAGAAGCTGCCGTATGGTGATCTGCTGTTTCGCAAATCTATAATGAGAAGGCCACAGGGGTAAGTTCTATAGGTGTGTGGATTAATTCTCACATGCCTGTGTGTGTGTCAATATGTTTACAAAGTACCATCAGTAAAGTACAAAATCATGATGAGGAATGGATGGAGGGATAGATGGATGGGTTGGTTGGGATGTAAAACTTTATTGACTGCTTCTGAGAAAGCTGAGAAGATGAAAATGAAAGAGAAAATGGAAATTCAGAAGACTATTTCACCTTATAAACATGCTGTTGAACATGTATCACAAAACTAATGTCAGAGAAAGTATTTTTGTGACTTTTCTTAGTTTTGGGTTTTTTTCTTGTTTGTTTTGTTTTTGTTTTTTGTTTTTTTTTTCTAGTGAGCAACTATAGACAATGTAAATAACTTGAAAGTGTTTTGGGAAACAGCATTTGCAACAAACAGATTTAAGGACATCGGAAAGCTATGTTGATCAACTGATGTAAACCAATTACTTTTTTAATTGCTGGAACTTTTCATTATAATAATTGTAGAGAACTTTCACCTAGTAATTCACTGAATGCTGCTCTGCAAATTTTCCATATAGAAAGTATGCATTATGGGGAAATGTATTTGTTAGTAAAAATATACAATGAATAAAACTATTAACTCTGTTGCCATAGCTGATTTGGCGTTATCTGACTGATACATAATGTCTCTGGTAGTGACAGCATACCAATTCTAAGATACGGCTTATTTCTGCAGTTCTAAAGCCTCTGCACTACCTCCAGTTGTGGGATCTCGGAAGTCTAAAGGCAGTGTAAGTATCAAGTGCCATAATAGAATGTATTTCTAATTTTGCTTAATTCCAATAGATGGAAAATCCCTGTCCTTTGGGTTTTAATTAAATCTGAAGTGAAAAAATCCACAGCCACCTGGTGGTATGCTTATGAAAGCTTGATGAATCTGTAGCTATTTGCAGTGTCAATTAGACAGGAGAAATCTGAGAAAATATTATTGCAGTAATGGCTGCTTTATTTGTCATAGAACCTTCCATAGCAAAGTTCAGCTGCTGCTTTGAGGTCTTTCCCATAAACCTTGGCAGCTATCTGTGTGTGTTTATTTATTTATTAATTTAAACTAAATACCTAGAGGAAAAACACAGAACCTTTTAAAAAACATCTTGAAGAAAATGGTGTTTCTCCATGCTGATTCTGAATAAGGCTCTAAACCAGTTTCCTATCTGATGTATTTTGTCCTAGCTAACCATTAAATACAGAGCTTGAGCCTCCACTGTTTTGTAACCTGTATAGCTACTTATATGTGTACAAATGAGTCCACTGTGGATTTAAAACAGTGCCAAATCAGAATATAAGTATCTGTTTGCACAGATTCTGTGCAAGTGCTGTTTACTATACAAGTACAAGACAGTGGAGGGTCAGATTCTAATGTAGTAGTTGATCATGACCATTCACTGTTTACAAAACAAAAAACTGTGGAGCCACTGAACAAAATAAGCAATAAAATATACTGTTCCATTCTGTTGAAATTCAAAGATAAAACCTTAGTAAAGAACATAGTTTCAAGTTCTGTGTGGTTTTAAGATGTGAGCTTTGCAGTTCTAGCATTTGTTAGCTTTAACTTCTTGCCTCTTCTATTATTATTTTATAGCATGGACAGAAAATTATTTGATATTCACTTTCATTCACTGGGATTGTAATACACACTAATAACAAGTGTCAAAACATAAGGAGGCAGGAATACCTACTGCTGCTCTTAAATATGTAATGCAACACTTGAAATGGTATAAATCATACAATTGTTTACTTCAGTTTGATATCTATGCTTTCTTACTATTATTGCTTGGGAGTAACAGTCTCCAGTTTGAATTAGAAGAGACTAAAATATTGCTATCCCGTTATTTCTCTTGATAGGGAAGGGATAAGTGGTAGATTTGATGATATTGGTAGATTAGATGATAAAAAGTAAGCAATTATTTAAGTAAGATATTTTAAAAGGAACCAATTTCTACTCATTATATGAAAACTAGCAGAATCACATGAAAATGTAGTAATATATGCAGGATATTTCAAAGATATGCAGAATTTTGTTCAAGACTCATTTTTCTGAAAGATTTCAATTTTATATAGTATTACCTTTTAAATTAAGCAGTGAGGCGAAATGATTTGTGTATGACCATCACAGAATGAAAGGTCTTTCTGGTGGACAAGTTCTAAAATGACATAAATTGGTCATGCAGCTACACTAAGCAAAATAGTGAAGTGTAATATACTTGTCTTCTGTGATTCAGCTAAGCCACTGATAGGTGAACAGTTCCAGTGTTTTGGCAGTACTGGATCAGGAAGAAACTGGGTGCACTTTTAAACTGGCAAAAGTAGGAGGCAATGGTGAGGGTGTTCGGTTGATAAAGTCTTTGTAAAGCCTGTAATGATGTAAACAGAACCTATACAGTTCAGATTTTTATGATGTTGATTGTGAACAGATTTACACTGAAGAAAAATGTGCACAGATAGTAAAATCTCTGGCTAATACATGCAGGATCATACACACATCAAAGTAGTAAAAGTACAGACCAGGTTTCTGGTTCTGTTTCTAGATACACCACAGAGTAAGCAGAGGAACTGGCTAATGTCTTCAGAGGTGATGCAGAGGTGATGTGTGGCCAAACCCCTTTCTTAGTGTCCATTTGGCAGTCAGTGTTACTGCCATACGAAGACTGTCATCCTCTTTGATCTGCTTTTGACACCTGGATTAATGCCCATGCCTCACTTAGATACGCAGTGAATCCTTACAAGTTGTATTTGTTACATCTTGTGACTTTCCACACATGCATAGATGAGATATAGCTGTGTATCACATGCATGCGTGTAGATTCCCCTAGCTTTCTATTCATCAAATGAAACATTATTTCCCTATAACAAATGTATTGTTTTCTTCTGGGCATTGTTGAGGAACATTTAATCAGTTAGATCATATAGTAAGTTGATGAGATAGTTACAGTTTTCTGGAGAGCTTAAGTTATCACTTAACTGTACTGATTTAAAATTAATATGCTTCTTTAATACTTGACACCAATCCTTAGTATTTAAAAGTTGAAATAAAATTGAAACTAAAAAAATAAATGTTGCCATTTGCATCGATGATAATTATGTACACTTCTTTTCAGGGAAGTGATCGACAATCTAAATCTACCACTGGATCCAGTGACCCAGGAGAAAACAGTTCCTCACCTCAGTTTCCCAAAAGGAAAGATAAAAGAAGCCATAATTCAGAGGATTCTTTGTCCGGACGGCACTTTTCTAACAACTCTACTAAAGTAGAACAGACAGTAACAGCTTCCACAGGAGTCCTTCAAGATAATGGTCAGTACTGAGATAAACACTATTGTACACAGTGGCTTTTGCTCTTCAGTTAAAATTCAGTGAAACAGTGAAATAATATGCTTGTATAGTTCTTGAATTGCCTGTTTACTCTGGCTAACTGAATTTACAAAGGTTCTTTCTGCTTAGGAAATGTACCTATGCATAACTGCTACTTTCCTGGCTTTGCGTACCACAGGAGGCTGTATATAATTTTTAGTATACCTTGGAAATAAAACTAATACAATCTTATCTTCATGTTTTTGATAAAAACATAATAGAAAACACATTTTGACCATTTACCCACGGTACTGCTCTACAAAAAATGTAAAGAAAAGGAGTTGGTCTGCTCAAAGAAAAAAATGTCTTGTATTTCACCATTACCATTAAGCACTAAAATGCACCTGTAACATTGTTAGTGGTATTAACATCACTTGATTACTTTAAAATTAAGCGCTTCAATGTACTTAGTATACATTTCCCTAGGATGCAGTGATGCCTTTCAGAGATATAGGAAATGTTGAGATTTATAGCTACAGTTGTTTAAGTTTCTCTTTGAGAATATCTGGAGACAGCATATCTAAAATAATATTTTGAAATTACTAGTGTGATAGCAGTTTTTACAGCTGGAACTATTCTTGAGCAATATACTAATTGTAGGGTATGTGTAACTCGGATAATATAACTTCTCTAGGCTTTATACATGCAGACAGATTCTTTATTTTATTTGTTTTCTATTGAATCTTACAAGTGTAAAAGAGGAGTTAACATACTGTGCCATGTTTGGTAACCAAAGTCTGTTTCTGTATGTTCCTTTTTATTGTTCTTTCCCATGTAAATGAGCAGCAGGCTCCTCTCTGGAAACGCAAAGCAGTATGAAATAAACATCTCCATGTGGGATGGGAAGGATTCTTAAATTGCTCCTCTTTTTTTTTTGCCCTTATTTTTCTGCCTGTGAGAGACAGCAGGACTTTCAGGCAAAATTTGAGGAAAGAGGACAACTCTCAACAAATCAAAACAAAGGTCTTTTCACTCAAGTCAGACCCTATGTGGGAGCTCCACTGTAGTCAGAACTTACATAACTTGTGGTGAAGTAGTTCAAAGAAAATGTACTATATAGACCCCACAGAGACATCTACACAGTTGTTGTCTTCCAAGCATTTATTCTGGTCACACATGAAGATACAGTGACCTGAAGCACAGGCCAGGCAGGCTGTAGGAGCTGTGAGCTGTTAGTGTGGAGTGCTACAACTTCGAATATCCTCCTGCCCAACCAACTCTCTCTGCCAAAGACTGCTCCTGACAGAAAGCCAGTTTGGACCATAAAAATAGAGGGTTGCAGAGGTCAGCATTACACCTTATTTCTGTTCTTTATTATTTGAAGGGACTGAACTGCTTTGTGATTTGTAATGATGTTAAATATGACAAAGATGTTATTTTGTGACTTGATAGTCTGTTTTGCTTTTTTTTTATTCCTCATTAGCTGAATATTTTTCACCTGTGGGACTATTTGTTGAGTTAAATATAGTACAGGAGCTTGATTAAGTACTTCCACCAAATTATCTATCTGCAGGTGGGAAGTGGAAGTTGTTAGCTGGTTGATGTACATTTTGAAACAGAGGTAGGTGGTAGTCTCCTTCAAAAGCTGTCCCTAGAGAGCCTCATCAGTCAGATCAGTTTTAAGAGCCCCCTGACTACAACTCTGTCAGTGGGGGATGTGAGAAACAGGAAGATGTATTGAAGTAAACAAAGCCCGAAACACTCTGCCCTCATCAGCATTGTTTTTTGGTGCATCACAGGAGAGTCACCTCAGTTTTGACCTGTGCAGCCCCTTCTCTACCAGAAAAAAGAAGTTCACAGTGGGCAAGTCTCACTACCATGCTTCCTTGCTAATGAAAGAAACAAATTAGTTTGCCTCTTTCAAGCAGACCAGCTTGTGGCTGACTTTTCTGCTTGCTTCTTTTGACATACTAAGCTGACCTTTATCCTACCAGTGAAGAAAAAAAGAAATGTTAGAGATCTGCAAACACTGAAAATATTTTCATACTCAGATGACCTAACATATCTCTATCCTACAGTTTGTTGTTCATGGCTCAGTTGGCTGCTTGGGTTTAACCTGCCTGCCCATCTCATGCCTTTCAGTACATCTGAATGTATTTACCACCTTCTTGAAAGAAGAATCATTTTAGAGTGAGGAGCCTTATTCTGAGATGGAGAGCAAGAAGCCAACTCCAGTTATACAGTGATAATGATTGTTTTCAATTATTGTTTGGGTTAGTATAGCTCCACTGTCTGCTCTGAAGGCTCCTTGCAATTCCTCAGTTGGCTTTGCAGATTTATTCAAAAAAACTCCTTCAAATTCAAAAGCTTTGGATTGGGGAAAGGAAGCACTTATCACCATCTTATATCTTTTTTATGTATTTTATTTAATATTTTCCTGAGGGACAGTGAGAAAGACCCTTGGCATTTTATTTGGCTGCATTTGGCTGTCACTGATGAGGGATTAATATATTTTAGTCGGAAACCAATAAACCACACAGTGAGTTTATACATGCACATTTTTGAGTGTACGGAAATAGCTATAAAGAAAATATTCATAGTAGCAAAAAATGCATCCCATATTCTTTGCTATCCTTTTCCCTGCCAATTTAGCAATTATGTAGAATCTTCTCTCTTTTAAGTGCCAGATTGTTTGAAAGTGATTGTTTCCTGGGATTTAACATCTGAAGAATTATGCTCATACTGTATTTAAAGCTTAACCTAATCTTCCAATAGTGTTTAGTTGGGCTGTGTATTTACTTTGAATTTTTCCTTTTAACACACTAAGAATTTCACCAGCATGCCATTCATATTAAAACTGATCCATGTCATAATCCTCTCAGATCAAGATGATTAAAGAGTTTCTTAGTGCTGAAAACTCTTTGTGCAAGACTTAAATTCACCACTGCTAGAGCAAATCCAGTAGACTGTGAGCTGGTGGTTTGGTTTTTGTAACTTATAAAGTATGCTATTAATGTTATGATTGCACTCTCATTGCACTAGTAGAACCTAATTAATGTTGAATATATTATATGTAACAGTAATTGCAATGAGAAATGTGAGGTTTAGAGCTTAGACTAGTGCAGCTGGATCAGCGTAATTAGGGCTTATGAAAGTGACACCAAAGGCACATTTAATTATCAGCGTCTTGGTTTAAAGTTTTGAAAAATACAAACCCCAAACCTAATTATTTTTTTCATTTGCACCACATTCTGTAAAGGGTATACTGTAGGAAGTTGAACAGGAAAGCAAATTCAGACATGTAGCAGAAAATTCTTGTAAGGAAGTACCCTCACTTTAAAGCCTGTTCCATTCAAGTATGCTAGTTTAATTGTGGTCTCACAGCTTGCAAAATCACCCCCTACTCCCCTCTAAAGTATAAAACAAGTTCTAAAGATAATAGAATGTGATGTTTGAGTTCTCACTAAGATTTGGAAAAGTACTATACTGGCCAAGGGCTAATCTACTCCACAGTTTTTCAGATCTAGTTTTGAGTATTAAAAGGTCTTAAAAGTCAGCAATCATTTCAGTTTGGTGGTTTCACTATTGGCTAAAAAAGGAAGAAAAAGGCCAACCCTTAATTAAAGGAGAAGCTACACAGACCATCAGGTATGGGAGCCACTCCTGCTATCATGCTCTGAATTGCTTTCAGTAAAATTAGAAACTTGCCAGAGTGTAAACCTGGACAACTGAATATTGGCTGTGCATTGTGAACATTGTTTGTGCTTTCCTGCTGACAACTTTTAAGATTAAAAAACCTCTATTTAAAACATAGACACATAGACCATATCACTGCTGTGTTGTCAAAGCAGGCAAAAACTGCAAAGACAGATCATCTTGTTTCTTATTTGCTGAGTTTTTTCCGTATCTGTAAGTTTATCCCTCACATAAGAGATAAAATCGCAATCTGTAGCAAGAAATGAGAACCCTTGTTGCTGTTAGTGTGTATTGTAACAGTGCTTGAGCATGGTAGTCACAATATACTAATGCCAGTGGGGAACTAAGGTGATGGTAAACCTTGCAGCCTCTTTCTCTCAGCACATGGTGAGTTTATGTTTGCCTTAGTAGAATTAATACATTGCAAAGCATAAAGTGGGCAAAATGAGCAAATAGTAATTGGCATCAGGAAAGCCATGTTGCTTAATTTGTTGCAGAATGGAGTGTAGGTGTACTGATGCTCAGTTTGGAATGACTGTACCAGGACAGGCATTTCAGGGCGTTTGCATTTTCTCTGAGAATTTGGCCCTTAGGACCCAGCTGTACCCATAAGAAGGCTGAGTTTTGGAACAGTCATGGAATTAAAAAAGATGTGGCTGAATGGAAGCTGCTTTATTAATTTCAAAATGCAAATGGTCTTAATGATCTGTAATTTAAGTAAATGAATAAATTAGATGCTTAGAAACACGGAGAATAAATGATGTGAATGACCAAAGTAGGGAGAAGGAAGAAAAAAACCTTGAATTGTGACATGCTTAATTTTTGTACCTGTTTATATATAAGGATGAGTGAGCTATTGCAGCTGACTAAGACAAATTTTCTTTTGCTCTAGTGTTATGACATTTCCTACCAGTAAAGGAGACAAGATGAAGCTCTAGAAACACCTTTTGCAGTTTCTGTTGAGGTAGTCACATGTCACCAATCTATAATTGTATGAAATCTTAGAAATTCAGTATTTTCTAGAAGAGGAACTAATTGCTTAGAACCTTGAGGCTGCAATAGTAGGTGAAAAAAAACCATGTTTTTTAATATTCACAAGTTTCATATGTATGTTGCTACCAGTTTCTTTTTAATTCCATTACTTTTTGATGACAGAAGTCATAGGCATGCAAACACATGCAAACCTACCACCAAGGTAGTGGATTTTTGTTGGAAATGGGTCTTGTACAACAGTGGCACTTTAAAATAAGAAAAATAAATAAAAAAGAAAAACCCAGAAAATTATGCTGGGTACAGGCATAAGCACACCTGTCCTCCCTATTCCTCACAGCAATCTAGTCAATTTAATGAGCCACAAATTTTTTACATTTTGTTTTTAATTTGACTTAACATTTTTATGAAGCAGTCTCTGTGGTAAGTCACATTAATTTTTTTTTATAGTCAGATTAACTTCCTTTCTTTCATACAGAGCTTGCAGTTAGTAAATGCCTCTGGTTTCCATAAAATATTCAGAGCAGGCTATTATTACAATGATTTTTTTTATCCTTCCTAGTAAACTTCAATCAGCTTAAAATTTTGAATGCATTAATAACTGCATAATGTTGTAATTTGTGCTGCAATAAATGTTTTACAGATAATGCTGGTTAGGAAAGGAGCTTATATAAGAGCCAGTAATTGCTATGCTCAATTATTTTAAATATATAGATTTCTTATGAGCTGGTTCAGTGTGTAACTCAATTACTATTTAATAAAGTCATATAACTTATCAGTATTCCAGCTGCAATACTGAATAGCATCAGACAGAAAATGATCTTAGCACTTTAGACAAAGTTTGCTTGGTTATACATGCATCAATTCATTGCTTTTTCTGTACATATCGAGTGACTGCACAATATACTGGACATCTGTGTATTGAGACAACCAGTAACATGTGTCAGGTGAAGTGTTATTAGTCAAAATGTTTTGGGTGCTTATAAATGTGCTTTTACTGGTAATTAACCTGTTCTGTTCTATACCTGTTGGGAGATTAGCCAGAAGTATCAAATATGTAGAAAATTCCTCTGAATGGTCAGTGGACTCTCACACAAAGGAATTCTCAGGACCTGCAAATCTATCATAGCTGGCATGTGTGAGGGGACAGGACAGAGCAGGTAACTCTGAGGATCCTTGGCTATTGAGAACCATTATGCAAGAAGCACAGTTTACAGCAGTCTTAACATTGTCTTAAATTGTATTGGTTTTATTTGGCCTTTTGCACCAAAATCACAGAGGTGAAGTACTATAGAAACACAGAACCACCTTGTCTTATCTTTGGTGAAACCAGCTGAGGATCCAGTTGCTTACTTTATGAAATAGACCTTGGCCGCGTACAAAGCCAGAAACCCCACACCCTATTTATCAGACACCATCCTTTCTAATGCAAGTGTGTCCATGCTGCCTTTCTCCTGAGCACAACCTCTGGACTGGACCTTCAAAGAGCTGAGCCTTCTAAGAACATCCTTCCTCATGTAATGTCACCGCCTTTTTCAGATTAAACTGTTCAAGAGATCTTTGTTACTATTTGTGTGGTTCCATTGCTGCTAGCTGTAGAGGTTTGCCATAAAGTAGATGCTAGTGTTTCAACAGCTGTTATCATTCCACTTTGCTTAGGGCAGATTGAGTTGTTTCCCTGCTTTTTTGAGACACAGCTATCTCTCTTCAGTACAGTGTATCAGGCTCCATGTGTTCCTTTTCCTGGTAATCTTCACAAGGCTTTGGGGAATTCAAAGCTTGAAGCAGTCTGTGTCCTCTTGAGATTCATCAGTCTTTCTCTCTGTGGGATTACAGAGCTGGAGAAGAGGTGATATAGAGCATAACTCTTGAATAAGCTCCATAAGAAAGCACTTGTGATTGCAGTTTTTATTTTTCCCTTCAGCCTGAAACCAAAAAATGCTGTAAGAATTCTTTCCCCAAACTGTAGGACCACTAACTGGAGTCTTAATAAATATTGTTTTTGTAGGAAATAAATAAGGAATCGAGAAAAATACTTGTCTGATAACAGTGTACACTTTTTCATGGTTGCTTTTTGCTACACTTCTGTCACTAATGAGTATGTGTGGGAGCATCTGAACATAGAAATTCCATTGCAGATAGGTACTAGTAAAATGACATTACTTTAATAGGGCTTTCATGAAGGAAGATTCCTTTAAGAAGCTTAAATTCTGAAGCTTAAATGCTGAAAGCTGTTTTTGCCATAAAATGGAGTAAGGTCAAAGGACCTGCACAGGAGATTCAAGTTTTGGAAAAAAAATGGCAAGATGGATGTTGCCAGATCCCCACAGATGTGATCAACAAGATAACAGCACTGTCTCCACGAATGCCTTGGTACCACTGGGGCGATGCCGTGACTCGAATTCGAACCGAGGTTTCTGCGGCCACAACGCAGAGTACTAACCACTATACGATCACAGCACGCTACTGAGGCTCTATGCATCTTCGGCATAGACTACCTCAGGAGAGGGTACTTCAAAGACCCGAAAGAGTACCGATGGGCTTTTGGTACTGCTGCTTTGGAGACTGAGGAAATTGAGCAGCTCTCCACCTTGCCTGGTCTCTCAGAGGATCCTTCTGTTGTGGGGTTGCTGAAGGTCAAAGAGCAACAAGGGCCAATCACAACCACAACAGTGCACCAGCAGCAATATTGCACCGAGACTCCCTGATTCCCATCCATAAGCTGATCCGTAGACTGGAGAGTCAGGGAGTGATCAGCAGGACCCACTCACCCTTTAATAGCCCCATATGGACTGTGTGAAAGTCTAATGGAGAGTGGAGACTAACAGTAGACTGTCGTGGCCTGAATGAAGTCACACTACCCTTGAGTGCTGCCGTACCGGACATGCTAGAATTTCAGTATGAACTGGAGTCAAAGACAGCCAAGTGGTATGCCACGGCTGACACTGCCAGTGCACTTTTCTCAGTTCCTTTGGCAGCAGAGTGCAGGCCACAGTTCACTTTTACTTGGAAGGGTGTCCAGTACACTTGGAACCGACTGCCCCAGGGGTGGAAACACAGCCCTACTGTCTGCCATGGACTGATCCAGACTGCACTAGAACAGGGGCAAGCTCCAGAACAGCTGCAATACATTGATGACATTATTGTGTGGGTGATACAGCGGAAGAAGTCTTTGAGAAAGGAAGAAAAATAATCCAAATCCTGCTGAAAGCTGGGGTACCTGCTGGCTTGCTCTTCCTTCACCTCTCATTCTTTCAAGCTTCTAGTCTTCCACTGCACATAACCTATTTTTCTGCTTTCCTGCCAGTGTGCTAGACACCATTTCTTCCCTTAGTTTCCATTTGTGTTCCTCATTTTTCTGTTTACTCTTGTACAGTTTCTCATTCCACACATTCCTTTTAACATTGCTGTGCATCATCTCCCTCTGTGTCCATATCTTCCAGTCTCTGGATATCATCTATCTCCAGTTGGCTGCTCCTCTTGAATGCCTTTTCCCTCTTGTAATCTGTTTTTGCTCTTTTGCAGGTTCTTTCTCCTTCTTGACTGAATGACTGAACAAGACCCTGCTTTAAAATAATTAGAAATAAGGGGAGATCTTTGTTTTGGTTACCTAACTTCTTTCTGTATAGAGTATAAAAAATAGTGGGTTTTAGCATAAGACAGTCTGTTTTCGTACAGGGACTGGCAAAACCTGAAAAATTCCAGTCTCTTCTGGTTGTCTGGGCAGTATGGAAAAATATCCTCACAGATCAAGAAACTTTCAATAATATTGTACTTGGCCTGTTGACAGAAGTGGCACTTACTGTGGCATGGAGAACTAAAAAAACCTAACTGAAATAAATCCTCTGATTTACACTTGTCTGCAAAGCTATAGGGAGACATTTTGGAGCTCAAAGTGCCCTTGAGTTATTTACTGCCATTGCATTCTACCCAGCTTGGAGCAGATGCATAGACTGTGCCACACCTTGACTCTAAGGATTAGACCTATCTTCCTTTCTTACCCCATTTTAGAACTTTTCTGACACATCCCTGGTTGTGACAAATTCCCAGTTCAAGGCAAAGAAAGTCAGAAGTAGCTTTTTGTATGAGGAGTATATGTAAGCTAAAATATTTTATGAACCATTTGGAGTAGGCATAAATGTTCACTCTAATGGAAATGCTGGGAATTCTCTTTTCAGTAAGGTACGCTACTTATTCTAACTTCAGCAAAGATTGCAATATAAGCCCTCAACAATATAGAAGGAAGACTTGCAATTTTTTTTTCATGTAATTTATAGTGTTTTCTAAAATGCCTTCTTGTTTTCTCCTCTCTTAGAGATGTGTGTAGAAACTCTCTCATGATTCACAGAGATGTGAAATATTACATCAATAAGATTTTTTTTGTCCCTTTTTTCTTTCTCTAAATCAAAAAACGCTTCTGATATACTACCTATAAAATATGAGGCAAAATTACCCAATCTAACACATTTGCTTGGGAGGTGCTGAGTAACTCATAGCACTGGTAATAATGGCTAATGTGGTCTACGAACTCCTGCTGAGAACAGAATCACATAAACAAGTAATATATAGGCTTTTTACTCAGCTCTCCTGCTCCAGATGTTTGTAAATTCACACACAAAAAGTCTAAATACTTCTGGTTTGAGTAGTAACATTAGTAATGTTTATATGATAAGCTATTTTCTTAATGCTCCATTTTATCGAGTTATTTTTTTTCATAAA
This sequence comes from Melopsittacus undulatus, assembly GCF_012275295.1. NCBI lineage: Eukaryota > Metazoa > Chordata > Aves > Psittaciformes > Psittaculidae > Melopsittacus > Melopsittacus undulatus. Next base: position 94,616,406 of record NC_047527.1, on the reverse strand, counting down.
GTATTTATAGAATCATAGAACAGTCAGGGTTAGAAAGGGCCTTAAGATCATCTAGTTCCAACCCCCCCTGCCATGGGCAGGGAAACCTCCCATTAAACCATGTCACCCAAGGCTCTGTCCAACCTGGCCTTGAACACCGCCAGGGATGGAGCGTTCACAACTTCCTTGGGCAACCCATTCCAGTGCCTCACCACCCTCACAGTAAAGAACTTCCTCCTTATATCTAACCAAAACTTCACCTGTTTAAGTTTTAACCTGTTACCCTTTGTCCTACCACTACAGTCCCTAATGAATAGTCCCTCCCCAGCATCCTTATAGGCCTCCTTTAGGTACTGGAAGGCTGCTATGAGGTCTCCATGTAGCCTTCTCCAGGCTGAACAGCCCCGACTTTCTCAGCCTGTCTTCATATGGGAGGTGCTTCAGTCCCCTGATCATCCTCGTGGCCTCCTCTGGACTTGTTCCAATAGTTGCATGTCCTTTTTATGTTGAGGACACCAGGACTGCACACAATACTCCAAGTGAGGTCTCATGAGAGCAGAGTAGAGGGCCAGGATTACACTTCTTTTGATGCAGCCCAGGATACAGTTGGCTTTCTGGGCTGTGAGCACACACTGCTGGTTCATGTTTAGTTTCTCATTGACCAACACAACACCCTCAAGTCCTTCTCCTCAGGGCTGCTCTGAATCTCTTCTCTGCCCAACCTGTAGCTGTGCCTGGGATTGCTCTGAGCCAGGTGTAGGACCTTGCACTTGTCATGGTTAAACTTCATGAGGTTGGCATCAGCCCACCTCACAAGCGTGTCAAGGTCCCTCTGAATGGCATTCCTTCCCTGCAGCGGATCAACCGAACCACACAGCTTGGTGTCATCAGCAAACTTGCTGAAGGCACACTCAATCCCTCTGTCCATGTCACCAACAAAGATGTTGACCATAATCAGCCTCAACACCAATCCCTGAGGGACACCGCTTGTTACTGGTCTCCAGCTGGACATTGAGCCATTGACCAGAACTCTTTGCGGCCATCCAGCCAGTTCTTTATCCACTGAGTGGTCCACCTATCAAATTGATGTCTCTCCAGTTTACAGACAAGGATGTCATGCGGGACAGTGTTGAACACTTTACATAAGTGGAGGCAGATGACATCAACTGCTCTACTCCTGTCCATTAGTTCCATAGCTCCATCATAGAAGGCCACCAAACATCGTCAGGCAAATTTTACTTTGTTTTGGTTTTTTTTGTTTTTTTTTTTCATTTTTGGCATGAGAGAATCAAAGTATGTATCCTATTGAAAGACTGTTTTCATGGAATTATATATTTGTTCAAGTGTTAAATGTTACGATTTTTCAGTTAGTGTCATTTTTTTCTTCATCTGTTTAGGCACATTTCAGACCAAAGTCCTTGCCTTCCTTCCCTGACTATTAATGGTACATGTGTTTTGAACATTTGTCTTCCATACTTTCATGTCTGTGCAGAGGTAAATAATTAATTTCCCTTTTGCTGTAATTTTTCTTATTTTCTTAATTTTTTCTTTTCCTTTTCTGACAACAAATCTTTTCTGCCATCCTTTCAGAAACCAACCAATGATCTTCTGTGTTGCACACATTTGAAATGCGCTATTTTTTAACTACTTCTTTTCTTCAAAGAATGTAGTTCTGAAAATGGGATAATATCTGTGTGTGAAAACACTGTCCTGGAAGTTTTTTTGGTGACTTCTGTGGTCGCTATTATTTCCCATTGCAGGCTGCCATCTGGTTTTACCATATTCCACACTGTGGAAGAGCAGGAATACTACTTCACTTTAAAGCATTTTCCGTGCAAGACAATGAACAGTCGTATTCTTTAGAGATGCTGGAAGGTTGTGCAGAACTCCTTTCAATTAATCTCCTTTCATTTATGACTAGCTTTCTGAGAAGAAACATGAAAGAAAGTGCTTAGAGGAAATCCCATGAGGATTTCAGTTTTTACTTATTGAAATTCCCCTGTTACTAGCTTTTTGGAAACACAGTTTTGAATGGGAAAGTTAGTTTCATGACACAGGTAGGAACTTATTGTCTTCCTCCCTCTCCCTCACTCTATCCTGTTTGAATGCTTGAGATTTTTGAAAATATTGCACATCTGTCTCCTGCTGCTGGGTTATTCAGCATAGCCCTGAGGCTGGTTTAGTCTTCTAAGAAGTGCTTTAAAATTGAGAATCCTAAGCTCTTGAGATGAATTTTGTGGATTTGGCTTCCAGGGCCAGCACATGTTTATCTCCCTTGCTCTTCTTTTGCCTGCAGGAGAAAAATCTAATTAGTTACCTCTGTACCAAAATCCTTTCACCTCTAGACAGTCTCCATTTTGGCTGAAAGACTTGGAAATCTTGAAGACCAAGTTGGTATTACAGAGTCTAAATGGAATGATGGTGGTACTAAATGCAGTTCTGTCAGACCTGATTTGACTTTTTACAGTTCAGTGAGCTGAGGAATCTAGGGCAAGGTTCTTTTCTTATGTACTTCAGAGAAGGCCATGAATTAGGAAAATCATCATGGTAGCTTTCAAGGAACACATTACATATTCCTCTCAGAATATGGTAGCAATCTATATCTCGGTTGAATGTCTATGATGGGAGGCCACAATGATAATATCAGATAAGAGAAACTGAACCTTCTGTCCCTTAGAGAGCTCAGAAAAATGGCAAATGTGAAGTGCATTGATTGAATTTGTCAAAAAACCCCGAGCCCTGTCTTGGTAAAGGGGATCTGTAATGAGATATGTGCACAAAGATTGTGCAAGATTTGCCATACTGCCAGCAAATACTGGATGTTCTTAGTTGGTTTCAATGGAATATGCTACAACAGCTAAATTATGTTTAATAATCTACAAAAGAAAGAGACTTAGGAAAAAAAAAATATTATTTCCATGCTAAGTATGAAGATGGGGACTTTTTCAAGACAAGTACAATGTTTAGAGTAAGAGTACATCCAATAATCCTGAGAACCCTGTGGTATTTCCAACACCAGTACTTTCAGAGGACAAGTAGTATAGATCTTTTGGTGGGGTGGGGAGGGAGGTTCAATGGGACTGATGCTCAGGTACTGAAGGTGCTGTATCCATCAGAAAATCTGTCTCCTAAGATGCAACCAGCTGTACCATTCTGGAATATCATTGTGATGTTCCATAGACAGAGACTTTCTTCATCTTAATTTTAAACTATGAGAATGGCTTTAATTTCTGGTGCTTTCGTCAGTGGCCTATCAGTAGATATCTAAAGCCATCTGGATGAGCTGGCACATTCCTTCCAGTTAGCCATTTGCAGTGGTATGGTATGCCTCAGAATTTTGTTCCCAGGGTAAATGCTTTGCTTGGCTTTTGTAGTGATGAGAAAGTAACTGGGAAACTAACTTTCAGAGTACTCAATGCTGCCTCTTAATGCAGGCAGATTTGTCCATTTTTTTTCTTCCTCAATGATTCTGTGAATGGTTCAGTGCTACACTAGGGGCTGTTTATTTAATAGTGTTCAGCCATGTAGATCAATTTGCGTTGTCAGTTGATGTTATCAAGTTCTCATGCTTTTATGGAGAATTAAGAGTCAGTCTGAAACAGCACAAATATTTTTTCCTCTTTCTTACTGTTGTTATTTATTATGTTGGACATGAACACATCAGCATAGGACCATCTGCCTTTCCTAGATAGATGGAAAGGGAGAGGGGGTTACTATTTGGAGTAACCTGTGCTTTTAATTTCTGGACTGTTTTCAGTTTCGGATGAAGGAAAAGACAAATGTGTCTCACCTGAAATTGTTTGCTTTCTGTATGTACTCATCTTTACTCTCGTAGTTAACTGATACTGAAAGACCTATATTCGAAACTTTGATGACCCCTAGTTATTACTTACAACTGAGGGGAAAAATTACCCAAACTAAATAGTATAAAATCTTTGCAAAATTGAATATCATTGTAACCATTAACCTTGTTAGTTAGCAGTATGCTCTTTTTTAATGTGAGTATAGAGTTTCAGCTATAGTTACATCATGTACCCAAGGGTGGGGAGCAGCATTAATCCCAACTGTTTCTGTTGATCTTTTACTGCTGTCCTGGTTCATGATGTTTGTTGTTGACTCAGAGCCTGAGAATTTTGCTAGATGTGTGATAATGCTAATTACTGGAGGGTATAATTGACTGCAGAAATAGAAGAATATGATTTTTATACTGTATTAAGTTCAGATTGACTCCTGACCTTTGCCATAAGTAAAGCAACTTCAGACCTAGGATTTTTTTTAAAGGAAAGAGTTTCCTTTACTTTTTCCCTTTTTCCATTTTCCTGTTTCTTTTTTTTCCCCTTTTTTACACTTCTCCCCCTTTTTACATCTTTTTTTTACCCTTTCCCCCTTTTCCCCTTTTCTTCGTCTTCTCCAAATGGTGTAGCATGTAAGTATTTGTTATTAAAAAGGAAAACAAATAGACAATAATGGGAGATTGAAAACTTCATTAAAAGAACTGTATAGGGAATGGTGGGTCAGCTCAGAAACCTGCTCTCAGAAACAGAATTGAATGCAGTTCAGTAGTTGTGCCACACAGTGTCACAATGGGACTTCACTTCCTTCCATTCTGTATCTTTACCATTATAGGTGAAAATATTTTCAAAGCCAGTGGAGATGGGTCTGAAATCTGGGGAGCAGCTGAAGTGCAGGAAGATGAAGATACTCATATCGAAGTTCCGCTGGACCAGGTTTGATCAAGCTATTTAAATACATAGATTTATCTGGGGTTACAGGTTGTGTGCTGGTTTTCTTTCCCATTTTCTTTCAAGTGTACAGTGTAATTATGTAGGGGCAATTGTAACAGCTCAAAGATACAGCTTCTTCTTTTGTTAATGTGTTGAGTATCAGGTACCTTTTCAATAGCTTCAGAACTGGCTTGAGAGCCCTTCCTCTGAGAGCCCTTATAGTGCCTTAGAAAATCAGGACTTGCTGTCACAACCTACCAAATAGATCCACCTGGATCTCAGTCCATTCATACTGGTGCAGCAGGGTAAAGGCACTATGGTACAGAATCAGTGTCAGAATTCCTGAAATCCTGAACTACAAACAGGTGTGGATTTATCTGATTTTTATTAGAGCTGTCAGCACTTTCTTCTGTTGGAACAACATGGTACTTAGTTGGCCAAAATTTTATTCGCAAGACTTACGTGCAATAAATAGGTCTTTATAACTAAACATAAGATTATATACTCTCTCTTTGATTTGTTTTTAAAAGAAACTCCTGTCAACTGAAATAGTATAGGAAATAGGTAAGTTGATGTTTGAATGGGGAGTAGAGCTGCTTAAATTATTTGCTGAAGAATTAATTTTTTATTTCCTTTTTTTCCCCCTGTTTCCCTGCATATGAATTGCTTTCAAGACAGTCCTCTTTCATCTCACGTTTGCAGGAATTTGCTACCTTGTTCAACTTTGTGTCTAGTCCACAAGTTGTTGCACTGTGCTTTTGGTGTCTGTTGATAATAGCTTGGGGCAGCCACCTAGGCCACAAAATAGTGTTTCTGATACATGCTGCAGTGTAAGGAATTACATTTTACCTAATAGGTTTCTCAGGCTAAAAATGATTCCAGCAAGGTAAGAGATTCTTGGGCATTTTTCTGACTTCTGGTCAGCTCAGTGGTGAGGAACTGCTGTCAGTGTGAGATTGTAAACAAATGGGAAGGAGTTAAAAATAGTTGTTTGTAAATACACTTTAGTTACTCAGGGCAACATGATGGAACACAAACAATCCAGGAGATTCCTGGGCTGTATCAGAGCCAATTTTTTTATTGTAAGTAGTGGGATACATGATTAGGAGAGGCATTCTGCTGGATTTGCTATTAATGAATAAAGAGTAACTTACTGGGGATGTGATAGTGGCAGCCTTAGTTAGTGTCTGTGAGATGACAGAGTTTAAGACCCTGAAGAAAGCGGGGATGGCAAATAACAAAATAAAAATCTTAGAATTCAGGAGAGTGGACTCTGCCTTTACTGGCAAACTGGCAGGCAGGATCCTGTGTGAGGCTGCCCTGAAGAGGCAGGCATAGCAGGAAGATGCTTTGAACAGAGGACTCTGGATCTCATACTAAGAGAGGTGGGAAGCTGAGGAACTGCTAAGGAGCAGTATGGAGACATTGACTGGGCATGCAGGGATGGAACTGGGAAAATCAAAGCTTATTGAGAAACAGAAACTACTGCATATGATTGTGAATAACCAACAATGGATTTGCTATGGGCAAATAATATTTACCCAATCTCTGCATTAGTGATGAATAACTGGCTCTGTGTATGAAGGGAGAGTAGCTATTGTCATTTATCTTGTTTTCAGCATAGACTTATGTATTTATAGGAGAAATTGGAAGAAGTGTGGTAGATATGGGGAGGAAGATATCCTTAAGGAAGGTAGGGACTGGATTTGTGGGCTACAAAGTGGAAGAAAAATTGACTGTTTCGGTGGGACTTAAAAAGTCAATTGGTTGAAACTGTAATTCATATGAAATCCAGCAATCCTGGAGATGGCTTCCTTACTTCTCCATGAAGATCCTACAGTGGAGGCAACAGCTCTGCTGTGTATCTCACACAGCCCATTCTGCTGTGTATCTCACCAGTTCACTTCAGCCGGAGGACAGTGACCATCATTAGGAAGGGAGAACAGTTAACTTTCAACCACCGCTTCTGTGCTTGGCAGTGGTAGCTGTGGTTGTTAGAGTTGCAGTGAACATGGATGTGCTGGCAAGCTTGCAGTGCTAGGAACTTGCTTGATACCTCGAAGCTCGTGTACAAAAGTGCATGCATTGTCCCTAGATGGAAATATTTTTTGGTTGCTATCAAGTGATTTTGCTACCTGGACAAGGAGCTGAAAGCAGATGTGTCTGGGGGAGCAGATTTTAAAAAACAGCCATGTACACTACTAATAGTCTGATTTAAATTTTCAGAAAAGCCAAACAGAGCACCAAAATTTATTTAAACTCAAGCCGTGATGTATTTATAATTTTAAAACTTCATATATGATTTGCTTGGTAGTCTGGCAAGAAGCCAGGTCCTTCTGAGTAGCACTGAGGACTTTTTATTCCCAGATAACTTGAGATTACTCAGACCTTGGAAGCATTTAGCATTTTACATGTTCAGGTTCTTATTAATGACCATTTTAAATTGTTTTAAATTCTGTGATTTAAAGCTTTATAGCTTTTTCTTATCTAAGCTACAGTTTCTGTTTTTGCTAGAAATGTGGAAAAGGACAGCCAATCAGGGCTTGACTATCTTGCATTATGCACATGCTAGGTTTCACTAGAATGCTGGCACTTCTGATATGCTATCATTTCCATCAGCCACATAAAGGAGGTGGTGAAGATAGAGCTTAGTCTTTTTTTCTTTTTATGCACCTTCTCTGTTACCATTTGAAGTACACTGTTGAACAAATGCCAGATTAGCCATTAACTAAACTTAGTGTAATACTGGCTAGACAGCTGCTTATGTCCTATTCTGTAAAATGCTGTCTGCCAGCTGAGAACACATTAAAAGAACAAGATTTGCTTTACTCCAGACTAGCTGACAGTTGTAATTGAACATCAAGGAGGAAAAATCAGTTTTTTGCCTAAAACCAGACCAGACCCTTCTGTTCTATATTCTGTATCAGGATTTTAGCTTCCAAATGCAAAATGGATAGTTTCTTCTTTTGACATGCAGACTTACTCCAGGTTGGTTGTTTACATTGCTGTGTCAACATTCATGGTAATGTATGGCAGACTATGAAATCAGTTGTGTAAATAACAGGGAACAAGATGGTTTTATTGAAGTTCTTGGTAGGCGCACAGCAAAAAAAGACAACTTTCTTATTTGAGATGGTAATTAAGTGTGTTACTTTGAGTTTGCTGTTAATATCAATATATTCAAAGTAACTCTGAGACAGAAAATCTAACTTTCAAAGCTTTCAGAACCAACTACTATAATTTTATACAAGTTGTGAAATACAAAGCCAGCAGTTGGTTGTAATAGTACTGAAATAACACTGCAGGTTTGCATTGGTTTATCCATTTCCATAAGCAGGGTTGGGCTAAGTGTAAAAGTTGTGAGATGCTGTCCAGTGTCTGACCCCTACAAGGAATTCATGCATGTTGTGCTGGTCTACTTTGCCAGGGGGTATATGATACTGGCTATTAAGATTTAAGTGATGAGAATGAATCTGTTTGTTTGGAATTTGGTTGTGGTTTTGGTTTGTTTTTTTTCCCTCCAGATTCATTATCTCAATCACCCTCTCTCTGTGTTTATTTGTAAGAATCACTGGATGCTAAATTCATCTAATGGGCACTGATTTGGGGTTTTGTAGATATTCGCACTCTTGGTTCTTTCAGTAGCCATTTTCTTTCCGTTACTACAGAAATGTCCACTGATTAACACAGACCTGATGCCACTCATTATTCCCCATTTCCTGGGCTGTTATGTGATGTGAGATTGTGTAGCTCCCCTAGGTGCTCTCTGCAGCTGGAGTGTATTATCAGTTGCAGAAAATTTGCACCTTTCATTTGTAGTTTTCATTATGGAGTGTACATTTTGCTTTAGAAACCCAAGATTCACCTCAGTGAGCAGAACAGAATGTTTATTTTCCCTGCTGCTGAAGGCAAAATGTTAAAGCTTACAGTGATTCAACATTAAAACAGACTGACTGCTTGAAGAGACATTCCTTGATTAAAAAGGTTAGGACCTTTCATGAGAAAACATTTTGCATTGCATTAGTAAGTATTTCAAAATGACATTTGCAAAGAATACATGCAGAACTTCATATGCTGAAATTTTGCTACGAATGATGCAGCTGTAATCTAAGCCTTCTGGATGCTGAGTGCTGACAAGCCAGCAGATAAGATTTTCACGGCATTATTCTTCTTTCAGCTCCACTGATTTACACTTTTTTTTTATTGTTTCTCTATGTGAGATAGGGAAACTTGCTCTGGTTGGTTCATGGCAGCTCAGAACAAGAAGAGAGATCTTCCATTGGTTTCTGTATTGGATGACCGATTTCTGAAGCTATAGCAACAAGGTGTGATCTTTTCTGTAAAGGCCTGCATGACCAACTCTTGGAGGGCCTTCACTTCTTCAGAATGAAGCTTGCAAACACAGTTCTGTTGTAAAACCAGCGTTGGTACCACTTTTACAAAAGTTTCCTTTCTGTGTGTGCACCTGTATTGAAAAGCTCTAGCAATCACAGAGTAGATAATTTCTCAAATTGCTTAAGATTTGGGGCATTTTTCATTCACTATAGAACAGTCTTCTTCTGGAAAAAAAAAACAAACAAACAACAAAACAACCCCAAACCAAACACATTTCTGTATTTTTGCAACCTCAGTAGGGCTTCTTTTTAAATGCTTATCAGTCTTTTCATTGTCTACAGGGATGCTCAGCAGAACATGCTTTATTGTGAAGCTTCGGCAAATTTTAATGTACACATGGAAAATGTGGAAAAACTAGACATGGTTGTCAGTGAATAGCTGAAGAAAAATACTGTTGACTTAGTTACATCTTAGAGAAGTAAAAGTCTGATCAGATGTTTTCTTCTCTACCATGTCCATAGTGTGATAGAGGAATTATGCATGCTTCCAGTTACTACAGATGAAGCTGAGGAATAGAGTTTGAAAAACTGTTTTTTTCTACACTTAAAGTTACATAGTTTCCATTAATTCTAGTTAGATTTCTGGGTCCTATGTTCTTATGAAAAAACAGACTCTGTGGACTCAGGTCCTGCATTTGTTGTTAATAAAAAAATTAAATAATGCATCCAACTGATAAAAAAAAATGGAGTTTAAATATAGTGGGGATAAAGACATTTTGCCCTCAGGAACAACCATTATATTTACTATGTGGGAAATGTAAGCCTGATGAACACTTAACTATTCATTTACTTGTTTTTAAGAGCCTGGGTACTTTGTAAATGATGTGGAGGAGAAGAGGGCTGCTGTCACTTAGCAACCCTGTCTGGTTCGGGAACAAAATGTTTTGCTGTTGGAATCTGTGCAGTACAGCTACAAAGCATTCCTGACTGGGTAGGAGCAGGGGCAGCTCCATTTTGGAGAGGTTTGGTGCAATCAAAGTTAAGTGCTCCTGATGCTGCGTTTGTGAGGTGTATTCATGCTGGTATTTGTGACCATTAAGATTTTTGTTGTCTACCTCATTGTTTGTCTATTGTGACCATTAGCCAAGTAAACATTTCCAAATGGCTTCAATAAAGCAAAATTATGTTTTACTTTAATGGTACAAAATAATTTCCACCTTAAATGATTTGTGATACTGCACTTTTCAATATTCTAGTATCAGTCATGTACAGACCTGAGAGGTTACATTAGCATCCCTAGAGGAAAAGAAGCCAAATGCTTCAGTGTCAGCAAATGCTTCAGTGTCTGAAGATTTCCTGACTTTTACCGCTTTTGAATGATGATGGCATTTGCTAATGTAGTTCTTAATGAATGATAGCATGATGAGTGTAATTAGAATACATCTTTCTTTTTTAAACACTCTGTTTTTGCTGAGATTAAAAATACCATCAAGCAATCATACTTCTTGAATGCAAAATGAAATTCACTCTGTTTCTTATCAACCTGCTAGTAAGTCGGGAAGTTTTCAGAAGGCAGGCTGGGTCCATGTTTCCAGCATGAGGTTGAGAGTGGCTTCTGTTGTACATGCCTTTGGTTGAATATGCCTTTCAATATACATATATTGTGTCAGCAAGGCTTTTTATTGCTTATCCATGACAATCAAAGAATTGCGCTGACAGTTGTGAAGGTGTGGATTGAAAACTAGTTATTTTAACTAGTGTACTTTCATCTGGGAAATTGCAAAAGCATCATCTTCACTTAAAAGATGCAGCCAACAATACAAGAAAGGTTACTTCCTATTTTCTTGCAACTATACAAAACATATAATTACAAACCTTACTATGAGTAGTTGTCATGTTCTGACTGTAGAAAGAATGAGGATAATCCATCACAGTCACTTGAAAAGTCCCTTGTCCTTGAAGGCATTTACTTCTCTGTCAAAATTACTTTAAGGAATAAGAATGTAATCACCTCATGCTTCTGCAGTTTGGTATTTATTGCTGTCATGTGAAAGTTGTGCTGTTAACTTTTTGTTACATGGACACAGGCCTAAAGTAACACATAAATGCGTGTTCTGCAGTTCATTACCGTATACGTGTTTAGTTACCCTGGGCTACAACTGGCTGGGTGCTTCCAACATGAATTTTTAAAGTGCCTCTTGTTCTCTGCTGTGATCCTGGAATCTCTCATGACAACATGTTGATACTAATATTTGATGCTCGTGTTCATTTCATTGTGTTACAACGTGGTGATAGATCTCAGTCACTCAGGTCTGGAGATATAGCTGGTTCTGTGGATTTGAGATGCCAGGAGCTTTTACAGGAATCCGTATGTAATGTGTGACTTCCTCTGAGCCAACACACTGGCTGAAAGCCAAACTCTGATTTCTTGAGTGCAAAAAGGAGTGGCAGAGTCCCACATCTGTCTTGGCTATGTAGCCAATACATTCCACATAGGAAGCTCTTACTCAGAATATTCTGTTTATTTAAAAGATGAGTGATAAAAAGCTAAAAACTAAGATGTGAAATGTCACGGCTTTTCCTTGCATATATTGCTGACTTCTAGAATTGAGTCTGATGATTTCTGCATGAACAAGTAGGTCTGAATCAACATACCTGTTTTGTTTTCAGTATGCCCATCCTGATTTATTGACTGAGAGAAAACAGTCTGCAGTAATTTTGTTGTATGTGTAATTTTTTACAGTTGTAGGTAGAGGGGTGGCTGAAGTGTAACAAATTCAATGAAAAGGTTCCCATTGACTCCAGGGGACATTGAATTGTACCCTGACCCACCAAGCACTTCATTGTAGGCTTTAGTTCACTATTTCAGGTTCACTGAAAGCACTGGAACTGTTCTAGAAAATAAAGTATGTACAACATTTAGAGGCTTTAGACCATATGCTGTTTTTCTGCCTTTTTCTGTTTTCCTTCCTGCCTGTATATATGCACATAAAAATTCTTTTCCCCTAAATATCAAAAATCCAACTTTTGCTTCACTTTCTCAGTGAAGAAGGTGTACTTAAAATAGTGAATGCTAATTTAGGCATAGCTAGTAGATCAATAGAAAAGTAAAGTGTCACACCTTTTATATAAAAAGCAGTGTATGATGTGGTGGTGTCCTTTTACAAGGGGATGTAGTGACAGGATAAGGAGAAATGGCTTTAAGCTGAAGGAGGAGAGATTTAGATTAGATATTCAGAAGAAACTCTCCCTTGTGAGGGTGGTGAGGCCCTGGCACAGGTTGCCCAGCCCAGAGAAGCTGTGGCTGCCTCATCCCTGGCAGTGTTCAAGGTCAGGTTGAACGGGGCTTTGAGCCACCTGGTGTGGTGGAAGGTGTCCCTGCCCCATAGCAAGGGGTTGGAACTGGATGAGCTTTAAGGTCCCTTCCATCCCAAATCATTCTGTGATTTTATGATTTTGCGTGGTTCTGGCCTTCATTTCACTCTGTACAGTCCTGTCTTATGTCTGCTGTGCATTCTGGAATGCACTGTCTGTGCTCCTTTTCACATTTCAAAGTCTACATATGACTCTGGATGCAGTGAGAACCATACTGCATTTTAGATTACCTTGCAGAAGGTCTTCTCTCTGGGTCAGTGCTGATTTTTAACTTGTTTGAAATGTCCATTCTAATATAGTGCAGCTTGAAAGGAGATTAAATGAAGAACTCATTTTGCTTTCCAGTTATTAGCTGTGTATATGCCTTTTATTTTTTTCTGCAGTAGCAGTAACCGTTGTAGTAATGTGCTCAGCTGTCTTGAAATTTTCACCTACTAAAGAAGCATTACACTTGTAGTTGCACTGACGGGATTTGGTTTACTGATCTTGTTTTGTACTACTATTTTTCAGGCAATTTAGCTTGCTTGGTCAGTTAAATTAGTTGAAATTTGAATGTTATTTCATTCCAATTCCTTGTGAGCTTCCAGCGAGTTCCTGGGTAGAGTTCAGTAATACCATGATTATCTTCCATATTAGTTTTAAGTCTTAAGAAATTTACATCCACACCCTTTTTAGGCAGATGAGGTCTAATGATTCTAGCTAGTGTAGCACCCTGAGAGGTTACTGCCCCTCAAATGTCCATTGTTCTTCTGTGCTAAAGATTACTTCCACACCAATGTAACCAGTAAAAGCATATCTATTAGAATAGGTATGTTTACACCATAGTGTAAAGTCTACATACCTTCTTCTGCAGTCCAAAATGAGCCACCATCCTAAAGTAGTTGAGGCAAGGGCAGATATTCTCTTCTGATTGTACTTACTACCAGACATTGACAAAAAGCTGGAAATAATAATATCTTGGATGAGTACAGCAGTTAACTGAGAAAATCTCGGTTTACTTCTTTTCTTACCCTCTCTTCATTTAATGTTTGTAATGTCATAGCAAGCAGTGTCATTAAGCAAAACCAAAACCGCTTATTATAGCTAGTGGTGTCTGGTGCATGTCATTTGTCCTGCCCTCCCCTGTTTCTGGTCAGAATCCAGAGCTGCTAATTACCTTAGCAGACTGAAAACAATATTAATAGGTCACATAAGTAAGACTAGCAGGTAACTTCTGAGAACTTACAGATCTACAGATTCTTTGCTATCTTCATGTGCTGGAGGTTACCAAAGTTGGCTCAAGTTTGCTTTAGAGGGTGCCTTCTTTGAAGATGTCTCTTAAGATTTGTCTTGTTTAATTTTTATTTTGGTGGTAATATGCCCAGCTTGATGTTACCAGATGAAAGTGAGTCAGGAAGGCTTGAATAAAATACACACAGTGACTACTGTACTTCAAAAATAACTTATGGAGCTGTTATTTATCTGGTCAGGTAACCATGCAATATTTCTAGTAATTTGTCATTCTGTTTGTTATTGCAACACAGTAACTTGTCCTTTCTGAAGATGTGTCAATGTGGTATTGTGCACTGGCATAATAAAGTTGTCTTCTGTTGCTACTTAGATATAAAAGCAAAAGCAAAGTGTTTCATCAAGAGGCTTCAGTCAATTGTTGGTATTGCTGAAATGGCTTTTAGTAGTATGTTGAAGGTGATGAGAGAATTCTTTTGAAATGTTAGTGAGGGAAAGAGATTTTTAGAAGACATAATTTACAGGTCTGTGGCAGATAGCTGCCTGCATAAATGAGCTGCTAATGATAATAAAATTGCAAGCACTTATGATTAAAAGAGAATCTATTGTTCTTAGCATGTTTGCTTTAGATTTAGTCTGATGAGGCTGTGTGGGAGGCAAACACCCTGTCACTCCTGTGTGATTTTTTTTTTCTCTTTATTTTCATTCAAACCTTAGCACAAGTACATAAGTCATCTTGGAAGTGGGGGCATTGGTTCACTGAATAGTCAGGCAAATCTTCAAAGCTGAAACTGGAAGTAAAATGACAGAAAGTAGATACTATGTGCATAAGTCTTCCAGGTGATCGTGAAATGATGCTGCTAGCAGCTCCATCTATAGTGACTTTCTGCTTACTCTTCTTCAATATGGGACAAGATCCTGTTCCTCCTCTTGGTTGGTCAGTCACTAAATATCGAACAAATCCTAACAGTGCCACCCCACATAGGGGTCCTTGGGAAGGAGAGTGATGTGGCAGAACTGACCAGTAGGTCTGCCTCGTCTCTCTTGCTACTTTTCTGTGGATGCAAAGAAGACAGACTGCACAACAGAACCAATTGGTATGGCATGGCCTGGTCTGTAGGTAGAATGGTTCTTGGGGAACAGTGACATTGAATATTTTATTGTGATAGGATTTTATAAACAGGTATGTGCTAAATGCTAGAATGTTGGAGAATCTGGAATAGCAGGAATAAAACAGCTCTTGCTGTATTAGTTGAATCTAGCTCATTCCAGTGGTTTTGGGTATGCTCAAATGGATCAACCCAGTGTAATTCATTTAAATCTCACTAATACTTTTTTTTAAATGTAGAATATGAGTGCATTATGGGATGTAAGTACAGGAGCATCATTTTCTGTCTATGTAAACAAACCTCAAATTAGCATTCTTACTCCCCTAGCAATGATGTAATTGTGATTTTGATGTCTGTCATGTTTCAGAATTTCATGGAGCATTCTGATTAAAAATGTCTCATAATGCTGCTGCTTTTCCTTTCACCAGAGGCCAGCAGAAACTGTAGATGAAGAAGAAAATGCAGAAGAGGAAAATGACTGTGGAGAGGAGCTATATAAAGGAGAAGAAGAATATCCAGAAGTGAATGGAGAGGAAAGTGAGAAAACTGCTAAAGAAAGAAGTGAAGTGGAAGAAAACAAGAAATTAAATGAGAATTACAAAGATGAAGCAGAAGAAACAAAAGAGGATTCTGATAGTCAGAACCAGGTGAGTGTTTATACTTTCAGTTTGTTTTTCTTAAGTTATTGATATTCATTCATCTCAGCCTTAGGCTTCTCAGCTAGTCTCTAAATAGCTCACTCCTGATAAGTTGCTGAGGGCATTTACAAGAACTTCAGTTTGAAGAAAAGCTGTTTTCCATCTGCATAGATCAGTTACATCAGTAATTACATTATACACTCTCAAACTGAGAAAGCAGATGTTTCTCACTGTTTGATGTATTTGCATCTCTTGCTTTCCTGAGAATGCTGAATTAAAAAAAAAAAAAAAGAAAATTCTTGGAATTTCCAGAAAATGCATGGTCATTTATATATTTCCACCCTACATTGTCCTTCAGGACAGAGCAGAATGGTGTGTTCATGAAACCACCATGCCTCATTATTTTGATGAGTTGACATTCATGGAAGTTTCATTTCATAAAGGCTCTTGCCATTGCTTTGTGGAATTTTCATCTCCTTTTCTTAGAAATTGGAAAAAACAGTGGAGATGAACACAATCCTCAAAGCAGGGGGCTTTTGTTGGTTCAAAAGCAAATATCATTTTAATTTAGGAACTATGGTAACATGCTGTTGGCTTAGATGGAGGCATACAGCCCAGAATAATAAAGTGGACTGCCCTGGCTGTCATGTGAACTGACCAGGAAACAGAATGTGGGAATGAAGTATTTTGTTTGATGGGGAGATTCCAGATCTGGAAAAGTAGGATTCTTGAGCATCAGAAGCAGAACAACTTGCTGCATATTTCATACCTATAGTCTGCTGAAACCAGACTCTTCCTCTCTTTGTGACACTGGGAATGGCTTCTTGTACCTTACAACTAGGCTTTCTTCTGTTTCTGTATGACATACAAGAACATTTTTCAATTAAGAGAGCTACATAGTGTGACACTTTCTTGGGCCTTGAATTTGTTCAATGTTCAATATATTGATCTTTTGTTTGTTTTTAGAAAAGCTGAAGTTATTTATGGGAGTGAAGAAAGATAGTGAGCGTTTACTTTAAGTGGGTATGTGGGTAACTGATGTTTGATGAAAGAACTTGGGGAACCTCTAATCTGAGTAATTTATCCTTTCGAAGGCATACCTGTGTAAGATAAATAAAAATGTTAATGTGATCATTCTCAGAAAACATTTTTTTTCACGTCGATACCTTGTGGAAACTGTAGTATGAGGTGCTAGCACTGTATTGAAATTAAGTGAAATCTTTGTTACTCATGAAGTTAACAGTACCTTTCCTTTTTCTCTAGGTTGATTCCCATCTTGAAAAAACATCCACAGCTCCAAGGGTGACAATCACCAGCCCACAGGAAAGTGAAAAAAACGGACCAGAGCAATGACTACAGTTGCATAGACAGAAAAAATGTAATGAGCAAAATTGAAAGATTATAATACTTTAAATATAAAGCATGTTATTTTTCATAATTGATAACTTGTAATGGAAAGATAGTTCCCACATACTGAGTCTTGAAATAGTAATGCCATATGGACTGATTTAGAAAACAAACATTAATAGCTACTGGAAGAACATAGAACTATTTTTACAGGGTGAGATTTTCCAAATGGAGGGGGAAATACAAGCGTACTGTATAGTAGTGTTAGAAATAAATTAACTATTCTGTGCTGTAAGACGGCTAGCAGTAATAGAATAACTGCAAAAATGACACTGTTCCAGAAAAAGGAAAAGTCCACCACCTTAATTCAATATCAAAACTTTTTTTCACATTCGTTCAGAAAAGAGAAACATTTTTTACTTTTAATGAGGAAGTACGTAGTTTCTCCTTTAGAATTCCACAAATATGTTTTCCAGACATAACATTAAGATATAATTAGAATATGTTCCTCAGTTAATGGATTTATGCCCATAAAAGCTGGTGTACTATAATGAGGTGTCAGTCCTAATGTTACTAAATAGTGAATTTTTAATATATTAATTAGAATTGTTAGTTTTTACATTCTAAAATAAATAGCTCATATTTAGCACTATGAATGTATGTAGACAGCCCACAAGACTGCCAGCTGTTCTCATTTACAACATGAATGTTGATTGTCCTGCACCAATTTACTAAACAGTGACTTGTCAGCATAGTGGGGAAAAAAAAAGAGGAAGAGTATTTAGCAGGTTAGTTTAAAGTTGAGTTTCAGTAGATTTGTAATCCAGTACTGGTGAATCTTAATTTATTAATGGGGAAAAAAAAAAGTAGGAGAATAGGCCTGAATTCAGGCTGAAATTACCATGAAACCATTCCTGTCAATGAGCCATTTAAATATGAAATACATTAGGATGAGCCCTCCAGTTTTCTGTAAAAATCGGCAACAATTGCTGCATTTATGAATCCTTTATATAGCCTTAATGGTTGGAAGTGTGTCATCATCTTTTGGAGTAAGCTGGCTCCTTATCGGCTGTGGCTTAATTTGCATTAGTAAATAAGGCATTGATTCACAGTATTAGTTCTCTTAATGACACCAATTCTGTTACTCTTATTGTTTCTCTGTTAGCAATGGGAATAATTTGTATTTCATAAAAATACAGCCTTGAGCATTATTTCATTAATTATACAAAAGAAATAGTGAGATTCCATATCATTAATGCTGATAAATTATTACCATGAGAAGCTAAATGTCATTTTTGTTGATTTCATGCCATTAAGACAAAAATTACGTTTATGAACAAACTGAACTTGAAACACTTTGAGGAATGTGAGGAACCACTCATCATAACTGAAATTCATCCACACATCTTCACTTTTTCAGTAGAAAAAGTTGAATATATTTCCATTAACTGTTGAATATATTTTTCCAATGGAATAGAAACACATAGAGCTCCTTCAGCACGTTTCTAAGTATTGGCAATATAGGTATAAAAAGTAAAATGTTAAAAACAATAGGAAGAGGGTTAGAAATGTTTGCCCTATGGCATCTCTGAACTGTCTATGATTCCTGTCTCCTTTTTTGAACTGTCTGAGAAAGATCTGAGGGAATAGTGTGCTTGTGATCAGTTAAAAATAAGCTCCTAGCTTAGCCAAAATCTTAAGCAAGTGTGCATGCTTCTGATATTTGATATAGCAATTAAGCCTATGCTCAAATATCTCGATTTCACTAGGGTTTAAGAAGACATTTAAAGTTAAGCAGAAGTAAAAACTGACAAACCCAACCAACACCTCAGAAAAACCCCAGAAACATTTTATGAATAAAATAATTGTATGTTCTAGTAAGGAAAAATGACAGAAATCCCTAGGTACCTTTATAGTTAATCCTGTACTGGAATAATAATATGCAATAGCATTAAAAGCTCTTAAACAGTACTTAACCAGTCAGAGAAGGCAGCTCTGTCTCCTCAGGGAGCTTAGGAGAATTTACCTGCTGAACTTTCTGTGCAAAGCTGACCTAGGAGACTGACTAATGCTGCATCTCTGCTCACTTTAAGCTGAATAGCTCATACGCTTGTTAGCTATTCATGAGTAAGCATGATCTTAAATGTGTTGCTGAATCAAGACAAACAACAGTAATCTTATACTGACATTACTCTGAATGGGCTTTTCACTAGCAGTTAATGGTGTACCAAATACAGGGCTCTACTTGTCATCTTATTGCAGATAAGACATCAGCAACCTCTGAGATGTTCTTCATCTTCAGAAATTTTAAGTTAATTCAACACCCAAAAATATCTGATGGAGACACTTAATTTGGAGAACATTTGCCTCAAAATATTATGCCTAGAAACAATATTTTGAAGGAACTGATGGATTTATACAATGATTCTTTTCTCCTTTTGGTTTCTGTTTATTCTGTCTGCAAACAGTTTCTGTCATTTCTTCCCTTTTCCCAAGTGTTCAGTGTCTTCCATGCTTAAAATCTTACAGATATCAATAAGAGTAATTTAAAAGCTGAAACTAAATTGTAGGGAAGTATAATTGGATCGTTTTTTTTCATGGGAACATGAAATCCCTATGAGTGTTATTCAGCTTTTAAAATGTCTTCCCCTCTGTTTTTTTGTAAGAAAGAAAGTATATATTTTTTTGGAATAGCAAATCAGACTTCTTGGAAATAGAGATATAACCATTTTATTGTTCACCTTTACAACACTGACAACATGAGTCATATATCAGTTCTTTTATATAGAAAAAATAGTTTATCCATAAAAGACAATGCTGATATTAAAAAAGAAATTAAGCAACAAGTCTTGGAAGGCAGTTGCAGGGACTGTGAGAGTGAAGACCTTAGGCCCACTGTAGGAGACAATCAGGTTCAAGATCATCTTAAGCACCTGAACGAGCAAAAGTCCATGGGACCTGATGAAATCCATCCACGGGTCCTGAAGGAGCTGGCAAATGAAGTTGCTAAGACACTCTCCATATCTGAAAGATCATGGCAGTCAGGTGAAGTTCCTGATAACTGGAAAAAGGGAAATATAACCCCCATTTTCAAGAAAAGGGGAAAATGGATGACCCAGGGAATTACAGACCAGTTACTCTCACCTCTGTGCCTGGTAAACTCTTGGAGCAGATTCTCCTGGAAGGCATGCTAAGGCACATGAAAACAACAAGGTGCTTGGTGACAGCCAGCATGGCTTCACTGAGGGGAAATCTGACCAATTTGATGGCCTTTTATGATGGGGTTACAGAGCTGATGGACAGGGGTAGAGCAGTTGATGTCATCTACCTGGACTTGTGCAAAGCATTAGACACTGACTCACATGACATCCTTGTCTCTAAATTGGAGAGACATCAATTTGATAGGTGGACTGCTTGGTGGATAAAAAATTGGCTGGATGGCTGCACGCAAAGAGTTGTGGTCAATGGCTCAATGTCCAGCTGGAGACCAGTAATGAGTGGTGTCCCTCAGGGATTGGTGTTGGGACTGGTCTTGTTCAACATCTTTATCAGTGACATGGACAGTGGGATTGAGTGTGCCCTCAGCAAGTTTGCCGATGACACCAAGCTGTGTGGTTCGATTGATACACTGGAGGGAAGGAATGCCATCCAGAGGGACCTTGACACGCTTGTGAGGTGGGCTGGTGCCAACCTCATGAAGTTTAACCATGACAAGTGCAAGGTCCTACACCTGTGTTAGAGCAATCCCAGGCAAAGCTACAGGTTGGGCAGAGAAGAGATTCAGTGCAGCCCTGCAGAGAAGGACTTGGGGGTGTTGGTCAATGAGAAACTGAACATGAACCAGCTTCAGTGTACACTTGTAGCCCAGGAAGCCAACCGTATTCTGGGCTGGATCCAAAAGACCGTGACCAGCAGGTTGAAGGAAGTGATCCTGCCCCTCTACTCTGCTCTTGTGAGACCTCACTTGGAGTATTGTGTGCAGTTCTGGTGTCCTCAACATAAAAAGGACATGGAACTGTTGGAACAAGTCCAGAGGAGGGCCACGAGGATGATCAGGGGACTGGAGCACCTCCTGTATGAGGACAGGCTGAGAAAGTTGGGGCTGTTCAGTCTGGAGAAGAGAAGGCTGCGTGGAGACCTCATAGCAGCCTTCCAGTACCTGAAGGAGGCCTATAAAGATGCTGGTGAGGGACTATTCATTAGGGACTGTAGTGATAGGACAAGGGGTAATGGGTTCAAACTTAAACAGGCGAAGTTTAGATTGGATATAAGGAGGAAGTTCTTTACTGTTAGGCTGATGAGGCACTGGAATGGGTTGCCCAGGGAGGTTGTGAATGCTCCATCCCTGGTGGTGTTCAAGGCCAGGTTGGACAGAGCCTTGGGTGATATGGTTTAGTGTGAGGTATCCCAGCCCATGGCAGGGAGGTTGGAACTGGATGATCTTAAGTTCCTTTCCAACCCTAACTATTCTATGATTCTAAGGTACAGGTGGTCTTGCTAATAGTTTTTCTGTCTTCATTTGCTGTGTGTGATGCCTTAACTCAGTTTTACATGAGAAATACATTATGTTGTTAAGCTTATATAATGTTATTTTATTAACCTTATATGCAATATTTCTGAGGGTTTTTTTAAGATTTTCTAGTTTTGGTTTTATTTTTCAAAAGAATTTGCTATTAAAGAGAATTATCATACAGATATTCTTGTGTTTTGTCTCATATCAAGACCTGTTTATGCTAAGTCTGTCTTTGGGTGACTGGCCTTATAAACCTACTGATTTTGCAGCTGATAGGATTTTCTCATAACTAGAATTAAAAAAAAATATATCAGATTTTGTAGTTTTCATGTTGCAGCTGTGAATGGAAATGCGCTCATAATTTAGCTATTCATAGCTATAAATTTAAGTTACAAATCTAAGAATAACAGCACAGTTAAATTGGCCACTAGGTTTTAATGACATAGTTCAGGTTAGGACTGAATTACTGTTGTGTATATACTGTTGAGCTGGTACTGAGCAAGTAATGTGAGTTTTATCTGTTCACTGGCAATACTTGAGAAAACTACCAGAACTTCTAGTTATCTCCCTACTGAAATGCCTAATTTCAGGAAAACATTAAAGCATATGCTTAAATCCCCTGGGACTGCAGTTTTAATTGAATTTTATCTAATGCTTTGGTACTTTAACATATCAGAGTCAAAATAAAGTTAGTTTCCAGAAAGAAATGGGTGAAAATAAAGAAAATATAATCCCTGCTCAGTCTCATCTGTAGTAAAGCAAAATAATTGTGCTCACAGAAGAAAAAGAGTAAGTATTCCGATTACTTGAAAATATGGGGAAAGAATTGTTGCTTGACTGTTTTGATTGATTATCCAAAAGGTACATTAAAATAACCATTAGATAATAAATACAAGTACAGAATGAAGTATCTTGAGGAAGGGTGTATTTATTAAGTAGTAGCAATTAGAATTACTTAATGGGGTGCAGCTCAAGGATATGTGGTTTTGGGTGGCCGATAGCCTTCAGTTTAAATTTTAATCAAAAGAAGTGCTTTACAGATAGCAATAGGTAATGAAGCTGTCCACTATCTTTAGATTACCATGAATGTGCATATTTGTATGTATTAATTTACAGGCATGTGTGTGAACACTAACTGAATGCATTTGCTGTGTGTCCACACATACTGCACACATAAATAATGTGCATAAGCTATAATTTAAACTTGTTATATTGTTAGTGATGGGAGAAAATTTTCTTGATTGTAGCTGAAATTTTCTGTAATTATACAAGAAAATATAGATAAATCTAGTCATAACTAACCTTATAAAAAGGATTACGTGTCTTTTTAAGTTGTTGCATATTTTGGTGCTTTGCTGAGCCAAGCTCAGAATTGGAGCCCTGAAGTAAAACATAAATAGTAGCCTAGAACTGACTGTGAGCTATATTGGTCATAAAGAAGTGGACAGGACTTGGAAAATTCAAGAAAGAAAGTGCAAGTCTTTACTACAGCATTTGATACCAAAACTCTCAGAGGCCTTTAGTGTCAGCTGCAGTGCTGGGAACATCTGATTTAAACAAAGGGGTATTTGGAAACAGAAGGCAGACTTCCAATAACCTATGCGGTTACTAAGAATGCCTTTAAATATTAAGATTTTTCAGTCACCTACAGCTCTATTATTTGTGATTTTATAAATGAATCTCTCATTCAGTTATACTTTTCCCTTGGTCCAAATGGGACCAAAATTTATTCAAAATACAGATGTTATTAGTAGAAAGCTTTTACTCTCTAATCCTAAAATGGTTTCAAAATCTCGTTTGGTATAATCTAGAAGGAATCAAATTCTCTATAAAGTAATTCACAGTTCTATATGTCAAGAACATGTAGATTCATGATTATGGTTAATGGATTTTCAAAGGCAGAGGATTTACATATACAATTTATGCGGTGAACTCTGATTATTGTCCACGCATTTCGTTGTAAAAAACAGGCCTCTCTTCTGTAAGTGTTGTTTTTCTGGATGCTTACCCTCATGTTGTGGACCCCAGCCTTTGTGCTGGCACTGATGCACGTGTGTGTCAAATCCAAACTCTCTGCAAAATCACTTTTGAAAGCATTTACTTTTTCCATATTGTTCCATACTTTGGTTGTGTCCAAAACGTTGTTCCCTGTTTAATTAGCAAGTTCTTAGGGGGTGTGTACCATCCTTTTGCCTTTGTACTTAGAGGGGTGAGTGGTCTCTCCTGCTCTTGAGAAAGTAAAGTATCTTCAGACTTCAGTGATCTGTGAATATTTCTGTTTGTTTTAGTTGGGAAGGACTTCTGATTTGACTAGAGATTTGATTTAAGCTCCTCTACCTCAGAGATAATTCATTGTTGTGTTTCTATTAATGCACACCATCTCTGTATCATTCTGTTTTTCTGCTGTGTTTGCTTCTTCTAGTTTAGTTGCGAGAAAAGCTATTGCCAAAACTAATGCCTATATGCACATGTTTTTTCTCCCTTATAAAGTGTTGGTGGAAGGCTGATGTCCTCTGAGAAACCCAAGCTTTACACCTTCTCCTGCCTTTCCCTTATTGCTCCCACTGCCCCCTCAGAGTTAGCACCAAACAGGAGTTTACTTAGTAAGCCAAGAGTTAGGATTTGCATCCACTGTTTAAAAGTAATCTCCCTCTGTAGAGAAAAAGAAGTGGATGAAGGCTATTTCTCTTTTTCATGCAACACAAGGCCAAGTTCAGGAAAACTGAAGGGCTCATCCTTCAAAGCATCATGTGGTTATAAGTAGCATATCCCATGTCAAGGAAGATAGGGTAGCTAAACCTCTTGGGAGTTTCTGACTGGGGACCTTGCCCTCAAACACATCTGGCGATTGCAGATGGTCCTGTGTGTGTGAAGGGAGGCAGCCATCTGCTGTGGTAGCACTGTGCCTGCTCATGGGAATTAGAGCCTTTCCCTGGCAGTGTTAGTTTCTGTGGGCAAGCTGAGGCAGAAGGGGTTTTGGGGATGGATGGGTAGTTCATCTCAAAGGCCTTAATATTGGTGCCAGGCTTTTTTCACTTACTAACATCCATGTACAGGCAGATGTACTGCTGCTGCCCCACAGCAGGGAGAGCCATGGCACTGCTAATGGCCCCTGACTTGGCTTCTGGGGGTGGGTAGGTGCTTGGCTGGTGTGTGAGGTGTTTGCCATCGCTTTCTGATAAATGCCTGTTTCTCTGGAAGCACGTTCCTTCCACCTGCAAATAAAAAGGACTGTGCGTAACACCTCCCTTTCAGGGCTCTTGTGCTGAAAGGAGTGGTGTGTCAGGAGCTCAACAGCACGTGATTCCCTGGGTATTCAGCTACATCCACCCATGGCTCATTTCCCTGGCACATGATGCTCCCGGCAGCTCTGCCCACTTTTCCTGCTCACCTCTGCTTATAATCAATGAGCCTGTGCCATATTAATTCTCTTACATGTGGAATGCAGATTGTAGTCTTTGATGCCTTGATTGCAGGTGTGACATGCAGGAGAAGCAGCCAGCAGCCTCCTTGCAAAGCAGATCGGGAGATACCTTGGTGTATGCTTTGGATTTCTTCCAAACCAACATTTGCACGATTCACAGCTAAGTGTTTTGAAGGTGAGGACTCTGTCCTGGTTTACACTGCTCTTGGAGAGTGGTTTGGGAACTGGCTTATGTATACTTGCCTGCTGGGTTGCTGCAGACAATCTGTATGAATAGGCTTGGCAGCATACCGATTAATGGCCAGAGACAATTTAACATAGATACCATAAGTGTAGATGTAGAGAGGAGACCATCTGGCTATCAGCTCTGGAGCTACTTTTGACCTCAGGCATTTGGTTTATGCCATTAGTTCAGGCAGACGAACTGTGTGATCTGGGTGATGCTTTCCCATCATACCTTAGACAAGTGTGTCCTTACACTGGAGACAATGCACTTGCCCAACACTAAGGTCCTCATGCTTGTCCAGCAATCTGTGGTGGACAGAATATTGATGTTAAAAGTTAATTTGTTTTGCTTTTGTTGGTTTTGTTTGGTTGGGGTTTTATTGTTTGTTTGTTTTGTTTGGTTTAAATGTCTGCTTCCACAAAGTTTCCAAAGTTTCCAGCTGCTGTACTTGTGTTGCTCTGGTCACAGGTTTTAGACCTGCAGCAAGATTTTCTGTGCTGTCAGCATTCACTCATTGTCTCATCTGATATTCATTGACAATGGCCAATCCTGATGCTTGAAATGCTGTGTTTCACCAGCTCTCTCCTGTGTATTGCTTTCTGCTTGCCTCTGCCCCCCTTAGTCTCCCTCCTGTCTGTGCTGCCTCCCCTGTGTCACCATTTCAGGCAGGCTCATTTTGCACCCACTCCAAGACATACCTGGGGCAGGGGTCCCTCTCACCTCACCCCTGCTGCTCTCGTGAAAACAGACAGGGAGTCTTAGGAAGGAAATGTCAGGGCTCAAAGTTCCTTACGTCGTGAGGGAGAGAAAGGGCAGCAGATGCTGAAGTCATTAGGTGAGCAGAAGCAGGGAAATGATGGCATTCCATGTGTTTCGCTGAAGAACACATCCTCCTCGCCTCAGGCTGTGGGGTGTCTCTAGCTAGGCAACAGCCTGAAGCTGTAAGGCTTGAGGCTGAAATTGCTGGAGCAGCACATCTAATACATAGTTAAACTGACTGGCTTATTAGCAAGTGTTTAGAAATTATCTTCTGTCTTTATTTGCAAAAGCCTGCGAGTGGTAAATTATGTAAAAAGCAGGCCTTCAAAAAACAGCTGCAAATGATTAGACAAAACAATAAGTTACTTGATGCTGTCTCTTCTGTCTACAGGGATGTTAGAAGTATTTGCCTGACCTAGTGTTAATATGCAGGGATTATTTTCATACTAATCCCTCTGTAAATTATCTGACAGCAAAGCCGAGCTTTGCCCTGCTTAATGTATATCAAGTGAACTAATGCAGGAAACGCTCACTGTGTGGTCTGCCACTCATCCAGATAAGAGATGAATAAAAATCAGGGAGTGGATGGATTGTTTGGCCACAGATCAGAAGGCTCCAGAAGGAGCACACATGGTCTCAAAGTAATAGAAATAGTACGAGACTGTGTGGGTCTCCCCATTTGCCATGATATTCCTCAGGGACACATTGTGCCACAGGGATGACCTGGCAAAACTCAAACATCATTTCTGTAAGTGGCATGTAGGCATTAACCTCAAATGATCAGTGCAGGGTAATGCTCTGTGAAGATTGCAATCCTCAGCTGTGGAAGCAGTGGAATGAGGAGTGAGGCTATGCCTCCAAAGCCTGCTTGGCAAGCATAATGCTGTCTCACTACCCCTAACACAGAGTGAGCTGAAAGGGCAGCCTGCTATGTAATGGCAGGATGACCAGTCAGTGCTGAATGAGCCACAGTGCTAATTCCTTTATTTTTCCAAATTTATTCTGCTATTAGCCCTTTGATAGAAAGCTGCTGGCAAAGTGCATCCAACTAAAGGTACTTGCAGCCTTTTGCTGCCTCCCTTGGATTTCATGTTCTTGGGAGCTAAACAGCCTCCCTGGTGTGCAGGTTCTGCTGCTGCTCTCCCCCTACAGAACCTCTCTCTGATGGCCGCTAATGAGGATGCTGCAGCCTTCCCCACACTGCTGCTGCTTTCGTGAAGAGCTGTTTGCTTGCACTCGCGCATGATTAGAACTCTCGTATGTGGAAATAGCAGGCTGAGGCTGTGGCAGAAACTGGGAATTAAATCTGCTTATAGGCAGCTTGGGAGGAGGGGATGTTTCTGCATCTGTGCCTTTGCCTGTGATTCACTGTGCACTGGAAACAAATGGAAAATAAAGGCATCAAGACAGCCTGGAGGGGGAAGGACAGAACAGATGCTGAAGAGAAGCCTTATCTGTACAGTGTGGTGGGGGAAGCAGACCTAACCTTCAGAAGAACATCTATCCACCAAAATGAAGTTGGTGATTACCACTTTGACTGAAAATGGGATTTCTTTTACCACAGTTGCAGAGAAAATGGTGTTGGGCTAAGAGGGGTTGCCTTGTAATTTTAAGCCAAAATAGACTAGAAGAGGGAAAAGAAAGAAGGTGAATGTGTAGAAAATCAGACTCTTGAGCAGGGAGGTCAGAGGGTTGGAAAAAGAACAGCTTGGCTCCTTGGGCTGTATTTTGTGCTCTTTGGAAAGGTGACAGCAGTCAGTGCTGGGAGCGGAAGTCATGGGCAGTCCCAGGGTGGAACGTAGACTGCAAGGGGAAAAAGATGCATGACAGGGGAATGATATGTGCAGGGACAGATTGCCCTCAGCTTCACTGGAAAGTACCTGGGGAGCTTGACTGCCCCTCACTGCTCCCCAGCTGGAGGCTGTACCATAGGCTCTTTCAATGAGAACAGCAAAAAGCACGTCGCTGCTGCTCTTCTGCTGATGCTTCAGTTCTGCACCAAAGGATGAAGGTATTAAAACACTACAAGGAAATGGATCTTGAAAATATTTCTACAATATTTTAATCTTTCCAGATTCTTAATATCAACAGAGTAATTTTCTGCTCAGTATTTCTACAAAAGCCCTGTGAGGCACTGACTCTGCTGTGAAGGACTGCAGCCTCTGGAGGTCTCTATTATGGAAAAGCTCTAAGCAACTGAAATAAGATTTAGTGAGATGAAACATGTGGCAATGTTAGCCACAACAGTGTTGCCAGCTTTGCAGCTGCTACTAAATTCCAAACACATTTCCTATCCCAGCAAGTTTCAGTAAGTTCCTCGAGGGTTTTTTTCCCCTAACACCTGGGTAATGCCATGCAATGACTCATCCTCTCTCACACTGCCAAAGCATGTTCAGTTGTGCAGGAGCGATGCACAATGTGACTGAGTGCCTGGCCTGCATCAGCTCTATTAGGCCAGCCACCCTCTGGACAAAAATACAGCATGTGTGTGTCTACCTGTGGGGCATGTTTTAAGAAGGACTGTATACCCATATTGCTACTTTGGGTAAACGAGCCTAACCTCTGATTTCTTTTCCAGCAGGATTTTTATTCCAAATTCCAGTGATGTTAAGAAAAGGAAGGTGGTGAGAAGGGACTTGGTAATAGCTACAGGAGCCAACACTCTCATCTCCTTCAGTGAACTTCACTGTAGAACTGAAAATGTCACATTTCCCCCATGCATGGTTTTTAATTGAAAGCTCTCCATTGGAAAGGTCAGGGCAGCTTAACTCTGCTACCCACACACCGATAGCCAGGCAGGCATGAAAGCTCATCACGGTAAACACAAATCCTCTCAGCCTGAAATGCAAGTGCTGAGGACTCTCTGCCTGGAATAACTAACGAATGGCAGCAGTGACAACCTGTCCCCGGTGTCCTAGTCCTGCCACGTGCCTTGTGAGGAACCACTACCCACCACTCCTCTTCTTGCTGGCTTGCTTTGTAAATATTGCACAACTCCTTACTTACCCATCTCCTCATCTTTTCCTGTTTCGCACTGCTTCATCTGCTTCTCCCCCGAGATTACAATATTATTTTTAAGCATTGGATGCAATGTGCTTTTGCACTTCTAACATATGGGTGCCAGTGAGTTGTTGGACACCCCAAAACTCACTTTGTTTCATTCTCCGTAATCATGTGCATGTGACAACCTCTTGGTTGCCCCTCTTTCCGGTGCTAATGCCTGTATGCTGCCATCGAGTTGCTAAGACAGGCACTTTCTTTGAAGAAGAAAGTTTTACTTCTGCTGCTGTCAGCCACGGTAATTACTGCAGATTCAGCTGAAACTCCCAAAACATGTATGTTCTGATCTATTTAAGGTGTGGAAGTATGAACCAATTCACAGCCCACAAACTCTGGGAAAGGGGAAGAGCACAGTTGTTACTACATACCTGTTGTTAGTGCACTGGAATCTTTTTGATTCAGCACTATCGCGATTTCCTCACCTATGAAAGTTGAAAACAGATTGCATTAAGAGACTCTTGAGTTTCAACTACTGATTTCTCCTTTCAAAATATCTTATTAAATATATAGAGAAACCTGTTTGATAAGAAAGAGACTTCACAAAATCCATCGCTGGCTCACGCCTAGAGTTTTATTCAATCCATTCAAAAAATAGACAGAACTATAAGGTGGCACATATTGTCAGAGAGTACAAATGTCACATCTTTCTTTATATGGTTTAATTTAAATCCATAGATTAAGACAGTGAAATAATTGCCCTGGGTGGGAAAATAATTGAGGGTCTTCCATGAAAGGACAAGTCTTCAAGTTAGCATTTACACAAATGTATCTGGTTAAGCATAACTTTTTCTATCCTCTATAAAAATATAAACAGCATTTCAAAATGTCTTTAGATAAGTATGTTAAGGTCATCTAACATGGCATCAATGTACTGGCAGAATATGAGGCCTGGGCATGTCAAACCATGTTTAGTAATCCATACCCATCTGAAAAGAAAACGTATCGTATGAGCTTCAAACATAACACAACATAATGAAACAATATCAAACCAAAGATACACAAGTACATATTCCTCCTCCCATATGGATTCCTTCCATTTATTTTTGTTAACATGGCAATAAACAAGACAGAAGTGGCAGTTACGCACAGGTTAATTGTAACTAGGATCAAGTATAACTTGCCCTTCCCAGAAAGTAACATCACTGGGAAGTGAGATGAACCTGGATCAAATTAAGGGCACTCACTGCCATGTATGTTTTACCTGTGCAGTATTACTTTGATGCAGGCTGTAGAATGTGACAGGAGGACAAGTGCAAATTACAAGGGCAGAATCTTTGCTTCCCAAACAGCAGAACCAGGAGTTAAAGGTAAGACTAAACAGTATCTTACTGGCAAGAAGAAAATTAAACAAAAAGCCAGCTCATCTAAACTTGAAATAGTGGGATGTGGGGTGCTCTTGGTACAGCTGTCATAAATGCACCCTATATTTTCCAGGGATGCAATCTGATAAGCTAAACACGGAATCGTTGTTGCAAGGACTTACTGGTTCAACACAGATTAAAATGTTTGAAAACACTGAATATACTGGTCACAGATCTAATCACATCATTTCCCTTTTCTCAATCCTAAATTTGTATTGGAGCAGCTTCCCTCTCAGCTGTGTGTTTGTATAGCAGAGCACTGGATGTTGTAATTGACTAGCACGTATGCCAACAACGGCTGATATTTTCCAGTTAAAGTGATCTACAGGTGAGAAACAAAACCTAAGGGAAGGGTCAGGTTTCAGATAGAGGTTGGACATTTTGAACTTTGGACAACGTGACAGGTATCTTTGACTCTCCCGGTGCTGGAGCTTTTGTGACAGGGTTTGCATGGGCTTTTACATCAGCTATTCTCTCTTTGAATCTCTGCTGGAGGTACTTTTCTTCTTTGGAGTAACTTTTAGCAAAAGCAGACATCAGCAGACACACTGCCACGCTGGACCCTCCAACGCAAAACAGGATTGCTCCTGCCAGCTTGCATATATCAAGGGACCCATTAAACTGAATGGCACGGGTATCTACCACAACAAAATCATCTTTCCCAAGAGCTTCGATTTTCGGTGGCACAAGAAAACCCACTACAAGAACCGTTAAACCTATGAGCATAAAAGCGGTCCCAGAGATGAGTCCGACCTGGAAAACAAAGAAACAAAACAAATTAATATGCGTTTCCATTTTTTTGTTGGTAAGTGGTCCTAGAAGGCATCTAGCTTTTACAATGTCTTACAGGTACAGTTTTCTCTTCCAGGAGAAGGATGATATTTTTCTTTCAGGTCATTACGTGACACTACCAGAACTAGAATATATGGAGAAACTGTCTTTTTACAACTTTAATTCAGCATTTACATTTTTGGAAACAATGGAACATGCATTTATACATCCAAAGAGCACTTCATGTCCATAGACCCTGTCACAGAGAGGATCATAGTTTAAGCCCAGTGCTGTGTGACAGATATTTTTAGCTTTAGGTGGCGGTTAGCACCAACATTTCAATCCCTGCTGATAGTCATATAATCATAGTGTCATATCCACCACTTGTTTTTACACCATGAAATTCCTTCACAGGGATTAGAAGAAAGTTGCTATTGCTATGAACAGATCAGAGAGTATTTCTAGCACATTTCAAGTGTAAGTGCAAAATCTGGTTTGCACAGAATGCCCCTACCATCAGAGCAGAGGGGTTAAATTAGATGGTCTCATGGGCCCCTTCCAGCCTCTGATGTTCTCCAGTTCTGGCAAGTTCCCTGACCTTAACAGAGATCTTGCAGTTTTCTTGATCCCTAAGTCACGCAGTCCTAGAGTTACTGCTGTTAACTTACCAGTCCTACTCCCAAGTTTGGCAGCACTACTGTGGATGCAGAGCAAAGGTAAACTACACTTTCAAGCTAGGTGTAGAGTTTCCCTGGCAATGCTGTGATGTTTCAGTGATATGGCTCCTTGTGACACAGAAATTAGAGGATCTGAAGACCCTAGAACTCCCTCGGAAATTGATTAATCTTGGTAAGAACTCCCTGCTTTTAGACAGGTTGTAACTCAATCATCTCAGGGAAAACTGAGTGACAGAAAGCCTTAGTTACTTTCCCATGTAACTTAACTCACAAGTTACATGAGAAAGTACTGCAATGTGAGTTTCTAATGCCAACAAACAGCAACATGCAGTACCTTCCAGAATGTAGAGCTCCACCTGCTAGGCGATCTCTGGATCTGAAAATCATCCTCATACTCCCAAATCGAAGCTGTGCAGTCCTCATAGAACTGATGCAGGTAGGACCGAACTCCATAGCGTTGGTACCCTGCCTCAGTTCCGCCCTGCGCATGCTTGGACCCACAGATGTCAGCATAGGAGCTCATCCTTCCTACCTGCAATGAGAAGTTTCATGCAGAACAGTTTATTAGTGATGTAGAAGGAGAGGAAAACTAGAAACTCTCCAGCTGACATGAAGAAAAGCATCCCAGGAGAGACATTTCCTTTATGTTTTTTCCAAACAAAAAAAAGAGCCTGGTAAAGTTGCATGCAGTGATTCAGCTCAAGAGAACCCAAGGCACTCAGTGTCTTGGCACAGCACAGCTTAAAAGTGCTGAAGGGAACATTCCCTCCCATATGCAGGGTGCCCACTCTCCATCTTTTGTACCAGCATGCCACTACATTTCTGTGCAGACAGAGAAAAGCAGAATATATCAGGTAAGGTCCTACACCTGGGTCTGAGCAATCACAGGCACAGCTACAGGTTGAGTGGAGAAGAGTTTCAGAGCAGCCCTGCAGAGAAGGACTTGGGGGTGTTGTGTTGGTTGATGAGAAACTTAGCATGAGCCAGCTTCAGTGTGCACTTGCAGCCCAGAAAGTCAACCATATTCTGGGCTGCATCAAAAGGAGCGTGACCAGCAGGTCAAAGGAGGTGATCCTGCTCCTTTACTCTGCTCTCGTGAGACCTCTCTTGGAGTACTGTGTTCAGTTCTGGTGTCCTTAACATAGAAACGACATGGAACTGCTGGAACAAGTCCAGAGGAGGGCCACGAGGATGATCAGGGGACTGGAGCACCTCCTGTATGAGGACAGGCTGAGAAAGTTGGGGCTGTTCAGGCTGGAGTAGAGATGATGCTTTGAGACCTCACAGCAGCCTTCCAGTATCTGAATGGACTATAAGGATGCTGGGGAGGGACTCTTCATTAGGCACTGTAGTGACAGGACAAGGGTAACAGGTTAAAACTTAAACAGGTGAAGTTTTGGTTAGATATAAGGAGGAAGTTCTTTACTGTGAGGGTGGTGAGGCACTGGAATGGGTTGCCCAAGGAAGTTGTGAACGCTCCATCCCTGGCGGTGTTCAAGGCCAGGTTGGACAGAGCCTTGGGTGACATGGTTTAATGGGAGGTTTCCCTGCCCATGGCAGGGGGGTTGGAACTTGATGATCTTAAGGTCCTTTCCAACCGTGACTATTCTATGATTCTAATAAAATCCAGCATCCCCAAAGCGCTCACATTGCTTCTCATGCAGACTGCTTCTATGAGTTCACTAGGGTTTGCAACCTTAAGAACCAGGAACTGGGTAAGGTTTTTTAATATTTTTTTTACCAAGATTTTGGAATGCAGAGCTTAAACGCTGATAGAACTTTCATAGCCATGAGAAACAGAGGAAAAAGAAGTCCCAGACAGACTGAAACTGTATGTATCTTGCACTTAAATATGGATAATTAAAACCAAAAAAGATGGAATGCCATAACAGCACCAATCTGCTCACTAAAGGGAGTGAAATTAAAATACTAAACCTGTGGCAAACTGCTGCTTCCTTAGATAAGTCAATGCCCAACTCCTGCTGACTTTAACAAAATCACGATTTTGTCTGCTATGAAAACTGCCAACAATGTTCCCTGCTCTTTCCACTTCATGGAAGCTCTCATAACACACAAAATTTATATTTAACTATGCAGGCCCCAGGTGTGAACTTGCTTCACAGGTGTGATGCTACAGAATTCATTAAAGTAATTCTAGCCCCTAAAAACTTGAGCAACAGGTCCATGTTATTTAAATTGACTGATTTGCCTTTAAAGAAGTTCAGAAAGTCTTAGTCCAAAGGGAACTGTTAATCAGTAGTTGCAACTGAATGTCACAGCTCAAATTATATCAGCTTTAAGCAGTTCATCTGATTGCCACAGCAATTTTACTCAAAGGGAAGGAAGGAAGGTCTGACGTGCTCACAGCAGCTAGGGCCTCCGAATTTCACAGCCCTGTGGGCCTTTGCCCTTCAGGAATGAGTGTTCTTGATGGGTATGTTTTGAGGTACAAAACTAAAAAAAGAAGTGGTATGGATATAAGTATGAAATCTAAAGTCTTGTGTGGAAATACTTAAAATAATTCTACTTTTGGAGCCTGTTTGAGCAGAAAGGAAGTTTTTTTCCCCCTAAGGTCAACAAAGGGGAGGACCAGACATAACATGACCAGAGAGTGTGGCCTTTCGAAGCTCACTTGCATTACTCCAGCTGCCACCAGAAGATAATTTTAGGGCTTCTCTAGTTACTCCAGAAATCAGGTAAGGCACATTGCAACTGTAGTTATTGCAATGAGTTTAAAAAACCCTCGATGTTATGTGACAGAAAACTGTATAAATATGATCTTGCATTCACTGCACTGTCTGTAGGTTTAGTCAAGAGAAAGGAGGGTGTTTTGTTACTAACAGTTTGACGAAGAATTGTCTGTAGGAACCACAAAGCCTGAGATCACTTATATTACAGCTAGATTCTTTAGCAATCTGAAGTGCTAATACATGGTTTTGGCCAGGCATATGAGAAAAATGGTAAGAGCTGAGAGATGGAATAAAACCCAAAATAATGATCTTTTGCTTGTAAGATTTTTTGATAGCATCACATAGTATGACCTTCTAAAATGGAAGGAAAAGAGAAAAAGAGGACTGCCAACATCACTAATTCTTCTCAAGCATTGTATATTAGTCCTACTGAACATTTTCTTTATGCTCAGACTCTTCCACTTACAAGTGATCTCCCATCTCTTGGAAAATATCTTGTCTACTAGAGAGAAGGGAAGAAAGCTTCCCAGCCCTATATGACTCATAGAAGCAGCCTGGTAATTTGGCCTAAGATGGTCTCTCTTCTCAGCTTCAATGCAAACATAATGTTGGTGTTCTTGCTACTTACAGATGGGGCAGAGGAACTGACACAGTCACACTATGGTGGGAGTAAACAGTTCTCCATAAATAAGAGGGAAACATGTGTCACAGCCATCAACTTACATCAGATGAATAAATACTGCAGTAGCTACGATCTCCTAAGTGTTGATGTATATTTGCATGTCTCACCTTTATGGCTGCGAAATTAAATGCTGAAATGTTGGACAACTTGCTAAACAGAGAGTCACGGTTACCCCATCCATGTAACACACAAGATCAGAACATGCATCCAGTGGTTTAATCATTAGAAGTTCTTCCTTGCCTAAACCCGAGGTGCCTAGGAACACGTGGGATGTATGATCACAGCTTCAAAGCACACCACTGCATAGTAGCAATCCATCCCCTAGCAACTTTTGTTTCCATGGCAAAAGCTTGTCCTGTTTACTTTGAGCTTTACTATTCTCCACTGATCTGGGGAGATGTGACTGGGTTTGTGAGCAGGCAGATTAAAAGATGAGCAAGCTCTAAGAAAAATCACTCAATACATTTCCCAACTACTTTGCTTTCTTATTGCAGGGTTGTACACATTTTTTAAAAAACCCTAAAACATACATAAGAAATTGACATCTGAAAGGCAGGACGAAGCAAATGAGGATGTGCTATTGCCCTGCGACACATAGCCCTAGATGGAAGCCTCAGACGCTGATGGGTTTGCATAGGTGAAGTCTCCCTCTCCAGATTTACACACTTGGACCCTTCTGTTCAGAGGGCCGTATTTCCTACCGAAAGCAAGTTCCCTGGAAGAGTGAACACTGGAATAAATAACCTCCCTTTGGCCGCAGCCTCCGAGATGGCCGTTTTGATACCTCAGACCCCTGTCACACCAGCCTCCAGCACCTCCCCAGGTCAGACGCTGGCCCAGGTCGTGCTCAGCCTCATCCTGTCCATCACGGCCGAAGCGAGCCTTCCTGCGGCCGCGGCTCCGGCCTCGCCGGGGCTGGGGGAGAGGGACGAGCTGCTGCCGCTGCTCCCCGAGGGCGCCTGGGGTGCCCGGCTGCCTTCCGGGGCGACTCCTGCGCCGCTGCCGTTCACGGGGGAGCCAGCGGGGCCTCCCCTGTGCGGGGACAAAGCCCAAAGGGGGGCGCAGGGGGCAGCGGCCGCGCAGACCGGAGCGCAGGACGCTGCGCCGGCCGGGCGGGACACGCTCTCCATCAACCGTTTCCCGGGCGAGGCGGAAGAACCTCGCAGCGCCCGCACTTCGGCGGGTATCCCGGTCCCCGCTACCCACCGCCAGCCTTCACCCTCCAGCCCGCCGCCGCTACCGGGCCCCCGAGGGCAGAGAGGCCGGCCCGGCCGCGGCGCCCCCTAGCGCAGCGCGGCGCGCATGCCCCCCGGGCGGCAGCAGCCTCCCCTCAGGATGCCCCCTCACCCGGGCTGGGGGACGAAACCCTCAGGTCCCGCCGTGCACACAACTCCCCATCCCTTCCGCCGGGCGGCCGATCCCCCACGGCCACTTTCCCCTCGGGAAGCCCGGTGCCGTGTGCCTCCCGTGCGGAGCCCCCCTTCCCGCAGCCGAAGTTTGCGGAGAGGCCCGGTGCCGCGGCCCGAGGTTACCTGTCCCTCCCGCCGCTCCCCTCAGCCGGCTGAGCAACCGCAGCGGCGCTAGCTGCGGCTCTCCCGCGCCGGTCCCATCTCCGTTCTGCGCCGCGCCGGCCCCAGACACCACGTATTATGTACGGCCCGGAGCGCCGCTCGCTCCCGCTCCGTGCCTGCGCACTGAGCCGACGCCACCGGGAGCGGAGGGGCGAGGGGAGAGCGCGGGCCGTCGCCCCCGCCTAGGGCGGCTTAGTGGCGGGGACAGAGAGGGGACGTCGGGCCTGGGAGGGTCTGCGCTGAGGAGGGTCCCCCCGGCCGCGGCGCCGGTGGGGCCGTTCCCCGAGCCGGGCGGGCGCACTGCGTGGCTGCCCCAGGTGCCTACCAAGGTCGGCGGGGCGTCCTGCCGAGGTGGCGGGAGCTGGAGGGACCTTGGGGCAGGTCTCTAATCGCCACCCTCATCTCCCATCCCCTGTTAATCAGCACTGAAAAATGCAGACTCAGTGTCTTGTCCATTGGAGCCGATAAACATTGCAAAAACACGAGCTGCGCAGAATAAAGGTTGGAGAAATAAATCAGTTGGCAGGGCCAAGTGTTAGTGTGTCGGATCTGTCCTGATAACAATAGGTTGGCTGTTCAGTGGGGAAAGATTTTAAGTATGCAAGTTAGGAGTTAAGGAAGCTGGTGAGGGAAGAGTTAGAAAGCATGACAAGGCAGTGAGAGCTGGAGATGCTAAAACATATTCCACAAAGAGGCAATATGTAATTCCTCTGAAAAAAAGAATGAGAATGTAAAGGGCAAGAATGATAGTCATTTCAAGGCTCTGTACTGAAGTACACACAAAAATGTTGTTGCATGCAGAAGAATGAAAGTGCATTAAAGCAAAATGGGGTGGTATTAGCCAAAGGAAAAACAAGGTCTTTCTAAAGTGCTTAAATCATTACAGCACATGAAGAAGATGAGATTAATGGTGGTTTCATTAATAATAATGCCCAAGCTCCTTTGAAAAAAAAACCAACCTGTAATTGGTATCAACAGTGATTTTGGGCAGTTGCAAGCTAG
Organism: Melopsittacus undulatus; assembly: GCF_012275295.1. NCBI lineage: Eukaryota > Metazoa > Chordata > Aves > Psittaciformes > Psittaculidae > Melopsittacus > Melopsittacus undulatus. Next base: position 94,578,937 of record NC_047527.1, on the reverse strand, counting down.
GAATCATAAAAACAGTTATTAAAAAGAGCAAATAAGGGATTACATTTAGAGGAACAAATGCTGCTTTCAGTGGATTTCATCCTGTCCTTCCAAAGCTGTTATGCTTGTTTCAAGTAATGAGTAATGCCAACAGTGGTTGGCCTGACCTGGGCAGAGGTACTTCCACAGCAGTATTTGTTCAGTACCTCAGCCCAAGGTGACTAACAAGTTAATTAACTGACAATTATTTGTGAACAGCCAAGAAAATACAGCGAAGTGATAAATGATTGGAAAGCAGGATGGAGTATTGGTCTTAAAAAGAGATTTCCTATTTATTGCCTTGTAAGACTAGCACCAGATTTACATGTTGTTTCACAGCTTGGACCAAATGCTGCTTTATCCCATATGAGGAAGATGTCTTCTATAGAAAAAGCAATTAATTTACCCGAGCTGTCCTCACTCTATTCATAAAACTAGTTTCTTTTTGATTCCTTATTTACTGACAAAGGGAATAAGCAGAAGGGACACAAAATACCTGAGATGGCCCAGTGCCTTGTTTCCTGATAGAGAAGTGATATGCTGTGTGAACCTAGCCAAATTAGTACTGTAGCAATGGGAACATTTGCACGAACACTAAACATTATCTGTGAACTCCAAATTAACAACCCTGAAGGATAACCACTGATAATCTCAGAAGCTGCTTTTAGTGCACCTTTGGGGCATTAGGAAAACTGTAAACTCAGTCTGAGGTGAGGGCTGTTCTTGAAGTATAGCTGAGGTCTTGAACAGAAGAATGTAAATGTCCTTTATAGCCTTGAAATGGGTAACATCAGTGCAAAGATCATTTAGACTGTTTATCCTGAAAGCTTCAGCTGGGAGTGGCATGGCAGAGCAAGTGCAGTATTCTACCTCAAGGAAGCTGTTAACTTGTTGGGGTCTCTTTTTACCTTGTGGAAAGGAAACCCAAGCCTAGTGCTTTCCTTATTTTCCACCTGCTGTGCTAGAGGTCCATAGTGGATAGTAGTGAGCATACTGAGGAAAAAAATCCTCTATTATTGAGATCCTTTGTAGGCAGTGGTGTTGGTTGCCATAAAGTTTACAAGCTTCTCTCTTACTGAGAGGTGATGAGCCAGTTTGGTGACCACAGCTTAGTTAGCTTCTGGGAGCCTCTCCTGCATAGGAGAAATTACCACTTCTGGAAAACATGCTTCTCTTGTAACAAAATGCAGCAATTGGTATGAGACTCATGTTCACTGAGTTGCAGATGTCTGTCCCTATTTACTTAATGGTGATGGCAAGCTTCCAGAGGCTCTGCTTCTGTTTCATGTGTTGCAGAAAGCCATGGCTCAATACTTCTGCTGTAGTGACGTTGATGTATTGCCTGTCCTTCCCTTCCTGGTGCCCTGCTCACCTTTACTTAGCGAACAAGGCTCATAACATATCCACTTCCCAGGAAACCTTCAGTTGACACAGAAACTCAAGGAGCAGCTAGGGCAGATAGAGGTGATTCCACCCATATTCCACACTTGAGGGTAGCAGAAGAGAGATGTGAAAGCTCCTTCCACTGCAGAGCAGGAGCTGGTTGTTGTTTTCTGCACTGCCTGTGGCTTCGAGTCTCCTAGGAATTGTTAGTTCTCTTTTTCATTCTTGTTGCTGCTGGGCAGAGGGATAAGCAGGAGGAATTAGAAGCATTCCAGGGACCCATCTTCACTTAGAGACTGCCTCCATTCATCATGTTTGTGTTTCCAGAGCTCACTATGAGACTTAGGCCAGGTTGTTTCCAAATAAGCTTTGCAGATGCAGTGTGTGTGCAGGGTTCAGAGGCAAAAATCCTTAATTTAAATCTGAATGAAATGGCAACATGTCAAAAACACCATTTTCTAGCAGTGCCAGGCATTGGACAGCAAATGTGTGCAGTAGTGAGTATTTGCAGCAGCTACTACTACCGCTAGACGGCTGTGTTGTTTTAGAATACACTGCCTATGAAGATCAGTGCCTAGGAGCTTGGGTTAATTTATGAAATTTGGTTTCTCAGGGGAAGTGAAATTCAAAGTCAAGGGCAGGTGGGGGTGAATCAGCCCAGGAAGTTCAGTTTTCTTTAGAGGAGATGTAGTATAAGGTATGTTCAAGTGCTGAGCACCCTGGTCAAGAGCAGCCTTTGAAGAGTGCTCGCTCCCAGTGGGACAGGCAGTTTCTGGGCATGCTGAGCTGTGCTTGCCATGTGTGTGAGTTACTGTGTTTGGGTGGGTTAGGCCACCTCAGATGAGTTTCTCTTTTTTCTCTATTCCTGTCTCCTGTGCCTGTGAGGAAAATGTGTGGAGCACAGCATCTTTTGGTAACCCTTGCATGTCTGTACTTACCGTTCCATAGGTGAGGTTACTAGTATGCTCCACATGCCATATATGAAATTTTTCTGCCTTTTGTTGCCCACATGGAAATGGGAGTATGTGAAAACTTGACCCCTACTGTGAATGCTGAGGATCATGAGGATGACATTAAGAACTGCTCTCAAAATGCCCTTGAGTCTTCAGGTTTTATCTGGCCAGATAAATAGCCCAGAAGTCATTATACTGCTTCCTATCAGCTTCTGATAAACTGGAAGGATTCTATAAAACACCCATTTTAAGCTTATAATGCAATTACTCTGTGACTGGTCTCATATACCTTTATGTATAATCCGAATGTTAACCACAAGACAGAGTGAAGGTAGTACACAAATACAGTGTAATCAATGTTAATGGAGTTTTAAAAGGCACATTTGGATTATAAGGCCAGAGATGGGAAGGACAACACCGTGATGTTACTGCACATGTACGCTGGAAGTGTCTGTGAGTGGCTGCAGTCAGGCAGCAGCTGCATTGTCTGGCGGTTGCTGTACAAACCTCCATGCAAAGGCATCTTCTGGTTCAAGGAGTTATTTGTTTTTGTTGTCTAAAACAGTGTAATCACACTATATTTGTAATGTATTTGTAATGTAACTATCCAAAATATTAAGTGCCAATTCCCAGACTGTCATAGTTTGTCTCTTAATCTATATTGCTTGTTCAGAAAACACTGCTAGATTTTAGCAATGAAAGTCTCTTTCCAAAAAATTGCTTCCCTGGGAGCAGTGAGACGGATTATATGAATGCTGTCTCAGCTTCTGCAACCAGCTATACATTGACTTTTAAGAGAACCCACATTCAATTCCAGTCCAAAGACAGTGCCTGTGTTGCTACCAGCATCTCCAGAACTTTTAACCTCTATTTAGATGGAAACCCCCCATACTGAGGAGAGCACACACTGATTGTTCACATGGTTTATAGATGTTATGACAAGATAAATGTGTCATAGGTGTTTGAATAGAGATACCAAAGATACATTATCTTCTTTTTAGCCAGACCAGTAAAAATTCGGTTCTGCCATTGACTGTGATGTGCTTTCAGAAGGCATGGGAAGTGTGACATAACACGCAGGTACCCTCAAGAGAGCAGAACACAATCTATTATCTCTGAATTAAAAAATAATTGACATTCTGTGATGACATTGTCCACTTTAATTAATTGATGGTGTTCAAAAGTAAATAGGCAACAATCACAGTTCCACTCTTTTGGACACCTAAGAGTGAGAAGAGTAAACATACTTCTTGATGTAAGGTTCCAGTGCAACTATCATCCTTTTGACATTATCCTTGGACTTCCTTGTGGGACATTTAAAGCATTGCTGCCTTTGTGAAGAGGTCACAAGGGCAAATTGGTTGATATAAATCTGCTTGTGCCTATAAGGATTTAAAACCCTTTAAACCCCTTTTAATTTCTATAACCATCTTTCAGTGGGGGTGTTGATCTCTGCATGTGATAGAGCTAATTCAGCAGAGGATCTACTTGAAGCTGTTTTTTGCATTGCCACCAAAAAAATGTCATTGGTTTTTGTTGCTCCCTAAGGATGAATTACCTGCACTTATCTTGATTAATATTGTTTTGCTTACAAAGAGAGCATGATAATCACTCAGTAATTTGAACAGGGTAGAATGACAATTGTGTGCAGACTACATGAGGAAACAGCACACATGTTCCCTTACAAAATATGTTTCACTGTCTCCTTCCTGATGCTTGCTTGCTTGTTTCATGTTATATGCTATTATATGCTGGCTGTGTAAGGGTTGAAAGAGGAATAATTCCTTTTAAGTTCAAGGATCAGTTAAGAGTACTGAGCAGTCCTGTGTCCCTCTAGACAGTTGTGTGGTCATTTGCAGGTGCACATGGAAAGATTGTAAAAACAGGGAAATCACATCAGTTTCTCAAAGCTCTTAGCTTCTGACAGCATGCAGCCTAGGGATGCATGCATATGGACTAGAGGAACTCTTTATGTTTGATAACCATTAATAAACTTTCCCCTATGAATTTAAAAGTCCCACTGCTTTTTGAATCCACTTGTTTTTGGCAGCTGCTGCAATGTGTTGAGGTCTCAATTTACTGTGAAAACAAATTTTATTCCAGGTATCTCTGCAGAATGAATTTTTCACTGAGAAGTAGGTAACTTTTTTATTCTATGCTCTTAATAGCATGCTGTAGACAGCTGCTTGTTCCATATGTTTTGTACATAAAAGATTGAAGACTAAGGCCCAAGTCTTCAAATCTGCTCTGGGATCTACTTATTCAGGTAGTGGTATCTCACTGAAGAGAGCTAAGCCCTTTGAAACCAATGAGATGCAGTTGTCTGAATAATGCATTTGAGTGCCCTTTTTTAAAAAAAAAAAAGTGAGGAAATTAAAATGTGTATTTTTTTTTACCACTTTACTCTCTACAGTGCATTAACATCCTGATAATTTTTTTGCTTGGTAATAATGTGATCATAATGTTACTGCCATGGTTTGGTGGGTACTGATACAGCTTGAAACTTTCACTGGGTCACCAGCTATGCCTCTTTAGTTAGCTAGTTTTAGGGGTTTTGAATGCAATCTGAATGCTCTACAGCTAGAATTGGAAAAAATAGCATCTTTTATTCATGACTGATATACCTGGTGCTCAGAGGAAATTTTTCAGTTCTCTTTGGTTATTTTACCAATTTCCAGGCTGAAAATAAGATTATACTTTTCTATTTAGCACCTTTCATAACCACGAGCAATAATTCTGTTCTCCAATTTTTTAAATTATGTTTACTTATTACATAAATGAATGGATATTTTGACAGATTGTAAATTCACTGAAAAAAAAGGAGAGGTTTCTGGAGAGTTAGGAAAAGGAAATTTGGTTTTGGTTGGTTCAGTGGATAAAGAAAATGGGAAGAAAAAGGAAAGATTTTTAAAACATATTTTGATAAAGTGCTATTCAGAATGAAATATTTCAAGTGACATTTGAAATGTCATAATATTTCTATTTTGAAACTTACTCCTTTGAATCTTCCCTTTAAAATAGTGGTTTGGTTTGTTAAATAAATGGATCAAGATGGAGAGAGAAAAGATGAGACAAAAAAATGAAATAGTCCCAAAATGAAACAAAGCCTCTCATTTTATATCAGTCCAAAATAAATATTTGTGGTTTGCAACCAAAACAACCAGCCCTTTGTTTCTCCAGCTACAGTGGGTGTAATGACTTTCTTGGTTACTTATTCCAGTTGCTAAATGGTCTTGCTGTTGCAAAGGTGCCTCTTGGTCATAATCTGTTTAATGACGTGAATAGACTATGGCTTTTATAGGGGAGGTTTTGTAGTTGATTTATGGCATTTTCGTTGCTGTAAACAACACTGTGGCTGTTGTAGTGGAGGCAATTTCTGGTAGTTAATGAGTGTAATCTAAGAGAAAATAAGGTATTGTGATAAAGGGATTCAAAACTAATGCAGTGCTAATGCAGGCTAGAAATGAGGAACATTATTCTAAGTGTGAGGCTAACTAATTTTTTTTAATAGTTTGACTAGGAGTTTGCTAGATTCTTCTCTGTTCTATTTATTAATCAAGATTGGGAATCTTTTTGGAAGATGCACCTGTTCACAAGAAATAGCAGGCTTCATTCAGAAGTTGTCTGAAATCTTATAGCCTGAATTATGAAGATGAGAAGATACCTTTGTGCTTTTCAGTATTATCTTAAAAGAGAATAAAAGCTTCTATTGCCTACTGGGCAACAGTGTAGCTCCATTGAAGCCAACAGCAAAATTCCCCATAATGTCAATAAAGATCATGTGTTACCACTCACTCAGCAGTAAGTGCTTCCCCTGTTTAGGTGGCTGTGTGGAATAAGACTTGAGGCTTTCTTTGTCTGGACCTTAATTGTATGGGTGGGGTGATAAAAGTGTTTTGCCAAGATGTCTGACTTCCTGACTGCCTGTTTTAGCAATGGCATCCAAATGCAATTTCAATGAAGTTATGTGAAAGAATAGCTTTGTAGCACTCCTCAGTCTGACATTCCTTCAGGCCTTAGGCCAAGGACATTTTCAAATGCCTCTAGTCCCTACTGTAATGAGGCAGCTTACCATAAAGCATTTAGAATTACTACACAGAGATAAAGTGGTGTGATGAGGTCTTCCAGACTTTCTTGGGCACAGAGGTTAGGTAGTTTCTTCAGACTTCTTCTGTTATCCAGAGTAGGGTTTTTGTGTTGTGGGGGTTTTTTTTGTTTATTTTTTTGTTAAATTAAGCTAATACTAGATAATGAATTAGCATTTCAAATAAGACTGTTTTGTTTCTTCATGATAAATCACAAAGGAGGAATTGCCTCAACAGAAAACCCAATTAAAACCTGCTGCCATGATGGCTCAAGGGTTTCCTCAATGCTTGATTAACACTCTTGTGCCCTTTGACTTCCAGTTAGTAGGTATTTAATATATTACCCCATTTACACCCAGCTTCAGGAGTGCATTATAATGAGGCTCATTCACAGGTGTTGCCTGGGCTATAAGGGGAAGAGAAACTCAGCTGCTTTTCTGGTAAAGTCAAGATGAAGGGCTGTAGACCTGCAAGGTGGTGAGACAGCTGGTACCAGTTTTTTCTGTTCTTTGGTGTGCGTAATGGCTCCCAATTAATTTTTCAAGCTTTGCCTTAAACTGGATGTTGCAAAATAAAAGTGAAGTTACTTTCAAGAACAAGCTTTGCCCTTGAGAGTGCTAGATGGAAAGAAGCTGGTCGACTAGTTGTGTGAGTTGGCTATGTTTTCATGTACTTCTACACTGAATTTGTGCACTTGACAATGGTACTCCTCAAGAGATAATGTTTGCATTGTAAATTGACCATTATGTACATATGCTAAACTGGATAAATATTTCTTCAGAAATACCAGAGGAGAGAACTGGGTCTTGCCAGCATCTTTAATGTTTACTGCTGCCTCCATCTGCTGCTGTTTTTCGCTCTTGCGATCCAGTTTGTTTTGATTCTTATTCCCCTTTTATGCTAATTGTATTTATGCTCTGCTCTTATTGATGAGGAAAAAGTTGATATAAGCCAGCAAGGAACTTGCTTTTTATGTATGTCTGTTTGCTTTAGAAATGTGTGTGCATTCTATTGTACTTTTTGTGTGTTTCTCTGATCTTGATCTTGGAAATTGTGAGGTAAATTAGGAGAAAAACCACAAACCTGTACTGAAATCCATTAATGCCAAGAGAAACTGGATTTTGTTAACAGTTACTGGTTAATTTAACCAGATATTTTATAGACTTCTGTCTCTAGAACATGTTGTCTGTTGATTTGTATCTTTTACTCAACAAGCCTTAAATGAATTTTGTGAGAGTTACTGGGTGCTGGGCTCTGTAACTGTGTGTGGGGAAACAGTCTATTGTTCTTGGCTTTTGGTCCGATGACTGTTTTGATGGCTTCATTTATTTAAGAAACTTTCTTGAGGTAGTAGGTTCTCATACCCAATGGTCTTTAGTGTGAGAACATCCCGAAACCTAGGTGACACTGAGGTAATTAATGTACTTCCCAGGAAGGAAGACATCTTGCCAACAATGCAGTCATACTTCACAGTAGACAATTAGCTCAACAAATAGGTGCAACCAATGTACTCAGTGACTCAAGAATGCAAAGTGGAAAAAGATACAGCTATGAGGTCTTTTGGGTATTTTAGCACACATCCTTCAAAAATCAATTCCATACTTTTGCAGCACAATTTTTTGGTATTAAGTACACTCTGTCTGGTATCTTTTGAATGAGATAAGACTAGAAATGAAAAGAGAAGCAGTAATAGAAATAGGGCTAAGTGGTTTGATACCCATGGATTTGGAGGCCTGAATCAACCTATAATTTCCTAAATTATGTGGTTGTTTGCCTTTGTTTGCTATAGTGATTTGTCATTATATATTAGGAACTGTATAGCTTTAGGAAAAATAATGGCCAAAACTGAAGTCTCAAATTCTGTTGAAAATTCATGGAAATATCTCAGGTTTTTATGTTGTACCAGGCAAGAAGTGAGGGAGTAGAATATGCCTGAAAGCTTCCTCGGGGTTATATGAGGTGGTAGTTATTGTAGATGGCGTAATTTATGTTCAGCATTATGTAAGCTTATTAAATTTTGTTACTAAAATCTAGTTCTTTTCTGCATAATACTTAATGTTACAGGAAACTCTGTTAAGCCATCCTTCTATCCAAATTTGCTGCTGTATTCCAGTGTGAAACACAGCAGCTTATAAAGTATTTAGGGTGTACATAGAAATGAGGTTCACTTTACATTATGACTCTACACAATTTATCTGATATTTATGTTCAAAAGCAGTTCTACAATACATGATTTTAGGAATAATTTTTTTTTTTTTCATGGACATTTCACGAGAGAGGACTTCAGAAGTACTAATTTGCACCATATCCCTCTGTGGAGTGAATTTATACAGCTCTGCTTGAAGTTGATAGACCTGTGATGAATTTTGTTTTCTGGGACCTGTGGCCACAAAGCCAGAAATTCTCAGAAATTTGAATTGTATTGCAAATTTACTCTTTATCTTGCAGAGAGGCTCATATTTCATGGTGAGTGGATTGTCTGAGTACTGCTTCAGAAAAAGGTGGCAGTCCAGGGGCTGGCTATTGGACTGCTATGGGATTGTTATGTCTCACAGCACAGAAATACAGCCAACAGTTAGAACAGACCTGTAGTTTAACCATTTTCAATACATGGTGCTGATGCTGAGCAGTGTATATAAAGTATCTTCTCTGGAGTGTCTTTCCAAGAAGCCTTTGCCAGGGAAATATCAAAATGATCCAGGGAAGATGCTTTTAGGAAGAGATCTACTTAAAATCAGAGTGTGGCAATACAGATTGTTCTTGTTTCAACTGGGTACCCCAAGGCATCTTAGCCTTGATCAGAAAGTCTCCCAGCTACCTGTTTGGAGATCATCTCATATCATCTCATAATCATATAGTACCACATCCTGATCTCATACCAAATGAAATACTGTTTTCTTTTGCTCACTGTCTGAATTCTTCAGGAATGTTTTATGGAAGGGCTGGCAATGGGCAATTCTGTTTGGCTGATGTGGCTCATCACAAGCTATGTATTGATGTGATCTACGTGGAAGGAGGAGGCCTGATCAAATTTTCTTCTTGCTGTGTTCTCTGGCGTAAGGTGCTATATTTGGGAACTGCCTTTCCTATCTGCTGACTCATCTGTGTCTTAAAATAAAAGAATGTTAGGCTTTTTTTAGATCAAGGAAACTTGTAATTTTTATAGTACTTGGCATCTCTTAGAAACAGAAGCAATTCATAGTATCACAGAATGGTTTGGCTTGGAAGGGACCTTGAAGATCATCTAGTTCCAACCCCCTTGCCATGGGCAACAACTAGACAAGGTTGCTCAAAGCCCCGACCAGCCTGGCCTTGAACACTTCCAGGAAGTGGCAGTCACAGCTTCTCTATGGAACCTGTGCCAGTGTCTTACCACCTTCACAAGAGTCTCTTCCTAATATCTAGTGTAAATCTACCCTCTTTCAGATTAAATCAATTCCCCTTTGTCCTACCACTACATGTCCTTTAAAAAGTCCCCTTCCAGCTTTCTTGTCTGCCCCTTGCAGATTGAACAAGCCCAGCTCTCTCAGCCTGTCTCTATAGAAGAGGTGCTCCAGCCCTTTGATCATCCTCGTGACTGTCCTCTGGACTCATGCCAGAGGTCCACATCCTTCTTATACTGGTGTCCACAGAGCTGGATGCAGTACTCCAGGTGGAGTCTCACAAGAGCAGAACACAGGGGCAGAATCCTCCCTCTTAACCTGCTGGCCACATTTCTCTTGATGCAGTCCTTCATACAGTTGGTTTTCTGGGCTGCAGGGGTACACTGCTAGCTCGTGTTGAGCTTTTCATGAACTAACACCCCCAAATCCTTCTCCTCAGGGCTGCTCTTGATCCAGTCTCACCAGCCTGTACTTGTGCTTGGGATTTTGCTGACCCATATGCAGGACCTTGCACTTGGCCTTGTTAAACTTCATAAGGTTCACCTTGGTTCACCTCTCCAGCTTGTTCAGGTCCCTCTGGGTGGCATCCCTTCCCTCCAGTGTGTTGACTGCCCCACTCAACTGAATGTCATTGGCAAACTTGCTGAGGGGTGCATTCAATCCCACTGTCCATGTCACCAACAAAGGTGTTAAACATTGCTGGTTCCAATACCCAGTACCTCTATGAAGTACATGTTTATCAGTAAATAAAGCAGACCTTTATTGTGGTCTTGAGGGCAAGTTGGCCTGATATGGGTTCTGTCTGTGGGGCTATATACATGTCTGTCCCTTCTTTCCGTCTTCATCCATACTGCATATGAGAAGCATGCTCTGTGATGTCCTTGTGTTGTCAGGGTGACATGAGCTATAATTGGGTTAGGCAGCATGGTAACAAGAAGTATCATGAGACAATGCTCATACCTGTACCCTGGCTGATTCTCTAGTATAGACATATCTCATGCTCCAGAGTAATTTATTCAGTGACACCCACCTTCTGCTACTCCTGTGTTCACACCCAGATCTTCTGTCCAGATCTCAACAAACTTGACTTTCAGCTGTGTGTCTGGAAGAGTTTTTCAGGCAGCTGTGGCTGGAGAAAATAGCCCTTATGGTCAGGGTGTATTGGAAGAAGCCGTGGACTCCAACCCCATTTTTGGCTATATGTAGCCAGAGGATGAGGTCTTTGCCTGTTTGACTTTACCAGTTGTACAGAGGGGGTCACCTTTCCCTCCTTAAGATACTTGCCAAGGACTTACAAAGGTTTCCTGGCCTGACTTATTATTAAATGAATAAAATAATTAACTCCTTAATTGACACACTTTTCAGAAGCCTGCACTTTCATATTTTCTTCTGTGTCACCTGTGCTTGTTTAATTCATTGCTGATTGAGAAAGAAATTGCTCAGTTGCACCAAGACTCTCCCTGAATCCTGGAAGTATTGAAGTTGTAAATTATCTGGTCCAGGCTGCTGTGAAGTTATAATTGCATTTTAAGAGCTGACTGGATTACCACAGAGATGTCTTCCGTTAAGCATTAACACCTTCCTCAGGTGGAAAGGTCACAATGCAGCATTTCTTACTGCTTTTCTCTGTCATTGTCTCTGTTCTTAGATCCTGTGTGTTTGAATTTTCAGTGATGAGGGCAAATATATTTACAGGCGTATCCATTTTTAAATCTTGTAATGACATGCAATACATGTGGGATTCTTTTGAAAACATATACACTGATTTGTGTTAATTTTTTCTTCTCTAGACACATGAAGGAAGTATATATAAATACTGTGGATTAGTGCCCCTTCATATTTTGTGGTGTTCAGACATCACTACGGATCTTGCATGGTAGACCCCATTTCCAGTGGCTCAGGAGATAAATGCTAGAGAATCTGGGGATAAGTATTATAGTGTTTGTACATCAGGAGGAATATGTAGCCATGGTAACCTAGGACCTAGTTTCAAAGCTGTGAAGCAGGTGCCTTGTTAAGAACATGGTGACTTCTTAGGACCATGGAAACTGAGCCAGATAACCAGAGTTAAGTCTGTCTTGAGCACATCTATAACTTGCAGTCACATCTTGAGATTGCAATGGGCATCTACCATTGAATAACTGTCCTAAACAGTGTTTATTGTAACGATGTTTTTTAAAAGGCTAAATCAAATTCCTTCAAACTGGCCCATGTTGATTTTGGGGTGGTAAAAAAGCTAGCAAGTCTGGTACCATTAGCAGCTACCTCATAAGGGCTATTAGAGGATAGGCGTCATCTTGGAGAAGAGGGAAAAAGGATAAGCGTGATGCCTAATTTTTAAAATGGTTGAAGAAAACTGAAAGGGAAGTAGAAGTAGAAGATCTGGAAAAGAGCCAACAGACACTAGAAACATAACTAATTGTCAATATCATGCTCTTGCTTGGGAGAGATACCATTCTAAACAGGACAGTTGTGTACAAGGTAATGTTCCTCTAGGCGATGTTGAGGCATTGCTGAGCTCTTGTTTACCCTTGAAATGTCCAGGAAGAGTGTGTTGGAGATACAGAGGTAGTAAAACTAAAGCTTTCAGAAATATGTTCTTCTTGTGATCTAAACACAGCCAATAACTCAGCATCACATAGCTGTTCACTCACTTCCCTCTTCCTTTTCCCTCTGGATGGGATGGGGAGGAGTATCAAAAGAATGTAAACCCCAGACTGAGGTAAGAACAGTTAAAAACTAAAGTACAGTATACTACTACTAGTGCTAATGATAAAGAAAATAACAAGGGGAGGGAATATAAAACAGGGGAAAGACAAAAAAACAATACACAGCAATGATGCACAATACTATTTCTCACAACATGCTGACCGATACCCAGCCCGATCTGAGCAGCAATCTGGACCTTCTGGGTGACGCCCCAGTTTATATCCTGGGCATGTCGTGCTGTGGTATGAAATACCTCTTTGGCTAGTTTGAGTCAGGTGTCTGTCTCTGCTTCCTCCCGGCTTCTTATGCCTCTCCTCACTGGCAGAGCGTGAGAGACTGAAAAGTCCTTGTTGGGGGTAAGTGCTACTGAGCAACAACCAAAACATCAGTGTGTTATCAGCATTGTTCTCAGACTAAAGCCAAAGCACAGCACTGCACCAGCTACTAGGAAGAAAAATAACTCTCTCTGAGCTGAAACCAGGACAGTCCTTCAAAGGAAGTATGCAGAAATTTTTCTGTGTTTAAAAAAGTAACTGAATTGGAGCATAGTATTTCAAGACTTTTACAAAAATGGTGATAATCCATTAACATTGCAGAGAACAAGACATACTGAACAGCAAGAGTTTGTCTTGAACAATAGGGACTATTTATTTCAACTGTGAATTTAGCTATACCACTAAACATAATGTTCTTAAAATTGCTATTAAAAAAATAAAATCTTTAAGGTAGATCACATCTGTCAGGTTGTGTTCTATACATAGTCTTATGTGTGGTTTTTTTTTTTCCCTTGGCTAACTCCCCAAGAGCCAATGGGAGAAAGACATGCTTCAAAATCCCCGAAATTACATGCTGAGGTGCTGATCTGTGAAAGCCCCATACAGGATAATGGGATTTAAATAACTAAAATACCCTTGAGAAGTATGGGTATGAGGCCTTCCAAGATTTTAAAACAATTGAATAGCCCTGGATTAGAGCATAAATTGTTTCTATGTTTTGTGAAAATAGAGCTCATAGAATGCTGAATATCTCAGTGAGCTGCTCCAGCCCCTTTAGGTTCACCTCTGCCTCCTAAAGCACTTCTGCAGCATAAACTATGCTGTCTTCATCCCTGGCAGTTTGCAGCATGGCTCACCTGCACTGTTTAGAAGTGTGCACACCCTCCATTGGAATAATTTGTGCTGGTAGCCTCTGTGTTCTTGGTGATTAATCAGTCCTATGTGTACCTGGGTCAGCCTCAACTCCTGATTGTTTTAAGGGAAAAGGGAAGAAACATGAAAGGTGTAAACTGGGAATTCTGTATTCAGAAAGTCAAAAGGGCACACGCTTCTGCGATATTTGCTGGCAAGAAAATTAAGCAAGCAAGCAAAATCAATTACCCATGTGATAGCTGCTCCTTGGATTCAAGGGTAAGTCGACAACTTTCTAAAATTAAAACAAATTAAATGCATGCAGCCTAAATCTGATGAAAGGACAGGTTGCAGGCTACACACATATATCAAGGACATGTAATTTATTTGGTTTATTTAACCTAAGGAATATAAAGAAAGAATCTCCATAAACCGTGGAATTTCATTCCAATGATGCTATTTTTACAGAAACCGAGTCCTGCTTACATGTATCATTTTGAGATATTTAAATCTTGGGATGCTTTTCAATTCCACTGCAAGTTTTGAAAAATATAATCATAAGGCCTTCTCTCTCAAGCCCTACAATGATATTATCGGTTTCCCTTTATTGCTACTTTCTGTTCTTGGGGATGGTAGCATACAGAATTAATATCTGTCTTGATGTTCTGGCTTTGTTACTTAGTGAAAATCTCTCTCATCTGCCCGGCTAGTTTTTGTTCTTGAAGATCCTAAGAGACCAGTTTCTTAGGAAACATGAAAGTGAGATTTTAATTATATCCTTTAAATTGTACCTGGCTATTAATGCCCTTTAAACTCCTAAAGAAATATCATGTTCTTGGAGTCTTTAGACTACATCAGGCAAATTGCTGCAGTAACATCAAGCTGTTTGAAAGGTTCAGCTCTATTACCTAGACAATAATTAATGAAGTGCTAGAAACTACAGACATACCACTTTTTGCAGTCCGCTTGATATCGCTAATTCTACAACTATGTCTAGGATGGTGGTGCCAAACTAATGGGAATTTAGGAGAAACCAATGTGGTTTAAGATTATGAGTTGAGTAGGGTGGTATGGTTAGGACCCCTGTGCTCAGGCTCTGCTTGCTTTCCTCCCACAATTGAAGCAGTGATGAATGAAGTAGATGTTGTGTTTAGTCCTCCTGAGTGAATCACAGGCTGTTAGCAGTGACTTGGAAGAAAAATAACCAACCAGAAATAACTGGATTACTGACCAAGCTCAAAAGTCCTGTAAGTATAAAGGCTGACTGTCTGTCACAGGGTTAATACTACAAATGAAGCTACTACTCTGCTATTGCAGTCCCGTCCGTCAGTTCACTTTCATGATAAACTTTGCTTGTACATTCGTCTGGAAAGGAGCAGACCACCTTTCTGAGGTCATGTGTTAGAACTTTTAATGCACAAATTAGAAGTTACATGTGCTGCAAAAAACACAGTGGGAGAGCAAGTTTCTCTTTTGAAGTGAAACAAGTGGATTGGCTAAATGGTGGCACTTCACTTTTGTGATGAAAAGTCATCTGATTGCTGCTGCAGCCAGAGTGGGGAATTGTTGCTTCTCACATTTTTTTTAGATACTACGATCCCCACCTTTCTGTGTTCATTCAGTTCTGCCTATGGACCTTTTTCTTGGCCCCTTGAACCTGAAGGAGAGGTCATGAGGCTGATGTGACAGCAGTCTGGAAGCTTGCAGCGCTACCCGCTACCCTGGCTTAGAAAAGCTAAGGCTATAAGCCTCTTGGCTGGATATGTGAGGAAAGGAATGAGCAGTTTTGGGAGTTTAGAGTGGATTTAAAAAGAAGATAATCTTAATTTGGGATTTTGGAGGTGAAAGACTGAATCCCTCTCCAAAAGAAGTACTGCTGTTTGACATATAATTATGTAGATGTAGGTAGATCCAT
This sequence comes from Melopsittacus undulatus, assembly GCF_012275295.1. Lineage (NCBI taxonomy): Eukaryota > Metazoa > Chordata > Aves > Psittaciformes > Psittaculidae > Melopsittacus > Melopsittacus undulatus. The sequence continues at coordinate 94,563,364 of NC_047527.1, read as the reverse complement.
ACAAGCCTATGTGAGGATGCTCTGATGGAAAAGTGTTGGGTTAGGTGTGTATTCACATGTGCAGCTGTTAAACTGTTATATCAGTTTAAATTCATACCTTGGATTAAATAGAACACATTAGGTCTTGCACATTTTGGTGAGCTTATAATGAAGCCTCATAATTGTTAATGGTAGTCATCAGTATCAGTTATGGTAATCGTCCTGGTAAGCAGTAGTGTATACAGAAATGCTAAAATACAGCTATCAGCAAGCTTCCATGTTAGAAACTTTTGTGCAAGGGTTGGCGCATCCACAGGCTTATACCCTGTAAATTGAGGAGGATTTTGAAAGGAGAAGCATGTTTACAGGTGACCAAGCATTTCAAGTAATAGTGAAAAACATTCAGATGAAAATATGTAACCTAAAGACAAGAGCTGTTAAACAACTGCTGAGGATCTGAACTTGATTGTTAAACAAGGTATGTGAATCTCTGTGCTCTGGGGCAAAAGCTATTTCAAACTGATTGAAGGAGAGAAAAAACCTCAGTAGCTGAGCATCATGTAGCAGTCAAGTATGGACTTTATTGAACCTTTCTCTGAAGTGCTTATAGACTGGGACTTGCTTCCCATGCAGGTCTAGATGAACTGCTTCTCTGCTGTATGCTGGACATTTCACTGTTCCTGTATGGAACTTCTAACAGCATGCATACCTGTATTTTACTGCATTCAGCATCTTCTAGTCTACATATAGTTTGATTGTTTTCCAAATAAGCCTGGGCTTGCTGCTCATTCTGATTCACCATTATAAACCTAATCGTTTGATGCTCTTACTAAACAGACACTGTAGGAGGCAATTGGTGAATATTTTAAAGGAAGTCACTGAAGGATTCCAGGCTATCATCATTGATTCTTTGGGATATGATTGTGCCAGTCTCCCTTCCCCAACCCCCCAGCACAATCTCATAACAAACATTATTCAAAATCAACCAACACCCCATACCCAAAAGTCATATCCTCAATTGCTGAGAATTTTGAATATTTGGTGTCTTTAAAATTTTCCAACGTAAAAATTTCAGTGTTTCTTTCAGCATGAGGAAGACCGTGTATTACACATCTTTATCACAATAGCATCTTTGACAGCATGTTGACTCAGGTATTATTTGATGGCTAATGTGAAGGTATCTATTTAGTTGAGTTTGTAGTCCTAGAGTCCTTGAACATGCCATTAAGGTGCATCCATATGCTTACAAGTGTAAAAAGGCCAGACAGGCTTTTCATCATGTTCACAAATTGCTCTGGCTACCACAGTGTGTCAAGAATGTGCAAGAGAGCATGAGAAATGCAGTTATGCTTTTTGCTTCTGTGGCACATCTTATTATATTTGTGATAAATGTTGGCAGGTTTCCATGGTTAGGGAGCTGTTCATGACCACTGTCTAGCCTGCTGCTATTTCTATGGATGTTACCATGGGCACTGATGGAAGGAAATTCATATTGAATGGAAAACAATCATGGAGAAAAGGCAGGAGGCAGAAAGTGAGGGACAGTGATAATTGTGTGAGGCGTCAGGACAGTCTTATAACTGCGGAAGAGCTGTGAAGCTGTAATGGTGTTGCATGGTGCAGAAATATTCAATATATATATGCTGCAATTATGAAGGGTAGAGGGAAATAATTGTCCCAGCCCAAGAGCAAATCTGTCTGTCATCCTAATCATCTGGGAGCTCTGACTCTTAAGCTCACAGGGCTATAATTAAAAAAACAGAATTCCATAAACAATACAGCGTGAGTGTGTGTCCATAATTCACTCCTTTAGGAGCAGGATGTCTATATGAAAATACAAATAAATATAAAATATTTAATAATTAAATATAAGTAATAAATTACATTTGTGTGCTGCATGGAGCATGTTATCTGGCAAGTACTACAGCACCCAGACAGCTTCACTGATGTGGGCAGCTGTTTTGTCCTCATCTCTGCTAGCACATTTGAGGAAGACTAAAAAAACCCTCAAATGTTCCCATTCTCCCTTCCCTCCCCCCAGGAAAAAAAAGTAATCCATGGAAACTATCAAGCTTCTTGTGCACTCTTTTGATCCTGGTGCTGCTGTGCAGTGTTGATTTCCCATTCTACATAGTTCTGCTTGTATCTGAGATATAGGATGCAGAAACCTTATGGCCATGGACCTTGGCAATTCCCATAGGCACAAGCGATTCTCGTGTGATTTGGTGTATTGAAAGTATCAAGGTCACAGTCTAGGATTTCTGGTGAGCTCATTTTCAAGGGTAGAAGTTCATGTTACTAAGTTTCAGTTCCAAACTGCCCCTGTCTTTCATAGCCAGCATCTCTTCTGCCTTCTGCTTTTCCACTGGTGTCATCTTTGTTTCCTGACTCAAAAGCAGACCACCCTTTTGTGATGTGCCAGGAATGAGAGCATGTCCTTCTGAACACTTCTCATATGAGCTGTTGTGAAGAATATGAACTATCCAGCGGATATATACAATTTGGTTTATTACTTTCATGTTTCTGTGCTTCCCTTTTTAGGGAAGGAGAAGTACTGGAAATTCGAGTTTTTAATGTGGAATCTTGGAACAACATTTGCACTCTTCAGTATAGCATCTTTTTTTTGTTTTGTTTGGTTTTGTTTTTTTTCTCTGAAGAAGTGTTTTTGACATACTGCCCTTCTTATTAAAACTTCCCATAACAGGAACTAGTCAGTATGGATCAGTGAAATCAAGCCAGTACTTACTTTGATGGCTTTTTCTCTAATTTAGTTTTAGGAAATGGAGGAGAGAAGATTGCTTTTCTAGTTGGAAACTATGGTGGCATCTTAATAGGCCAAAGGAGATAAAAATATTTATGTTTACTTTTCAAGTCTGAGTTTTTGTGAGAAATAAGATTTGGTGCTTCTTTCTGTTAAACATGTAAGCATAGTTCTGTGTGTACACTGAGGGAAAATAAGGCATTTTTGCCATGTTTCAGTCTAAGGGCAATAGGGGGAATTTTGCCTTGAGAGGTATCAAGTAACACTGTAGCAATCTTCATACTTGCTGGTGTAAGATGGGGTAGGTGCTCTCAAGATTATTTTTAGGAGTGCTGTAGACTTCTCATGTGAAATGTTTCTTATTGGTTTCCTGCTTTTACTTCACATTTACTTGCTTTATTGCTACTTGTTTTTCCTATTATATTTGCTCATCATCCAGTGTATAAAAAATGACTCTTGAGATCAAGTCCCAGTCCTCAATGGTCATAAAAATGTGTGGAAAGAGAAAAGAACCCAGGCATGTCTGAGTGCACAAGTGAGGAGTGAGAAAGTGACTTTTTTTATGATTCCTTTTCAGACCAAAACACTTTCATATCAGTCAGTAAGGGCTGGGACACTAAATCTTTTTCTTCACACTGGGAAACCAGCAGATGGAGGATGGAGGCCCAGTGCTCCATGTGCACTGGGAGTTCATGACTCCTCATTCTCTGTGACACTTGCTCAATTAGCCTTTGCCACAGTAGAAGTAATGCTATGGAAGGGGCGTGTAATGAGTCAAGAAAGTAAAAGAGAAACTGAAGGGAAACAAAACACTGTGGAATGGAAAGAACTGGAGTTTGCATTGGGCAGGTTACTTCTGACCATAGCAAAGGGAGATTAGTCCTGGTGTTTTGCAAATTATCATAGGGAGAAATATCAGTAAACCTATAATACACTTTATATAGTTTCAAAAGAAGTAGGTTGCCTGGCAAAGGCCTTTTCAATCCTGCCAGCTCCCACAAAGACACTTTTCTCCCTGTGGGGTGAGGCTCTGCCTCTTGCATAATGGAAGGACTTCCTAGGATGATTTTGGGGTAGGAAAAGTTTTATTGTATAAGCATATTTTTTCTTATGCATCTTTCAGAAACACTTTTAATAGTAAGGGACTCTGACAACAAGGAAATTAAAGAACCTTCTTAAATGGTATGGTTCTGAGCTAATGTATCACTTGGTTTGACCATCGAGTTGTGCCATGCCCCTAGTGTCTCTCTCCTGTTGTGTAGGTGCAAAGCAGTTCTACAATATACATTGTCTCCTTTCTTGTCACATGTCAGAGTAGTGGGAACCTGTGTTTGCTCAGCATCCAGGGGCCATGGTGAATGTCCCACAGAGCAGTTATCCAGAGCCTGTACAAACTTTCTGATTCCTGGTTTCCCCATCCAGGCAAAACTATAGAGGTTTAAAAACTCCACTTCCAAAACTTAATCCAGAGCACAGCTTCTTCAAAAGTGCTTTTAGGTCTTTGTTTATTTATGTATTTAAATGAGGCTTAAGATCTAATGTGAGATAGGACTCCTTGATCCAAAAAGTAGTTTCCAGACTTGTGTTGCTAGAGACAGTAAGTATCTTCTGGTTTGGGTTTGTTTGGGTTTTTTTCCTTGGTTTGTGGTTATGAAGGACAAATGTGCTGGAATGTTACTGGATCTTTGCATTGTATTTGGTTAATAAAATGACTCTTGGTATTGTAATCACTGTAGTGCTTAACTAGAAACCTATATTCTGAATTATTATTTATTTTTCTTTCTCTTTGGATTTATAATGACCACAGTTGTAACTAGCAATAAATCACACATGTGGTCTCCCTCTGGGTCTGAGATGTCAACTCTTTCAACGTCAGATTGAACTGTGCTTGTAAAATATGATGTCTGTGCCTCTAGGAGAGATGGTAAATGCTTAGAAATTGTGTGGAGGGGTTCTCTTGGTAGTGGAAATACAAGCAAATAGGTTCTCTTTTTTCGTTTTGTCTTAACTGATTATGTAATAGTAGAGCCATATGTTATCCATTTTCTACCTCTTTGGAATTAATTAGAGCATGACAGTGCTTCCTGACTAATGAGGCAGACACATTTAGGTTCACATGTGGAAAGGTTTCTATCAATGTACGGATTTTTACACAGCAGCAATAGCAGTTGCTGCAGTGTGATCAATAGAAGAAACTTGCATTAAGATCAGCAGTTATGCAGGGTGATAAACAGAACTAATTGAACTTTAGAGGTTTTATAAACACAGACCCACAAATGGTCATAAATGCTGGTGGTGCATTTCTGTTACTAGAATATTTTTTTAATGATTATTTTAATGAGAGGTCTTAATGTGTGTGTCTCTACTACTTCATGTCCAGGATCTTCTAAATAAAGATGCTCCTCAGAGTAATCCTGATGTATAGACATACTTAAAACCTATTGGATTCAGAATATGGATTAAAGGGCTTGCAGAATTACTTCCTTTGCTACCTTCCTCTTCAACAGCCATCTTGAGCTTGTTGGGAAGGGGGGATGTGTTCTTCTCATGTCATAGTCTGAGGTCAGGTGCAGCAGTACTAGAGCTGGCAGCACGGGGCTGTTCTCAGTTGTGATAGACTGATGCTATTTGGTTTGCCAAGGCCACACTGCAGAAACTGCTTCATGTTATGCTTATTAATTTTTTGTGTCTTTCAAATTTATTTATAATACAATTTTAAATTGTGGGAGGCAACGCATTCGTGCTTTCTGGTTTGTGGGCCAAGAGAGGTGCTAAGTTTCAGTCCCAAAGCACACTGTTGCATGACCATCAGTCTGTATCCATGTTAAGAAATGTGTTATGTCAACTTCCTGTCCTTTTCTTGCTTACAGTGCAACTAGAGCTGTGAAGACAGACAACTTGAAGAACAAAATGTGTATACTAAAGGATTTATTTTCTGGAACAGGTTTTCAAGATATCATTATTCTAGTTAATTTACATCATAATCTATTCTTGGTTGCATGTATTTGTCCTGTTCCTGGCAGAGTTTGTACAATTGGAAAGCTTAGCAGTTTAATTCTTGTAGAAAAATGTTTGAAGTGCTCAGAGAAGGGCCAGAGAGAGGTGGAAAAGAGGAATGTAAAAGTGACTGCAGAGCTAACAAACATTTGCAACACAGGGCACTTTGCCTGTGAGCCCAGTTTGTAGTACCATGGCCCTGGACTTAAAATGACCACAGTGAAGGCAAATCACTCAGTGAACAGGTATGGTGACCATGGGGTCTCTGGGGCTGAGTGTGCACAGTATTGCAAGATACTGTCACTTCTGCAAGATGTGTGCTGTTGTGACACTGTTGTGCTTGATGTGCTGTTGTGGTTGTACTGCGCTGACCCTAGGGAATTTGTGTGAGTGACACTGGGTATTGGTGTTGGGAAGTGGATGTCTATACTATGTTGGAATATACAGTGTGTGTGTATATACATGCTGTCATCTTGATTTCATAATGATAGCATTACCTTCTGTGCCTCTCTTGCTTCATGCTTGTGTGTTGTTGCTCTAAATACATGATATTTCTGTCCTGTTCTGTTTTTTCTGCCTCGGTGGTTAATCCCTCACCCTGGACGACTGTTGCTAGTGTGTGGGTGGGTGGGTGGCAGGGAGCAGTTGTCTGCCTCAGTGCAAAGATCAGATTAAATAGGTGACAAAGTGCATTACAGCCATAAACAGCAGGACTTTACAGATACATGTGTTTGTATGTGATGAGGAGCCTCTCTAAGGTTGTCTTATACTTGAGGGGTGAGACTCATGTGCAAGTTGTCTAAATGTTAGTCAGTTGCTTAAGCTTTGGTAGTGGAAGAATGTTAGCTCTTTGCCTCTGTATGGTAAAAGAAATCCAAACACAAAACAGAAAGTGAAGCTCACAGAGTCAGACAAAATAACAGGGTATGAGGCTCATGGCTTGCCAGGAGATGCTGTAACTTGCAGCAGAATGTATGAATATACAGGAAAGTACTCAAAGCATTCCTGGGTATAAGACAATGGTTGTCAGCACAACTTTTTCTTCAGTGCTATTGGAGGTAAAGATTTGAACCTCGTACTGATCTTTCCTAACAGTAGTTTATTGGATGAATTTTTTTATTTCAGAATCCCTCTCCCTCCAAAACCAAAACCCCACCTCAAAAATATAGAGGAAGCAAACAAATAAAAAGCCCAAAACAAACCAACAAAGAAGTGGTGCTGGTGGGGAACATTATTGCTGATTCCTTCCAAAGGAAGAGCATAACAAGCCATGCTGTGGTAGAGGAACATTCTGCCATTTCTGTGCTAACAGGCTACACAGTTACCAGGAAGCTGTGTGACACTTCTCATTTTATACCTGACAAATTTCAGGACACATTGTTGTGCCCTAGAGTAATAACAACATCTTAACACTTCTTTGCCTTATGACACTCCCTTAGCCAAAGCAGTGTTTCAGCTGACTGTGTTTTTACAGAGTGTCAGGCAGTACCCCTGCTTGCCTCATCCAATTTGGGATGATAGCTTTTGGCATCCGTCTTTCAAAAAAGGCTGAGCTCTCTTCGTAGAGTCTGTTATTATTTTCCGCCTCCTCTTGGCTTGTGTTCTTCACTGTTTATCACTATTTCAGTTGTCTCCTTTCCAGCTTCTACTTAGCTGTTCTTTTCGGCTACCCTCTTGACATGTTAAAAAGGAGTAAACCCATCTATGTTACAGAAAGAAAAGTTAAATTTAATAATGCAGGCAGATCTGCTTATACAAGCTTTATCATCTGGTCCATCTCACCTGTCACCACCAAACTCTGTTGTATGATACTGCTTCTTAGGACAGCCCCTACCTGTGTTCCCTGAAAGCTCTGATTAGAAAGGAAAAAACCATGGAGCAGAAGTGTGCAAAATGCTCCTGTGGGATAGTCACCTGGGGCTGTGTTTCTAGAGGTGTTGACAGAGCTTCTTTATAGAGAGTGAAAAATATGTCAGGGGGGCTATTGGCTGGCTAAACACCTCTTCACCTGACAGCAGTGAAAATGCCTGGGCTTCGTGGTGTTGTTTGGCTCAGATGTGTCAGATAAAAATATGCCCAGTGAGGGTGTCTGTATCCACTTCTGCTGGAAGAAATGGAAAGCAGCTTCCACAGAGGTCTCATCCTTCCTGGCACCCCTTGGGAGATTAGGATTGTCAAATTGAACAGAAGACTTATAAACTAGTGGAGAGTACAGTTAATTGGGAAGATTTATAAGCTTGTTAGCAGGAATGTTTCTTAATTTAAAATGTCAATGTATTCCCCGAAGGGAGACATCACTTCTTGTTGAAGCTTCTTAATTGGAGTGGGCTAATTTTCAGTGTTGGAAGTAATAGTAATAATACTAATAAAAAATCCTTCAGCCTCAACTGGGAAGAGAGCTGTTTGAATTTCACCAGCTGTAAAAGTGTCAGGAACACTGTTTTTAGCTTTCTTTCCTGAGGCCACAGAGGAGACTAAAAGGTAAACAGCAGCACTGGGCAATAGTGGGAAGGTGTTTTCTTCAAATCTTTTGCCTATAGCTGATATAGAAATCTCATAACTTTTACTGCCCCTCCCCCCTCCCACCCCTTCATTTAAACTGTGAAATGGTCTCATACTGAAATAGCTTCAAACATGTATACTTTGATAGGTTGCAGTTCTAGTACTCATAAGCTGGGTAAAATTTAGATATCTTTCTTGAAATGGAATTATGTGTTTGCATGGAAAGCAATAAGATTATTCAGTTATTTTTTAATGCTTTGAAATATCACCAAGGATCAATTTCTGCAATCAGGTCATGTCAATGGAAGTATTCTATATGTGATTTTAGTGTCCTTTATCTGTTTGAATGGCATAATGGACTGTCGTCCCATATTTCTTCTAATAAATTTGCTGACTCCTTAGTTTTCTAACTGTTACCGTAGGCCTTTGTTCCTATCTGCTATATTAGAATCATAGAATAGTCAGGGTTGGAAAGGACTTTAAGATCATCTAGTTCCAACCCCCCTGCCATGGACAGGGACACCTCACACTAAACTCTGTCCAGCCTGGCCTTGAACACTGCCAGGGATGGAGCATTCACAAATTCCCTGGGCAGCCCATTCCAGTGCCTCATCATCCTTACAGTAAAGAACTTCTTCCTTATATCCAATCTAAACTTCCCCTGTTTAAGTTTGAACCCATTACATCTTGTACTATCACTACAGTCCCTAATGAAGAGTCCCTCCCCAGAATCCTTATAGGACCCCCTTCAGATCCTGGAAGGCTGCTATGAAGTCTCCACGCAGCCTTCTCTTCTCCAGGCTGAACAGCCCCAACTTTCTCAGCCTGTCTTCATATGGGAGGTGCTCCAGTCCCTGATCATCCTCATGGCCTCCTCTGGACTTGTTCTAACAGTTCCATGCTCTTTTAATGTTGAGGACACCAGAACTGCACACAATACTCCAAGTGAGGTCTCACAAGAGCAGAGTAGAGGGGCAGGATCACCTCCTTTGACCTGTTGGTCACGCTTCTTTTGATGCAGCCCAGAATACAGTTGGCTTTCTGGGCTGTGAGCACACACTGAAGCTGGCTCATGTTCATTTTCTCATTGACCAGCACCCCCAAGTCTTTCTCCTCAGGGCTGCTCTGAATCTCTTCTCTGCCCAACCTGTAGTTGTGCCTGGGATTGCTCTGACCCAGATGTAAGACCTTGCACTTGTCATGGTTAAACTTCACATATTAGGGAAGAGCAACATTCTTCATGCATGGACAGACACATGATTCTGGAGTAGAGAGTCATCTAAAGTCCTTCTGATGCTTTAGACTGAGATAATATTTAGGAAGTACTTAACTGGCCATTAGTAATGGTGGAATAGCCTTCCTGACAGAAAGCAGTATTAAGCTGCTCTGTGCTACTTGAGTACTTGACTGTTGGTGGTGCAGAGCTTCCTGGTGAGCATTTTCAAGCTCTGTAAGCTGTGGTCACCACTGGAAAAAGCTCCTTATGGTTCCCAGTATGAGGAAAATGGGAATATAGCAGACTGTCCCTCCTATTGGAGGCCTTTGCAAACCTTATGAGCTTCAACAAAGCCAAGTGCTGGGTCCTGCCCCTGGTTTGAGGCACTCCCTGGTATTACTACAGCCTGGGAATGATTAAATTGAGCATACCGCTGAGAAGGGGATACTCATAAATGAAAGTTGAATGTATGTTGACAATGCGTGCTTGCAGCCCAACCAGAAAGCCAACTGTGTCAGGCCACATGAAAGGAGTGTGACCAGCAGGTCAAGAGAGGTGATTCTGTCCCTCTATTCTGGTGAGAACCCGCCTGGACTCCTCAGCACAGGAAAGACATGGACCTGTTTGAGCACGTCCTGAGGAGGGACATGAAGATGATCAGAAGGATGGAATCCCTCTCCTGAATTGGGGTTATTCAGCCTAAAGAAGGGAAGGCTTCAGGGCAACCTTATTGTGGCTTTTCAAGAATTAAAGGGGGTTTATGAGAAAGATGAGGACAGACTTTTTAACAGGTCTCATAGGGCAATAGTTTTATACTAAAAGAGGGTAGATTCAGATTAGACACAAGGAAGCAGGGCGGTGAAACATTGGAACAGGTTGCTCAGAGTGTTGTAGATGCCCCATCCCTGGGAACATTCTTGGTCAGGTTGCACAGGGCTTAGAGCAACCTGATCTAATAGAAAATGCTCCTGCTTGTTACAGGGGGGGTTGGACTAGGTGGCCTTTAAAGGCTGCTTTCAACACAAACTGGAAATTTAATTATTTTGTTTTTTTGAGTTGTGCTTTGTTTTGCCTTTTTTGTTTGTTTATTTGGTGGTTCTTTTGGTTTGGATGCACCTTATGAGCTCTGTTCTCAATTGCCTCTATGATTGGATCTTCCGTAACAATGAGCAGCCACAGGGTGTTGTTTCTTTTTCCTTCTCCTGGGAACAAATTCTTGATAATTGGCTGGGATCTCCTACTGTCTTGCCAGCCCCCATATCTGGCACAGGAGAACACTACTTCCTGCAATTACTTCTCTGCAACACTCTGATTAATCAAGAAGGCACAACTTCAGAGACCTCTGTGTGCATGAGAATGTGAGTTGTCAAATATCCTAAGCCTAAAGATTCACTTTCTGGATCTTCTTGTAACTGGAAGTGCCAGGCAGAGTTAAATGTGCTCCAGTCCTGTCAGCAGTTGCTGCCTGCATAAGATGAGGGGCCCATGAGAGCTGTGGCAGGCAAGGATCACAAGGGATGCAAGGGAGGATTTTGGATGGGAGCAAAGCAGGGGGTGGTGGTGTGAGATTTCCATGGCAACAAGGTGTCTGACTATAGGTCATCTGTGGCTCCAGTGCAGAAATAACTCCTCAAGCCTTCTGTAAATAAATATGTGCCTGGAGCTTGATCCTTCACTAGTACAAGTTCAGACTTGTGTGGTTGCTTTTAATATATGACTCATGCTGTGAACATATAGCCTGTGGAAAAAGAAAAAATAATTTACAGTTCCCTATTACTTTCTTATGTTTTGGGGAAATCTGTCTCTATTAAATGAGATTTTTTAGTTTTTTTTAAATACAAACATATGTTCCTGAAAATGTAATAATTTATAACATGTATGTTTGGTTTATGAGGTCTGCCACATCTGTCATGAAAATCTTCCATAACTTACAGTTCATGAGAGCAAGGGCAGAAGCATCTTAAATCAAATGTCTGTGAATTAAAAATTCTAACTTCTGGAGAACATTACCAATGTCAAATCCTATTTTGCATCATATGTGGTGTTTTTAAAAAATCTTAGACTCCACTGCTAACTAAGCTAATTTCTGAATTTGGAAATAAAACTGGAAAAATGATTATAAAGTGATGCTAACAGTCAAACCTATTGGAGTGCATAAAGTCTAAAGTATCTGACAAAAAATAGAGGGAAGCAGGAGAAAAGAATCCTATCTAGTTCTCTTTTCAGTGCTAGGACTCAGGTAGCTTTTCGTGTCAAACAATATTATTTTCTAAGCTTTTCAGTGTTGTAAATAGTATCAATTAGCATTATCTCTTTAGTTTCCTTGGCAACGAAGCCTATCAATTCAATAACAGTTTCAATAGCATGGAAAAGCACCAGCTTCCAGAGTTATGGACAGAAGTACATAAAGCAGGTAGGCTGGTGTCTATTGTCTGCAGACCAGCTGCATTTTTCTCTGATCCTTTTTATTTCGTGAGTTCCAAGGTGTGTGAGTAAGGACAAATTTCTTCAAACTGTGCTGTACTTGTGCATCAGTGGTGCTCGATGCTGACTCTAAAGTATCCTCAGATCCATGCAGCCCAGCTGTGAGGAAATTGGTATTTGAACTTTACAGCCTGAAAACCTTCTTTATCTTCATATTTTGGATTGGGTGTGTATTTGTTGGAGAATTGATCTGAAACATGCAACATCAAGGTCATGCCATCACTTGTTCCAGTGGGCAGAGGAAAGGGGCCTGGTTGCTCCTGCTTCCTCTACCCCTTTCCAATCTAAAGGGACAATGTGCAGTTTGGGTTTTCTGTCACTTGCAGCTTGCCTGAAAAAGAAATTCAGAAAGCCAATAGCAGTGGCCAATGGCTAATGTCCATAAGTTGTCCTACAGTCTCCACTTGTGAGGAAGATGCTCTGGAAGGTAGATGTATTCCTTTCAAATGTCTATAATACATATACTCCTATTTGATCTATTTATTTTTCTTAACTTTCTAGAGGGGCTTCTTTAGAGTCCTGCTGAAACTTCAGTCCAACTTTGTAAATATGCTTCTGTCTGTAGAAATGCTTACTTAATTTGCACTGCATTGTCAGTACCAAAGTAACAGTGAAGAGGGCAATGATGATATGGTGAGGAGTTACTGGAAAGGCTCTATACTCTTTTCAGGAAAAGCCTATTTTTCTTCATATAGTTTTTCTCTGTTTCTTCAAAGTCTGATAGCTCAATGTACTCTGAAGAAATACAGCATATATGGTGAAAACATGACTGTGTCATACTCATTAAGCACAGACAGAACTGTTGCTTTGATGTTTGTGTTCATTTAGATCCTTTAAAAAAGTGAAGGAGTGGCTTATATCAGGCCTCTTGAAATGGGTGCAGAAGGTCATGTGGGACCTGACCCAAGCTAACTGGAGAACGTGAAAAGTCATTAAACAAGACATGTATTGCATGCTTCACTTAGCTCTGATGACCACTGCTGTTAAATTCCAAGTTTCTCTCTTAGTTCTACCAGTCTCTAAGCCCATGAGCATTGCAAGCATGAGCAAAGTTTCTCGCAGGTTTCTGAGTTCAGAGTTTAGAAAAATAAGGTTGACGAGTCAGGCTTGCTCATGGTCATGAGTGCTGGTAATAGTACTCACCCCCTGAAGTAACAGGATGCTGTAGAATGAATCACTGGGTTTTTTTTGGACTCTGCTTTCCCCCAGACACTTCATGATTCAGTTCCTACAATTGCCATGAAGATGTGACAGAAACTCAGACTGATGGCCAGGGAAAACTTTAATACTCCAAACTAACAGAGTCCATGAACTTCTAAAATGTAAGAGTGTTCATAGTTTTGCTAATCTAAGTGTTGGAAGATGTTCAACAGTCTTTCAGCGCCATCACCTTAGTTGTAACGGGACTCCAATATGACACTTGCCTGTCAGGATTTGTGTAAGCACAAGAAAAAAAAGAAAGGTAGAAGTATTCAGTGTGTGTGCAGGTTTTTCTTCTCCTTCCCTGAGTGTAATAGATAACTAACTTTCATCTAGATCACCTGTCATGATCAAGTCTTCCCTTATGACTGTGAAAGCATTTTTTCCCCTCCTCTTTCACTTTTATTCCCCACCTTAATGTTTTTTCTTAGCAGAACTCAGCACAACAGATCTGAGTGCAGCCTCTTTGGTTTTATCATTCCTGTCTACTGACCATCACCAAGACAAACAGCAGTTACAGGGAATTGCATATAATGGATTCAATGTGTGTATGCTCAATGAATATACAGCTAAATGCAATTGCAAACAGACTATAGAGAGCATGAATGCTTGGCTGATAAATACGGGTGTCCCTCTTGTAATTGTGGTGCCCAGAATTAGGTTTTTGCATGTGCAGAATCTTAGGAGGCATTTGCACATATGATACTTAAACGTTCTCAACATCTGTACTGTTCACAAGGGTGTTGTGGGAGAAAGTGCAATTCTGACACCAAGTTAATTGGGCTATGAACAGAGTGATTTTAGGTATTTGGGAACATTTGGGAATTTATTCACAGACAAATTTCCATATACTTGAAGGTGCCAAAATTTGTGAATTTGTGAAAGTTCTCCCAAAATTCAAAGCAACTGGCAAAACCTAATGATTATTTTGAGATGAGGTGTGCTTAGAATGAACACCACTGACACTTCAGGTTTCTGCACTGCCTCTTTTGACAGGGAAGTGCAGTTTATAGGCAGTTGATCCAACAAGGTGATATTGACAAAAGCAATCTTAACATACATTTTCACTTGACACAGATACCATAGTGAGGGTACAATTCAGTGGTTGCTCCTAAGAAATAGTTACATATGAGTTAAAATGGGTCTTGACCTTCAGTGTGATCCATATGCTTAATTAACACTTTTTAATTGCTGTAGAAGTAGAGGGTGAAAGTCTGAGCAGCATAACAGCAAGTAACTCATTTTCTGTTGACCAAGTGACATAGAATTGTGTGTGTATCTATGTTAAAATAAAGGCTGCAGAAAGAACTTCGAACCAAATTAATTGAGCTAATATTTTTCATGCTGTTAAAGATGTGGCTCATGAATCAACCATCACAATACTCATTATTTCTTATAATTAGGACAAGCCACACACTGTTCTGGTAGGTTTAGATACCTAGTGATTTGGAAAAGAATTCAAAGGATACAAGCAATAATGAAGTTTTAAAGGACTTTTATGGCATGAGAAACAGATGTTTTTCAGACATGGCCGTAGAAACAGCTGGGATGAGTTCAAACGTGATGGTCCCAAGTCAAAAACACTTGGAAAACAGGAGGAGAGAAGTTCTGTGAGAATTGCTCAAACTCTCTTCCATTTTCACCAATGCTTAAAAAATATCTTCACTCTAGTAGCTTTGTATAATCTTTAATTTCCTTACATAATAAACATTATATAAACAATTATATACCACGTAAAGTCAGGACATATGCATTGAACTGATGTCATAAAGTGATTTTTTTTCCCCTTTTCAGGTGGTTTCCCTGTGAGGAAATAAAGTGGAATAATCTTATACCACATAAATATCAGTGGGAATATGTTAGGAGTGTAAGGACCAGAAGAATTGTAAGAACGTTAACTAATATCACATGTGAAATCTTTGCCCAGCAAATTGATCTTCAAGTATAGTTATATTTGCTGTAAATGAAATGCATTGTGAAATGGTTGTGTTTGAGAAATAGCTACAGTGTCAAGAGATGCAATTGGGCTTTCAGAAACAGGGGAATGTTGATACAAGGTTTTATGTCTTGTTCCACTCCATTAAACTTTGTAAGCAAATTTTTTTTTTCTTGAGAACTGTGTTATATATCAGGCACTGTACAGCACTACTTGTGTCAACCACCTCAGTATAGATTTGGTCACCCTAAGTGCTTTGTGCAGTCATACTTACCATGATAGGCTCTGCTACCTGTACTGTGAAATGAGATTGTGGAAGTAAACAGCCTGGAATAGGGAATAAGTTAGGTGCCTGCCATCAGCCCTCCTTTGACAGCATAGTTGGATTGAATTCTAGTCTGGCAAAGTGTGGCAGAAATATACAGCTTCCTTGTCTAAAACTGTTCATAGCCTCTGTTTTTAGCAGAGAGCTCTGCTGGGAAAGAGATGAGATTAACAGAGCAATGATCCTGCAAATAGCTCTCTTGCAAGCCATCTCCCATGTTGTTCTCTAAAACATGTTTATTAAAAAAAATGCAGTGGATGTAAAAATAGTAAGAAAAATAAATTTTTTCCTTATAGGAAGTCAGTATACAACAAAAAATGTGAATTACTGAATTCCTGCTGTTAAGAGCCTGCTGGATGTTCTGCTGCTGGGTGAACAAGCTGTGCCCAGGAACCAGCAGACACATCTTGCTACTCCTGTGCTCTCTGGCAGTGGCTGTCTTCCAGTCTGATACTCATTTGTTGGTGTGTTTCTGCAGTATCTTTCATGGCTTCCTTTCTGTTCATCCTGTTCCTGAGTGAAGACTGCCATATGCCACCCTGAGGTGCTTGGGGAAACAGCATCTTGCTGGCTCTGCTGCCTCCCTCCTCCCTGCAGTACAGTATCTGGCATTTTCACAAACAGAAAACAGAACAAGGACAGTCCCTTGTTTCAATTGTATTGCTGTCAGGCTGTCAAAGGCCGTTTCAACATACCCTGTCAATTAATCTCATTGAAACTACTGGTGAAGGTTCAACCGTGTCCTCAGACCTCTGCTAGTTAATTCATTTCTGATTTGGAGGTAGGTTAATAGAAGTGGCAGTGGCAAATTCCTTCCCATCACTGCAACAGAAAGGGTAAAATTCAACCTAGGTAGTCTTTTGCTAAAGAAAAAGCATGCTATTTGAAATTAATATTTTGACCTTTAAATCTGTGTGTCATATCCATAAGATGATTTCATCACTATCCGTTCACAACCTGCTTGGTACAGAGTTGATTATTCAGCACCTATTTGACAGGCAGGAACTGAGCAAGGAGATTTTTCCTTATGTAATGTTCATAAAAAAGATGAAATTGATGGAACATTCAGGCTGGTAATCCAATACTTAGTCATTATAAGATTCATCACTTTTGGTTTCTGAGACCCTCTTTTCCTATGGATACTGCTAAATTTAGCATTCAGCTTAAATCCTTTTTCATTCATCTTCAGCCCCCAGTGAAATATCATTGCTCTCCTACAGGTTCATTTGACAGCATGAAACAGCAGAATGATACATTTTCAAAGTATTTTAATTTTGGATTGCTAATAACTGCAGTGCATTCATGACACAGTGATGTGAAAGTGCCTGTAGTCTTGGCAAGCCACAGAAACCATCAGTGTTTTAAGAGTTTACCAGAGTGCTAGCCTGTAACTGCCACAGGAATTTCCTGCTCCCTTTTTAGAATAGGATCTCAGAGAACATTAGTACTTACATTTAAAAACAAGCTTGGAAATGATTAAAGGGACATCTCCTGCTGGGGAGGGTGGGCAAGGGAGGCTGCCTCAGTCTGGGCTCTAGACCAAGGAGAGCTTCAAGTCTGTTGTTGGTACCTTATGGCCAGCCTGAGAATACAGTGCTCTTCCTCAGACTGTGTCAAGACTCAGTCGTGTTTGTGAACATCAAGGACATGGTTTGCAGAACAACTTGAATGAAATGAGTCATTTTCCAGCAGAGGTTTCTAACAGTCCTTTCTGAAATAAATGGAATGTCTGATGTCTCTCAGAGCTGCAATTGGTAAGACAGTTTATTTTAGATAAAGTAATGGTGGGGTTTAGCTTTGTTTTCTATTACAACATATTGTCAGTGTTGAAGTATTTAGTCAAGAAATACGTTACAAGTATCACAAACACTATTTAATCTCCCTGCCCTCCCAAAGAAGCTTGCATTTGTTGTCTGTAAAGACTGGCAATGGCTAACACATATAAACATGTATTTGGTTAACAGGAGAAACTTCCTTATTGACCATTATTCAGTAGCTTTTTCTCCACAGAAGCCAGGATAAGTCTATTTGGAAACATTTAGTGAGGGTAGCACACATTTATGCAAGCAAGAATTGTCAGGTATTCCTCAGAAATTGCCTTTTATGGAGTTTAATTTATTATCTAATCTCAAGTCAATACAAAAACATTTCTCAAGGGCATTGAACTTTGTAATGTTGGAAGCAATTGCATAAATGTACCCTTTCAATAGTGACACCTGTTGCCATTTGGTTATACATGCCTGTACATCTGTAGCAACTGAGAGGCAAATGTGTCTCCTGAGGGCTACCTGACAATGCACTATCGCAGGCATGTACAAATGTGATGCACTGGCAGTACAATTCCTCTTGACATTAGACCTAAGGTCAGGGTATGAAGAATGAAGACACTTCTGACAGGACAAAATCAGATTTTATATTTTTTTTTTTTTGCAACAGATGTGGAAGACAAGCTCTTCTGTTAGCTTCTGGTATTGATGATAGCTAAGTATATGCCATTTCTGTGAAACCTAGTAAACTTGGTCCAAAAAGGTTAGATTCCAGTGTGCCACAAGTTTGACTTCCAGTTGACTTCCACATAGTTCCTGTATGTAGTTCATGCTCTTTATAACAAGCTTATGGCAGGAAAACAAAACAAGAAAAAGTATGATGTCAAAGATGGTACAGGGACTAGCAGTCCCTTGGTGCAGGGAAGGGCCAAACCATATCATGTTGGACAAAATGATGTATTTCGATGAGAATCTCTCTCTCCAGGTGGAAGCTGAGGTTATTAGCACAGATACTTTTTATGACGTACTTCAGTATCTATTGATGAAAGAAATAGGTTAATGCATAAACTGCTGTAAAATTTTGGAATGGAATTATGCCTCAAAATGTTTCATATGCCTTACTTTTCTGAGGACGTAAGTTCTGCTGAGGCAGATGTATATTTAAAGGAGTAGATGTAATAGCTCATTAATTAACACATTAAGTTTCACTGTTCCAAACTTTTTTTTTTTCATTAGCTGAAGCACCTGGTAAACACACAAAATGTATTCTTAAACAAATGAGTCCTTGGAAATTTTCATGTTTCATCAAGGGACTTGTACTTTATTTCAGAAAGGAACAGCAAATTTCATCTTCCCAGGCTAAAAAGAGGAAAGAACCTTCAGCTGCTTTTTTAAAGATGTAAAAAATGTCCTTAAATCTTCTCAATGAACATTTTTACTCTGTTTCAGAAGAAAAAGAATCTTGATGTTACTTTTTTAGGGGGATTTTTGTGGGTTTTTTTTTTTTGGTGGGGGGGATTTTTTGTTTGTTTGGGTGATTTTTTTTTGTTTCTTTATTTTTTTTTTTTAAAGCATAGGAGGATTGAACTAGAATAACTATATCCCAATACACAGAAGTTGGAACTTCAAGTACTATGTAGTCACAAATGAGTGATTTGTAAAGGGGAGTCATCCTGTTTTCATGAGAAGTCTTGGTTGACCTAAGCATGTACTTAGAGGT
Organism: Melopsittacus undulatus; assembly: GCF_012275295.1. NCBI lineage: Eukaryota > Metazoa > Chordata > Aves > Psittaciformes > Psittaculidae > Melopsittacus > Melopsittacus undulatus. Next base: position 94,544,478 of record NC_047527.1, on the reverse strand, counting down.
AGTAGAAATGAAGCCTGCTCTTAGCTTAACTGTGTGACTTTTATCTGTATCATGTGCAGTTGAATAGTGTTTTGTTAAGTATAGCTGCAAAGGAAGGTAGTTGGGAGTAAAGAATCTTTCTAACAGAGCTATTAGGATGGGAAGAAAACCTCAGTGGAACATTTTTATAAGACATCTTTCATCAGTGTTTTTATAAAGTCATAGCAAACAAGCTACGTGTGACACAAAATCACAACCAGTTCAGATTGCTTGTGTAGGAGCTCCGAGCAAATGCAAACCTGAAAAGCCTTTAAATGCTTAAAAAGTTAACAAATCCACCTGAAAGTGCTGCTTCTATGAAACATTGAAGCACATTAGACTTAAATGAATTGTGTTGCAAATGAAGATATACAAGTAGATTTTCTAGTTGCTCATATAGGATGTACAGTATGAAGCATTCAGTTATTCAGAGGAAGACTAGAATGTGGGGGGAGTGACACTGCCTGTGGGAAAGTCAGCAAAATGGAAATATACTGTGGATATATATTTGAGGGCTAATTAAAGGATAATTCATGTTAAGGTAGATGGATGGTTTGGTTTACTTTCATATTAAAGCTGCACAAATGTTGACTTTAATTTTATTGCAACCTTTGGTTTTTGGGTAGTGTTGCTGATCCATTTTTCTTTGTCTAGGTAGCAATTATGTTAAAAATAAGTCTTAATCTACTTGCTAGGAAAGATTTGATATACAAGCTATATTTGGAATTCTGATCACCTTAATGAGATTTGTTTAGGTTAGCTCAGTCTTACTGTGTGCCATTGGGCTCTATTTCAATACAATATTTTAAATATATAGTGGTTACAACCCCTTACCTCTGACAAATTAGATCCAGAATATTGCCTCATCTGACCACATTCTGACCGGAACTTTAATTACTCAATGCCTAGTAAAACTTCACAGTATATTGGAAAGTATTTCTTTGAGTTTTCATGTTATTACTTAGCCTGTGAAGTGTTTAATTCTCTTTGCTCCTAAGCACTGGTAATAGTACAAGATTTTAAGCTAAGAAATGAATTCAATTATTTTTGGGAGCATTCTGGGCCCATTATAAATAGAAGATATAAGATTTTTAGATTCATTCTAGCATAATATCTGTTCCCATCAGAAACACTGGAAAACAGGAGGGTTCTGGCAGTGTGCATTTTGCACTGAGAAACTGTCAGGATATAGGAAAAGATTGTTTGGAAGATGGTACCTAATTTTAAAAATGTAATATTTTTTTCTCTAAGGCACTGGTATCTTCATGATTCATATTTTTTTTCTGAACCATTTCAGTTCCCCTTTCCCTTCTCTACTTTGGTGTTTCTGAGTCTGCTGCTTTAGACAGTTCTCAATCATAAGCAAGTGATTATTTTAGAAGTATTTTTACTATTCAGGTTTCCAAAAGTGATTAATTTTTTGTCAAGGCCCCAGCTCCTTCCTTTCTTTAGGGGGTGGGGAGTGAAGGAATTTCATTAAGCACTCTGTTCAGATGAGTCAGGGAAAGAGCGAATCTTACAATGCTGTTCAATAAAATGGGATCTGGATGTTCTACCTCATTTTGAGACATTAATTAGCAGTAATTTGATGAGGACTAGTTGCCATAAACAAACTTCAGGATTTTCTTTATACTTTTGGGTGTTATCTCTTTGAGCATATTAGCCAGCACTGACTTCTGTTAGACGCATCCAATGGTTTGGTCCCACCCTAATCTACAAGCACCATTACATTGAGGAAAGCATAATCAGTTTTGATCACTAGCTCTATAGCATAACTGATGTTTCCATGCTCATTCTGTAAATGCAAGCATGAAGACAAGAGGCTGAAAACCTCGTGGTATGGGGTGCTATTCTTTTTATAATTATTTTTAAGTTTCTGTCATGGAAACTGTTAATGCTTCAAACACGAAATTTCCCTGAAGAAATTCAAATGCAGTATTTTATTTCCTGAACTTAATTTGTGTAGCTCTAATTTTAGATGTTGAAGTAGGAAATGGAGAAAATAGGAAAACAGAATTTAAGACCCAACCATGAAAGTGCAAGATCATCTTTAGTGCTTTATTTTTTATTCTGTTGGGAATAATCCATTGATTTGTCAGCATCAGACTGTCTGTAGGCAGTCATGAAAGTAGAATCAGTACTGATGTTAGGGCACCTCTGTGCTTTGGAGTAGTGGGTAGCACAACTGGGTGCTAAGCAGCTAATGGTCTGCTTTTGCAACCTGAGCTAGAAATTCTGCTCCTTGCTGTGCTGTGTCATAGAACTTACTCTCAGGGTACCCCTGCAGATGGGGTTTTGTGGTGTAGCAAAGCCAGTCCAGCATCTAACTGTAATGAAAAATGGTGGTTTCTCTGATTTGGTTATTGGCTGCAGTAAGTCTATTAAACCAGTGAAAATTTAGGTTTGTATGTGTAAGAAGTATTTGCCATTTAGCTTTCAACCTCTAGAAAGGAGATTGTGAGAACCCATGGCCAGTGATGAAGGATGGGAAAGCAGGGTCTGGTTTTGGTGGCATCTTGAATACTAGATGGCTTAGAAGAAAAACTGCTTTTGAAAGGCTTGGCTCAGATTGCTTCAGCAAGATGAGAAAGTTGCATTTAACAGCTTGACTTTTTATTCTTAACTTAGTGTTTCTTCCATCCTCTATCTCTTAGTAGCTCCTATACATCGTGTTCCAAGAACATCACAAACTGAACTGGCCTTGGCTATGATATGATAAATTGCAGGCTATGGGACACCTAGATAACTGCAACCTTGGCCAGTGCAAGCTGTAATACACATGTGGAGAATGTTTTTCTGCATATTACCAGGCCCATAGCCTTGACTGCTCTAGTAGATTGTTTGAAATTGTCAGATCTAGTGTCATTTAAGACCCCCTACACTAGAAATGGTTTTCTGGTAGACTTCTGTTCTGAGCTTCTTCCAGGGTTCAACTGTAAAAACCTTTCTGTATGTAAAACTCCTATTGTTATGCAAACAAAAGCATCTATTTGGGCCGTTTGGCAGACTTTGTTGGTAATTCTTTCTAGTCTGTGTACTTATTACCATAAACCCTTTGTACTTAGACACGGTCTGAAAAGCCAGGTAGCTCACTTTGCTTCTAATAACTGTTGTGGTGTATCCTTGAAGTTCTGTGTCAGGGGTTCTGCCAGTTCTTCTTCCCCTCTCGCAAAGACGCAAGTGAGATTTGCTAGTTCTAAAGGTTATTTACAGTATGGGGAGTTGAGCCCTCCCCCCTTGGACGCAAGCAGCAGAACTGCAGAGTTCTGCTCTGTAGTTCTCACAGAGAAGGAAACTGTTAGCTACAATGTCATGATCTGTAACTGTAGCTGCAGGGGTAAGGCACAAAACAACCCAAAAACAGCAAAAAACCTCTAACCCTCAGGTTTTCCTTAAATTGTTTGTTTTCTCAGTGTCTCAGCCTGGATTGAATAAAGGCTCCAGTTGCAGGAAGAACTGGGGATTTCTAGGCATTTTATACCAGCTGAGATCATGATGATGTTTTAATAGTCTATTGGAGATGACTCAGCCAGCTCAGACTGTGTAAAATCATCAATTATTTATTTCTAAGTTTTGTGCATTGCTGGTCTGTGGAGATCATTAAGCCTGGATGAAAAATTACTGTGGAAAGGTCGTGCTTTGCCTCTCTCTCAACATCATTAAAAATATTCAAGTAAAGGTTGTAAACAAGGATGTTTCCTCTAGAGCAATTGCAGACTGAGCACTTAAGGTACTATTCCTTATTCAGTATTCTGTGCTCACTCTTCCTCTCTAACATTTACCTAGCCAAACAGCAATGCTTGCTGTCACAGTTGACAAGACCTAAATTCATCCACATTTACTTTGCATATTATGGTGGCTTGGTTTCCTTAATAATTCTTCCCTGCTTTGCGTTGCACAAAATCATGTTACTCAGCTATGACTCACTGGATGCCTGTTCACGTGTCATTTTGCAATTAGAAATGAAATCAGATCAAAGAGTGCATTCTTTCTTCCATCCTCTGGTCTAGGTGCTATTATGATTTGCAGGTTTTAAGGTGTGATGTGAGATTTTTATTTTTTTTCTATTTTGGTAATGATTTGCAGATATAGCAGAGATGTGTTTCAGGAGAGGTTTGTCAAAGTGCTACCCTTTTATTTATCAAAGTGATGCAGGTATTAAAAACAGTACTCTGTTTTCTGAGTGCAATGAGTCTACGTGCAAGCCAAGAAACTAGTATTAGTAGCTGCCAAGAAAATCCATGCAAGGCTAGCTCCCCTTGCATGTAGGATTCACATATGCAAGAAATGTGTGTAATATCCTTCTCTGTGTTCTTTACCTGCAGCTCTTTTTGTATATACTTTCACTTTTAACAGAACATCTCTTGTGTAAAATAAGTGGAATTTTAATCCATCTATGACAAAATGGGGAACATTCTGCTCAAACAACAATGCCCACTCTGTGTCAGATATTAGTGTTACAACGAGGTCTTCAGAAACATCTTGTATCTCTGTCAAATATTTTAGTCTGTCATCTGTCAATAAGACTTATACCATAGCATGCAAAGATACAATAGTACCTGAAAATTATTCTCTAGGTTTCAGGATGGCACAAAGTCTAAGGCTAAGCTTCAATAGTATTATCCTGGGGAACAAAAGATAAATAAATAATAACAACAATAAAACCCCCTAAACTGGGGATTTGGCTTATTTTCTACTGTATCCAAGATGACTGGTAGGTAACTCAGCAATCAGGCAATATTTTCTTAGTTTTGACACTGTGTTTAAGACCAAAGTCAGTTCCGATTATGTAGCATTAAAACGATAATTTGCATATGCTGCCTGTGGGTGTTTGTAGAAAAGGAACTGTCTAGAGGATTTTATAGTACCCTGAGACTTGGAGATATCTAAATAGTGGTGCATGAATGGTAGATTTGAAATACTAAGATAACTGATTAAGTTATTGACTTTAAGCAATTTCACGTACTCCACAGTCTGCTCCTGACAGTAGAAGGCTCCATGCTCTCCCGCAACTTCAGTCAGGCATTGCCAAGATGGTCCTTGGTATTGTACTAGGTTAGTGAATGCTGTAGAAGATTTCAACCTTACCTCTGAGTTTTGACACTAGGATCTTGACTTTCCAGATTTCATGTTGGGTTTGTGCTGGGAAGCTTTTTCACATAAAATAAACTCACTGTTCCCACCCCACCTTGACTTATACTGGTGAATCTAAAAGCAATTCATATTTAGGAGAAGCTGGAAAACAGTAATCAAACCTGATGTTTCAAAAATTAATGGAGTGACTTAGGAAAGTTAGAACAAATATTATCAGAGAGCAAGAGGAGCTATTTACTTTCTATGTGTGTGCTTTTCCCCCCTGAAGCCTGCGCAAAGACAAAAGCTCATCAAAATGTGCATAATCAAGTGCTTCCAATGAATCACCAAATGCCATGAAATGTCATAGCAAAAAAAAATGTTCGTGTGACACTTGCTAAAAACATTTTGCCGCCTGATTTCCACTGCTAGGCATGTCTCAAGATAGAAACATGAAGGAAAATGGACTCCCCACTTTGTGGGACATTTGCTTTCTCTCTCTTCAAATCTCCCAAAGTATTGCTGTCTGCCATATAAAAGGTCAAGCTGTCAGAGGGGCTGGTTCTTTCACTCTGCATCACTGACCATCCAGGAAGGTGGAGAAAGATCCCAGAACAGGTCCACTTGGACTGATTTCTTTGCAGGGAGAAGGTGGCCATTAATGCTTTTGCACCAATGTAAGCCTGATGTTTCATGCCCATGATACAGATGAATAAGTTGTGACTGAGAAGCTAGACAAGGATCACTTATTAGCAAAGAGTATATTGAAACATTACTGCATTTGCTTACGAAGAGCTACCTGTCTTTGCTTGCCATGATGAGGAAATATCATATTAAAAACCAGGCAGTGTTCTTTCTGCAAAATTTACCATGTGTGTGATTTCAAGGACTCTCCATTTGAGTCACATTTGCTTGATTATAACTCAGACTTACCTTATTGCACTATTGATGACTTATTTTTGTTTTATAAGAAGCACAAGCCCTCAGCTCTTTCTCTTTCTCTGCAGGCAATTTACTCTAATGTTGTTAATTGCTCCCACTCCAGAGGCTTTCCAGTCTGCTGCTATGGAGCACCATTATTGAGGCAGCTGCTCTGTACATGTGTATACACATGCTCTTTCACTTGTTTTAGGTTCATTTGCTCACTGTGTTGCAGGACTGCTGGAGGGCAACTTGCTCCTTTAATTACCTCTGTTTGCTACTGAGGCCCAGGACTCATGTCCTAGCTGGAGAGAAGATCAGAGAGGCTGTCTCTTCGAAAGCAAGAAGACTGGCAGAGGTTATAGGGTCTCCTTGAAGCCCTCAGGGTGTGTGGGCCAAGCAGGTCTCCATAAGTATATTGGTAGACCTAGTGAAAAGAATGGTGTCTTTGAAAGCTGACTCTTGCAGGGCTTGGAAGTCTTTTGTGCTACTGGTTTTGGGGAGTGTAAATGTAACCAAGCCAGAAGGTCAGGGATCAGGAGCACAGAGGAAGAATCCGGAAGGGACAGCCTATGGTAATGACCTGTTCGTCTAGCGTGTACAGAAATGACATTTCACATGGCTTTGCTCCTCATCTTGTTTTCTTTGGTCTTTTGTGCTTGCACATGTCTTTGGAGACCTGGGTACTTGTGCAGCAGCGCGTTTGCAGTGATCTTCAAAGTTGTCAAGCTTTTTGCAGCACTATGTGTTTATTGGATGTAGTTTCTTATCAGTGCTGTAGTGGCACCAAAACAGGGCTGTGAAGGGAGAGTGGAAAGCAGCAGCATGGCATTTTTCATTTTCATCATTTTTGACAGCTGCTTCAAACTGAGAGCAAATAAGAGTACTAATGAGGGTATTTCTAGCTGAGTCCAAATGTAGCAACTGTTTCAGGAGCAATTCTGCTTTACAGTTGTTTTTCTCCAAGTTTTTCTGTTTCAGAGGATAAGTAAACAAGTGATACTCCATTTACAAGGAGGATGAAAGTAATTTGTACTTTCTAAATCTGACACCCTTACCAATGTAAAGCAATACCTATGTGTTCAAAGTTCAAACAACCCACCAGTCTGCCTGAAATCTGAGTCATTTGCATAAATGCCTGGGTAAAATGGTTTTGCCTCCAGTGTCCAAATATCACTGTGTCTGTGCCCTCTCCAACCATTAGCATGCCTGCCAATTCCTGTCTGAGAGTGTATGGCAGCAGAGGCTGTCAGAGGAGCTGGCTGGCCAGCCTGGAGCCTGGTGGTGAGCAGTTGCATTTTATCTTCTCTGCGTTGCCTCTTGTTTCAGCTGCTGCAGCATTTCAAAAGGACAAGCTTAATGAGCTGTAAGGGGGGCAATATTAAGACAAATGCAGAGAATATGTTGTAATTCACTCAAGAGCTGAAGGTAGCTAAAAAAAAGTGTTATTTTTGGTTTGGTTTATCTTTTTTAATTTCTTTCCTGAAGTCCAAGGTATTACTTTATTGCCTTATATTACCTTTAACATCACATTGTATGTAAATGCCTTTCAGTAGTTCACAAATGAAAATGGTTAGCAAGGAGTACATCTTTCCACTGACTTGAAATGAGTATTAGCCTTTAAAGTAAAATCAGGTTTTCCTTCCCTTGGAGTGGATATAAAAACAAGCAAAAACCCAGGCACAAACCAGTCAATTTCCCATTAAAATCAATTTGAGAATTAGGTACTTTCCTGAGGCTTACAAGCTCAATGTGAATTCAATTACACCAAGTATTTTTCCCATGCACTGTTCAAAAGTGCGTTAATTTCTTTTCCTTCCTGGGCTGTCTGCTCTTCAAACCTGGTCAGACCCAAAAGTGCTTTTACTCCTCTTGTACTGTGTGAATGGACCCAGTTGTTTCTGGGTCTGTTCATTCAAATTCTCTTGTTTTTAAGTTTCTATGGTGAATTTTTGTTAGGGGGTGGGTGTTTGGTTCTTCCCCTTCCCCCCTGCCTGTATGGTAGCTAGTACACATTTGTTCCTAGTAGTAACAGACAAATTAAAAGATGTTTCCTTGCAATCTGAATGTCACCATAGTGACCTTCATTTGTTTTCTCCTTGCTTAGGTTTTTCTTCATGTGTGAGTTTTTTCTGTTTGCATTTTTCTTTGTTTCTTTAACCTACTGGCCTTTTTTCTGCTGCTTCAATCAACAACTTTTGATAATCTGAGTAAGCCTTCATTTTTGCTTTTTTATATATTTAACTTTCTGTGTATTAAATAGATTCAAGTTTCTATCTAATATAGTTATAAACTTCAGGATTAGTGCAAACTATTTAAAAACCTAAAAAATGAAGGACCTAGAGTATGGAGCCATGTAATGTATTGGAGTCAGTTTGTGCATGCTGTCCAATTGGCAAGACACTGTTTTTTGTCTTTAAGCAATTGTTGCTTTCTAAAGGATTATTACTAATGTAAATGCTGACATTCGGTGCTCTCATTCTGTATGACTATGTATTATTCTACTTTTGCTTTGTGAGCTCTGCCAGAGAAACCGGGATGTGCAAATACAAAAATTGTGTTCAAGGTTCAGATTATGTTATTTCTGATAATGGCTGATGCTTTAGTTGAATCAAATGCAGCCAATTATGAGATAACAGTGTGATCTGATTTTTTTTTCTGATTTTTTTTTTCAGAAGTTGATTTTTGCCCTGAATAATGTGAACATTTCCATTGTTGGGTTTTTTTATTTTTTTGTTTAGTGAATGTGGGGTTTGCCATCATTTTTTCCTATTGAATGTAGTTTCATGTATACTTATTGGGATTAGGTGGTTATATAACTTCTCTGAAATCTAATTCTTGACCTCAATGATATGTTTTATTACCAGTTTTCATAGACAAATTCCATAACTTTCCACCTTTCCATATTGAGTCCCTTATGGGACTCAAGCAAGCATCAAGCATAGCTTGCCGAAATATAACAATTGTTATAATTGTATATATAATTGTATAATTGTTATAATAACAACTGCTATATTTTGGCAGGCTATGCTTGATGCTTGCTTGAGTCCCATAGCATCAGCTTTCTTGTGTGGTTTGTTTGTTTTCTCTCAATATTTAGTAAGCCAGATTAATTTTTCTCCTTTATTTGTTTGTGAAGCATGTGATTTTCAAGTGTTGAACTCTGTATTCTGAAGAGAAACTGTATAGAAACAACTTGGATTGCAAGGGCTAAACAATGTTTTTCTGGCTGACTGTCAGGCTAGGCGAAAGATGTTGCACTTGCTTCTAGTCAGTATCTTAATTTGTGTCCTGGCAATGTCTCAATCTGTCTATGTCCAAATAATGTAAGCATTTTTAATGCATGTTTATATTTCAGTCCTTTGGGAAGAGATCCTTAAAGCTGGTACCTTGGTTAACTAAGAAGTGTATGTGTTATGTGGGTGATTTGATTCTCAAACCCAAAAAAATTATACACAAGAATAGGTGGATCCCAAATTGACATCTATAGGGTTGAATCAGAACAAACAGTGCTGAATGAATGTATATGACGTTGCAGTCTTACTCAGGCAGTCTATTCTCTAGCTGCTGGCAGTCCTTTATGGAAATGTAAGCCCACCTTCAATCTGCTGTGAGAACAAGGGGATGAAGATACTATGTAAAGTTTAACTGAGCTACATGGAGTCTTTTCAGAGCTGATAATATTTTCGAGGGGAAAATCCTTGAACAGAGTACCCATTACAGAGAATATATTAACATGCAGCTAAAAAAATGGAAGCTGAGGAGAGAGAATGCACTGCAGGGTTCTAGTGTCTCCTCAAATTTACACTTACCTCTACTATGGGGATGTCCTTTGTTTCATAATAAAGTGGTATGCCAGAACTAAATGTAATGTTTCCTTATTGACCATAATAGTTCGCAGCCATCGTCTTCAGTTGGAGTACTTGTAGGTACTGCAAGAAACTCTGTGTTCTCTCTTTTTTATGGTTAAAAGAAAACAGCTGTGGGTATCTGTCAGGTTTGTTATCTATGTTTATTTAGAGATCATAAACCATTCCAACTTCCTCTGCAAAGGATTTAGAACATTAATTACCTTGAAGTTATAGTTTTCAATATTTACAATGTTTACAGATCAACTGTCTGATGGTTTTATCTTATGCCGTTGGGCCTAATGCTGTTCATGCCTTTTGGTTTCTGTACTAGTGCCCTCTGGTGACTAAATGTTGTTATGGAGTCCTTTCAGCGGGATGGGTTTGGCTAATGACTGAATTCGGGGCTCAGGAGAAACCCCTTAAGAAGGAAGGCAGCTTGGATCTTTGCAGAAGGATGAGGCATGTGACTAATCATCTATTTCTGGTAAAAGCAGTCCCAAGACTGATGCTTTAGAGAGGATAGTCACCGACAATGAATTAATTTTAATGCTTGAATAATTAGCTGAGCTACTGCAGTTCATAATTTGCCAGAGCTGGACCAGCCGCCTTCAAGATGATTTGGGCTGAGGCACCAATATGGTTTTGGAATCAGTGATCACCTTGAATTTCAGTTTGCTGCTGTCAGGCAGCAGGTTTGAAGGATGGACCCCTTGCTACATATTTGTAGTATGTTTTTGCTACAGGAGATAACCCTCTAAGCCCTTAGTAGTAGTGTTAGTAGGTATGTGTTGTTACAGTGGTGTGGAACCAAAATAGAGACCAACTGAAGCCTGGAAAAGGCATCAACTAGTGAAGATATTCTATAGGCCAAAGCTGTGTGCCGAGTTCAAAATTTGAAATGTCAGCTTACAAATCTTGTTTGACTGTAGGCCAGAATAATGCAATAGGTATGATCACACAGTTTCTGTGTTTTATATTGCTGCTAAAATTCAAGGGAGCTTTCTATTGGTTTTGTACAGTGTTTCTAAGAAGTCTCTGCAAATCAGTGAGAATACCACTTACCCAAGAGGAATGTACTGTGTTTCTTAATTACAGGGGTTCTTTTCAGAAATTTATCATATACCTTAAAACATAAACAGTGCTTACTGGGTTTAAATAAAAAGGAATTATTTTTAAAATGTATTCAAGTGTGCTGCTGAAGGCATTACAGTGAGAGTTTTTATTGCATGCTCTGTACCTCAGCTTAGTCTGATCTTCATTTCTTTCTCCTTCTGGCTTATGTGGATTGTGGGGATATAGTGAGTCTTCAGGGACTGAGTTTTGGGTTGGTTTTTTTTTTAAGCATTGTGTTATAGCTATACATGAGGTTTGTTTTTCATTTATTGTTCATTATAAGTAATAGCTGGGGAAAAAGCTCCAAGCCAGCACACTTCAAAACGGATATTGGTGTCTTTTTTATACTTATTCAGAGGACTTTGTGAATGATAATGCAGTGATATTTAGTTACTTCTGACATACACTGAATACTAGAATACTTTGCTTCAGATAAGGTGGTGTGAATAAGCACACAGAAGAGTCCTGAATAGCCATCCATTTAATTAAAATATACTGGCTTGATGTTCACTGTCTGTGTGCAGCTGTGGAATTTTGAATTTGTTGTACATGATGTAGGGACTTGTATTGTAGAAAGCATTTTGTGGGTATTTCTCTTGAATAAGCCGTATCCCTTCCACTTGCAAAGATTCTTTGGAAGGAGAGGAAGGTGCTTCGAGAGACAATACATTTACAGAATCATGTATTTTAATCCTGTGCCACAGCAAGCTAGGAGGTAGGATGTAATTTCAAATCACATGTGTATAGGATGTTGCATGTTGGGACTACCACCATCCTGACAGTCATCTTACACCTCGGAAATAACTTTCCTCTTGTGCAGATTTGAGAATGTGGCTTTTGCATTGGATTTCTTCTTGTTGTGCATCACCTTGCTCCCATCTCCCACTATCTAAAAATGGAGCACAGAACTGTTTACATTAAAAATGAGTTGCTTGTGAAAGGAAATGGAATGAAGGTATATGGAAAACTGTATCTGATGACTGGCAGAGGCTAATTACACATAAGGTCCCTTCCTTTCTTTTCTCCCTCCTCCCCTTCTAATATCTTCCCACTGCAGAGCTTACCGTTCTTCAAATATTATATGTCTTCTGACTGACCATGGATGAATGTGGAGGATGCCCATTTCCTTGTGTGCCTCTCATTTACTACATTCAGCTGCCTGCTTTTATTAGGCTGTGTTGACAATGTGGGATAGAGCCTACGCCTGTCAGATGAATTTTCCTCATGATTCCCTGAGGAATCATCAGGTCACAGTGAACATGTGTAACAGACTTCTGTCCCTGCTGAGCTGACTCAGTCCTGCTGGTTATCAATGGAGAACTTCAATGATGGGGGGAATGAGGAGCTGTTGCTATTTTTAAGATATTTACAGTATAAGTTGCATGTATGAATAAATCCATATTTATACAAAGAAAGAATGAGAGCAAGAGTTTTAACCCTGGTTTTGAAGCTATGTTTCATTCTGGGTTTTTTCTTCCTTTTATCTATGCATAAATGTATATATAAATAATAACAAGGGGAGGAGCTCCAGCAGATGAAAACAAGGAAGAGACTTTCTGCCTGGCTCTGAGCAGATATGGGGAATAGTTTTCTAAGGTGAGAATGTTCAGGTTCAATCCCATTTTCTTTATCTTTCAGGACAAGGGGTTTGAACTCCTTTCTTTGGTAAATGCTTTTATCACCAAATCTATAGGTGTTTCTTCTCTGGCTTATTAGACATGATTTGCCTCTCATAACTGTTAGGATATTTGACCCAAAACTCATTTAAACACGAGGTCTGTAAGTTAAGAAGTCTATAGGCAAATTCTGCATTCTTATAAAAGAAAAAAAATTAGCTTAAATTTGGAAATGTGTTGCTTGAAAAGGCTGTACCTCATCAGTTTAAAAGTACAGTTTTATGATTAACTCTTAGATCTACTTCAGAGCAATTGTAAAAGAAGCAGAATGTGGGCAGGTACCAATTATCTGTCACAATTAATGTGCATCTTATTGTACATATTTAAGAAATTAATGACAGTGGGTGGTTAAATCTGTCTCATTACTACTAATTAATATGGTAAGTCTTTAGTAGGCCATTGGCAAAATAAGAATACCAATTAAATGTGATGTCAATAGAGTCATTAATTATAGGAGAGCAGATACATTTGAAGTCCAGTAACAATAGCGGGAAACAAGCTAAGCTATTTTCAGAGACATTTCAGTGCATCTCCTACTTGAAAAGCAAGTGTATATTTTCCTCTTAAATATTTATTTAATGAAGATTATCCCAAGAATTGTATTCAGTTGTTCTTGAGTAGCAGAAAATGTATTTTGAAAAAATACTTTTGAAATAATTTTGTGGCTGCTTGATAGTTTTCTGATCTTGCTTCCTGTATTTGCACCTTTTTAATGTCTTCACCAATAACATGGAATAGCATATATAGAAAGCCTGCACTTGTAAGGGTTATCTTAATATAAACCCAAGTTTATATTTCTTGATGTATCTTGAGTTATGATCTCCTCTTTCTAGTATTCATCTCTTCTTTCTCTAGAGCAGTTGCTATTAAGGGTGGAAGGAACAGACCTATGCACACACTTCAAGCAGAGCTTTGGGTAGGTTGTATGGAGGGTGTCCTGGATGCCGCTGTGCCTGTTGTTTGATGCTGGTGCTGGTTTGTACCTGCTTGACCAAACCTGGGTGTTTGGCTCCATTTGAAAGCATGGGACTCAGAACGTATAGAGGTGGGGTGTCACAGAGCATTTGATGGAGCACTATACCTCAGAAGGAGACATGAACCCTGAGGGAGCTCCCAAGCAATGACACAGACTTACAGGTGTGGGGATGCAGAGATGCCCAGGACCTCTTGCTGAGGCCAGGGCAGAAGATGGTGAGACCCTTGCCTGCAGGAGGTGGGTACTGATTGAGGTGTGTCACCACGCTGAGGTCAGTCTGGAGGAAGTCAGCTGAAGTGCACCATTAGGAAAGATGAAAGCGCAGCAGAGATCTTCAGAGACCCTGCAAAGATGAGACCCTGAACTCCCAAGTTCACAAGGAGAGGCAGCTAGAAATTGTTTGTGTTTGGGATAAATAGACTCCCACTACAGATAAGGAGAGTGGTAGCTTCTCCATCTGCAGATCTGTAACTGCAGGGTAGATAGCTCCACTGCCCTCGTAGATGATGAAGGGCAGAAAACCACATCTGAGGAAACATTGGAGTTGCCTGAGTCTGAGCCAGGCGGTGGCACCAGCAGGAAGCATAGCCAGTAGACTGAGGGAAGTGATTATCTCTCTCTGCTCAGCATTTATTAAACCAAATCTAGAGTCCCATTTTCCTACTCCACCTCAAATACAAGACAGATGTTGATGAACTGGAGCAAGTTTAGTAGAGGGCCCTTAAGATGGTCAGGGGCTGGAGCACCTGCCCTGTGACAAGAAGCTGAAGGACTGGGCTCTGTGCAGTCTAGAAAAGAGGGAACTTCATGAGGACCTGTCAATACATCTGGGGAGCTCATCAAAAGGATGGAGTCAGGCTTTTCTGTAGTGAGTCATAGAAGGACGATACAGCAAATATAAATTGACTGGAGACCTACTGATGTCTCTTCTGATCTTAATTTTCCCACAACTCATTTTCTGTGACCATGATGAGCTTCCCCCCACCCCAGGGACCCATCATTGACATACTGTGAACTTTCAACTGTATGTCTTGTGCTGATGTGCAGAAAGTTATGGAGGGTGCATAATTTATTGGAAAGGGGGAGAAACACTGAGGTAGGAGCAGAAAGGTGAATTATGAAGGTACAGGGAAAAGACTTGGACACTGCAGGATTTTGGAGGTAGGAAGAGAAAAGGATAGTTGAAAACCATCCAATAAAGGAAGTGAAATGTTTCCTTTTGGGAAATGCATATTGCGAACAAAAATCCTCAGTCTCTGTGAGGGTTATAACAATCTTAATTGTTATATTTGATACTGCATTGTTAATATTCTGCAGGATGCAAATGATTTGTCATGAGAAATAATTAAAGAACTGCAAGTAGCATCTCCTGATGGAGAGGCTGCTTGAAAACCTTTATTCCAGCTGGCCTTCCAGCTGGTGTTGTTTCATGAGGGTGTTGTTTCATGTAATGAGGAGAATTTTGGGTTTTCTCAGTTTATTTCGTAACTTTATATTCATTAAAGAGCCTTCCATTTGGCCTGGTAGCAGAATAACCATCTCTCCCCTTGGGTTACTTATTGCACATGGTTTTGAATGCTGTTGCACAAGTGTTAATGCCTCTTATATTAATGAAGTTTCTGCTGTGAGATCAGGCAGCTCTGTCTAGGTGCTTTTTAGTATTTGATTAATTGTCAAGCAGGGTAAAAGGCACACTTTTTCCAAGGGCTCGATGTATAAATCATCATTCCTTTTCTGTGTTATATTACAGCAAAGCTGTTATTGGAAGTGGATCAGCAGCCTCCTCCCAACATCTTGAAAAATCATTTATTTCCTGCTATGACCTCAGCTACCCCCCTCAATCTGTCAGGTTTTAAATGATCAAGTGTTGCACCACTTTCACTTCTGCTGTTCTGTACTGCCTTCAATCTGATGGCTACAAATGTTCCCAAACACTTGCAAGAGTGCTGACTACTGCTGTTTCAGAGGTATGAAATGAGATAAGTACTGAAAACAAGGCATGATTAATTTAAGGAAATAATTTAGAGCACAAATTAGAGAAGAAGATGGATTTACTTTTATTCCTGTTGCTGAAAGCCTTTCTGTCTGTCTGAGGCTTTGAATGTAGCTTAAACAAAGGCATTGAAGGTGGAAAACTATAGCAACTGTAGCTTTTGTGACTGCTGAGGAACTTCTTTTGTAAGGCAAATAGTAGGGTGGTATAGGGGAAATAATGTCAGTGTGTGCATAGACATTGCACACTTTTTTTTTTCAAAAGAATGAACATAAATACTTGTATTAAGGTTTATGTACTGAAAATCAAAACATCACTATAAATCTAGGTTGCATTAATTCCCTAATTTGTACCAATTTCAGTAGTAAATGTCGATGTACATTGTAATAGATGGGTATTGTGAGTTTTATTTTACAGGCTAGGAAAACAGACACAAATTGGATTTGAGATCTAGCCCCAACCAGGACAGGGAATAGAAGTGTAGTTTTTTGAGTCATAGAATCATAGAACAGTTAGGGTTGGAAAGGACCTTAAGATCATCAAGTTCCAACCCCCCTGTCATGGGCAGGGACACCTCACACTAAACCATATCACCCAAGGCTCTGTCCAACCTGGCCTTAAACACTGCCAGGGATGGAGCATTCACAAATTCCCTGGGCAGCCCATTCCAGTGCCTCATCATCCTTACAGTAAAGAATTTCTTCCTTATATCCAATCTAAACCTCTGCTGTTTAAGTTTCAACCCGTTACCCCTTGTCCTGTCACTACAGTCCCTAATGAATAGTCCCTCCCCGGCATCCCTGTAGACCACCTTCAGATACTGGAAGGCTGCTATGAGGTCTCCACGCAGCCTTCTCTTTTCCAGGCTGAACAGCCCCAGCTTTCTCAGCCTGTCTTCATATAGGAGGTGCTCCAGTCCCCTGATCATCCTTGTGGCCCGAATCAGTGTTTCACGCCCCAGCTCCTTTATCCAAAAAAAGAAAAAAAAATAGATGAAAAAGTTAAAATTGTCGTCTACATAGCTTTGATATTTATATACAAACTTATCTATCTCTTCCGGGAAGAGAAGTAAATCAGTATTTTACAGCTAATGAGAGATGAGAAAAGCAAGGTAGGGAGGGAAAATAGCAGTGTAAGAAGACAGTAAGGGAGCTGCAGCCAGAGATGTTGAGGAGGAAGTAATGGTCAGTTCTAATTTATCATTGAATGCTTCTGCTGTCTGCTGCAGCACGAAAGTTACGTGAAAGGAGTGAAACCTGGCATGGGCAAAACTCTCATTGTTGAGTAATTGAGATGGTCACATGAAGACACTTTTCTAATCTCTTCTCTTAGTATAACTAGTTGATGGTTTCCAGTTGTCCCCTTGGTAGTTAGTTACTGATGAGAGTAGTCAGGTACTCACTTGCTTGCTCAAGAAAGTAGAATTCTGGATGTGACAATCAAGGCAGAAGGATAGCAGGTCCCCTGGCTTCAAAGGAAGCGATGCAAACATACAGATGTTACCAGTCAACATCTACCAAGCACATCTGCCAGGTGGCTATCTGGTTTGCGTGTACCTTTCCCTATTCAGGGAAAGATGAGGAAAGCTTGAACTGAAGCCAAAGGAAAGAGAATTGGTGGGTGATATGTGAACTTGTATTATTACAATTACAGAGACATCATAATATTATTGCTGTGTAGAAATGGTTGAAACAAGTAGGATTTATTTTCTGGAGAGGAGAAGGGGGAGCATTTTCAAGAAATGATTTATGGGCCAGAAAACTGAATGTATAGAAAATGTTCCTAGGTGTGTTAGAGTACATGCTTTCCACACCTGCAGAAGCGATAGAGATGCTTAGTGATGGGGCTGATTAGGGAAACCTCTTCTTTTCTGCCTGAGGAAACAGGTGATGAGCTCCTCCTTACAACTGGCAAGTTTCAAATCTTGAACAGTGATGAGGAGTCTGGTACAGAAGCAGGTGTTCCTGAAAAACAAGAAAACTCTTTGCATATTGATATTCTTCAACTCCATCTCAACTCACTGCATATGGTGCAAATTTGAAACTGTTTGTGTCTTCCTTCTTCCCTGTAGTTTTAGCAAACACTTAGGGTTACATTATTGCTTTGTCTCCATTCATTTTCCCTGCCTTTCAGCTTTCACTTGTATCTATTTGAGCCACAAAGACTGTGAACCCACCCGTGCTATGGACAGGCAAGTCCTTTCTGTTGGCTGGAGTGCCATGATTTTCCCCTCAGTATTACATACAAACACACAGTTTTGGTTTTGTAAGCAACCCTTGTGCTTTCCAATGCTGGTAGGTTCATAGATAGCTTTTAGCTGTTGAGCCCATGCCAGGACACCTGTGCATACAATGTAAGCCCCTCCTAGAAAGATCCTTCTAAGGTGCCTTTGCTGTAAGTTAAGCCTTTAAGCCTCAATTAAGTGACTTCAATATAACTTTTCTAGCACTACACAATATTTTTCCACATTCATTGATTAAATAGTTGCTGCCATCTACCTTTCATCACTGGATTTCTTAATTCCCTAATATTTGCTTACATAAATCAATCTATGCACTGTTCTGTCATATGAATTATTTTATAAATTATTTTTAAGCTTAGCTATGTTCTGCTCTACTTTCTCCTTTCTCAGGAGGTTCTTCTGGTTGTAGGCTGAGTTCTGTTTTGATTCTTAACAAAGCCTGCATTAAATGTCTAGCTAACTTGTCCAGTGACAAATTATGAGATGTGAACCATAATGCAATCCAGAAACCTTTAATCTATTTAGCTGCTGCACTAACAGCCAATGAAAGATATCCCAGGTTTGCGTTTTTCTCAATTTTTATTTTTCTGCAAGGTCTCATTACTCTTACTGAAATGTAGTGTTGATATTATGAATGGTTTTGATCCTTGTATCCTATTTTTTATCCTTGTGTGAAGCTGCTTATGTATAGTGTGGAAGTGGAAAAAAACCAAATCTTGGATGCCTTGTAAACAATGCATTTGTTGTTATATAAAGAGTAATTTAAAGAGTGATTTAAAGGTAGTTTCCCAGGCTTCATCTAGGGAAGATTTTTTTCTCTGGGTCTCTATCACATCTGCCCAATCCATGCCTGGTGCTTTTATCCATGGGGGCCGGAGAAACTTCACTGGCATCAAATGCTCTATGACTCCAGCATCTGTAAGACCCACATGGTTTCTTCACTTGCTTAGTACTAGCTCACTGGGCCAAACAAGTCTAGTTGCAAAGCAGCCTGCTCTGTGCCAAGCTCGAGGGTAGCTATCAGAGACTATAACTGCATCTTCAGAGGAATACCATGAGAATTTTTCCTCTTCATGTGCATGTAACATGACTTCTTGTGACCCTTTTATTTTAGCAGATTTTTGTAGTTTAAAAGGAAAGACTCTTCTGAGAAATCTTTTTCTTCTCTTCAACTACCAAAAAACCAAATTGTACTACGAAGATAAAATATTGTTGGCTTATATCGTCTTCTAATGTAGACTTAGTAAATGATCTAGAGCAGCATAGTATTTCTTCATCCAGTTTCTAACTTTTAATTATTTAACCGCTGATCAAAAAAGCATTACTGAATTCTGCCTAATGTTCTGCCTTCTATAAGTGTGAATTTTGATAAAGGTATGCTCTCTTACTGCAGCCATTTTTCTCTGGCTGATTAAGCAATAACAGGCGAATGTGAAAATGGGATAGTTACATTAATGTTAGCAATGAAAAATAGGTTTCTAAACAGCTTTAGGATATTTAGTGAGTTTGATTACAGAGAAGTTTGTGATATTATTTGTTAAAACTTGAAAAGCTCAAGAGCCTGAACTCAAAACTAGTTTGCACATCTAGTACTTGCCTGGAATTACTGGGTACCTGATACAACATAGAAAACTGAATCCACTATAGTCCCTTTTCAGCAGACCTGTACTCCGAGTGTTGGAATAAAATTGAAGATTAATCTAAAACACAGTTAATTTTCTGCATAATATTAGCTATTTTGTGTTGTTACGCTTCTGCTGCTATTCATGGTTTGTTCTTTTGGCACTGTTTTCTCTCCAGAAGGTCTTTTAAACTCTCCCAACTCCAAATGTTCTGTGAAGGGCAAAAACTCTCATATCCTGGGCTCAACACTCCCCTTGGCAATTATTCACCAGTAACTCTTGTACTGGTGCCCTAGGTTAAAACAAACAAAAAAAAAACACTTAAACATTTATTTGCTTGAATAGTTTCCAAAACACAAATGCTCATCATGAGCATCTGAGCTGAGAAGATAATCTTTGGTTTGCTCATGAGCCATCAGCACTTCATCAGAATCCTACTTGTGGGGGGTTTAGCTGGATGCACAGGGTACATGCTGCTGGTTGAGGGAAGACACAGCCTGGCAACTGCCTTGTTCCATTTACTCATCTGACAAATATTCTTTGGTGTTAACTTGAATGACTGCAGACATAGTAGCTTGGCCCTCTGCTTGCTATTGGGAATTTACCAAGGCAGAACTCAGTTTGGTGGTGACTAAATTGCCCAACTGATCCTGCTGAGTTGGAGGGGAAAGGCAGGGGTATTATCTCAAATGCTGACAACACTGGAGCATGAACCAAGTGTGTATAACACTTTATTGGATTCATGTGAGTGCTAAATACAATGCTTGACAAGATTAAAATACTCTGTTACTGGAAGGGAGCTGCTCTTAGGGCAGCTGCAAAAAGTCAGCAAATTGAATGACCAATCAAACAGGAGTACATGGTGATTGATGGCACTTACCAGGTGATACATATCTGTCATTTTGTACCATTGGTCTTCCTGTCTTACTGAAATGGGAACTATTGGAGTTACTGTATCATTGCCAGCCATTTTTAGAAAATCTTACTGTACATACACATATGTTCAAATCCAGTATGCACATCATCTGCATCTGGTGTGCTGCTCTTCCATTTTTTTGTTTATAGAAAGAAGCATGAACTTCCCAGAAAAGTAAAATGGGATCTGGGATACGGCAAATTAACATCAGTCTTTTAATCAGTGCATGCTGCTCACTTCTGGATAATGTTATCTCTGTTTTTTAATACCAAGTCATTAATAAGTCCTGGAGTTTTCTTGACTGTCTTAGCTTTACTTGGTGCATACTGTTTCTAGACTGCAAACAAATAACATCCAAAGAACACTTGTACATGCACATAATTGACCTTTGTCTGGTGTTAATTGAAACTGGTGACTGAGTTATTGAAATACTATAGATTATAGAAATCACATGAATCTGTTCATTAATAGCTTTGACTTTTATGCCCATAAGAGGGCAGCAACAATTACAGTTCTGCACAAATAGTAACATTTTTTATATGAGTACATATAAAGCTGTACAGTAGAAGGTTGCAATAATTGTGGGCTTTAACAAAATTTCTTAACCTTAGAAACTCTGGACAAGAGAAAAGGCAAGTTGTGGCTGAATGCATTTCTACCTCTCTCATGGCATCCACAGATACTTATTTCTTAACATAATAAGCAATGCTTCTCGCACAATATACTTGATATATATTCAGATATACTAAAGGAAAAAGGATTGATTGGTAACCCAGGCAACACTAAGCCATTATTAAAATAAAAGAAAAAGAGGTGGGGGAGAAACAATGGAATGTCTGGTTCAAGGTAAACGGAAACATTATCTGCTTTCAGAACAGAAATTAGAGAGCAGATAACCTTTTCAAACGAAATTATGTTCCATGGTCTGGTATCTAGCACTCAAGTTGACTCACAAAGGAGTTTGAGAAGAACCATCTATCTGGCAAATGTTTGCCAAATGCCTGGAGAGGCATGATAGATGACTGCTGTTGCTGCTTTCTCAGCAGAAGCTCAGTATTGACCAAAATCCATGGCAGTTCTGAGCTAGAAATGGCTCTGTGGCAGTGCAGCTAGTTGGTACTTTGCTGGAGGTCTCTTTGACCTTGACTTTTAATCCACTTTTAACTCTGCTTTTGCTGTTCTTTCCCCCACCTCTCCCCCCTCACCCCCAACACCCCCCCCCCCGCCCCCCCTCCCGTGTCCCCATTTAACGGACAGAATGGAGGAGAGGTGGTAAGAAGGCTGCAGGAATTCAGGAAGAGCTCCTTTGGCTCACCCTCCTACAGAGGACATTAGTGTTTACAAAACTGTTTAAGTGCTGCAGCCTGTTCGTAACTTCCATTGAGGACTGTGTCTTTGAGAAGCTCAAACCACAGCTTTCTGTTATTTGAAGAACTGCAGAAAACCTTTAAAGCATTGTTAAATCTAGAAAATGTTATTCTACCAAGGTATATAGTCCTTTATTAGATCTCTCTTTGAAAGTGATTTAAGACATTACTGTTTACTAAGGACACCCAGAACTTGTGTAATTTTTTAAAGCATCTGCTCCTGTAGCAAGAATTCCCCTGTATGCTAAGTAACTTTTCTTTAGGAGCTGGAAGGATTGTAAGGTTTACCATGGCACAGAAAGCACAGCCTTTTCTTTGCTCGTGTGCTTATTCTTCAGGTGCTGGTGCTTGGGATGGACCTGAGTGCTCAAGGCTGCCTTCCACATCTGCCTTACAAAAAGCTGTTTCCCTCAAATGGCTAGAACCCAACAGGCAGGCTGTGACACCCAAACTTTCATGCTTAAACATGATCAGAGTAGTAGAAATGCATGATGAGGGTGGGAGCTAAAGTTTCAATTGTTCCTTATTTACCAGTGTTTTAAAAAATGCTCCAAATCCATGTGCTATATTGCACTGGGGACCCAACTTCTCCAGAGGTCAAGGCTGAAAAACCAGCTGCTTGAATTGCTGCCTAAATCTGAATGAACTGTTTTTGTTCTCATGCCTTACAGAACTTTTGTTTGTTTGTTTCGTAGTTCCACTTTTCCTTATATTTTTTTCTTATATTCTGCAATTGTCCCTTCTTTCTTGCTGCCTCATATGCCTCTTTCTTATCTGGCCCATTTGTCTCACCCTTTAATATCAGAAAGGGGCTGCATATTGTTTGGGTATATTTGAGCATAGAGACACCGTTCACACAGATTCATATACAGTGATACACATCATGGCAGGGGTGTTGGAAATAGATGATCCTAAAGTTCTTTCCAACCCTAACCATTCTATGATCCTATCTTAAGAGACTGCATTAACTGTTGTGCAAGAGCTGCTTTGAAGTGCATTGCACTTGATCCCCAGTTTTTTGTTGCTCACCCGTGCCTTCTCTTTCAGTGCCAATGTTATTGTTGGTGGCACTCATTCATGCATTTGAGATGGACTGAAAACTTAGCAAACCTTTTGTTCTATTTTAAGACTTTGCCCCACACCACCTTCACTTGTACCAGTGTAGTTTCTTTAGTCCGACAGGTTCTGCAAGCATGCCATGTGTGTGCTGATAGAACTAGTGAAGTAGCTCAGGCTTCATCCTCTTTTCTCTTTCTTGTACAGGATATGGTGTAAGCTCATTTGACTTGCCTTGGCATGCCCAGGTCTGGATGGATGTGCTTAGTCCTCCTTCAGCTTCAGCAGGGACTCTGTGACTTCTGCTACTCAAATTCTAGGCATTAAAGCTGGAACTTGGAAATGATCTGCCTGCCAGGTCTACAGTGCTGAGGTTTCCCCCTGAGCATCCTTAACCCTTTTCTTCATTAGCTTTCACATTTGTGAGATAGGCTGCTAAGCTCTATAGCAGCTTGTGTCTGTTTTGTTCTTATCTTTGTGTCTCCTCCAAAATGATTTGTTTTCCGGTAGCATGCAGTACTCCTCAAATTCCTGTAATTGTGTTGCATAGTTTTGCCTCTTGTCTGACTTAGAAAGCTGTTAAGAAAAACAAGACAGAGCAAGCTTTTATGTGCCAGCTACTGTCAGAAATGAATTTATCTTGGTTTTGTTTTTCTTCTTGCTTAAGGGTACAGCACTGTTTTCAATCTGTTTCTGTTGTCCTGACTGTTCTCAGAGGCCTTCAACTCTTGTGAAGCTTTTTACTGCTCAATTACTCTAATCAAGCTGTTTCTTTGGCCATGTCTAGTCTATGCAGCAGGGAGATGCCTCTGAGTCCACCTCTCATAAATGAGACTGGTGACGTGGCCTGCACTATGTCTTTTCTTGGCCCAGGAATGGGGTTTCTTCTTAACTTTGAAAATGAAGGGCAGGAGGAAATAATAAGGGGAGAAATGCTGAGATATTAAGTCTCATTTTCACAAAAAGTTGGGATGTTCACCCGGGATGTTTTTCTGGCTTCTTCATGTAGCCATAACTTTAGTTTTGTGTTAGTTCTACTGTATGATTGAGAGCTGGGGAGCTTGTCTGAGTCTTAATGGGTTATCACTCAGGTACCATCTGCAGAGCATAACAAGACTTTCAACTGACTCTTCCTACAATCTTGTAAAGGCTGTGTTTTCTCTGCCAAGTATGGTCACTGACAGATACACAGAAGGAAGTTCCAGAGTTGCTAATCCTTCAGTGCAGTTCATAGTTAGTACAGATGATGAGGCAGAGGCATGACATGCCCTCTGGGTAACTTGACAAGAACCAGTATCCTATGGCTTCTGCATTCTACATAAACCTATGAAGCTGTACTTCAGTCCAGCATGGTGCAAACAGTTTATGGTGCACTTCCTCAAATCCAGTCTTACATGGAACTTAACTTAAAAAACCTACTGCTAGTGTTGCTCTAATAAAATAAAATAAAATGCCCTTTTCTCATGTACTACAGATATTCTTTTGCTTCCATCCAAAATGATAACAGAAATGTGAAAAGCAATTCAGTTCATCTATATTTTTCTTTATAAAGTACTGGAATGCATATAAAATCACTCTGTAGAACGCTTTTTGCCACTAACTAAATTTCTGAATAAAATTGGAGATCTGTTAACCTGCAAAAATTCCACTTGAGGGGAGAAGACAACAAAATCTTACCTGTTATAGGAAGAGAAACTTGCTCTTGTAGTTACATTTCTAACCTCTCATCACATATATTTGTGCCTCTCAAAGATTTAATACAACTAGTATTAAAATATAATGCTACAGCTATTAGTGCCGTATACAGCTAGAGAAGTACTTTCCCTTGTCTCATAAAACTTTTCTCAGATATGAGCAAGGTGTGCACTCATGGCTTCCCTTCTAGCAGCTGCATGCTCAGCAGTGCCTGTGGTGCACTATTTAGCTCCAAGCAGGTAGTGAAGTAGAAGTCAATGCTTGTGCCAAACCAGGAGCCTGAATTTCAAAGTTTTTCTCCTTTGTGCATACACAGCAATAGGACTATGTGGTCATGTCACTGAAAGCTGGGAGAATAAAACTTTTTAACACCAATGTAGCATTAAGAAGCAGGCACTTCTTTATTGCAGCACTGGCTGCTAGCTGAAATTTCTACAAATCAAGCATACCCAATGCCGATTTCATTGTTATATTTATTCACAAAGATTACAGGGTAGTACACTCCTGGTTACAATGGTTGGTTAGTGATTTTAGTGTCTGCAGTGTCATTCTCTTCTGCAACTATGCTTGTGTGGGGGCAAGATCTTCACTTGGGTGAGGGTTGTCTTGGTCTGTGGGTGTGTTTTTCAGTATTATAATGATGGCAGTTTACTTCAGGTAAGCTTAAAAGTAAGTTTTGTTGTTGCCAAGTTGGCTGGCTAGATTTTTACCTTGCCAGGTTGTCACATAACTCATCCTATATACAGTAGACCCTATGTGCTTTGGTTATGCTCTGAAGAGTAAGGACTAAGGCTAGCATGTCACAGAGAACAGGGACTTCAAGCTACACAGCTTCTAATTTCTAAGTTAACAGCATCTCATACTAAATTAGAAGCTTACTTCTTGAATCAAGATCTTCCTATAGATAACTGCTTCATGATCAAACACAACATATAGAAAGATTTAATAAAACTTAAAAGAATGTGCAACAGTCACATTCTATTGTATTGTGATGCTTCCTGTCCCATTCAGCACATGAGGCAAGGTAGATGAAATACAACCAACCATTCATTGTACTAATGATCTGTACTGTGGCTGTATCCTGAAAGGAAAGCTGTCATGAGAAGATACCTGGTCTGTTGTGTCCCCCAAAATCTGAGTTTGTTTGCTAGCTAAGTTTGCTGGAAAAATGTACATACCTTTGTCAATATCATTTACCAAATAAAAGAGGATAAGGGCATTATTCCCTGTTTTCTCACTATGTTATTTTACACCATTCACAGAAAGAAAAGAGCTGCTGCTTAAATGTAAAAAATTTTTTTCTTCCAGTATATCATAAAGAGAACTTTTTGGGAAATCTCAACTATAAATCTAGCTCATAACTCCTCTAGAAAGATGCATGTTATATTTTTACAGACTAAAGGTAGATTCAGTGCTAGTTTGAATGCAGAAAATATTACTAATTCTCCTTATCTGTGTATGATTTGCACATGTATCATTGCACTGATAGATTAATAATGTGTTGGAAATCATTAAAAGCAGACTTGATATTCAAGTGATAAAGAGCTTTTACAGATACTTTTCTATTTTCCTTGAGAAAAGCATTTTGATACAAAAGTGATATATGTAAATATTTCCGAATTAGGCTCTGCTGTTGTTTTTAATTTGCATGCAGTTTCTCAAAAACAATGAATGCATTCGATGGTGTTATGGTGTATTCAGGCTTGATTCTTCTGCTATTCTTTTCTTATTTTCATGGCTTGGGTTTTAACGTTTGCCTTCAGAAATTCTGGCACAAAGAAAATATCTGTTTGGTTCCTTCCACCCTGCTTCCATGGGCCCTTTTGCTGACAGTGACAGCATCAGCCAGACAGATTGTTTCACATCTGCCCTCTGGGTCTGGTCATCTCTTTTCTGTGGCTGTTTCCAGCTTGAGAGTTGCTCTAAACTGTATGTTACATTGGTGCTTAGTGTAACTCTGCAGAGGTTTTAAGTGTAAAAATTCTCTGGACTAAAAAGGTAAGAGAAGTCCTATCTCTCTTCCTCACCCCTCTGACTTTTCGTTGTTATTTCCTACTCCCCACCAGGCTAGGTGTGACCCTCTTCTTCCTATATCCCAAACAGCAGAAGACCAAAAGGAGGAACAGGTATTGCCTTGATCTCCCATGAGCACATCTGTGGTTTCCCTGCTCCAGCCTCCCAACCAAGTGCTGTTGCTGTGCCTGGATCACCAGCAATGTCAATTAAAATCTGCTGTTTTAATTGAGTCAGAAATGGCCTGTAGAAGACTGTCAGCAGCTGATTCAAAATCATGGGGGATTGCTGTGGGATTTATTGCTTCCTTTTGCTATGCAGAAGCTTTTGGTGCCAGAGACTCCACTGACTCCTCACCGGTCTCATGCAATGCATCCCTGGGTGTTGCGTACTTCTGTTAGCATTGGGTAACAAGTGGTGAATTAAAGATTCATCTGCCAATAAGAAAAAAAAAACATTTTTTTCCCTTTTTCCCATAGCTTTGTGCCTGAAGATATGGCAGGTGCTAAAGCCACTACTGCTGCCCTGGGGACTCTTGTCCTACTTCTGCTACTGCCCTTACTGTCTTGCTGTTGGCTTGGTCCAGCTGCTTGCATAGAAGTCTTGTGTTTGCGAGGATACTGCCTAACACATTTTTGGGGGTGGAGAGCCGACAGTATTTTAGAAGGCAAGAAGGGTAGTAGACTTCTCCTCTTGTTTCTCTTTAGTGGTTTTGTTTTCTTCTTCTCCCACAACTCTCCCCACCCCACCCCCTGCCTTTTCTTTTCCCCCATATGTCTCCCCTGGTTGTTTTTGTTGTCACAAGACTGTCTCACACTGTCCCCAGCCAAATTCATGTTCTCTAAAGATTTATTCCTCCAGACACCATAATGCAACTGAGAAAGGCTTCCTTATAATTTTGCTTTCTGTCTGAACTAATTTCTAAATATCAATATTAATGGTAATGTTAATTCAATAGATTAAATGCTGTATTTTCACTCCCTTGTCAATGTATGTTTCTGAAATGTTCCCCGTATTGTAAGCAAATGTCTCCTTTCCTTCCCTTCCATTTTTCCTCTCTGTTTAGGTTAATGGTTAAATATCCAGATTCCTTCCTATCAGAGTATCTTCAGCCAAGTAAGAAGATTTTTTTTTTTTTCTTAAGAACAGCTGTCCAATTATTTTAACTGGTGATAGCTATAATTATATTCTCTGGTCACAGCTACAAGCCAGCGTAATTAGATTTCCAGTTTCATGGTATAAGTTCATCACCATAGAAATGAGGAAAGACTTCCTATGTGGAGGATGTTGGGACATTGATTACAGTAGTATTTTATTTAAATATGGTAATTCCTGTCTTGTTGTTATAGCTGCTGCATGTATTTATCTTACAGAGTCACATGCTATACATGTTTGCATTGGCATATTCTCCAGCACTTTTCTGGAACCTGTTTAACTGCTAGTGATAATTTTGCATTGGGATTTTAGGCTTTACATGAATTGATGTATTTCTAACATCATCTTCCACAGGAAATTAACTCTGATTAGTAGCTTATTTAAGCCCATAGAAGAAGAAGAAAAAAATAATCTGTATGGCTGGGGTGGAGGGGTGGAAAATGACAGGAATTGACATTTCCTTTGTACTGTACATGCATAGTTTTCCCCCTGTGCAGAGTAAGTGTGGACTTGACAGAGCCTTGTAGGCATCAAGAGCATAATGTAGAATTAAATCAAACCTTCCAGTAATCTAGTGGTTCTGGGATTGGTAGGGATATGAATATCAAAACCCCAGTGATATCCAGATGAAAGATTCAGCCCTTTCTGTCTATGGACAGCAATTAAAACTACTTGGTAAAGTTTTTTTAAAATCAAAAAGACACTTTGTAAAGATACTTAATTTTTCTATAGCTCTGTTCTGAATGTGCCATTGCACAGCTCAGCATTTGCTTCCTTTCCAATACTCTGCTAACTTAACCTGAAACATCACTTTAAATATCAGGAAAATGTGCCTTATCCTACCCCAATGAATAGAGACAAAATATCTCTGAGCCTTCTGACTTAAAAACAAGACAGCCTAAGAAGAGGTAGTATGTTTAGTTCGTTTGCATGTTTGTTCATGTTTTAGTGAGTGAAGTTCTTAGACTCTTAAGAGAGTGTAAATGAGCCATAAGAAAGAGCACTGTTTCTCTAGTGAGATGAAATTCCACACTTTTTTTGCATTGATTCTACAAAAATAATAGTCCTCTGTGTTGCTATGTGATGGCAAAATGAGGAACCTGGAGCCCTGTCTTCAGAGCTTCTCCAAGCAAGGGAGTCTGGGGTTTTCTTCCTGTTGTGATGATGTAGTTTCTTATCTATTCCTAGTACAAATCTTCAGAGCTTTAGCATGCTGATGGTGGTGAAGTTAATGGTTAATGACAAACTGTATACATGCAGGATTTGTAAAGCCCTGGATTGGTAATTTTAAGAATACATTGTGGTCTCTTAACACAAATGTAATTTCCACTGAAAAGTAAAATCCCTTTGGGCTGAATTGTAATCTGTTGCACCCATAGGAAATAAAAATTGTAACAAAACTGGCATTATGAGAGTCCCTGAGAATCTATGCCAGCATATTTGGGTCTGCCTCAGCATTACTTTCTGGCTTTATGAACTGGTAAGTGCCAAGGTGTAGGGACAATGGCAGTATTCCTCCTTTCCCTTGCTCCAAACTACCTTGGCCAGCTTTGCTTTAGTGCGCTGCAGAGAGTGAGTGCAGGATCTGTGAATAAAAGGTGTTATCTGGTTAGCAAGGGTACAGGAAAAAAGGTCCTAAATTTATTTTAGCAGATCTGCTCTCCAGCTGATGAGTTATGTGTGCACCTGTAGTCTCTAGTGGATAAATAGAAACGTCAGTCCTCCTCTTCCCTCCTGATATTTGTGATGTGACATCACTGGAGATCTGTTCCCATAGACATCGCTCGCAGAAAGGGCACCTTGAGGGAATTAATTCTATGAACAGAAATGAACCTGAATGATGAAACTCCTCTTAAGAGAGGTATAAATAACCTGCTTGCTTATACAGGGCTGCCATTGTCCTTGTTCTATGTTGTCATATCCCTGACTGTTGTCTGTTGCAGTATGAGTAGCTTTGTCAATATATTAAATGCGCCGCAGTTTGATTTCACTTAAGACTACTCTGAAATTGGAAAAGTGTTACTGATGTTATTAACTGAGGGCAAAATGAGGCCTTCAACAAAAGAATGGAATTAGCTCCTCCCATCCTAGGGAGCACAGAGCTCTGCAGCATTATAAGCAACCACAAAAAGTTTGATAATTAGAAAATGACATTTTAATTCAAGAGTTTCAATGGTCTGAAAAACTCAGCAATAATACTGAGTTCACCCCCATGTGCCGAGGGAGGCATTTTATCCTCGAGGGTCTAAATTTTTCATGAAACCTAAAAAGTGCATGAGTCGTGACAGACCAAGGAAAGCGGATTTATGGCAAGTTCTTTGAAAAAAGACCTTATGCTTTTTAAACATTTCATAGAAATATTTTTGTTGTACTTTATTATTAACTGGGGAAAGGGAAAGGTCTTAAGTTTCTGGATGGACACAAGCAAAGAGTTGTGGTCAATGTCTCAATGTCCAGCTGGAGACCAGTAATGAGCAGTGAACCTCAGGGTTTGGTGTTGGGACCGGTCTTGTTCAACATCTTTATCAGTGACATGGACAGTGGGATTGAGTGTGCCCTCAGCAAGCTTGCTGATGTCACCAAGCTGTGTGGTTCAGTTGATGCACTGGAGGGAAGGAATGCCATCCAGAGGGACCTTGACATGCTTGTGAGGTGGGCTGATGCCAACCTCATGAAGTTTAACCATGACAAGTGCAAGGGCCTAGACTTGGATCAGAGCTATCCCAGGCACAGCTACAGGTTGGGCAGAGAAGAGATTCAGTGCAGCCCTGCAGAGAAGGACTTGGGGGTATTGGTTTATGAGAAACTGAACATGAGCCAGCTTCAGTGTGTGCTTACAGCCTAGAAAGCCAACTGCATCCTGGGCTGCATCAAAACGAGCGTAACCAGCAGGTCGAAGGAGGTGATCCTGCCCCTCTACTCTGCTCTCGTGAGACCTCACTTGGAGTATTGTGTTCAGTTCTGGTGTCCTCAACATAAAAAAGACATGGAACTGTTGGAACAAGTCCAGAGGAGGGGCACGAGGATGATCAGGGGACTGGAGCACCTCTCATATGAAAACAGGCTGAGAAAGTTGGGGCTGTTCAGCCTGGAAAAAAGAAGGCTGCGTGGAGACCTCATAGCAGCCTTCCAGTATCTGAAGGGGGTCTATAATGATGCTGGGAAGGGATTCTTCATTAGGGACTGTAGTGATAGGACAAGGGGTAACGGGTTCAAACTTAAACAGGAGAAGTTTAGATTGGATATAAGGAAGAAGTTCTTTACTGTGAGGGTGGTGAGGCACTGGAATGGGTTGCCCAGGGAAGTTGTGAATGCTCCATCCCTGGCAGTGTTCAAGGCCAGTTCAGACGGAGACTTGGGTGACATGGTTTAGTGTGAGGTGTCCCTGCCCGTGGCAGGGGGGTTGGAACTAGATGTTCTTAAAGTCCTTTCCAACCTGAACTATTCTATGGTTCTATGACTCTCAGCTGCAGACCTGTGACTAGGAGATATCCAGTAAACCACTCTTACTAAAACACAGTGTTGGTGTGGAAGAATAAACAAAAGGATTGTCCCATTGCAGCAAGACCAGATCACTTTTGTAGGTAATACTCAGTATTTTGTCCTGATTAAATATATTATTCTTCCTAATGTCATTTAATATAGAAACAATAAGCTGGAGACAGTCCTATTTTAAATAAATTCAACTGTAGAGAAAAAGTGAAGCAAAATTTTATGTAATCATTTTATCAAATATAACAGGTATAAAAAGTACTTCTTCCCTTACAGGTAGAGCTATCATCAGGGAATATAACTCTTTGAGAACTTGTTTTTGATTGATATAAGACACTTGTATTTTAGCTTTCTGGTGTAGTAGAATTTAAGAGCACAATAGATTGTGATGAACAGATTGTTGTTCAGTTTGGCAGTTCTGAAAAACAAAAAACATTTTAGGAATGAACATCTTAAGTGCATTGAAAATTCTTTGTTTCAGGTCTATCAGCACCTCTTTTGATCTGATGTGAATTTTTTGGATTCTGATTTTTCTCTTGAGTAATTTTTGTTTATAAAAGTGAGATGTTTGATGTGAAGCAACTTACTTTTTACTGCTTTTTTTTTAATATGGATGATTAAATAGAATTCTTGAGCTGTTCAGCTTGCCTTGTTAAAATGTATTCTCTGCTCACTTGCTTCTGTAAAGGAAGAAAACAAAGTCAAAGTGTTATGGTTCTGCTTCATAGAAAGTGTTCATTAAGGACGAAGTTCTTCTGTGCTGGCTGTATTAAAACCAAAACCAATCAACACCCCACCTGAAACACCAAGCAAACAAAAAACAACCAAACAACCAGCCAACCAAAAAATAAAGCCCCAAGCCCCAACAAACCAGAACAAACTTCTTCACGCCTTGCTCTCCAGTCTTCTTGTTAAATGTCTGGCCCATAGGAAGGAAGTATCATAGTGAGGTAAGGTGGAAAAAGATGACTCCTGAAAACATGAAAGATGCTAAGAATGCCAGAGGAAAGTTCTCTTACTAGGGCAGCAGTTGCTGATGTTAGATTTGGAGGTCCACTCAATGTTTAGGACTTGGGGAGTTTGGGGTTTGCTCCTAAAATGATTTGGGATAGCAGCCTTTTATCAGTGAATGGAACACTCTGTGTATATGCACAAAACAGCTTATTTATAGAGTTTCATTTTCAGTTGTACTTGGGGTCAAAAACTTAATTTTCTTGGCTTAAAAAACATTTACTTATGGATTTCCTGATTCTCAGCTTGACTGCTTAGGTTGACTGCTCCAGAGCAGTAAATGTAGTAGAAAATGTACTTTAGAGCTAGAAGGGCACACAATATAATGTCAGTAACATTTATTCACTGAAGTATCTATAACCTTTGGAAACATTTTTCTATAGCTTGTAAGACACACAATGCATTCCTACATGGCATGGTGAGAAGGACATGATGACAGCTACTTTGTGTGACTTGCCTGTTTTGCTCATGCCTTACTGCTTGTGACTTATTAAGAGACTGTGAGTCATCCTGTTCCACATGACCATTAATTACATCTTTGGAGTGCTGCACTCTGTTACATGAGCCAGCTTAAATATGAACAGCTGTATGACTTTCATAGAACCTACCATAGAAGCAAAAATAATCAGATTTAAACACAACTTAGCAGAAGTACTGATAAAAAGTCTGGAATTTGGTTGAAACTTCACTAAATCGAAGTGTTCTTCATTTCACTTGATGCATCCAGTTGATAAACTGGAATCTCAGCTGTAGCTTTCACTATAGCTCTCCATATCACTCTCTCTCTTCGGGGACTTCTGGCAGGAGGGAAAGTCAGCACTTGGCATGTCTTCTCAACAGAGGAGTAGGAGAAACTGGTGGGTTTGTGGTAGTCTTGTCTCAGAAGGATGCTCATATTTATTTCCTTCTCCTCTTCAGTTTATTTATTCCTGTTAAAAATAAAACATTCTTGCTAACATACTTTCAAATAGGTGAATTAGAACCATGTGTTTAGTCCTCAGTAGTCAATGTTGAATGGAAAGTAATGAAATTCTTCTGACTGACTAGCATCACTACTAGTAATAATTTCTTCAAAGGGTTTGTGATTTTAAGGGAAGCTAGGATTGAGGGAGAGGGAGGATCTTTTACTGGGATTCTAGGGACAATCATGTACAATTTGAGTATAACTATTACAGATATCTAAAGTATATCTCCTGTAAAATTGAGAGCAGATAGAAGAAAATGAAGTTCAGTGCTGCTATTGAATTTTCCATTTGGTTGAAACCTTGCTGTGAGCATTACTCCTGTGGGAGCATTCTAAATGGTGTGGAATTTTCATTTCATTTGTTATGTTAGACAGTCAGTTCCTCAGATACTTCTCAGTCTGCAACATCTTTTGTTTTACCCGTTGGAGCTACTGCAATGCTAGAAATAGTGTGTTTCATTTGAACCACACAATAGAAAAATCATACTTGAGGTCAGAATCACTACTGATGAAATGATTCTTCTCTCAAACTCCATTGTGAATAGTGAATCTTCTTTCTCCCGCAGGGTTTAAAAAAAAAGGCTCAAAAACCTTCGTGCCCTGAAAGTTGAAAAAATCCCCCTACCTGGCTGCTGCAGTGATAGCCCCAATTGCAAAGATCACTCTGTCTTAGCAGGATGAGTGTTTGTCTGTCCTTGGCCAGCTACTAGTGAAATCATAAGATTTTATGATTGCAGATAGGTCTTAAATTTCAATTTTTAAGTTAAATGAGTATCTTGTTGCGTTTGGAAGAAATGCTGTTAGTTACAGCTTTTATTACCTTCATTCTTTTGAAGTGGTGCATGTCCTCTATAAAACTGATTCCTTCTTTAACTGCCTTTGTGTGCTGTAATAGCTGAGATGAAGAGTCATTGTATAGATGCTGTACCATTGCATGAACAAAGCACTTTCTGGATACAATATTATTATTCTGTACTAATGTAAAAGTTCTTAAAAATTCAATGGGAAACCTCCATAAAAGGTTACTTTGTAATCATCCTTTCAACTGAGCAGAGGATTTTATCTCTTCTATGGAATGGCTCCAAAGATTGTGTAAAATGAACGAATATTGAATAAAAACCTTTAAGCCTTGATTAGTGCTCTTATCTCAGTGGAATTTCATTGTCTTCAGTGGAGTTATCTATATTTACGTTGTTATGATAGGGATAACCTCTTCAGAAATCTTTCACTTCTATAGAGGGTGATTCGTTACCTCCCTGTTAAATTCTGTGGGGCTTCAGGGCTTCTCCCTAAAGGAAAGGGGAGGGGGGGGAGAAAAATTAGTAACTCTCTCTCACACTTATGGCATAAGTAGGTAATGCTCTGGGTCATATCAAAGAAACCTCTTCTGCACGTCTTTGCCTCAGAAAAGGATAGCTTCCTCTGCCTGACTGATTGTCATTTTTCAGGTTCCTGCTTGTGTCATCAACAGCAAGAATGGGGTGATGGGCCTGGATAGAGAGACAGACAGGCTGATCATGATGTTGACTTTTGGACTGCCTTGAAATATGGACATTTTATTTCCAGTCTGTATAGAGCTTCACTGAATGCAATATGAAATGAAAATAATTTGGCTGATGCCTCTGTGGCATACTGGCACATCAGATATATAATTGGTAGTCTTAGTTTTTAATGTGAGAGGAAGTCTGACCATAGGAAATGAAAGACTGTCTCAGCTTGACATGGTTCCCACATTGTGTTTGTCTGACAGGACAGTGCAGGAAATTTGGTAGTGTAGCAATGAGCTTTTCTGACTCAGGTTTGGTTCTGATTAGTCTCTGATATCTCCCCTCTCTGTGATGTTTTCCCTGTAAAATATTAAAAACATATTCAGTGTGCAGAAAACAGTGGGAGTTAAGGGAGGAAATAGACTGGAAGGCTGGTTGCATCTCAGTGACTCCCATGTAGTACTGCTGAATTAAAATCTCTTTGCAAAATGGAGGCTTTTAAAGCATCTTTTACATTCTTCAGTTTTGCTCCTCTCTGTGCCTTAACCTTAATGTAGTCACTGCGAACTAGGCGAAGCGGCAAATCTTTTGCAGAGAGCTGTGTTATTCTGGGTTGTGATGGACAGAATATGAAGTGTGCATCCCCTGACTATCCTGGGTGCTACCTGTTGTCTGATATTTTTAAACAATTAAATGATGAAGATCTTTCTTCTTCCAGCTCTCCTTTTATCCTTATGAATTGGAAAGGATCCTTCATGGGCATACCTCTGTGCTCTGCTGACCATTAGCAACCAAGGCACAATGTGTGGATGGGGGAGGGAAAGCCATGTGCTTTAAAGGACATTTGTTCTGGGACATTTGCACTTGCAAGTGAAGAATCTAAAGGAAGGCTGAAAGGCAGAACTACTGTGAACCATGTGTTGCAGTTATTACTGGTGATTGTGGGTATGCTTCTCTTAATCCGTGAATTAGTGTGCTGCTCACTTAGAAACAGCACTTGAAATGGAGGCAATTGAGTATGGAAGCATTGCTTAATATGGGTGCTTTGGGCAATATGACCTTTAAAGAAGGCCTTCTGAAACCTGAACCCAAACTCTTGCTGCTGTAAACATCTTCCAGTGCTTTATTTCAAGGGCTAACTAATTGCAGCAGGATACCATGCTGAGAACATAAATTTTTGTGGAATCCTTAAAAAATTAAATGTTTTGTTCTAATGTGGGAACTGAGGAGATACACTGCTACCAGATGATAAAACCTTATTTGTCACATTTTTCTCCCCAAGCTAAGTTACAGCCCAAGGTCTGCATAACATTTTTATTTTCTTCCAGCAAAATTTAGATGAAAATTGGGTTACTGTCTTTGTTGTTAGTAACCAACTAAATGGGCTATCTGACTTTTTTTTTTTTTTTTGCCAGATGGTAAAAAAGAGGCAGATTGTGTGCATAAACTTATCCATGAAAAACAGTATAAACACAGAGAGAAGACATTATCTAGGCTCTCGAGGAGAAGAGAATGTAATGTTAAAATCTCATTGCCTGCTAGTTCTGAAAGGTGAGTGCCTCACACATTCCTGGCAGGTAAAGTTCGATAATGAGTTGTGTCTAGGGTGCCTTTAGCAAGGCTTGCTTGGGAAGCTCTGTATCAGATGCTCCATACATGAAGTATTGTAAAGATCTCTGGAGCACAGAGGTGGGTGCTTGTGAGAGCATGTCAGCATGTACATTGCTAACAACGGCAGAAGAAGGGGTGGGAGAGGAGGTACAGGAAGGAATGGTGCAAATAAGGCTATAATAGGATCCATAAAAAGGCTTCAGGGAGCTCAGCAGAGTTTAGATAAAACCTAAATGAGGAAAAATTCCAGTTCTCTGGAAGCAAAATAACATTTGAAAGAGGTAGATTAGCTGCTGCTGAGTTACAGCCTGACATGAGCAACTTGCAAGCTGAGGTAAACAAGCCTAGAACTAGCAAAAAAGAGGTATGTACAACATGTGCAAGGAATTATGAACTTTCAAGTACAACTCATGGCAGTCCTGATTGAGCAAAGCACTGCAGCAGTGAGAAGAGCATGCTGCTGTCTTGGGTCAGCCTGGTTATGGAGAGCAAACCACAAGTGAACATTTTAGTAATTTAGCCTCTGTATATGTTAAAAATTACAAGGGTATCCTACAGTGGGAGCAATAAGGCAATAATTATTCAAGAAATGCAAGTGGCTATTGTCCATGGTATTTATAAGAGCAAGAAAAAACAGCTTACATTTCATTTCAAAATGCCTGTGCCCTGACAGGGCCATCTTAAACAGGTGAAACTTTAGAGCAGAACAAGTTGCTTGCACTGATTACGTAAAACATGAACATTTCTTATAGTGAGTATCATTTAGCATGAGTATCATTTAGAATAGGTATCTTGGAAAAGATCTGGATTGAAGTGAAGATTTCCATAGGTTTGTCATCAAGAGAAAATGGACTCACAAAAACATCCAGCAGAAGAGAGACTTCTTTTACTTTAAGTATAGATGCCTGAAAAAGATCATGGCCCACTCTTCACTGCTGTGTGGATTATGGTAGAAGAGAAATCTTGGAAATTGGTACTGCAAAAGAAAAAGTGTTGGAAGTAATAATAATGAAAGGGTAGTAAAGGTGTCAACTGCTTTTTCTTAAGGGAAACTGAACAATTTTTCAACTTGAAAATAATTTTTGCCCAGACAGGATACCAGCTAGACTGACGGAAACATGGCCAATTGTAGTGTTTTATTTAAACAAACAATCCCCCAGATTCATATCAGTATAAAAAGCTGGGAGCAGGTCTTTCATGCCCTTGACAAAGGAGCTGGAAGACAGTTTAATTCCATAACTCTGCAAAAGTCTGTCTTGTTTACTACCCCTTTTAGGTATATGCATTGAAAAGGAACTTCAGATGCTGTGCACAGACAGATGAAATAGTTTTCTTTTCTGGGAATACCAGCTGTGATAATAGACAGCAGGGTAAATCCAAGGTGAGGATCAAAGGTGATGGACTAGTAATCATATGGCTTCAGGAAAATGGAGCAGGATAAACAGAGGGGAGCAGATGCCAAGTTGTTATTGAAAGCATTATATAGTAATACAGATGTTTGGCAAATAAATCTGTCTAGAAAATCTGATTGTTGTGTAACCTTAATTGTAGAGAATGAAAGGAATTGAGACCTGGTGCCTTACATGGGATATAAATTTGCTGCTGCCAGTCAAACGGAAGAAGGCTTGCCGGGTTTCTTCTGGTACTGTAATCAAATACTTAGACAGAACAACTCCATTTTGGTACCAACAGCCTGGGGATGTTTTTTGTATTGAATGCAGTAGTTAGAACTGCACTAAAACAAAGATTATATATATGGGAAAATAATATTAAACTATTTTTCTGTTAGTTTATTGCAGAACAGAGTATCTTCATCTTTTGCCATACTGATGCCTACAAATCTCAGGTTACATATTGCCTTTGGTGCAGTTGTGTTTCTTTTGCTGACCCTCTGTGGTTTGGAAAGTATCCCTTGGAGCAAACATTAAGAACTTGAATCTTCTTTTATACTAGGAAAATGGTATCTTGGCAGCAATGAATAAAAAACCACCTGGTTTCCAAAGGCTTAATGTGTTCTCAGGGTTTTGGAGTCACTCCAGTACTGGTACAGTTAACAATCGGTGAGGCAGCAACCACTTCATTTTATGCAGGTGCAGATGAGATGCATGTATATGCCTCCCAGTAGCTGATATAAGCATATATCAACTCCGAGAGAAGTAATTTTAAATGATCTGGGTTGCTGAGTGTTTTACAGTGTTAGTCTTGACAGGCTTAGTCTTGACAGGCTGAGAAAGTCGGGGCTGTTCAGCCTGGAGAAGAGAGAAGGTTGTGTGGAGACCGCATAGCAGCCTTCCAGTATCTGAAGGGGGGCTATAAGGATGCTGGGGAGGGATTCTTCATTAGGGACTGTAGTGATAGGACAAGGGAGAATTGGTTTAAAATTGAACAGGGGAAGTTTAGGTTAGATATAAGGAGGAAGCTCTTTACGGTGAGAGTGGTGAAGCACCGGAACAGGCTGCCCCAAGAAGCTGTGAATACCCCATCTCTGACAGTGCTCAAGCCCAGGTTGGACAGAGCCTTGGGTTACATGGTCTAGGGTGAAGCATCCTTACCCATGACAGGGAGGTTGGAGCTAGATGATCTTAAGGTCCTTTCCAATCCTAATCATTCTATAATTATATGATTCTATGTCTATCCCATACTTTAAACATCCAGTGTTTCACAAATCTCCTTCAGACTAGTCCACGAGCTGAAATTGGAATATCAGGATAAGTGAAATCAAATATAGTCTTATATTGACATTTCCAGTACATTTACACATAGTACCGGAAAAGCAATCAGGACTGACACAATTCTCGTGCTCTGTCTTATGGTTGACCTGAGTCATGTTAGCAGTCAGGCACTCTAGGTGCTACTGTAACCTGTCTTGATGTTCTAGTTCTGAAATAGGAATTGCCATATGTTGTCTTTCCTTTAAATATCAATCATTCATAAATGTGAGACATATTTTTCTCAGTTTGTTATTGCCAACAAAATCCAGTGCTGGCTGAGGTGGCATTCATATCTATAGCTCTTCTGCAAATAGTTGCATTTATTTTAGGTAAATTTTTGCAACATGAGCACATTGCAATTTCCTTACTAGGGCAGGATACAGACTTTTATTCATTGCCCTGTTCTCTGTTTAGTACAACTTTATATCTAGGAGAGCTTATCTATAAATCACAGAATGGATAGGATTGAAAGGGACCTTAAAGGTCATATAATTCCAGCTGCCTGCCAAAGGCAGGGACAACTTCCACTAGAGCAGGTTGCTCAAAGCCCCATCCAACCTGGCTTTTAACAATTCCAGGGATGGGGCAGCCACAGCTTCGCTGGGCAACCTGTGCCAGCGTGTCACTACTCTCACAGGGAAGAACTCTTTCCTAATATCTAATATAAATCTCCCCTCTTTCAGTTTAAAGTCATTCCCCCTTGTTGTTTCCCTACCTGCCCTTGTAAAAAAACCTCCTCCAGATTTCTTTTTAGTCCCTTTAGTTCCTGGAAGGCTGCTCTAAGGTCTCTCCAAAGCCTTCTCTTCTCCATGCTGAACAAGCACAACTGGAGAAGCTGGCTGTCCCAGGGACACCCAGGTGGTTCCTACTGCAAAACATATCAAATTGTACATAGATAAGATGCCTGTCAACAGTGAGTAGAAACTGTTCCTACAGATGCAGAAATGGTCATGTAGTACAGTGTTTTGTATGTAGGTAAGATGTTTGGGGATCTTTTGTATGTATTTTGAGATAATAGTAATGAATCATGCATGTACTGGAGCAGTCACACAGGCTATGGGCTAGCTGGGTATGAGGAACCTGCAGAATTGCAGTCTGGGGAGCCTCACCTGACCCAGGTACAAGGACCCTTGCAACAGATGCCCATTGCTGTTTGGACAGCATCCAAGCAGCCCCTTTGACAGATTTAATTCCGCAGATGTGGGTTACCCTGTGCCAAAATCCTATGGAAATTTTGTTGTTATTATTATTATTATTATTATCCTTTGATTTATCAAATTTGCATCAAATCCACAGTTGACAGGTTTGGGACTTTTTCCTAGGTGTTGAGTAATTAAGGGTAAAATGTGTACATGAGTAGAGAGTGTCAGGCAAGAGAAGACATAAGTCTTGTTTATACGTATGCTTGCTTACGTATTCAGATATATAGACGGCTTAAGGGAAAGCATGAAGAATACGAACCTGCTTCCTCAGGAGGATTCTTGTGCTTACTGCTGAGAAGATAGACATAATTGACTCGAGAAAAACGTGGAATTTCCATATTGCCAATGAATTTTTCATCTAGACTTTGAGGTAAGGGTTTTACTGTTTTTATGAAGAGCTCACCCTATTTCATTTATTGCAATAATATAGATATTTTTTCAATTATTAAAGACATCTATGTCCAGTTCTAAGATCTTCAATGTGTTATAGAATTATAGAATAGAATCATAGAATAGTTAGGGTTGGAAAGGACCTGAAGATCATCTAGTTCCAATCCCCTTGCTATGAGAAGGGACAACTCACACTAAACTGTATCACCCAAGGCTCTGTCCAACCTGGCCTTGAACACCACCAGGGATGGAGCATTCACAACCTTCCTGGGTAACCCATTCCTGTACCTCACCACCCTAACAGTAAACGGGTTGAAACTTAAATAGCGGAGGTTTAGATTGGATATAAATAAGTGTTCCTTGTATTCTCAGAGTTTAGCAAAGCTCTGCATCATTTTAACTAAAGATCTGTTGTTCAAATGAACACAGCTTAGTGTACGTTCTTATTTCAGTTTAAATGTGATTTGTATTTGTCTCAGATAACGCATTTCAAAATAATAGTTACTAAACATTAATTATTTCTAATGGCTCTAAACAAGACAGGATTATTCATTTCAGTGGAGCTTGGCAAAGTTTTTGTAAGCAGCAATGTAGGAGGTTAGTCACCTGAGTTTAAGATAGAAAAAGCCTAGAGAATATACAACCCCATGTTGTTACTCTTTCCATGAGATTCACTGATCTTGCAGCAGAAAAGGGACCTTTCTGGTTTTGGTATTTGAAAACCTGACGTGAATTCACAAGGACAAGAAGAGAGACTTTTGGAGGAGGCTTAGACTCTGTATTAATTTTCAAAGCTATAAGCTCTTCAAATGGACTACAGTGCCTTCAGCTAGAGTAGGCAAAGACCCTCTGTAGGGGCAGATGATGAGGGCACGATGGGGCTGGAAACTGTAAAGCCTGTTCCTATGTCTTCCCTTACTGTCTTTCCTTCAAAGAGTCAATTACTGAGACATGTGGAGATATTAATATTTGTCTCCAAATTGCATGCTTATCCCATTCTATTAACTGAAGTCTTGCTAACAAAGGCAGTTGAAATAAATTGCAAACGGGTTAAGTTATTTTCTAGAATATTTTTCTGTCTGAATTGCTTGTAGACAGACTCCCAGCATTCCTGCACAGCAGTTGTAAAGCAGACATGCACTAGAATGTATTGGGAGAGGCTATCATGTTTTCCATCTTTCGTAGTGCCTTTTTTTTTCTCCATATCAGATTGCTGCTTATGATTTAAATTTAAGCCCTATCTACATAATCCTATGAGGTAGGTTTTTCTCTGTGAGGGGAAAACCTAACTTTTGAAACAAACTTAGAACAAACTGAAAATGAAAAAAAAACCCTAGCTCCAGAGCTTTACATGTATGAAAGAGACATGTTTCATTCCTGCATTTGTTGGGTAGGCACATTGTCAACGAAGGACACACTTTTCCAACCAGATCAGGTTTTTTTTGACAGGAAAACACTGCCTTCACAGAAATAAAATGTTTTCACAAGTGTTATGGCTGCATCAGTGTTGGTAGCTATTGAAAATAAAACCCCTGTCTAATCTGTTAAAAATGGCTTTTTTAGTCAAAAGAACCAGTAACATATCTACATCTGTTCTTGTCATTCTCTCATTCTGAGGTTGGAATCAAAAACCTACTGCAAATGCTACCTTTTTTCATTAGAAATAGTTTATTTTTTTTTTTTTTCTGGCCAGTTCTGCTGAACAATTTACTGGTAGATTGAACCACATTGTTCAGTGTACAGACTAGCCAGGCATTGACTCAGAGATGAGCCAAAAATGATCAAATCTGTCAAGCTGATTTCTCACATGGGACATATTAGTTACAGCTTTTGAAATACGGGAATTTTTATTCAGTGCTATCTCTTTTGAATAATTCCTCAGAGATTTGCATCCCAAAGTATAACCTTATCAGCATGCAGTGAAATTGTCTGACTGCGTATAAAATACAAGGACAAGGAAAAAGAAATGCTTCTTAATTATAGTTTTGCATCTTCTAAAATCTTTTTCATCCCTACAGTGTGGAATCTCAAACATCTCCCTCTTTAACCTTGTACATATAAATATGAGGGAAAAGGAATTGAGAATAGGAAAGCAGTAGTTTTGCTTAAACTAAATGTCCATCTAGTAGAGTATCCTTTTTCCAACCGAGATGAATGCTGGATGCCTTGAAAATTGTGTATGAACTGACCAGTATACAATAACTCCCAGCCTTACTTTGCCTCAAGTTTCAGATTTATCTATATTCCTTAAATGCTCTATCTCCTATCTGTTTGGGTTTGGGTTTTTTTGACCAATTTCTGTTTCAAGCACATCTGTTTCCTTCACTCCCTAACAATGTTTCTTATAAATTCTGCACTGTTGCTGGGGATGT
Organism: Melopsittacus undulatus; assembly: GCF_012275295.1. Lineage (NCBI taxonomy): Eukaryota > Metazoa > Chordata > Aves > Psittaciformes > Psittaculidae > Melopsittacus > Melopsittacus undulatus. Next base: position 94,501,551 of record NC_047527.1, on the reverse strand, counting down.
GTTTTGTGTGAAAGTGTGACTCAGTTTACACTTTTAATATAGTTTTCCACATTATGTGAATGTGGAAGAGTCTGTCTTAAAGTTTCTCACTGGGAACAGGCAATCAGTGTGCATGTGTGTGACAGAGAAACTTTCAGACACTCTTGATGTTTGAGGTTGTTCAGATAGGTAATGAAATGGAAGGCCTGAAGAGAGTGACTAAACAAGGCACCTATTTAGCATGGTAACTCTTGAAGTGAATAAAGAACCTGCATGAGTGCATCAGCATAACAGTCTAATGACCATTCAGAGGAGGACTTCTAGGTGATTAGTAAGTACTTTAAAGTAGGAGAGCCAGGATAAATGTACCTTTAAATATAACAGCGACTGCTGATGGATTCACTGTGTCCCCTCTATAGTACTGCCTTAGGTGCTGAGGTGCTTTTTCAGTCTTCAGTTTGCCTATATGTTAACCTTGTGATGCATTAATTTATTGCCTGCAACTGCAGGAAAAACAGTCCCCTAGACTCTGTCTTCATTATATTATGCTATTTATTTATTTATTTAAAAATCATTAGTGTTTGCAAAATGCTTGGAAGATGAAATAAATGCTGAGTGAAGTGCTATAGACTGAAAGGTGAGAGGCTAGCAAGAGCAAGCAAAAGCAAACTTCAACACCTGTTGAAGGTGTGTAAATGCTGAACACTGGTACGTGTGACAGGAGTCCTATTTACTTGTGAAATGGTATGATTTAGCAATGGTGGTATTAGTTGAACAGTTGTGTGCTGATTTATCTTTTCATATTTTTGCATAGCACAGCAAAGCATCCTGGAGAGGTGGAAGTCTAACCCCACTACAAGTCCACAGGAGCCAGGTTAGCAGAGCCCTAGAGTTTGTGCAGAACATTTTTGAAACAAGCTAAAATGCGTTGAAGGAGTTTGAAACAGTTTTGATTTAACCTGACTCATTGTATTTCCAGCTCTACATCCTTTTATCTAAACTGCAGAGACATAAATTCGATAGGTGAACCATCCGCTGGATAAAGCACTGTCTGGATGACCACATGATTCTCCAGTGTCAGTGGATATTCTGCATTCTCTTCTCATGAGACCTCATTTGGAGTATTGTGTACAGTGCTGGTGTCCTCAGCATAAGGACATGAAGCTGTTTGGAGCAAGCCCAAAGGAGGGCCACGAGGATGATCAGGGGACTGGAGCACCTCCCGTACGGAGAAAGGCTGAGAAAGTTGGGGCTGTTCAGGCTGGAGAAGAGAAGGCTGCGTGGAGACCTCATAGCAGCCTTCCAGTATCTGAAAGGGGCCTATAGGGATGTCAAGGAGACACCCTTCATCAGGGACTATAGCAATTGAACAAGGGGTAACGGGTTAAACAGGGGAAGTTCAGGTTAGATATATGGAAGAAATTCTTTTATGTGCAGGGAGTGAGGCACTGGAATGGGCTGCCCAAGGAAGTTACGAATGCTCCATCCTTGGCAGTGGTTAAAGCCAAGTTGCAACCTGGTCTAGAGTGAGGCAATCCTGCACATGGGAGGAGGTTGAAACTAGATATCTTAAGATCTTTTCCAACCCTAACCGTTCTATGATTTGACTGAAACAAGGTTAAGAAGCAGCTCAAGAAGCTAAGGTTCCTATTGCTTCTTTCTTGATTTACTTCTCTTTCTACCTTTCTCTTTTTGCTTTTATTTTTTTCCTCCCATGAAGAGCAAAGATCAAGATTAATCTCTTTCTTCTGAAGCTTATTTAATTACACTCAGCAGAATATGCATACAGGACTGGAGGAGCTGTTGATCTTTTGAATGAGAAATGGGTACTTTTTTCTTACCTGCTAAATTCTGATGTCCATAGCAAAAGTTTTGAGAGCAATATTTAAAGTAATATTGCAGTTGTTGAAATGAATTGATGTGACAGTGGCTCTTTCTGCTTCCTTGATGCAATAGTTGCTTCTTCTTCATTACTTTTTATAAAGGATTATGGTAAACAACAATTATAAACTCATTAGTCTCATTATTCTAAATGGAGCAGATAAATGGGTATTTCTTCTGACAAGGATGCATGTAGTAAATGACTGATAGAAGAAGTTTAGAAGAGGTTTTGGTTAAGATATTTCATAGTAATGAGGCTACTCAAGAAAATAATTTACTTGATCTTGTTGACGGGAAATTGGAAGCTTCCATTCTGCTAATCTATTATGTAATACATTTAGACGTGTTGACTGAGATTTTGCTTCAAGTGTTTTGCCAAAGTATCTATGATTAAATCGTGCAGTAATAACCTTAATGATAGTCATTGAAAGAGATGGCCCTTTGGAGGCCAGATAGAGTAAGTAGAATGGCTTGATAGTCTGGGTCTTTTGACTCTTGCAAAATCAGCAGAAATCAACTCATGCAACTAGCATGTGTGGAAAAACAGAGGGGGGAGAAAGGTTTCTTGTGTAATGTGAATCTGTCTTTTCTTTAACTTAGCTGGTTATCAGTGGCTTTGGGTAGGCCCAAAGGAGAGTCTTGTCATATTTTGATAATTCTTTATGCTTTTAAGAAGTACCACAACAACACCTCTGGGAAGTGTAACCTCATGTCTTGTCATTGAATAGACACACAGTAAACAGGAGTGATATAGAATTCTGCAAAATACCTAGCCAATGGAGCCCATTGCTGACAAGGTAGGAAAACATTTTGTGAGGGGAAAATAGCAGAGACTATTTGAAAAAGCAGGGATAGAGAATGGTCAGCATTTAACCAAGAAGGCTAACTGGGACTACAGCCTCCCATGACAGTTGTTATGTATGGAATATACATTCCTTTACTACATATGTGGCTATGTCTCTGTAGGTCCTTTATCCAAATGTATTCACTTTGCCTGTAAGGCTGATCCTTTTGCTTGATGATTTAGTTGATTTAAAATCAAAATATTTATATAGGCTTTGCATGGATAGAACACTTTTCCTTCAGAAGTAGGCTTTCTTGAATTTACATGTAGACCTGCAGTTTATGGCTTTATAGAACTGTTACTTCAATGCAAATAAAAAGATTGCCAGAAGTTAGTGGGATTATTGAAAGTGGTTTATGTTAGGAATGAAGAACATGAAACTGAGACCAAGTTGCATATTTACACCAAGACAAGTAATTTTCTAGTACTTTAACCTTCTTTCATGGGTGCACATGGAGGTAGATGTTTTTCTTATGCTCTACTTGCTGCATTTGGACTTTGGTTCAATATGGAAGGTAGAATCTGGACATGTCTGGAAATCTGCAGACTTGGTGTTTCGCTCCACTGGTGACAGTCCAAGAGGCACCCAGCCACGCCTCCCAGGCTGACCCTATCCACTCCCACTGGAGAATCATGTGGATGGACAATCCAGGAACCCCTTTTGCTTTTGTGTAGGACTAGGACTATGAGTGCAATGAGCAATTATGTGTTCTATAAAGTGATTGAAAAATTGAAGGTGTGGGTCAGTCTTGTAAAAAGGGTGTAAGTAATTCATTTTATCCAAAATAAAGAATTGATTTTATATTTGGCAGATGGATGTGTCCTGAAGGAGAGTGAGATGAGAGGGACCTCTCTTACATGGGAGGGGATCCAGCCCAGGATGGCGGGTGCTGGTCATTGAGGAGCGCTGACTCTGTGGCTGGTGTTTGTGAGCACTGTGGAAATGGTACAGATTTTACCTCCTGGGTGAAGAGAGCATGGACGGAGTGGTATGCCAATCACTGGGAGGAGATGATGAAGTTTAAAACTGTGATATCAGAATAACATCCAAGTACTTGCCAAGCTTGGGTCTCCTGGTCAATGAGATTTATGGAGCAAGAAGGCAGCATGAACTTTAGCTGTGGTCACAACCTCAATATGATGTGCTAGCACGTACTGCTAAAGGCATAGCCAGAACAAATGCTAATGTGTCTTAAACAACTTGGTGGATTAGTTTTGTATATATCTCTTTTTAGGTGACAGTTTTATGCACGATCTATTCACCAAAAGGTAATCCTTTTCTTAATTCTGGTATTACTGACCTTCTCTGCCAAGTGTATGTGCTTGTTCCAGAGGATTGTTTTTGTCCTCGTCTTTCTTGTCTTCCCTTTTCAGAGACAGCAGCATTAGCTATGTAACCACTTGTTTACATGCACAGTTTCTTTACATGGAATAGATATTTTCAAGCTTTTACCAAGGTTATGTGAAGATCCCCAAAGCCTTAATGGATTCTGAAAACTCAGATGAACTATGTTGACTGAAACTGTGAAACATTTCTTCCTGAATAAGTAATTTAGCATTGAATAATGTTAAAAGTAATAAGGATAAAAACCCTGACTCTGCTAGTCATGGAAGCAGACAACATTTCTTATAGTCTGAGAAACTTGTGATTTTTGGGCACTGGTGAAGGAACTCTTAATGAGGAAGAAATTGAAGTATTTTTCATTCAACATTACAGATATTTTCGCACTTTTATTATTTTTCTGTTTGCATTTTTAATCTAGCGTTTTGAGGTTTTATCCCATTTTTATACAACTCTTCAGATATCAATAGGGAAAAAAGAATCAGGACTTTTTAGTGTGTAAGTTACAGAGTCTGTTTGCTTGTGATTAAACTAGATTCAGCTAACAAATAATCAGTATGCTTTGCAGAATGCTTGGAGTCACCATTCTTTATCTGAGAAAATCGCGTCTGGCAGTGAAAGGTGTGGTGCCAGGAGGTCTTTAAACTTCAGCTCCTGAATCCTCTTTGCTGTCCCTCTCTGCTCTGGGCAGATAAAGGACCTACTTTCCGGACCCTCACAGCTCCCCGTACCTCTGGCACCGGGAATGCCACTGGATGGCAGCATTTTCCCACGCAACACTGCAGAGAGACTTCATCATTAAACGAAAAAGGCTGTTTAAAAACATAAAGTGAGCGGGGAAGGAAGAAGAAACCATGTTGGAGGTTGCCACTTTGAAGACCAGCATGCATCTTTGCTTCAGTGTAACTTATGCAAATCTCCTTTGCAGTGTTTGCCTCTCTTCTTTAAATTCCCTTGCAGATAGGATAAGTAAATTGAAATGAGGAAATCAAAGTCAGGATCTGACTGTTTTATTCAGTGCTTTTCTAATTAGGGGATCTATTCTCAAGCTGGAAGTTGGCTCCTGTTTCTCAGAAAATGAGCAGTGTTCGTGGACTTTCTCCATTCTCTTTCATTACCATTATACCCAATACTTTTTCAGCTGGTTTGGCTTATGCATGAACTTCAACACAAGCACCTTAATTCATTTCCATTAGCTACTGGGTTTACCTTGTGAATGCCATGATACCTTCTCTCCCACTCTTGGCACATATGGAGAACACTCAGACCCTCTTCTTTCTCTCTCTGCCCTTTGGGAGCAAAGATCTCCAGCACGTCCTGTTTCCAGTGTTCTCTTGGGTATATTGCAGGCTATTTCCTAAAATTACTTTGACTTAAAGTCCCCAGGAGGTTGTCTGTGGTAGTAGTTCCTATGCGGTCAGTTTTGGGTTTGCCTTCCAAGGCTGATCCAGATGCTTCTGCCCAGCTGTGTCTAGCTTTTCTGTAAGCTCTCCATCATGTTGTGAGTTGGAGGACAGTGTACAGAATAGAAGAGATATCAGGCTAGTAACCCTAACAGAGGATCAGCAAAATAGGTTGTCATAAACTTCGCAGTGAGATATTCCACTGAAGAATTATGGAAAGAAATACATGTACCCCACTGTTGACAGTTAATGATTTGAACAATTTGATAGGGTGTGTGTGTATATATAGATACATAGGTAACCATTGCATGTATAATTGAAAAACAAAGGATCACATATGCTGACCAGACAAAGGGAAAACAAGTAGCTTCAGAAAGAGTTAGCAAAGTCCTGTGCTTTGGGGGTTTGGTGGGGTTTTTTCCCTTTTTTTTTCTCTTTTATTTTTTTTTTCTCTTTGCATCTTCTTGCAGTTGGGAAGATGTAGTCTGGTCTAATCCAGCAGGGGAAAAATGGTAAAATTCAGTCAGACCAGATCTGCTGGCCATGATGTGACGTGGAAATAACTTTGGCTAATCAAGGGTGTTTCAGAACAAGTGGTCTTCTCTAGCTTAGACTCAAGCTAACACATTGACAGATGCTTGAGCATAATTCTCTTGCTTGTCTTTGGAGAGCTGGAGATCATGGTCTGTTTCAGTATTACAGAAAAAACTCTTGTGCTGTTTCAACTCCTGTTGTTTCACTTTTTTCTTGTTTTTTAATCTTCCCCACCCCTCACCAGTGCCTTCCTATACTTGAAAATATTTGGTGTTAGACAACATGGTTACATTTTAGAGGAATGACTGTTTAGTTCTTCAAAGGGTACTGGAAGGTCAGAGAGGGGAGATAAAATTGTGCTTCCTTGCAACAATTTTCACTTGATTTTATTCTTTTCTCTGTGTCCCTGTAAGGTAGCTTTACCTAACCAACCTCATACCACAAGTGTACACAATTAATAGGTGTCTGCCAAGCGTTCCCCTCCATCCTCTCTGAAATGCTGTTTCTTCTTCATGGGTACCTAACCTAATTTTACAGAAAGCTCTGCACATATTGCCGGTTTCCAGGTTTTGCTCTTCTCTCAGGTGTGGGAAGCATTATTGCTGAGAATTCAAGACTGTCAACTTATATTCTCAACCTCCTTTTATTTTCTCCTTTCATCCTGTGACATGTATTTGGTCTCGTTTCTTTTCTGGTCTCCTTTGCTTCCTCTTCAAAGATACGATGCTGAACTGGCCAGAAATTATTTTGCTCCTGACATTATCTGGGCAGCTATCAAATCTCAGATACCAGAGAGAGAATGATCTGTAAATACCCTCAGAAGTGTGCCTCTTACTTGATCATTAGGATGAAAAGAAAAATGAATAACATATTGGTATGGGTGCCATTTAAAAGGTAGGAGACTGCAATGCATATCAGGCCTTTAATTTTAAAGTAAAGAATAGCTCAGGTTTTTTCTTGTTCTTTTTTTTTTTTCTTTTTTAACAGAAATATCACTTGTGAAAAGAGGAGTCTTTGAATGGGGTGTCTGTTGTGCTGCTCAGCAGCAATACAGAGAACTGGTGGCTCTCAGTTCCTTAAGCACTGCTGGCCAAATAAATGCCATGTGTGAGGGTGCTCCTGTGCCATGATAGGCACTGGCTATTGCAGGGCTTGAGCTGCCTTCTGAGAGACCAAGCAGCTGACTTCTGAGGGAAGCAAAGGGAAGCTGACAAATCCAAGGTATTAAGGCAGCTTAATGTGTCCTTGGCTATTGTGTGCCCTTAGAGTGCAGTGGGCCGATGGAGGGAAAATTAATGATGTTTGGTTGGACCATTTATAGAAGTGTGGTTTGTGGTGAAAACATAAGACTGAATTAGCTGTAAGAAATTTAAAACTTGTGGATTTAAAAACATCTGCTATTCTCTATGTAGTGAAAACCTGGTCTGTGAGGAGAAAAAATGCTGATGCATTCTGGCTTTAAAAGTTGCTGTTGATATTTAGGGATCAATATTAAAAACTACTATACTGGACATTTTAAAAGAAAAATAAATTGTGCTTTATACAGAAAATACATCACCATTCCTATCAGATACAATACCTTACAGAGCAGGCAAATTTGCTCACAGTTGGTTAAAGGCTCCTTTTTCAGTCCTTCTGTTCCACCTGTTATTCTAGGTAGGTGCATACAGCTGCACTGTTTGCAAGGCCATGCAGGGAAACTAAATGCAAAACCAACTGATCTCCAAAAAACACTAAATATTGTAGGCTTTTATTATAGAATCATAGCTTCAGGTCTCTGAGATAACTAATGCCTTACCCTGAAAAAATGGTATGTGCACACAGTCAATACTGTCTAGACATTGTACATTAAGTACAAGTGTGATATGATTAACATTTTTGAAGTGGATTCCTCTGCTCTTAGGGTTGATCTGCTTTCTACCCCACCATTTAGGCAAGGTAACTGCACTCATTCTGCTCCCTTCTGGGTAGGATTAGAATTGTCCAACATAGTGTCGTATCTGTTGGCCTGTGACTAATTCACCCACCTTTGATTGACGGTGTACAGAGCTTTGGAGCAGGGCAAAACTGATTCTGTGCCCAATGTAAGTGGGAGGCACTGAGCAGCCTGAGAACATGCTGACTAGTGTAACACCTTGGCAGGTTTAGGCTTATGGCACTGGGTACTGTGTAATTGTGACCCTGGTTTATTATCCAGGTAATCATGCACATGATAATGTCCCCTGTTATGAGGCAGTGTTGGAGTAGCTCCCTTGTTTTATCCAGATTAATTGTCAGGCAAGGTGTGTCAGGCAAGGCAATTAATTGTCAGGCAAGGTGTGGGTGTGATGGTACTTACGCAGAGCCCAGCTCCACTTGCATTTGTTTTATTTATACCTGTTCTCTCTGTTTTTTCTCAGTTGTGTGCAAGATAAAAGCAGAAGAGGCAAGTATTCTTAAATGGTACAAAAATGTAGACAGGAAACTTACCCAATATCACCATACTTATACTGCTCTCTTGTCTCTCTGCTTTTTACATATACATGTGTGTTTACGTGTAAGCATATATGCCTTCTAAAGGTTTTCTGGGGTAGAAATCCTATTTAATGATCTTGATCGTATCTCTACTCCAGTTTAATAGACAGTTATGCTGGCAAACATCCTAACATTGTAACCAGAAGGCACATCATTATTAGCAGAATGAAGACAACAAATATAAAGCCTGAACAGGAAGGCAATGTCACAGACTTTACAGCTTGCTTCCCTTCCTTTCTATGATTTTTGTTTGTTTTTTAATCATAAAACCAAAACAAATGAACCCCCCCAAACAAATAAAACAAAAAACAGGATGATTTTTATGGGGCCTGACTCATGACTTTGACCAAACAAAATAAGTGACAGAGGAGCAGGGAGGAACTTTTCTCATAGCATCCATGTCCCTAGAGTCCAGGTTTCCTTGTCCATCAAGGAAGCTGCTCTCTCCTTGCATCCACCTTGAGCCCAGCTCCAGAGCCCAGCAGCTCCCAGAGGTGTTCGCAGTGTGCAGCAGAGCTGGTGTTACAAAGGCAATGCCTTGTATTCCAGCTTTTATTGCTAGATGGTGCTCTTTGCATCTAGCACGTGCTTTTCTAGCTTTTTAAAAGCATAAACTAGCTCAAAGAAAAGTATAGTGACTGAAGCGACAGCTGACCTGTGCACTTTTGTGCAGACAGGTCTGTGCAGTCCCTTTACAGCACAGCTGTAGTCTGTGCCTGAGAGTAAATCAATAAATGCACAGATGTAGCAGCAGGCACAAATTCTGTGACTCACTTTTAACCTCTGCAGACTTGGCAAAACCCTGTAATGGCTGATTTTTCCTAACTCTATTGGCCTCCTCCTTTGCTCCCATTGTGAAAAATGAAGAAAGGGGGTTGGAACTTGCTGAGAAAGGGTTGTTAGGGGGGAATGTGCCTGTGGCCAGTGGCTGGGAAGCAGCTACAAATGTAGGCAGCTACTCCTACTGCTCTCTGTGCAGAGGTGCAGCAGCCAGCCGCTGTGCAGCTCTTCGAAAGCTGTCCTAGAGGTAATAGTATATGATGAAATGATGCTTTCTTAGCCTCACTTGGACTCCTAAACCTGCAATAGCTGTGGGTGACTAGTGAGAGATAAATTACATGTTTTTCCAGTGCTGTCCTTTATAACAATTATGTCTTAACAGTGGGAGGAAAGGGGATAGTTAAAAGTAGGTTTAATCTCAAAGGGATGGTTCATTTCCTCTAACAACCGTGATTGCCAGTAGCTCTTTTCTTCCCTCAGCCTCCCTCCCTCTGCTCCTCTGTTTCCCCTCACCCTATCTCTTGGCAAAGTTACCTTTGCAGTCATGGCCTGCTCATGGCAAGGATTAATGGTTTCTTGGAATTTGCACACCTTACAGGAGTGTGGCATATATTCTTATGAATTTTATTGCAATGCACCACAGTATATAATTTCATTAAACTGCATGTCATGGTTATTTGCTGTTATTCCCCAGACCTCTATATGCATTTTTATCAGTCTCAAATGGCAATGAAATAAAAAATAAAATAAAATGGAATAATATCTAAATACATGCAGAGGGGTCAAGGGACTCTATATGCTGACTGCAACAACAAATTTATTGTCTCATTTATGGGTGGGTAGGGGAAGGGAGCAATTTCTTCACTGTATTTTAATTAACTGTGTTTCACTGCATGGTAGTAAAGATAATAACCGTAACATTAGTGCAACTACTACACTATCAAATGCTTGTCACAGCCTAATATTCTCCAACAATATAGCTTCACAATGGAAACATGCACAACAAAAGAGCAGCTTGTTTTATTAATTTACTAGGGCTCTGTGTTTTTGGAAGGCCAATACGTATTTCTGGGAGACTGATTAAAATAGAAAGAAGTATACATGGTAGAGAATAATATTTTTACTGGTGTGGGATTCATTTAACAAAAGTGTTCCTTCAGGAAAACACAACCAAGATGCTAATGTTATACCTCATTTATTGCCAGCATATTCAGTGACATTTCATAATGTACATCTGTCAGCCAGAGATATAAATGAATGAGGTGAACCATGCAATTTACCCTCAGGAAGTTCCATTAGAGCCCCCAAAGTATAATATTTATGAGGTCAGAATCAATTAATCAGATAGCTGTATTTGCTTTTCAGCTCAGCATGCTCTTCTACACCAAGCTGTTGCATTGAGAAAGTCTTTCCTGTTTGGTAAGAGGAGTCAGTTTGTATGTACTGCATGTAGTTTGTTTTGTAAATCAATTGCTTTCCTTATACAGCTTCTACTCAATACGAATATGAACTTTAAGGGAATGTGAAACAAATCTCTATCAAAATACATATCAGAATAGAAGACTTGTATATCTCCTGTTCATTGCTGCAGCATAGCCCAATGCAAGTCTGTTGAAAATGAGAAAAAAAATCTGGGAGAAAAAGGTGCACCTCAACCAAAGATAATTCCAGTAAACAGAAAGTCTGGTGGTGGAAGAAAGGGGGGAAAAATAAAAAACCCCAGTTAGTTTTAATTTGAAACTACTGAGTCAAATCAAAGGAACTCAACATAATGAAGAAATACCACAGTACATTTTGAGATGTGTCACCAAAATGGCTTTCCTTTGAAACCATGTTCTGAATGCTCAGTTAATTCCCCCCTTCTCAGTTTGATTGACTGGTTGTTTGCATGTGTGAGAATGCGTGTGGTATTATTTCTGTTGCAAATTGCAGTCATTTCCTGTGCTCTGTTCAGATGTCTTACAAACCACTACTGGCACTCTGACACCGGTGGAGGAACAGGCTCTTGACTCTGCCAGGCAGCTATGTTGCTTTATGACTGAGTTTCTGGAAGATGCAAGTGAACTGTGGTCCAGCCGAAGCACCTATAGACAGGTCACTCTGGTTTCTGTAGTGCAGGAATGTGTGCTAGCTGCTGTGCTGCCTGCCAGGCATCAGCCTGGTCAGTGCCTGAGGTGTGCACCTTCAGTTCCTAGGAAGTGGAGTCTTTCTTGTGAAGAGATTTTCTAAAACTTATTCATAATTTGTATTTGGTGAGGTGTCACTCTGCATACAGAATGAATATTGATCATATTGTGATTTTCTTTTTTTTTTTTGTAGACAACAGATGCAAAAGAAATTTGGGTTGTAAAATCTGTGTCAGTATGTTTGCACTGTCATAACTGGTGCCAAAATGTGATCCAGCATTTCTTTGAAAATAAGTTTATTTAAGATGGTTCAAAAATTACTGGTTAGTTAATAAAATTACTTTTCCCAGAACACTCCTCCAGGAAGAACACTGAAGCAGGTAGAGCATATCCAAAATCACTGATAGAATTATTCCTAGCAAAGGATTAGCTGGGGAAAAGTCCTGGAACAATGCTTTGCAGTCTTTGAGTAAAATCCATAACAACTAATGCATTTTCTATGTAAAACTTCCCATTTTGAATATCTCATACTTTAGATTTTGTCTTTTATTTTTGAAGAATGAGCATTGTAAGATATAATTGGGATTTTTTTTCAATTAAAAATATTGTCACAAAGTGCTGATATATCCCCAAACCAATACACCTTAGGTTGGGAGTTCTGGGCAAGGGAAGAGGGAGGGCTGAAGGCCCTGTAGCTCCATGTTTGTAAGTGCTTGTTTTAGAAAGGAGGAGCGATGTTTAACACCCATTGGAGAGCCAGAAAGAAGGCCCAGTTTGGAAGAGGAGTCTGAACCTTGTTTACCTAGGGTAAGTGCACTCAATTCATCAGATATTTGCTGGCCAAATGGAGAGGAGGGGACGTGTGAAGTTTAATAGTTTCAGTAGCCGACTGTGACACAGGACTATCAGCTGTACAAGAGAGAGCAGTGGCCTAATTTATCAGGAATATAGAAAAGCAAGTTAGAGTACTTGTTTTATAAAATTAAGTGCCAATGACTTGATTGCTGCTGCTTCCATTCCCAAGGGGGCATCCCAACTATCACTTAGGGAGTTTCTCCTTTCTTTTGGAGCTCCTGTGCATCTGAATGAAAAAAAACACCAACCAAATCCAAAACCAAAAACAAAACCTTGAAGCAGCAGTCAGCTTGCCCATGTGGCAGGAAAAAGGAGAGCTAAGCATTAAGGCATTCTCCACTGCGGTAAACGTGCCTATTTTTATCAAACAGCTACTTTATAAGCAAATGCAGTATTTTTAAAGCATACCAGAGTGCAGAGTCTGGTTTGTATTTATTTATTCTCAATAACGATATGTATCAAGACATGGTGAGCATCATACTTTGACTTTCTTTGGGCTACTGAGCATCATAGATGTGGTATCATTGCCTAGCTGGAATTAATGATATTTTTCTTCTGTGTGATTTTTGCTACTGAAGCCTTGTAAACAGAGGGCAAACACTTCTGGAAAAAGAGTGAATACCCTTGTTTGCATATGAATGAGTATTTGTATGGACCCTTATTTCCAGCACTTATGCAAATACAAACTCATACATGTGAATGGGTGTGGAAAAGGGAACAAAAAAACAGAATCAAAATGAGAGGCTGGATTCATGAAAATGTTTATTTTCCACTATTTGTCCTGCTCCCTTCATCTCTTCTGTTGGGCAAGAGTTTCAAAAATTGCCCACACCGAGTGTTACAATGTTTTTGGTCATAAGGCTTTCTGATGTGACCAGCAAGCAGAAAGAAAGGAGAAAAAAATAGCTCATCTGCATGGAGAAAACGTCATGTAATTTTTTCCAGTCAGTATTCCAAGTTTTCCTGCATCAACTACCATTGCAGGAGAGCTCAGGGATCAAAATAATTGACAGGTTTAGAAGAGGATGAGGAAGCAATCACTTCCTTGTCAGGAGTATCATTACAGGCTACTCTGTGTAAGTAGATAAGGTAGTTTAGACTTTCCCCTCTTCTCCTGAAAGTGGCATAGTAAGTACATTTCTTATCTGTACAGGTGAAATCCCTTCTGCAACCAGCCAGGGCTATCTACTCGTCTGGTCCATTGATACAGTCCCTGTCATATCCTAGCCTGCACCATGTAGCTGGGAACTGTCTGGGAATACTGCTAGCTGGCTAGGACTCAGGTTGCAGGGTGGTGCTATGGGGCAATACACTTGATAACCAGTTTTTACAGATAACAGTTCTTCTGCAGTGGAGCAAGAGCAATAGAATCATTCATTAGCAAAGAAATAAGAGAAGATACAAATGACTGCATCTGGTATTTGCACAATGCTTTGTGGCAAGACCTGAAACAAGTGGGGTAAGGTATTGACTTTTAATTTAATACTGATCCTTTTGTCTCCCACCGGAGCACTTCTTGGAGGTCTTTTAGACTAATATATATGTGCTTCCCTAGGTTTTATGCATATTTATTATGAAAGCATTTAGTTTTTCTTATCTAGGTCTGCCTTTCAAGGTTATACTTTTAAAATTTTATCTGTTTCAAGTTTTCATGTTAGCATGTGAAACAATTAATTACTGGATACCACCATGGGATTCTATCCAGTAAATGAAGATAGTGCTTCCCCTTTGTAGATCTATTCCCCTTTACCATATCAAAACCCATAGTTTGCAGTTGATATGTCCTGTGACTGGAGATCAGATGTCCATTACTCATGTATGCCATGACCCCTTTTAACACTCAGAATTACTGGTTAGCTGCTTCCATTACAGCAAAAGCTATGACACAGTCACCTTCTCAAATGTCCTCTGGAATCCCTCTGGCATATTGCAAGTAGCTTCTGGTGGGTCCTGCAGAGCCTCTCAAGCTGTATCTTAAACTAATATTTGGCTTATAAATGACAAAGAAGGGAGGCAAAAATGAAGCCTATGTAGAGGGGGAGGAAAACACGAAAATCTGATTGTGACACATTCTTTAAACAAGACCCTGGAAAAGTTAAATGATTCTATTTTGCTTGTCTGAGAATTACAATCTTTGTGTAGCAGGAAGCCTTAACAAGACCTTAAAAGTTAGGTAAGAACAGTATTTCTGATCATTTTTCGTCCTGAACAAGGAGAGTAGTGCTAGAAGTTTGTGAAGGTAAGAAAAGAAGAAAACTGAAAAGAAGAAAACAACAGAGTTATTGCAAATGAACATATTTTTAGCCATCTGGGATAGGGAATGGTATCACAGAAAAGGAGGATCTGAAGATTGAAAATGAAATGCTATATGACAGCAAGCTGAAAAGAGAAGTCGGGGAGTTGTTAAGAGCAATCAAGCAAAACCAGGGAAACCGCTTACTACATGCAGAGGAGAATGCTGAACAAAAATCCATATTACTCAAAGGTTATTTTAAATGAAAACCTTTCTACATGTAAGGCAGCATATAGTGAGAGCTAGAGAAAAAAAAAAGGAAAAATAGTTATATGAATAAATAAACCAAGGTGAATTCTAGGAGAAAAAAGGTTCACTGATAATTTTTTGGGGGAAGATAATTCATCTGACTGTTAAAAAATTGAAGAGATTAATACCATAAAAGAGGATACAAACTCAGTCTCAGTGCTACTGAGGATGTTCTGGGGGGGTCTAGATGAAAACAAAAAAAACAGGAAACGAGTATGTGGTCTGTCCAACCAAGGATGAACACAGAAGGCACCTGCATATCCAAACGCAGGATCATCTTGCTGGATTGGGTTTGTATAAGAAAGCTGTAGCTGGGTAATCCAGACAGTTGGTGTACTTCCTCTTCCCCCCAGTATTTTGCAGAAGAAGCCAATAGCAGTGCAATGATGCCTTAATGACAGGGGCAGTTAATTGTTTTTGACAAAAGCAAGGGAGTGAGGAAGCTTTACTGAAAATGTTTTTTAGCCTGTTTGGGCTCTGCTGGGAGAGTAAGCCCCTTCTAGGTTAGTATAGAATTCCTGACTGCAGCCAGTTAGTATCAATTCTTACTGGCCACTAAAACTTTGTAAAACAGGTAAAATGCTTGGAACAGTTTGGAGAGTAAAGATCTTTTGAGAGTTATCATATGCTATTCACTAACTGGTTCATTCTTGACTCCTGTTTTTTTTACCTAGTACTGTATTTTTAACCGTAACTTAAATAAACCTAACGTCCTGTACCAGCAACTTCCCCTTTGACTCATAATGTATATTTTTATATGCTTTTCATATGTATCTATTCCTTTCACAAGTAGAAAAAAAATCCCAATTTCCTTAGCTTTCTAATAAGAGTAATGTTTTTAAGTAGTTTTTTTAAGCTTAGAAGCTTGAGATCATTAAGAATCTAGGTATGGATTGTGAAAAGCTGAATCTCAAAAAGTAGATTTAAACTAATTACAGATTGCTGCTTCATCTTTAAGCTGAGATGTAATGTCGTAGAATCATAGAAGTATTTAGGTTGGAAGGGACCTTAAAGCTCTTTCAGTTCCAGCCACCTGCCACAGGCAGGGACACCTTTCACTAGACCAGATTGCTCAAAGCCCTGTCCAGCCTGACCTTGAACACTACCAGGGATGGAGCAGCCACAGCTTCTCTGGGCAACCTGTGCCAGCACCTCACCACCTTCACAGTAAAAAAATAGTTCCTAATACCTAATCTACATCTCCCCTCTGTCAGCTTAAAGCCATTCCCCCTCATCCTGTTACTACATGCCCTTCTAATAAGCCCCTCTGTAGTTTTCTTGTAGGTCTCTTTAAGCACTGGAAGCTGCTCTAAGGTCCTACTGGATCCTTCTCTTCTCCAGGCTGAACAACCTCAGCTCACAGCCTGCCTCCATAGGAGAGGTGCTCCAGCCCTCCTGTCATCTCTGTGGCCTCCTCTGGACTTACTCATGCAGGTCCGCATCCTTCTTATGTTGGGGGCCCCAGAGCTTAACAGAGCACTCCAGGTGGGGTCTCACAAGAGCAGGCTAGAGGGGGGAATCCTTGTCTTTGCCTTCTGCAAGTTGGGCAGTGTGGCCAGAGCTCTTGCCAGTGAAGACCGAAGCAAAAATATCATTGAGTACCTTGGCCTTCTCCATACCCTGAATAACCAGGTTTCACATTTCTTTCTGGAGGTCCGCATTTTTCTTAACTGTCCTTTTATCCATATGTACCTATAGAAGCTTTTCTTGTTTCCTCTGACATCCCTGGGTAGATTTAATTCTATTAGGGCTTTAGCCTTCCTAGCCCGATCCCTGGCTGTTTGGACAATTTCTCTGTATTCTTCCCTGGCTACCTTTCTGTGTTTACACCCTTTCTGTAGGCTTTATTTTTGTGTTTGAGTTTGCCCAGGAGCTCCTTGTTCATCTAGGCAGGCCATGTTTGTAGTCCTGTCCTTCATCTCATTAATGGAGCTTATTTCTCTCTCATTTTAGTTATGTTGAGGTGTGCTTTACCTGTAGCATTGGCTCTGCTGATTTCTAAGGTGATTGTATGCAAAAAAAAGTGGGTTTCGTAAAGCGTGAAACCAGTGGAAATCAGATTCTTAGTGATTTTGTGCAATCTCCAAGTGTACCAGCTGCTCTCCTCAGGCTGTGATGTCTGGGATGCTACAGCACTGCACAGTTAAACCAAAAGGGCATGGGGACAGGTAAATTTGTGGGTCCTTCAGTGATACCAGTGACTGTGGATCACTTTGTCACATTGCCAGAGCTACACATTGCCCAAATCATGTTGAAGTTGCATGAGGAGGAGGGTAACACAGAAGCCAGGAGGCAACAGGGCTAGGAAGGATTTCCTGCAAGCTTTTTAGTCTGAGCTGCATGCTACAGCCTGGGGAGATGAGTAAATTTTTAGCTGGTACACTTGTCACCATCTTGCCCTCCTTACTTATCTGACAAGAAATCTTTGAAGCTCCTTGTTCCCTGATGACAGGTGCCTTGCATTTGATCTAGCCTGTATTGAGGAAGTAGGATGTGTGGAGGTGGTGTTGCATGGCTGTGAGCTGGGTTTTGGTGAACCGTATTCAGCATCACTGGGGTATGTGTGTGCAGTGTTTTTTTCCCTAGAACAGTAGCTTATATCAGAGTCAAAGTGCTGGGACTGTGATTTGGTAACACATTGGTTTTGTCACTATGGAAGGATCATTTACAAATAGCAGTGTTACAATATCTATTCAGAGTGTAGATTCAGAAACTTGTTTTGCGGAAATCTAGTTTTCCTTCTTTGGTTCTCCATGACTTTAAAAGCACAGTTATCTTGAATGGTTCCCTGCTTGAGGGGGTTCTGAAGACTGTTTTGGAGTGGCAAGGAGGGTAAATATTTCTGTTCAGACTTCATTCTTGCTGCTTTTACAAAGTGGATGAACCCTTGCATGAGGCTGAGGTATAATACCTTGCTCAGATAACTGTATGGCAAATAGTCAAACCTTTTTTTCATGCAGGGACTAGCCCTGCTGAAGGGACGTTCTGATGTTATAAACCAGCTTTTCGGTTCATGCTCAGGAGAATGTAGCATATTACAGAAGCTTGCCAGGCATTAAGCGAGATTGAGGGGCTGCTGCTCCCCACATCCCATGACAGCTGGGGCTGGCTGTCCTCACTGATACATTAATGAATATCTTGGGCTGACTATGAAATGGCCCATCTCCTGCTTGCTGTTCTCTTGTTTTCTGGCACTTAGGTTATGTTGGACAGGTTCTGCTTTATGAGACATGGAGAAGGAAAGACCTAGAAGCATGCTGAATGGTGATTAAGCCTTGCTGCAGAGGTTCAAGGAGTCTTAACATTTAAAATAAATTATGTGAACTACATGAGTGGTCTCCAGCCTTTGCAAACTTGCAGGAATAAAGGCCTGTGTGGGCAGTGGCTAAAGCAGGGGGTCCTGGCTCATAGCTGAGTCTGCTGTAATGCAAACAAGTCATTAATCACAGACAAGCCAGACTGGATGTGTTTTGGGCACTCATCTAGGCTATCCTTCAATAAACACTTCACAAAGCTCTACAGTGGTGGGGATTCCACATGTTAGACAAGAGTTCGTAGACAGGTCCTGGCTGATCTGCCATTCTTACCATTTACCCTCCCATCTTTTGGCATACCTTCTAATTTTTCCATGTCAGTATTTCTTGCAGACGTTGATTTTTGCTCACTTTCTTGCTGGGCCTTTTTATCTATGCATGATTAGGAGAAGACTGAGTGCACATGTTTTATATGGTGCCAGATGGTCAATGCATTTTAGCTGTCCAGATCATAGAACTTTTATAGATACATGAAGAAAAAAAGAATCAAAATGAAGTAAGCTCACATTTCTCTAATTTCACTGAAACGTGCCCTCTAACAGGGTAATAGTGGTCTTAATGTTGCATATAGTTACCTTAAAAAATAAAAGAAAAAAGAAAACATGTGATTTTTAATCCTTACTTTATCCTTGGAGTTGGATGATGAGTATGCCTAAGTGTGTTCTGTTAAAGCTTTTCTGAAAAACAATTATATATGCTGTGAATCTTGAACTTCAAATGATACGAGTACTGTATTTAATAAATTAATTAATTTCAAAGGATTGGACTTTCACTGCAGATAGGTTTGTTGTTTTTTCTTGCCTTATTTCCCTTGAATCTTATAATTGCATCTCTCTCCTGTACCTGCAACACATTAATAATCTTCCTTTGCTTTTATCACACTCCAGTAGCTTTGCTTTGTTTTTATCAGCTGCTTCTAATCCTTTTGGATTTCTTTACTTAAATCAGAAATGGAATATTCAGTGGCAAGGTAATATAGTGATAATAATATGCAATTGTGCCTTTTTTCCCCTTTTACCTTACTGTAATGACAGTCACGAGAACAAAAGTAAACAAAGAGCACATGCATACAAAAAAGAGAAAGATCTTGATATTTTTGCTGAGCTTTCTTATTGCTGAAATGATAAATGCTAGGTTAATGCTGGGCTCTGTGTACATGCTTAAGGAGTGAGACAGAGAGATTAAAGGCTGCAAGGTGATGTTCATGGCCTCTGTAGTCTGAACTCATATAGATGAGGTTATATTGACATTTTTGCACTAGCCCAGACAAAGTGGTAAATGGGAGTATGTATTATGTTTTTCAGTTGTCTTTTCTTGATTTGTGTCCTGGAGAGGCCAGCTGTATTCACCACCAGGGCATTCCAGTGGTCTTCAGGAGCAAATGCTCTGCAGAAAGAGAGATCAACACCAGCTAAGGTCAGCTGTGTTTTGGTGTCAGAATAATTGGCAAATCTGTCTATTGCAGAAATGGCGGCAGTACACATTACCAGCGATTATTTTGGAGGGAATATAGATCCTGTGGGGCCCTGGGGCTCCAGACCACTCCTGGGACCTGAATGGCTCCTTGACTTTTTTAGTTTAATTTCCATTGTCTTCAGCTTGGCTTCTCCTTTCTGTCCATCTTCTGTGAATTCTATGGAGATTTCAGTGGGTAGGTTGCTTTTCCTTGAGGGAAGGAAATTTGCCTTTTCTCACTTCTTTTTGATAGAACAGGTTTCTCCTATTTCCAAACCACTGGGAAATATAAGAACAATTAGGAACACTGAATTAAATGTATATCACAATAATGTGTGACCTTCTAGGCATGGTTGTTACAGCACTTCATCTTATTTTTGGGTGTGAATTTTTCCTGTGGGTACTTCTTTTTCCTGTGGCAAAGCACTGACTAATGGTACAAAAAGAGACATTAAGAAACAGAGTGAATGGATTATTTCTCAGAGAGGAATGTCCCCTTCCAAACATGTGAGATACTAGGAATATTGTTCCTTTGAGTCACAAAAGCTGCCTCAGCTCTTTCCTTCTACTCTATTTGTGATAGAGGGTACATCTCAGCTCCTTAGTTCTGCAGTCACAAAATTTTAGCTTTATGTATATTGCTAAAAAACAGTAAACCAACCCTGGCAATAATCTGATTCAATTTTTGCACCCTAAATCCTGGTTGGAAATTAAACATAGCACATTTGAGAGGTGGAAGCTAAGGGAAAATTGGTATAAAAGTGTATTGAGGACTGAAAAGTGTTTATGCCAGGTGACACGCTTACTCAAAAACCCACTGAGCCTTTAAGAGATACAAGTCCTGCTATGCTCTATGATGTTCTCTGTAGCTTTGCTTTGGCAACAGCTGCTCACCTATCTCAGGAAAGAAGAAATAGACACTTCTTTCTTTCCCAGGACAATCCAACACTATTATTTATAAACGGTCTCACTGTTTATTCCAGCTTTTTTTATTGCTGTGTTACCTAGTGACATAGATAATTCAAAATAACCTTAAAGAGAAGTATTTTAATGCCTAGTTCCAACCCCACTGAAATAAGTGTAAAAGCTGCTAGTGATTTGAATGGGACTTGAAGTAGGCCACTTGCATCTTAAATCCATGCCTAGATGAAAATGAACGTGATTTAGGTACCCAGTGCCATTCTCAGATATCTAAACTTACGGATGTGTGGAACATTTTCAATTTGAGGGTTCCAGTAGAGACTGGAGTTAATTTGTAAATACCAGAATATTATAATCATGACTTATCAATGCTCTGACAGTGTTTCAGAAGAAATCTGTATCTGACAGAATTTAATTTTCCTGTTGCTTTTGTGGTGAACTATAGTATTCTGTCCCTGACTGGTTTGTGCTCTTTTTATTGGCCTGGTACATGTTTAAACCAGTAGATAGGTTCAACTTGTTTTACATGAACAATATGTTGGGTGGCTAATGTCAAGCATTAGTGTAAACTATTTAGGAGATTCTGGATGGATTTTGACTGCATTTGATTAAAGCAGAGTTTTCTTATCTAAGGTACAGTGTGTGTGCATTGCTCCCATTCCGTTGTCAGAGTGGATTTAGAGCGATCTCTCAGACAATTTTTTGACTCTTTCTTGAAAGTGGCCTCTCATCCACAGAAAAAATAATGATGAAAATATATCCCTTAAGAAGTAACTTGAGACAAAAAGAAAACAAGGTCATCAGTCTTTTAAGACAGCTGGAGTCCAAAAGAGTTGTCTCTTGTTCTACCGTGTAGACAAATTAATTGCTTGAATTTTTCAGTGTTAAATAATGAATGATATAGTCTCAGTCTGTCATGTCACAGTTTTTTAAGGTTTCTGCCTGCACAGTGGATTGACTTAAACAATTTTCTAGACAAAAATGATCCTGGACTACAGAAAAACCTTGCTGGAATATTCAGTTTTTCTCTTTTTAGTACAGTGTGAGCATGCCTAAAGCTCAGCAGGCAGTGAGATGTTATATTCTTATTGTGATGCTCTTGTCTCAAATATATCACAACAATAAAGGAAGCACACAGGTCATAGCTTTTGTTCATGTTGCGTCTGGCTGTGCTCAAAACCTTCAGTTTTCAAGGCTGTGAACAAGAATGTTTCAGAAACATTAGATTTATTTAAAATTCAAATGTGTGTCAAAATATAGATAAAAACATTTTACCAGGTCATCCCATGGTGCTGAGGGATTATATTTTCTTCCATTCAGAAATCTGGAGTCAGTCAGTCAAAGGTACAGCCCATATGTACCTTTTGAGTGACCACAGTAAGTACAGGGGTCTATCCTACCTGTGGGGGTTTTGTGTATCTCATCAATGCATCAATGTGATGGATCTCTGCTGTTGTGGAGGGTTGCAGGCAGGAAAAGGAATAGGCAAGCAGGTGTGCTTGTCACTGACTACAGGCTACAGTGGTCTACAGTGTTGTAACACTGTGCTTTGAAAGTCTGATACTGTATTGTTTGTAAATGAAGCCTTTTGTTCAATGAGATTTACAGACATGTTTGGGCAAATAAAACATCTAATTTGAGTGCTCTAATTGCTGACTCTAGAATGCTGTTTGCACATTACAGTGTTTAATTACTTCAGTCTAGTAGTTGTCTAGCGATATCTCAATCTGTTATATCTGCCAGAATTAAGGACAAGAGAAAGAATTTATTTGGGTATCATTCACTGAGCAACAATTGTACAAAGCACTAAATGTAGAAGCAATGTTTGTCCATTTTAATATTTTTGTGATAGTGCCACAATAGCGTAAAATACAGGAAAAAAAAAGCAATGGAGCTTCTCTCTAAAGTTTTATGGTTCTTGACAGCAGTAATCTGTAGTCTGAGGACACAGTTCATAAAATAAATTTTAACAAAATACAAACTAGCATAGGCTCTTCATTGTTCCAACACGGCTCTTAGATGAAAGGAAATTGTATGTGAACATAAAGGGAAGATTATATGCAATTAGCCACATTGTGCACTCTGCTTAATTCAAACTGTGAGAACACAACTTACATTAGATTTATATATAGCTCCATATAACTCATAACTCTTGGCAATCCAACCGCAGTCATGTACATTCTGTACAAGGGATGAAAAAATAAGGCTGACTATCTTTTTAGGACATCACACTCCCTAGTATGTGTGTGCGTGTGTGTTTGTAATTTGCTGCCTTCTTGGTAATGTCTGCCTAAGAAAAGAGCTAGAGTGGGAAGAGAATCTTTATATACAGCTGCGCATCTCAATATTTTTACATCAAAGGCTACCTAACTTTGTGAGGAAAAATGCAGATCTTTACCCCACAGTATTTTCCCTCTGCTGACTTCTTAGTTGGTTATGAACATGGATGTTCATTTATTTTGGTCCTTTCCAATACTGATTGTTTGCACTTGTGGGAATAAGTATCCTCTGCAAAAGTTTCAGCAGGCATTATGCAGTGTCCCAAAGGTTACTAGGTTTGACTAGAATGAGGAACACTGATTCTTTAGAGAGAGTTTTCTTGAAGAACAGCATCTCACATAAGCCATGCAGCTGTGAAAGATTATGTGATTGGAGTGCCCCTTTGTTGCCTTCTCCCATTTAATGTGCTCACCACCCTGGTAGGCACAGGGAGTCAAAGAGAAGCATTTCTTTCTTTACACAATGCGTTGGACCTTGGTGCCACACTCTTTGTACAACTGGCTTCCATTGCTGTTTGTGAACTTTGGGTATGAGATTATAAATGCTGCAGGAATAATGTTATTTATATTTCTAAGAGTGCCATGTGGCACTGGTTTGTTTTGAAAGAGCTGCATGTGTAAGGGAAGCATCTGACCTTTCCGCAGTTTCTCAAATCTTGACTCTTTTCCTCCCCTACTTCCAAAACCCTCATCTGTTCACAGCTGAAATTTTAGTCTTCACTACAAGTCACAGTCTGTGTTTGTTTCTGAGGGATCTCTCCTGTGTTGGAAGACGAAAGCCAGCAGAAATATAAGCACTGAAGTATATTCCCTGAAGCTTCTCTAAAATGTTTATGCCAGTGGCAAAGATCCTGTTTGACATTTTAGCATAGCGGAGTTGAATGCAAGAGCTGCAGGCAACTGCCACACATGCTGTTGACATTCACTTGCCTGCAGTGGTTGGAGAAGGGAAAACTCCCCTTGCATTTGGGCTCTGCTCCTAATTTGACAGACGCTAGGCTCCTGTCTTTGTCAGGCTCTGCTCTAAAACTCATGTTACTTACTGTTCAGATCACTTGGAGTGTACCTCAGGTAGCAGACACATAGTCACTCCTGAGACAGGTTATGTGTTGTGTGCTGCTCTGTGGCCAGATCTCAAGTCTGCGTCAGGCAGCAGGGCACAGAGCACTCTTGCTTTCTGTGTGAGAAAAATTGGGAGCACAGCCTGAAAGAAGGGTATGGGATTTTTGACCAAATCTCCCATCTGGAATGTGGGGAGGCAGGAACCTCAGAACATGCTGCCTCATGATGTTGGTATAGATGGTGCTTTTAAGAGGTCATTCTCATTACCCCTGTCTAACCACTGCTGACTGAAGGAAACAAACAAAAAAATTAAGAAGGAAAAAAAAAAAGAAGAAAAAAAGACAGCTGGATCTACAAATTAAAAGCTGATGCTGATTTACAGGTGGGTCTTATGTGAACAAAGTAATATTCAGTGACCTGCTAAGATAGCTTCAAAGCATCCACAGTCCTTGGATATATTATTTAACTGAATTCTGACTCAGCTGGTGCTGGCCCTTCTCTCAGATCCTTTCTGCATCTGTCTAAATCCCTTCTAACTCTCCCCCTACATCAATTAATAATCTCCAACTTTGTCACTTGTGATTTTTGTCATGTTCTAAGATATTTTTCAATCTTTCTTTAACTGGATTAATTTTGAGGTCTCATATCCACTATTAGCAGTTCTTTATAGCTTTGGTGTTGTACAAAGAAAGCAGATATTAGAAGCTCTTTCTTTAAATATAGTTTAAGAGGTACCACTACTGATGAATAAGACAGTTTGGAAAAAGTAGACACCCTTTTGTCTTCATTACTTGCTGCAATGTATCTTCTCCCCACATATTTCTGAAACTGTCAAATTTGATAGGCTTTCCCTTTTGTTTTCTTTAATGCTCCTTCTATTCTTTTAGGTCCAAAGAATCCAAATTCTGTAGGAAAGTTACTTTCACAACTTCAAGTTTTGGAGTTTTGAGGTAGGTTCTGAAATTTCTTGGGTATTTAGCCAAATTCATCAAGAGAATGGAAGCACCACTAGAAGTAGTAGTATTCATGAATATTCATTCCATGTCTCAGATGAATTGAGTCTGAGAAAGTGCTTGCAACTGCTTTATGATCAAAAATATCAAGCATTTACTAAAAGAGCAAATTTCATTGAAAATGTTGCAGAAAATTTCTGGAAAATTAAGCATTTAACTTTGTTAATCAGACACTGTGGAAACACATAATGTCTCTTCCATGTCCTATAAATAGCTTGTCTTTCTGATTAAATTATTAATATTGACTAAACAGAGGAGAGGAAGGGGACCAGGCAGTGATTGATAAAGCAAAAATCACAGATGGAATATGTTTATTTAGCTCATTCATGAAGCTGTTTCAACCTGCTGAGATGTTCTTTGAAAATTGCAATCAGTTTAGTGGGAATATGTGTTAAAAGAACTAAACTCAATGACCGCATTGAAAAACAGGGAAGGTTTGCTTGGATTTCTTGATTAGCCATTTTTTTTGTTTTTTAAGGAAACATAGGGTTTGTGGCATGTGGAATGGTGGCCTAGAACTGTTAGATCATAAATTTTTCAGTTTAAGCTTTGTAGAATGTATTATTTTTTGGATTTAGTTTAACTAGAATTATTTGCTGCTTAGTATAAAGGCAGCAATTTATACACAGATTGGGACAAATAGAATAACTTTTCTAAGCATTGACTGGAATTCTGTAACCAAAATATTCAGTTGCATAGCTCCCACTAAAATAAAAATTGTGTTTCATAAATATGTTATTACATGGCTAAGACCGATAGTCCCCAGGAAATGATACTCTGACTCAGGACAGAAGTTAGGTTTATATCTAGGTTATATGATTTAGGGTTTTGTGGATTGGCTCTTGTACTGTTGAAATGAGTTACCTGTTTTTGGCTTCATTGTAAGTAGGTGTCGTAGTTTAAACCAAGTCCCCCAACTCCCAGAGAGTTAGGAAGGAGAATCCAAAGAATGTAGCCCCCATGGATTGAGATAAGAACGGTTTAATTGCTAAGGCACAACACAAATCAACTGCCATTTACTACTACAAATAATAATGATACAGCAAACAGCAAGTGAAAAGAATACAACACCCCACCAGCCACCGACCCATAACTCACTCCACCCTGCCCGGCCGAACACCGCGTGCTCCCTCCTCCATTTTCCTCTACAGCTCTACCCCTCCAGCCTTCTCTTTCCCGGTATGCATCCTGGGCATCACGTGCTATGGTATGGAATACCTCATTGACTAGCCTGGGTCAGGTGCCCTGTCTCTCCTTCCTTCCGGCCTCCCATCCTCCACCTGGCTGGAAAAAACCTTGAACAAAAACACCCTCAAAACATGCTCAGACCATGACAGTGGGTCACAGATTTTCCTCAGTTAAATTATCAAACATGGATACTTGTCATGCACAAGGTTGGATTTTCTGTGGAAAAAGGAACTTGTTACTAATAATTTAATAGAATATTGGAAACAAATGTGTCCAAGACTGAAGTGTGTGTAAAATATTTTGCTTTTGACAGCTTGGAATTACATTCACTGTAAGTATTTTAAAATCTGGGAGCAAAATATAAGAACTCTCATCTCTCAGAGTTTGTCAGTACTGCACCTTAATCTTCTAGATCTTTGCTGGAGTGAGCAATTTACCATGTGTGAGGGACTACAATGGAAATATATTAGTGGTAATACATGAAATATATAAGCAGTCATTAGACTCTATTGTGAAGTTTTCTTATAGAAAATTGTGTATTTGACAATAAATAAGAAGGAGCTTGAAAGAAAAGATAAAAAAATAATAATCTTTGTTTGCTTTCAAGTTTTTAACTCTTTTTAGTATTTTTTGTTAGCAATTTTAAACTCTTACCTCATAATTGTAAAACGCTTTCTAGAATTACTCCACATTTGCAATTCTTTTAGAAGTTGTAAGCATTCACAATTTCTATACTCCATGGCCAAATTCACTGTCCCTTTTTTCTTTCTTGCTTTGTAATGAGTATATATAAGTAGCAATCTTTTTTTCACAGACTTCAAAGCTGAAACTAAAAATTTCGTCTGTATCAGTATCAGCATTTGGAGTCTGTTTATGTGATATTGGCCAACTCTGCAGATAAGTCTCCCTTTTAGCTGATATAAATCAACCATACAGATGCTGTCCATTTTCAATGCTTTAATTTTGTACCTATTTTAGAGATATGTCTAAAGGCAAAATCCATACTTAAGCTTTTCCTGTGCAGCATTGCAATTTCTTGCATACTTCTCAGTGTTTAGAAAGAAAAAATATGTTCTTATTTAGATTCTAAACTTACTGACAGTATACACTGCATGTAATGGAGCTGTGCACTTGTTTTGGTTTTTTTTTATTATTTTCATGGCTTCATTTTAATAAATGACAGATACTGCTTTCTTTTTACCCAGATTTTCCTCTTATTGAGAGAAAAAAAAAATCAGCAGAAGTTCCTTCTTTTTCATGTCTTCAAAGTCACTGGAAATCTTTCTAAGAGTGGGAGACAATAATTTTAGAGATTGCTTGACGTTTCCAGAAAATTGAACCAAGTGGGTAAGTGCAGGAAGTTATGAAAACTAAAACACTGCTAGAGAATGTCTGATGTCTTGCAACATGACCTTTTTCTTTGTGCATCTTGGATGCAGTTTTGTAGGAACAGAGTTGAATCCTGCTGCCACAGGTGAGAGGAATCAGTCATTGCTATAATGAAGAGATGCATGAGAGAGGAGCACTTTCCACACAGGCTGCTGTGCTAGTGGCTGGTTTTTCAGCCTGTCCTTGAGCTGTATGTGTTGTTCCTCTTGGAGTTCTTCATGTTTCAGCTGCTGTGCTTGTGCTGCTGCCAGGTACCTTTGCTCTTGACTTTCACTTAGTAAAATGTGAGAGCAAGATGGTTTTGACTGTGACAGCCAAGGTCTTCTATATTTCCTGGTGATCAACATTGGTTTTGACACAGCTGGCTTGTATCTGTGGCTGGTCTATGCTGCAGACCTGAGGGAGGAATTTAGCCTTGCTATCTTTAGCCATCCACAGATTTGCTGACTCGGGTGCTTCTATATTAAGTGCAAAGAGAGAGAGAGACACTTCCAGTCCCATGCTAAGATAAGAGGGATGAATCACCTTTCAGCATGCCAGCCTGATGCACAGTCAGCACTGTGTTGGAATACTTGGTGTTTAGCTGCTGAATGAATTAAGTTTTGTGGGATGATTCTTGTAAAGAAAGCCATGTCAGCTGAAGTACTTAGTAAAGTTGGCCTGCCAGCCAGCTCTGATTTAATTTTATTTTCCAAGCAATTGTTTGTATTGAAGGGGAGTGAAAACAGCATCAAAAAGTACAAGTAAATATCTGCATATGTTTGTAATCAGGTGACTTAAATGTGTACCCCCTCATCTTTCTTAGCTTGGTACATAAACAAAAGGACAGAATAATAAGCCAGAAAGTTAATTATTAGCCAAGTATCAATGCTTGCTGAGGGATGGTTGGTATTTCACTGGCTTTCTTGTGGTGCTGGTGAAGCGTTTTAACTCAGACATTTGTATTTGATACAGCCTTTGAATAAACTCATCTATCATGACTATTCATGTTTGAGCAGCAGTTGCCCAGCTGTGCTTAGACTGTGGCACTGAACATGTCAGGAGATGACTAGTACCACTTTGCACAGACAAGCCTAGAAAAAAAAGTTTCCCCAGAGTTGTTAATATCCTTGTCAACTCAAGTCAACAGATGTCTTATGACAAAGTGGGGGCAGCGGATGGGGGAGGTAGACGTGCTGCATGAGCTAATATAACTTCAAGCTGTATGAAATCCCTGTGAGTTCCAATGCAGAATCAGTGTTTCAGGAGGATTGCAGAGAGTCCTGTGGTGACGGAGGATGAGAGGGATGAGCATCTGACCAGGTATAAAGGGTTTAGCAGATCAAATGCTTTGCTTCTGTCAAACAAAACCCAAAAAAAGGCTTTTAATTAATGAACTACTTAATAAAGAAGCTCAGAGAACAGAAACATTAGCATTGAATCTCTGCCCCCTCGCAAGGGATTTTGAGGCTGTGTGTGTTTTTGCTTTATCTCAGCAGAACAGACATGGCTCTCTCATAGGGAAAACTCTGGAGATGAGTACTGACTACATTAAAATGTCATCTCACAAGCAGGGGTTTTTAAATGGGATTTTAACAGAGTATTTCCCAGGCAGGCCATGAATAGTAAGCAGAAATATAATGTGAAAGGGGACCACCTTACTTAAATGATACCGGTTTCATTAGGCAACCTTTGAACACACTAGTTACAGATAAACTGAAGTTACATGTAGCATTCATAAGCTTGTTTTTCTACTGGGTTATTTTGATTTTTCTGCCACAGATTCATACTTAATATGAAGGTTTCAGAATCACTCCAGGTTTAGATGATTAAACATTCTTGTGGGGAAAATAGATATTACTTTAATTTTAAGGGTAGTACATCTTACTGGCATTAAAATACAAAAATCAAATTATTACAAAGGTGATAAAAGTGACATCAAGGTAAATAAACCTGGACCTTCAGTCAAACACGAATTTATTTAAACAGCCTGTATCTCAGTGAATGCCACTCTTTCTACATATTTCTGGTAAAATTTTTCTTTCTTCTTTTTCCCTTTTAAAAATTTATTATGATTTAATTATTTATTAAATATAGCCTCATTGGAGGCCTTCCATTTTATTTGTTTCATTTTCTTTCTCTGAAAAGATGGTGGTGCACCTATATCTTCCTAGGGCATTGTGTCTATCCTAGGGATAAATTAACTGGAATGTGTCATCTATACTAAAATACAGAAGCTATACAGATACTGAGGTAACACATAATTGTGTATACGTTGTATCATGGTACATGGCAATGGACCCCTTACTGGTAATGTCCATACATAGAGACCTCCGCAGTAGCTGGAAAAGCAAACTTCACCTACACTGCACCATTTCCAAACCACTATCTGTGGAGGCACTTATTTCTTCCTGTGCTATTCCATGCACCCTGTGCCCTTGATTTATTTGAAGCATTTGTACTGTACTGTGCATGTTGCTAGTGATGTGGAAGAGTGATAATCGAGGGAAGGAAGAGAAGCATTACGTTGCATTACTCTACATTGTACTGCATTACAAGTGCATTGTGCTGTGCAGAGGCAAATGTACTTAGCTATCATCAGAAAGAGACTTCCTGTGCCAAAGTTTTTAAGTTAAAATCTGAAGCTGTGATTTGAATTTATCTGTCAGTAGCCCTCTTCTATAGTACTTTTTCTGGTTTTCTTTTAGATTGGCTTTCTCTCTCTTTAGGATTTGTGGATTTTTTTTTAGACTAGAATATTTGATCCATTACCACCTTTTCATATGTGTATTTATGACACAATTATCAGCCTTTATCTCCAAAATGCACCCAATCTGGAACTATTTAGGTCAGATCAGAATCAGTGAAGGTGTTCCCAGAATTTAAAGCTGAATTTGGCTTCAGACTGCAAAACATCCCCAGAATAAAATTCCCTAGATTTTACAACGTATGCAAATACATTCATACTCATTTGAATGGCAAGCCTTATTTCTGTCTTTGGCCTGAAGAGTCTTAAACCAATAATGTGGCTAGGGGATTATTGTTAGTTGGAGAAAAAGTATGAGCTATAGTTACACAGGTGACTGAGAAATGTGAAATCTAAAGAAAAATCTCAATGCAATTATCATTTAGGAACAAAAAGGGGCAGGAAATAAAAAAGTCCTAAGCAGTATTCATGTATTCCATGAATAATGCCATGCATTCTGTTAACTCCTTAAGGTTTGCCTATATTCCTCCTGTCCTATTGCATTCTCCTTCTCATATGGGTGAGTTGCTCAGAATTAGCCTAACTGAAACTACCAGTTTTCATTTACTGATTTCACCAGATGTCAGACAGCTGTGGATCTGCCTCAAGTTGCCTTTCTCTGAACGTACCTGTGGGTGATTATGGCTTCTGTGGACCTCAAAGAAATTCAGACCTACACCTGCTGTAGAGGGCTAGAAAATGGAAGCCTTAATTCTTATTTTCTGCTGGTGCAAGCAAGACCTAACTCCATTGAATTAAGTGAATTAACACTTCATTGAAACTGCAAATGAAACGAAAACCAATAGTATCAGTTTAGTAACAGCCTAGGTAATAGATAATTCAAAGTATGGCAGAGGCAAATAAAGGGTGAATTCTAATTACACTGTTCCAAGAAAATAATAAGCTTGTATGATAAATGCTCAGAGAAGCCACAGTAAGAGAACAGTTGCTTGCATGTCTGCTTAGACATTAAGGTCTGTTATTGAAAGTGTAAACACTGTCTGTCTGTGGATATAGTGCAGTTTGCATAATTGAAACACCAGAGGAGACAAATTTGGTTTTAAGGAATTGGCAATGTTACAGAGTGTTCAACCCTCAATGTTCAAAAACTCCCGAAATTGGCTTAAAAATGAGACTTGACAAATAATCACTATTTCCTTACATTTGCCTTCTGAGCCATTAGATTTGGGTCACATATTGTTTTCTGTTTTATAATCCCTGGACTCTAGTCCTTGCAGCTTGAAAAATACCTGTTATTGTCGCCCTGACAATGAAACTGTGAGAACTAGCAATAACCTAGAAGTGACACTGAGTCTTAAAAAGATAGAATCGAATTTTATAGCTTGTCAAACAAAACTGTCATTCAAATCAATGGGACTTCAACAAAGCAGATGATTAAAAAGGGTGAAAAAAATCTTTTGGTAGCTGGAAGCTAAAACTGATGCTTAGATACAAGGAGAAATTTGGTTAGCTTTCAGCTGCAGCCTGTCTCCCATCTAATCCAGTAGCTGCAATTCATTAGGATAACCTCCAAGAGGATTAGTCTGTATAAGCCTGTACAATGGCCAGGAGTGGCACTTGGTGCAGTGTTGCTGCC
This sequence comes from Melopsittacus undulatus, assembly GCF_012275295.1. NCBI lineage: Eukaryota > Metazoa > Chordata > Aves > Psittaciformes > Psittaculidae > Melopsittacus > Melopsittacus undulatus. Next base: position 94,469,808 of record NC_047527.1, on the reverse strand, counting down.
TGCCAACAAAGGCAGAGTGATTGCTGCCGGGGTGGGTTTCCAGGGCAGCCCCGGTGCTGGCGTTGCCATCCTGGCATGGAGCAAATTGGGCTTGTTTTTGTCTTCATGGTAGCTGCATGCTGCCAGTGTCACTCCAGGATGAAAAGCCTATGGGGACTGCCACAGAACGTAGTGGCAGAATAAATGGGTGGGAGGCACATGTGTTCCCCTGCACCTGCTCTCTCCTCTCACGTCCCAGCTCTGCTGAGGACTGGTATCTCTTCTTGTCCCCCTGTTCCCTCCCACAGTCCTCTGCTCCCTTGGCTTTTTTCCCCCCCTCAGTTTTCTTTTAAATCTGACTTAATCCTTCCAGCACTTGCCCCAGCTTTTGGAAACTTGTGATAAAAGTGAATGGAAAACCAGCTTTCCAACTGTAGCAAAACCCAGCCCAGGCACAGAACAGGCTACGGGTAATTAACCAGGAGCTGCTGGGTGAGCACTAGGCAGGTGGCTGAGAAGCCTGTATGCATGCACACACCACATCCCATGTTAACTGGGTGGAAAGCACAAGAATGTGCATTTGCAGTGATTGCAGGTGTTCGCAGGTCCTGGGCTAGATCTTTTGCTCCCTGGACATGCAGGTGTATTTCTCCTGGTGTGATTACAATTTAAGCCAACTTCTTCAGACCTAATCCCTTTAACTGTTTGAAGGACACTGCATTTCATTCTCCCCAAGTCTCTTCCAAACTCTTTTAGGTGAATGTATGCTCACTGCATTTCTGAATAACATTTCTGTTGCTTTGATGTGTCAGAAATAGACTGTTATGCTTGATGTAGTAGCTGACACAAAGTCACAGCAAGCCTGAGGCTGGCCACCTGGTTTATCTCTAATCATGTTACTTCTGTTTCTGGTGTAAAGGATAGCAGAGGGCACTGCACATGCAGGGCTCCTTGAGTATTCCTGGATTTAATGGAGCCTAGTCAACTGAGCCAGCTGTTGCTCCATTTCCTTCTTCTTGGCTATTTAGATCCTCACCAAGAGGCAGAAGACAGAAACATGGGTTGGCTACTGGGGTAGGTGGGAATACATTTTCAAAACAGAGTAAAATAAAGGATGTGGTGGCATTTCTTTATCAGTGTCAGCTGGAAAGCAGATACAACTGTAAGCAGGACTGAGTTTTGAAGGGAAGATAAGGATATGGTTATGGTTATTAGTTGAGACTTAAAAAAATAAGCAGAAAGGGACTCTGATAGGCTTGCATGGGCATTATGGTCAGTCTGCTGTAGGGATGAGGAGCAGATAAATGCTGGGAGGGGAAAAAAACAGGCAAGAAGGAGCTAACAAACTGTGGGAACAAATTTGAGAGAAGCAGGTTTTTGAGAACAAGTGGACTGGAGGTTTAAATCTATCCAAGATCAGATGTAAAGTCTCGCCACAGACATTAACAGTAATTCCAAAATTGAGACCTTGGTAAGTCAGAAGGAACTGTTGGTTTCATGTGAAATAAGTCTGTATCTGACTAATTCTCTGTTTCTTCTGTTGTTATCTGTTTTGGCATCAATAGTAGTAAAGCTCAAGAAGAAAAGGTTTTGATCAAGTCACTGGTCTAATTATTGTATTGCAAGTTTGAGTGCCGGGGTAGTGCTGGCTGCATACAGTGGCAAAAATTCAGTGCACAAAGAAGAACCATACACTAAGAGGTAGATGCTTGACAAACATGTAACTTTTCCTGTCTTCTGCAGCACTGTGTAAATTATGTATATCAGCACATTATTCCTGGCAAAATATTCCTGTCAAGATATTGCTCCTTGTAAATCATCAGAGAAGGTGAGAAACAGATGCTTGTGTTGCTCAGACAGGCTGCTCAGGTCCCACTTGAGAGAAAGTTCTCTGAAACATCTTGAGCCATTTGGGAAGTTTCAGGTTGCTTTGTACCTTGTGTAATAAAGACATAGTATTTTGGGTGTGGTGCACCCTTGTATAAAATCATCACCTTTCTAATTTCACCCTAATAGGAATCTGGTGCTAGGGTCTGTGTGCTACAGCTGTGCCTTCAACGTGCCTCTGGCAGGAGTCCCTGGCTCTGCTCATATTTCTTTCATGCACTGCTGCCCTTTTACTCCTCTAGAGGAGGAGGAGGTGTTTGCAGAAACAAACCCTCCTTCCCTCCAGTCCAACCTTTCCTTAGTTGTCAGGACTGTAAAATCCATAAACAAAACATTGCCTGCTGATTTCAAACCTGCTATGTGCAGCACACCAGCAGGCACCCTTAATGCAAGATGTTTTAGCTCCAGCTGATAATTCTGCTCCATTGATTTTTACACGTGATATGGGGAGAAGCACTGGCTGCACTACATATATGGTCTAGATTCCTATCAAGAGCACGGAGAGCCGTGTCCATTGTGCCTTGTGCTTCGATACCTTTAATAATAATAAATTAATTTTCAGGAAAGAAAACAAAACTGGTAGGGCCGTGTTAGAGTGTTTTATGTGGCCTTATGAAGCAGTGTGAATGCTGCCTGAATTCTTCCAGCCCGTCTCTCTCCAGCTCTTCCCCTGAGCTCTAATAGTAATTATCTGTTTGGGGTGCCTGTGATATTCATAACACAAAAGCACATCACTTTCACTGCAGCAAGGCTCCCCCAGCTCCCAGTGGGATGAAGCCCAGCGCCCAAGTGCCTCGACCACTGTCACAAGATTGGCCATCCAAGAACAATTGATTTCTAAATGTGCCTGAACCTTGGGTGACCTGAAATCTAGCAGCAAGTATTACAAGCTGGGACATCTGGTGGACAATAAAACTTTCTTTTTTTATTTGTTTTTACATGAAGCAGCTGTACTTGAGCAGATGACCAGGGGCTGTGCAATCAAAGTGTGAATAGCTGAATTAGCAAATTATATTAGGCTTCTTAGGCACTTATTTGAATGCTGCATGCTCTTTTTTAATTTTGCTTTATTAACATCTACCAAAACCACAGCAGTGTTGGCATTATGGTTATTAGTGACTTATTTGCTTCATTAAAAATTACAGCACGTTTTACATTCACCATCTGGGACAGCTTCTCCCATGTTTATGGTTAAAATGTAACTTAAAGCCAGGCCTAATAGCCTAAAATAAAAGATTTTATATATAAAACTCTTTCTTCAGATGCCAGTGTTACCTCTTTTCTCTGGTGTGCAAACAGAATGCTATTTTGCCCCATCACTGTGGTACAGCTTAGTGCTAGGATACAGACAAATATTTCTGCTTTCAATAAAAGATGTTGTTGTATGTAACGAAAAGGTCGATCGTGCTATTACTTGGAAAGCTGCAGCTTATGGAGTATGGCTGGGGCGGGAATTAGTCTGCTCAGAGGAACTTCAGACTAAAGGACCTTCTGGGTCACTGAGTCTAAACCCCTGTTATTGCAAGTAACTAGCTTGGATAATCCCCTTCCAAAGGGCTTGAACAAGAATAAGCAGTGCAAGAGAAATGCAAATGTGCTGAAAAGCAGCACACATGAGCACAACTCTGAACCTGAGCTGATGCGCCTCTAGCTTCCAGACTTGAGTTGCCTTGCTCCTAAGCATTTCAAAGCAAGGGAAGAGTATGTTTGAGTATGTCTTTCCTTAACTGAATATACATAACTTAATTTTTCTTCCCTTTTCTTGCTTTTCTTTACTATTGAGTAATGAGCATGGGAAACCCACATTCTTATTTTTTCAGGTTGGGAATGTGAAAAAGTTGTGTGCTGAGAGGGCAAAGGCAGGGAGGAGAGGAGCATGTGATACACTAATACTGTGTGCTTTCCCCAGTGCTTTGAGGCTGAATAAAGTCAGCTCCAAATTAAAAACTTTTTCTTAATGTTATCCCTTAGAATGACAAACACTAAAAATTTTGTTCAACTGCTTATTCCCCAATCCTCATGACTCACCCCCCCTGTCTTTCTTAATGCACTTGTGACTTCTTCCTTGTCTCATTTGGTTCTTAGGTGTGTATCTCATGGTTTTTTAGGTATCTCCTGTGACAGAAAATGACAGTAACCTGAGCAGAAGGGGAAGTCCTTCCCCTTCTATGTTTGTGATTTGATATTGACACCTCATTGTGACAAATATTTGCAGATCCTTTAGATTTCAGCATAATCCTAGAAATGTGAGTAGACCTTTCTGCCTTTGCTCCTACAACTCTCTCTTGGGTCCAGTGTGAAGTCCACGCTACCACTTTTCTTCTATAAAGCTGCTGTGTCTAATGGATGGGCATTTTTTTCTTATTTCCTTTTTTTCCTTGCATCTCGTAATTAACACTTTTCAATTAATTATTTACATATGGAGTTGCATGGAACTACTTTACAAGGGAGAAAAGTATGAGTATGAATGATTAATAATAATCTGACCAAAATTCCTGAAGCTTTTCACTTTGAAGCAGGCTTCTTATCTTGCTATCCTTGAAAATTTACATATGGGTAAATAATGAATATATAAGAATGAAGTGTGTAAAATACGTATCTTATTATTTGTGCTGCATAAATTCAAATGGGGAGCAGGTTTCTAATGGATGAAACACATTATCTTCACTTCTCCCCTCTTTAGACTGCTAAAAATGAATCTTAAGTTTGTAATAATGACCACAGGGCACAGCCAGTTTTCTTTTCTTACTAAGTTTGTACTCAAGACAGTTTTTGTCTTGGTTTTTCTGCTTGTCACCTGTCAGTTTCTTGTGGTCCTCTTTAGCACTCTGTTTTAGAGTCTTTTTCCTTTTACCCCTTCCTTTTTCTTTTTACCTCTACCAACCCTCAGCCCTTTTTGCTTCTCAAACAGTGACTAGAATAAGAGCATAAAAAGCCACCATCCTTGTCTTCCTGTTTCTCTCTGTTTTTGACAGATATTTTAAATCAATAGACTAGGCAAATAAGGTTGCCTGTTTGTGTGTTGAGTATGTTTGTGGGTGGATTTTTTTTCTGCTTCTCATATTATATAAGCCTGAGTGCTAATAATGCATGTTTGAGCTGCTCAGGGAGTCTAAACCCTCTAATGAATAATGAAAATCAGATGAAGAACAGTTGTTACTACAAAATCATCTTTAAATTCCTAGTTAACATTTGATTTTTGATGTGCTGGTCCTGAATAATGCAGACCAGGTGTGTGAAGACAAATTAAATGTTGTTTGCATGTGATGTGAAGCACTGCAGTTTGCTAGAGACCATCAAACAATTAACTAATTAAAAAAATCTTATTTTCGCTTCTGCACCTTGGAGCTCTAATTGCAAACATAATGCAAGGGCTTATAACTACTAAGTGAAAGTCAAAGCTTAATGTTGTTCACCTGATTTAATTGTGACAATCAATGCATAGATGCAGTTACAGGAAGAGCTGAATGCTAAATTGAGTAAAGGCTCATGAGGGATATAACATAGATGTTCTTGCATTATGGAAATGCAGCTCTAACATGCTGCACTATCTTCTGCATTCTTCAAAGCAATACTGTTAAGCATATAAATTTTATAGGTCTTTCTTCCCCTGGCCTGGCCAAGTTGTCAGTCTGATGTCTCATAATTTGAACCTCTGGTCTCAGTCAGCTAGAAGTGAAATTTTTCTGAGTGCAGTTGGGTTATGCCACATGTTAGCGCACAGAGAATATGGACAGTTCCTGTACAATCTCTGTGTCAGAGGACTTATTCAAAATATGGAAGAAAATACAAGGTCACAAACACAAGTAAAGTTACTTTCAAAGTAAGGTAGTTCAGTGTGCCTGGTTCATCCTATTCTTGTCATTTACAGAAAAAATACAAAGGTACCTCCCATTTAGAGAATTTTGAATGACTTAAAAATAAAAAAAAAACCAACAAAAAAAACAAAGACCCCAACAAAATACCAATAATGAACTAACATAAAAACTGAAGATCTCATAGTGACTTGGTGACATCATCTTCCAGTTCCCTTGGGACCCATGGATGTATCTCAACAGGTACTATGACAATAAATCTGAGGTGGTTAGGCATATTATAGTTCTTTAATTCCACTTTAGTATTATAGAATCACTGACTACTATATTCTGCTTTTATTCAAACAGTGTAATATTTACTGCTTGTGCTCCAAACCCCTCAAATTCCATCTTCATGTGAGCACTTATTTTAGAGCTAGGGGAGAAGCAGGGAGGAATGACTATACAGAAGGAAATAATCATAGAATCATAGAACAGTTTGGGTTGGAAAGGACCTTAAGATTATCTAGTTCCAACCCCCCTGCCATGGGCAGAGATACCTCACAGTAAACCATGTCACCCAAGGCTCTGTCTAAACTGGCTTTGAACACTGCCAGGGATGGAGCATTCACAGCCTCCTTGGGCAACCCATTCCAGTGCCTCACCACCCTCACAGTAAAGAACTTCCTTCTTATATCCAATCTAAACTTCCCCTGTTTAAGTTTGAAGCCGTTACCCCTTGTCCTATCACTACAGTCCCTAATGAAGAGTCCCTCCCCAGCATCCTTATAGACCCCCTTCAGATACTGGAAGGCTGCTGTGAGGTCTCCACGCAGCCTTCTTTTTTCCAGGCTGAACAGCCCCAGCTTTCTCAGCCTGTCTTCATACAGGAGGTGCTCCAGTCCCCTGATCATCCTCGTGGCCCTCCTCTGGACTTGTTCCAACAGTTTCATGTTCTTTTTATGTTGAGGGCAGCAGAACTGCACACAATACTCCAAGTGAGGTCTCACGAGAGCAGAGTAGAGGGGCAGGATCACCTCCTTCAACCTGCTGGTCACACTCCTTTTGATGCAGCCCAGGATACGGTTGGGTTTCTGGGCTGTGAGCACACACTGAAGCTGGCTTGTGTTCATTTTCTCATTGACCAACACCCCCAGGTCCTTCTCTGCAGGGCTACTGTGAATCTTTTCTCTGCCCAACCTGTAGCTGTGCCTGGGATTACTCTAACCCAGCTGTAGGCCCTTGCACTTGTCATGGTTAAACTTCATGAGGTTGGCATCAGCCCACCTCACAAGCATGTCAAGGTCCCTCTGGATGGCATTCCTTCCCTCCAGCGTATCAACAGAACCACACAGCTTGGTGTCATCGGCAGACTTGCTGAGGGTGCACTCAATCCCACTGCCCATGTCACCTACAAAGATGTTGAACAAGACCAGTCCCAACACCTATCCCTGAGGGACACCACTCATTACTGGTCTCCAGCTGGACATTGAGCCATTACCCACAGTTCTGTGTCTGGACCTAAACCTCTTTTTTTTAAGTCTAGTGTAGAATAGGAGCTAAGAGTTTTAAAGCTCCTCCTGTGCCTGCCAGAATTGTGATCTCTGATAAATAACTTTGCTGCTTAACCCTTCTCTTGTCCTCCCTTCCTTTTTGTTTCCTTTTTTTGGATTGTAAATTATTTGGTAAAGAGATGTTGCATTTTTATTTCAGAATTGCGTAATAATACAGAGGCAAAGTTTGCCCTGTATCAAAGGTGACTGCTGGGTGTACTGTACTTCTTCGTATATGTAAAAAGTACATACATCTTATTCCTGCCATGACCTGTTGGCACACTCCTGCGACAGTGCTGTTTTATTCCTTTTAACAGCTCCAATATTATTCTGTAAATGCCAGGTTTTAAGAAGCCTATTTCAGCTGATATATAAGCTTATTTTCTTTTCTGAATGTTCTGTCATTATGCAGGTTAAGAAAGGAATTAAGAGCTTCTTCTGAATTCCCAATACTGAAGAGCCTTGTAAGAAGCTCATATTTTTTACAAAAGACAGCAAACTAACTGCCATTGCTTTGAGATTCTTAACCTTTTAGGAAACCTACTTCTTTCAGCAATTTTTAGTGACATTCTAAATTCAAATATAAAAGCACCAAGGCACAGGGGCTCTCTATCAAGGAAGACTTTCAGAGAAAGATTGTTCAGTTTTCAGAAGTTCAGTTGGCTCCAGAAAACTGCAGCCTGCATAATGCCTGAGGTGAAATTTTGGTTCAAGTCAAGTCCATGGGAATTTTGCAACAAAGATAGAACAATTAAAAATCACTGTCATCCTTACACAGATTTTTTACTTGAAGTGGTATTAGACACACCAACAGAATGTATGGTCTGGTGCATGGGGAAAGCATATTTGCCTATTACATAGGCATATTTTCCTCTGCCCTCTCCTCATCATCCATTTGTCTATTTCTGTACAACAGTGTTTCTCAGTGCTTTAATGGAAAAAATATGAATTTCTTATACAAAGTGTTAGGCTATATAAATAACTTTTTTCTTGTTATGATTTTGAAAGGATTATGCTCTCCTTTGTACACTGTTATCACTGAGTAAGATAAGAAAGACATATTTAGCCAGCATTTTATGCATGACAAATGGTTCCATAGCTAACAGTGGTCTAGAGACCAGTTCTTTTCCTTAACAGACAGCACTCCCCCCTCACCCTTCCTTCTTCTCTCCCACATTTTAGCCTTTGCTGTAGGGCCTTTGAGATTGGATAGGGGAAAATAAATTGTGAGGTTCTTTACCATTATTGAAAAACATAATCTTGGAGAGCTTTATAGTATCTACCAGCAGCTGTTAATGAGGCTTTATTAACCTCAGACTATACAGCATGAAATATTATGGTATAAATAAATGTGGTGCCAAGGCAAGCTGCCTAATAAATGGCATGATAGAGGGGATTGTGTGCCTAGGGGTTATGACATAGAGCCTTTCCCCTCTAAGTCACCATTTTAAATTCACCATAGGTTGGCAGTGACTGAAGGCTATTATTATCCAATGGCTCTTAAACAGGCTATGTGAAATAAATTGGAGGTCTCCATTCATTTCCTTAGGGAAAGAGGTCTATGTTCCAGCTGACAGTAATTGTCATCTAAGTTCAAGGCTCAGCACAGGAACTGCACTTTGAAAGGATGTGGCCACTGAATGGCTCTTTTGCCTTGTACACCCTGTCGCCTCGTTCGGGGCTATAGAGCATTGGCATGCTGTGGAGTGAAAGTTAATACTGTGGGCTCTTGCAGAGGCTCATGCTTTGGATAAGCAAAAAGCTTTGTTTCAGACCATTACCAATAATATCCTCTAAGGGCTTCTTTCCATACCCTGCTCTGACAAATTAATGCCATATTTAGTAGTTCTCTTGATACAAATAAATGAGATAACTTATGGAAATAGGTATAGCTATGGTGAATATAATGAAGAATGAATTCCTTTGTAATTCCTAAATTCATTTATAAAGAATAATGATTTATTATAAAGTCTTGCTTGGTAGTGAGGAAGAAGATAGGTGGTTTGTAAGTCTATTTCTAATTTTTAAGTGGGTTCTCATTGTCTAATCTAATTAAATGGCATGCTATTAGTTTTTAATAACCTGGGAAAATTAAATTACAATTGTATAAACCATTGACTAATGATTTCTTCAACAGCCCCACCCCAAGAGAATTAAATATATAAACCTATAAAAAAAGTAATTTAAATTAAAAAAAGAAGCAAACAGCAAGGCAGACTCATGAATGGACTGTCTACTCAACAAATAAGAAGTAAAATTAAAATATTAGGAAGAAAAGGGAATGTCTACCCCCAGACACTGTGGTTTCGTCCTTTTCAATTATATTTACCTTTGTAATTTCATTTTCATTTTTTTGTTTTCAAGTAGTCTATTGGCAAACGTAAGTATAAAGAAAAGTGTGTTTGCTAAGGTCTTCCTCTGGAGGCAAAGTAACAGGAAGCCGGTATAAAACTTTTTGGTTTACATTTCATTGAGTATGTAGATTTTAAAATTTTAAATTTAAAGTTTTTCCGATTTGCTTCTGGAGCTTTTTTTTTTTTTTCTTTTTTAATGAGGAATAAAGTTTCATTAAAAATGTTAAGTACCAGAAATTTGCAGATCACTTGTACAGGTAAAAAAGCTCTAAGTGGTAAAAGATACGCAGAATTGTTAATGAAATTTCCATATACCACTCTGGGAAGTGGAAGTATGAATAGTCAGATAAAGTGCCATGATACCAAGTGCTAGTGTCAGGACTGCAGTATAGTCCTAGTGTCAATTAATTTCAAAATAGAACAGTGGACAATTATTAGATAAAAACAACCAGCCTCCTCAAATAAAAATTAACCACAAACCCCTCCAAATATCCACCTTCCTTACTTGGAGGGGAATTAAACTGCTTGTGTTCATTTATCTATTTATTTCTTCCTCTCTCTCCTTTGAAATCAAGACTATAGACCTGAACAGGAGACCTCAGCTGGGACTTAATTAGAGGGGTTTGGACTGGGAAATGACAGTCTCAATACTATTATGCTGCTATGCCACAGCCTTTACTTCTGTTTCTGCTGTGAATATAATTAATAACCTGCACCTAGTCTCAATAGTGGCAGTAACTCTAGTGCGGAGACATTATTGCTTTGTGGCCCAAGGAGAATGCTCGTGCATTTCTGGACTTAGTGTCATCCATCAGGCAGATTGGCCTTGTCCGTATGAAGGGGCATTATGCAGTCAGTTAAGGCAGTTGTTTCCATACATCTTGTGTGAAAGTGATCATTTTTCAGAAATATATTAGATGCATGGACTCTTTTTTCAGTGTTCTGTGGCTCTTTCTCTCTCCCCATGTATTAACCAGTATACCATTACAGCATTCTTTGTTTCTGCAGAGGCCATGGGGAATCTCTTATTATGTCTCATAGGATACATTTTCTTCATCAGAGACACAAAAGGCAGAATATTGGCTTCCTGATGTGGAGCAGCAGCAGCTGCAGAGCACCTGCCAACCCAAAGTAAATGGCAGTGTGGTATGGTCTAAATACTAATAAAAGAGCATTCTCTGGAAGTCACTTCAACTTCCTCAGTGGTAAATTAGCCATGAGGCTCCGTGCTTTGTTCCCTGATTTGTCACTCACTAGAGAAAGAGGGAGGATGTGTCTGTAAGCTTCTTTGATTTCCCCAGATACAGTTCAGTAGTTGACTAACTAGTTAACTAACTAGTAGTTGAAGCAAGGAGGAACTGCTCAGTAGGCTGGTACAGTTGTTTGTGGTTGGTTGCTTGGGTTTTTGCCACTTCCAGGCAAAGAGGTGACAAGTCTGCCTTTGGAAAGCTCTACAGTGACAACTAAGATCGGGAGCCACTGCTGCAGGTGTGAGGAGGCCTGGCAGAAGACTAGAATCTTTCATTAGCAGCTTGTTTTTGTCTGTGTTTGAGGCAACTGAAACCAATTTCTGCTGTACAGTGGTTGAGTTGGTGTGGCCTGAGGGAGAACAGGAGTTTTTTTCAGCTTTGAAGACTACGGTTGATGTAAAATGAGCTGGGCTGGAGAAGTAGTGGGTGGATACTCAGCACATATGTGCCAACAATAGAGCAATGTGTGGAACGTGTTTAGATGAGAAAAGGAAAAAACTCTCTTCATTTAGCTTGACTGCATTTTGTCCCCCACTGTCCAATTTCACAAGGAGGAAGCAGGATTAGTATGTAACCAGAGATTTTTCTGGCTATAGTAAAGTACAGTTGTGGACAACCATCCTGCCCCAGCTATACTCACAGCCCAGATTTGAATGAATGGTGAAAGGAAGACAGATGCACACGCATGCACAAAGTAAAAACTGTGACAGTGTTTCTGTCCTCCCATTTTAATAAAGAGAGCACTGCTGGCTCACACTGTTAGATGCAAGTTCATAAATTGTGCATGAAATTACAGCATTTGTATTCAAAGTTTTGAGAATGTCATGGACATATGGCTGGAATAACTGCCAAGATACCCTGGTGATAAGCACAATGTGTGTGGCTAGACAAGCTGATTGAAGTTTGGAGGCAAACTAGTATATTACTTTTCTCTCAACTTCAAACATATATTTATTCTATGCAGTTGCACTAGAAATACTGTTTTGTATCAAAACCTAGTCCTGAAAATATCTAGGATTTTTGGTAGAAATATATGGTCTACACCTAAACCCCCCCAAAAAGTCAAATTACTCGTGTTAACTAAAACATTTTTCTTCTCTTACAGATTTATTTTTCTGTGGTTCTGGAAATACCTGGGAAGTAGCAACAGCCTTTGAACTTTCTCATAATGTAAGGCAATACTTTATTTTTCTGCTCATTTCTCAGGCAGTCTCCGGTGGAGTCACTGAAGAATATGGCTCTTTGCTGCTCAACAGAGCAACGCTGATCAATTCCTAGGGCACATATGCTACATATGCTACTTTAATGCTCTATTGCTGTGAACTATTGGAAATTTTACTCAAAACACTTATCTTTCTCTTGAAGAAGCATGATATAGCACCAGCTTGGATTGCTGTTGCTCCAATTTAATTGAAACAGATAAAATCCATTTTTTTTTTTGTAGGGAGGCTATAGTGTATTCTTCTTCCCCAAACTCCAGGCATGATAAAGAATCCCAAATGGTGTTTTCAAGGCTAGTAATTAAGAAACCAAAGCACTTGCTCCATCTCTCTTTGAACTACAGGTAGGCTGTGGTTTCTGCAGGTCCATACTACAATGCCTGATATGCCCAAGTGTGTGCAAGCCAAGAGGGAGATACTTCTAACAAGTAACCAAATTTGAGATTGTGATGCCCTCATATATTTTTACTCATCAGCCTCTAGAAGGTACCATTTGATGGAGTTGAGGCAGTATATATGTTTCTTTGTTGCTACACATTCCCTTTGCCACATACATGTAAACCATATTAAAAGGTTACTTCCATGTTCTCATATTCAAATGTGCATATCATACATTTGCACTGCTTGATCTGATCAAGTTGATTCATATTTAGGTCTAATAGTTTCTTCACATGTTCTGCACTGTCTAGTTTCTAAATGAATGTTTTTAACAGTATTGGGAATAAACTAAGCTGGAAAATTGCTTTTGAGATGAAAGGGGGTAAAATGGTCTGTAAATTAGTCTTCTATGATCTCTGGTCAGAACAGAGTCTCACTGAGTGACTCTGAAGAACAGCAGGGTCAGGCAAAGGACCTTGACAAATAAGCTTTCAGAGACAGTCCATCTGTAATGCCTCATCTACTCCATTAATAATTTTTCTAGTGTATTTACTCATGTGTTCTTCCTTGTATAATTACACAATTGCTTTTAGCCTCCTGTTAAGCTTAACTTAAAGCAGATTGTCAGAAAATTACTGAATTATTATATTTCTTGTCTAGCAACATTTGGCTAAAACTACATTTAAACCACTGTTTTTGTACTTCAGTATTGCCCAGGAAAGAGCAAGGTTGTTTTCTCAGCTGAAGAATGGGACTTCAGAGGACTTGTCAGGACTGCTCAGTCTGATGAATGTTGTTGCAACCAGGTTCTTACATTAATTATCGTCAGTGCCATATCCAAGCACTTGCATGTTAGAATTGTGGCTATAGTGTTGATCATCTAAGTCAGCATTTACTGCTAACAAGCAGTGTGATAAATATATCTAAGTCATAAATCATAATAAATTTAGATAGGAATGACCATAATTATTGCTATGCTTCCTTTTCATAGCTTATATTCCTCATGTAGCTTACATCTTATGTTCCTTGTGTATTTCAGGAAAAACATATCTGCACCAGAATTTACTGAATCAATACATCCAGTCTGCCCAATTATCTATTGAATGGAATACATGATTGCTTTTTAAGACGACTTCTCTCTCACTTTTTTATATAAATAAAGCATAAATTTAGATTAACAAAATTAGCAGGCACAATGATGTGCATGTTCTACAGATTCACAGGTCATTATTAAAATCTCTTCAGATTCGAAATATGTATAGTATTTGTGCAGTGCTGTTGTAACATTATTTACCAGTCATTATTTACCAGTCATACGTCGGACATATGAATGTTGTAAAATTAAACATCTTTTGAAGTGATTGGCCGTAAAGCATTCTTTAGACTTTTTATCTTCTTGGTACTAATGGCAAATTAAACAGATACTCTTCTGGGCATTCTTTGTACTGATAAAGACTTTTTGTTTCAGTTTGGAAGAAGGTGTAATCATTAGTTAATAAGAGGGTTTTAGGCCATTTTGTTTTTCAGTGCTCAGTTCTTCACCTTGGAGGAAGGACAGATTTTCTGTGCTAAATGAGAATGGAAATACTGCATCAGTTCAGATTAAACCTGTACATAACACAAAACTGTAGTGTCAGAGACAGCAATTTCAACATAGCAAGCACAAAGCTGCTGGAAAACCTACAAAATAAGTGCAGACAGAAATACAGCCAGCAACATGAAAAGTTTTACTATTGGAGTCTGTGCAGGGAATGCACCTCTGAGACGTCACTATAATTTGGAAGAACATCATCCCTCATCAACTGCTGCACCAAAATGATGGGTGCACAGCTCCCCCTGCAGCCCAGCACTTCTTCTTCAAAAGGCATTGGGGTCACAAGAAAGGGTGCTTTTGGCTTTTAATGACTTTGTCATTGGATAAGATGTTTTGCACCTTAGCCCTTCTCACCAGTGGAGACTTGTTCTTTTCTGCAATGAGCTGGGGGTTGACATCATTGCTCTCAAGTGCATTAGGGATTCTGATCTCAGCTGAGGGTTAGGTTTTGGGGTTTTTACGTTTTTCACTTCAGTAATTGTCTCAAGCCAAAGCTGGCTTCCTGCCTGCTGCTTGTTGGAGCCCTTCCCAAGCAGCCTCATGTTTTTCATAGAGGAGTATATTGGTTAACTTCAAGAATACATAAGAAGATAACTAATCTTCCTCCTCTATCCTCTGTCCTCCTTCACCACGTTGTACCCTCTGGTTAGTTCAGTGCTAACTAAAATAGACAGAAAGGATCCCCCTGGTTTTGCTTTCCATTGAGATTACAAGTTTTCTTTTACCTGTGTTTACTTTCTGGCTGCATTCCACCCTTCTAGTTTGTGCCAGCTTTCTTCCCTTATTTCTGAAGCTTGTTTGTTTTGATTTGTATCTTTTTGCAGGGGAAGAGCATCTCAGAAGGTGGAGGTCAAAGAAAGGCATGTAAAATTTGAGAATTCAGTTCCCAGTATAGTTGTACAGGGGGTCCAGGGAGCAGCTTATGGATGGAAAATTGAAAATGGTACTTTGGCTGCTCTGATTTTTGTTTCATCAAACAATTCGCCCTGTTGCTGTAATTACACGTATAGGAAAATTGTCTTGAACACTTATTCTTGGGTAGTAAAGGTGTGTCTGTGCATGCTGTCAGAGGTATAAATTTAAAATATCTTAGTTAAAACATATTACAGCCCTGTGAAGCCACATATTTAGCAAAAAAAAAAAAAGTGGCCTAATTTCATTTTGCTTAATTTGTTTCTGCAACAAATTAATCTAAACCAAATTTAGGTCATATTTATGCTAGGCTTTTAATGTGGTTCAACTAATCCACTTGAAAGTATAATTCAGATGAATTTTCCTGAGTGTGCCATGTGGATTGTCTGTAATGCACAGCACCATGCTGTTATCTTCCCTAAGGATACTGAAAAATGTAGTTATGGTAATAAACAACAAGAGACTGCATACAGAAAAAAGATCAGTTAATCAACAGCAGTAGGAGCATTAGGTGCAAATCAGAATCAGACAAGGTAGAGGAAGGGTTGTGTTTTTGTTGTGCAAATCTCCCAAATTACATCCTTTCTCACAACTAGAAAGCCCACCAAAAAGACTGATTTTTGACCAGCTATTTGCTTCTGGGAAGGTGGTTCAGCTGAGAGAAGGTTATAAAAGTAAGGGTTTGGGGACAAATGCTGGCATCTTTGTTGTGATCAAGGGAAGTTGCTTTGCACAGGAGAAGTAAATAAAATGTGAAGACTGATCTGGAGTGTGGGTTTAGTGTTGGTTATTCCCAGGGGAAGAAAGTATTTTGCAGGGCTCTTAATTGAGTATTTCAGACATCCCTACATAGAATCATAGAATAGAATAGTTAGGGTTGGAAAGGACCTTGAGATCATCTAGCTCCAACCCCCCTGCCATGGGCAGGGACTCCTCACACTAAACCATGCCTTGCAAGGCTTCGTCCAACCTGGCCTTGAACACCGCCAGGGATGAAGCATTCACAACCTCCCTGGGCAACCCATTCCAGTACCTCACCACCCTAGCAGTAAAGAACTTTTCCTTAAATCCAATATAAACCTCCCCTGTTTAAGTTTTAATCCATTACCCCTTGTCCTGTCACTACGTCTCTCCATTCTACCAAGTTTGGATGTGAAGAAAATCTCAGAAACACTGCCTTTTTGAAACAGTTCTTATTTCAGCTCAAAGTACTGAATATAAATATACAGTCTGTAGATTATACATAACATTACATTATAGTGGGTGTCAAGAGGATCAGGCCAGACTCTTTTCAGTGATGCCCAGCCACAGGATAAGGGGCAGCAGGCACAAACTGGAAACACAGGAAGTTTCATCTGAATATGAGGAAGAACTTCTCTACTTTGAGGGTGAGAGCACTGGAACAGGCTGCCCAGAGAGGCTGTGGAGTCTCCTCTGGAGATACCTAAAACCTGCATGGACATGATCCTGTGCAACCTGCTCTAGGTGAACCAGCTTTACCAGGAGAATTGGATTAGATGATCTCCAGAGGTCCTTTCCAGCCCCAACCATTCTGTGATTCTGAGACTCCCTAACAGAGGAAAAGAGGAAGGTTTATGGTGCTTTTGTTTCACAGAAACAGCAGGAGATGTACTGGCACTTAGCCTTAGAAAGGTTACTGATCAGGATATTTTGCCTTGTATGCTTTGTTTATACTAAGTGAACTTTTGCACAGCAATCTATATGATGGATGAAAGACCTTCTTTTTTCTCTCTGGGTACACAAATTTTGTGTTTCTTTTAGAGCTTTTGCTTTTCTAACAAAAGACAAACAACAGAGGATTAGAGGGTTTCCAAACCCTTTGTGACAGTATCTTTGGAAGCTGCCTGCTGTGGAGAGACAGGGGTATGGAAGACACATCTCACTGTGGTATCTTCTGTTGCAGGTCAGTGGAAGGCCACTTGCCTATCACATTTGTTGGATTGAAATTATCTTTAGTTTGCACAATTACTCCAAGTGGGTTTAAAAGTCTACCTCTTAATAACTCATGGCAACAAATAAAACAGAAAAGCAGGAGTTAAGCCTGCTTGCAAAAAATGTGTAGCTGTGGGTACATCTTAGCAGCTGGATGTTAAGCCGAGTATGCTTTCCCTGGAGCCTTAAGCGTAACAATGTAAGAAGACAAGATGAAGCTACATGAATGTATAATGCTAAAAATATCAAGTTAGAGTCCTCGGGCTTTAGGTCAGTTGTTAGATAGCAGTTAGAAAGAAATCCCTTTCCACCCCCTGCCCCATATTCTGTACAGATGGGTTCTTATACACATACAGAACAATGTGATGCCATGCCTTTTAGTTAGGGCTTATAAATCAAAGTGAATTGCCTTTCTTCAAGCAGGTAAACTATTTTCAGTAAAGAATCTACTCAAAGAGGAAGATATACAGTCCACACTCTGCAATTAAACAGCAAGAAGTGCAACAAAAAATTAAATGATGTATAGAGGAGTTAGAATGTCTCCCTCTTTGATGCAAATACATTGCTTGGGTTTTTTTTCCAGGACAATAGGAATAAATTCAAAGAGAGAAAAAACCTCAAGCACTAGGCTAATAGTATTAACCCCTCCAGCTTTTTACATTTTTTTTCCCATAAAACAAAAATCTTTTCCTCCCCTCTCCATTGGAGTAAATAGCTACATTTTTTTCTCTACTGACTGGAGACAGTGAATTGAAGCAGCAATAATGATAGTAGCAGCCAAAACCAAGGACATTTACAAAGGATAATTATTGCTTAGATTATGAATATCAACTTTCTATTGACATGAAAAAGATACATCTTATAGAGATATTACAAGCATTGTCATTCACAATGAAGCATGACAGAAAAGATTTTACTCTCAGCTGTCTGCAGAATCAGATCATGTGAATTATTCTTTCTTCAGAGAAATGTGAAGCTGAAACTTAGAGGGATGCAGATTTCTGTGCAAAAATAGTACCATTTCACTTCCTCAGATGTGGTGCAACACTGGTTGTAATACAGTATAGGACAGCAATATAGGAACTACAATATAGGAACAAGAGATAGAAAAGGTAAAGTTCTCTGGGCACTGAAATAATTTCCAATTCCCTACATGCTTGTTGTCTGTCAGCATTATTAAGTATGTTCCTGACAGGTAAGTGGGTAGGAAACTCCAAGGAGGGACTGAGATCCTAGATCTGACATAGCATTTGTATTTGAATGACAGTAGCAGTAGCAACCTCTAAGTCCTAAAGAAAAGGAAGAAAAAGATACACATGCCTTACAGTTCAGCCGAAAACAATGGAAGTATAATTCATATACATCTCGCACATATGATAGTCTGACATTCCTTTTGTGTGGAAAGTAAAAAGAATGTATTTCTCCTTTTTCAGTTGAGCTTAAGTCTTACTGTTGCTGCTTACATAAACACCAAACTCATTCCGTCTATACAGATATTTTAAAGGCTCTTATTAAGAAAAAAATGGTGAATGTTGTCATGTATAGTAATAACACACAAAGTTTGTTATAAATTTTATAGTCTCTCTTTGTCTTAGACAGCATTCTTTGTGTGCTGTGGTCCGTAAAGGCATTATAACTTGACTATGATGTCAGGAAAAAAGTCTCCCAGGAAATTTATAGGCTCATATATAACCACATGTTAAAACTAGAGAAAGTAATAATTTAACATTCAAAGTGGGGCTTAATTTTGCTTATACATTAGAAGCAACACTGCAATACTGCTTAAGATGGCTTATAGTTTCTTTTTGGAGCTTAGGTGGTCCTTCAAATAAAAGTTGAGAAATTTTGGCTTCAGTTTACTCTTATTTGCCACTTGTACTATTTACCTGTATTTACTGCTTGTAGTGCAACATATTTTAGCACTTCCTTACCTACAGAAAATTTAATCTGCCACATTAATTTTCACTTCTGGTATCTTAAAACCTTGCAGATCTGGGAAGGGATGTGCAGAAATTTCTCTCCAGTTGGTTCTGTTCCACAAGTGCCATACATCTTACCCACTATTTAGAAGCCTTTGGGGGACTCTGGGGTCTTTGGATGCCCAAGGCCCAGACACAGCCAAGGGTATTCTTGTTTGATGTGGTCCAGACCCTTATATTTTGGATATTTGTCTGAACTGAGTAGGACATGTATTTGCCACCTCAAAACTCTTTCAGCTCAACTGCAATCTATAAAATTTACCTAAGTCCATCTGGAGACTTCCCTTAAGTCTGCATCCAAAAGTGAGCAAATGTATTTTCCCTGCAACATTCCCTGCAACATTCACCTGCAGTGGGACTTATGACCTAATGGAGGGCAGTGGGATCCCCAGCATGGATTGTTTCTTTCTTGGCATAATGGCATAATGTTTTGTAGTGCTGAGGACTGGGCCGGGAGAACAATAGGGTGGAACTATACTTTTCCTCATAAATTCTGTTTGTTGCAACTCTGTTTAATGATTGTTTCTTTCTAACAAGTTTCTGGGGCCAACTCTGTGATGTCAATTTTCGTAAAGGTTAGCAAATCTTTTTTTTTATCCTCTCTATAAAACTGATATTCTGGACTTTATGACTGTTAGTCACAAATTCATGTGGTGTGGTGATTTATACGTGGGACAAAGAGGATCTGCTTTATTTGCTGTATAGTTTATTTCCTTTTCTCTCTTCCTCATATGTATCCTTCTGTTAATGTGTCCTTCTACTTTATCTTCTACCTTTCTGAAGTCTTTAGGGAGCAGTCACTGCTCATCTGTGATTTTTTTTTTTTTTGCAACGAATATGTCTCTTCCAGTTTGCATTTCAATCACAGCGCTTTAACCAAAATATGCTAGGTTATGTCAGTTCTACATTTTGCATTCTTTAGGATATTTACTGTCTTTGTTTTCTCTTTATTATTTTGTAAGAAGAAACAAAACAATTTCTCTAATGAAACATCATGGTATTGAGAATTGGTTTTGATATTGCCATGCTGTTTTTTTCTCAGCACAATTGAACACTGAAGGCCTAGATATTTACTGAGTTGCTGGAAGTCTTAAACGTGTGAATAACAGCATAAATTACCTGCTTGAGAAACATCAGTGAGACAAGACAATTAGAGGGAATGAAAATCTCTGCTTTGATAAATGAAAGTGCAACAATCTCAGAAAAGAATTTGTTGTTTAATTCTACTCTCAGCTGTATGTATAAATCTAGAGTGCATTAGTAATGTCAGTGGTATGTGTTCACATTTCCGATGCATACTGAGGATACCACTTGTCACTGCACAATTAAGTACAACATGACTGAACCAATGGGAGATGTCCTGTCTACAACTCTGTAACTTTGGTATTTGCATGGGTGATATTAAAAATACTGAAGCTGTGAAATCAGATTTTTCTTGCTAAACTGGGTATTTTTTGCCACTGAAGAACTGAAGCAAAATTAAAGAAAATAATTTAATGTTAGAAATAGTCCTAAAGAATTGCTGCTGTAGGATGTCCCACATTACTCTAACTGTAGATTGACAGACGTTTTTCAAGTAGAAAACTGATATACTGGAGTTTTTTGAGAACGGATGATGGGCATAAAAATTATTTTAAATAATCAAAACACTAAATAAATGAGTTACAAATTTTAATTCTTTGAAGTTTTTAAAGTTAAACCTTTAACTTTCAGTACTTGTGCTCTTGGATGGTCCAAAGGGCAGTTGTTGAACATACAAAATCAATAAAAATTTAAAATGAAATGAAAAGGCAAGGCTACCATTATAGGCAAATTTTAAGCATTAAGTGTAACTCTTTTTCTTCCCTTTCCACTGTTAGGTAAGATGTTCTCTGCTGTCTTACCATGTATTTCCGTTAGATTATCTGATGTGAAAAGTTTCTCACATGCTCTGTGACAAAGGCCTACCAGATGAAATTCCTTACTGGTAATGTACATATTGTGACAATTTTGTACACATAATCTAACCTCTTTGCTTCTCACTTAGTGAAATTTAAGCTTCAAACAGATTGGGGCATTTGTGCTTCATAACAGTTTGGCTCATAATATCTGTGTAGTTGCAACTATGTCAGCTTTACTGAAAATGCAGTTGAATTGAACTATGTCTTCAGCAAATCATGGAAATGATGAAATGTTGGGTTACTCACAACCTGATGCATAAGGGTCTCCCTTCCTATTACAGTCAAGTACGTATATATATTACCTAAAGGAAGGAGGACAGATATAATGGAAATTAATTATCAACACTTTGAAGAAGTCTTTGGAATATATAAGCATATTGAGCAATGAAAAATGTTGCCTGGAAGGCCTTAACCTTAATGTTTGATAACGAAAATGAATAGGTAAATTTATTTTTATTTTTTTTTCCAAAAACGCTGTTGAAAGAGGAAGTCAATACATTAAAATTCAGCACAAATACCTTCCAAATTTATTTGTAAAGTGATGTAAGACTTATATTTGTAATAACCCATGTTAATCCATGAAGCATATCTATAGGCTACTTAAAGCTCCATTGCTTTTGGTGGCCTGTGGATGAGGTTCTTTGTTGCTCCTTTTAAAATGTGTTGCTGTCAAAAAGATTGACTTGTCTGGTGCAATCTGCTGTTTGTCTTCAAGAGCTTTCTTTGGGGTCTTGGATGGAACCTCTCCTGCTCAGTGCTGCATGGAACCAGTTGTAGCTAGTTGAAAAGTAACAAAGATTTTTATTTCTTTTGAATATTTTAACTTACACTTTAAGAATCATATCTCTAAGGCACACTAGGCATTTGGATCTGGAGTCGGAAGTGCAGTTAGGGACAAGAAATATAGGTAAATTGGAATCCTCATTTTGCTCATATTGCATTGTGGATTCGTTTTCTTTAGCTCCAGTGCCCAGCATATTTTCCTTTTTGATTTGTATTTGAATAATTACTTCAAAACACAACTTTGCAGCAATTCAACAAAAGCTTAAAAAGCAAAGTTTAGCTTCTGTTGCTCTTATGTGAATGTGAAATACCCTCATTGTGTTGTAGCCTGGCTTTACAAAACACACCAGTGAATAATGCAACATATAACAGATTCTTGAAAAGAAGACCATCCCAAATGGAGATAAGAGCTTTCAGATCTGCATCAAATGATGCTTATAGGAGAAAATGAGATGCTGAAGAGCAGCCTGTGTTACCCTTTTTCTTGCCACGGAGAGCTGTACTATTTCTAGTTGCTCATTTGTGGTTTCAGGAGAGATATAAGAAAAAATGGGTTTTAACATGGCAAGTGAGGGTTTTCTTTACCAGGGATCCATGTGTAACACTCCTGTGACTTCAGCTGGTCACTTGAACAGCCTATCTGTAGCTTCTTGAAAAAAAATAGTTCAAAACTAGTTTCTGCCTTCAAA
Organism: Melopsittacus undulatus; assembly: GCF_012275295.1. Classification (NCBI taxonomy): domain Eukaryota; kingdom Metazoa; phylum Chordata; class Aves; order Psittaciformes; family Psittaculidae; genus Melopsittacus; species Melopsittacus undulatus. The sequence goes on along the minus strand of NC_047527.1, from coordinate 94,447,543 downwards.
CTATTTTTTTACTTGTTTTCTTTTTATTATATTTTTGACCATTTCATGCTAATGTCAGTGTTATTATCAATTTTCCTGCAGATATACATATCTTAATCACAGAATATTTCTATCTAGGGAAATGAACTGGTGAGACTGGCACAGTGCACTCATGACCTATGTTGTATGAAACAGAAAAAAGATAACTGTCACAGGAAGATGGTGGAGGATAAGGTTGTTTACCAAATTGGTTTAAAAGCTAGTTGCCTCAAGCCATTTCACTAAAAGTAAACTGCATCAAAAATAATGGGGTTTCATGAATGAGGAAGGCAAAGAGCTATTGACTTCCTATTGTGTATTCAAAACATCCATAAATCAAAGTTTAAGAAGGACTTTAGAGGAGGGTTATTTTAAATGGATGTTTTGTTTCTGCAGGATTTGTATCCAGGCTTTTAACTACTGTAAAACAGCGAAGCTCTGTTGGAATAAATTTTTTCACTGGAGGTAAGCTGACATATAAGTGCTGAGTATCTGACCAGCATAGTCTCTCAATATAATAGTGATATAGCTAACTGTTAAACTTTCTGTTACTGAACATCCACATTAAAGGCTTATTTAACTCTACCAGAAAAATCATGTCCTGGAAAAAAGCTGACAGGAAAAATCTCTGAGTGAGCAATTTCCTTTTGTCCTTTGGGACCTACTTTGTTGCATGTATCCCAGACCTCTTCTAAAAACTTCCCTCATAGATCCATCATTTTTATCACATATTAAAACCCCTAATCTTCCACCTCTCCTTTTCTCAGAAAATTAAAACACACTGAACCTCACAGGTTGAACCTTATTAAAAAAAGAAGACTGTGTAGGTTAGAAAGGGTTGGAATAATTAAGAAAACAGTTTTGTATTACTGGCACAATTTTTCAGACAACAGACTGCTTAATGTACAACCAAGACACGAAGGTCTTCCATCACAATTTTTAACGGTTTCTGTAAATCTGACAAATACAATCCTGCTTTGCAATCAAGTTTTCTGGGCCAGGTCCCAACTCTCTCGGGCTTCAGCATGTTTTGATGCAATAACTCACTGTGGACTGTCTTCAGTTTGTGATTAGAATTTTCTCAAGCAAAAGGAACTTTAGCATTATTAAAGAGCATGGAAATGCCTGGCAAATATGGAGCCATATCCTTCTGCAAGAAAACCTGTGTGAGGTGACAGATATGAGGAGCTCTGAGAAATTTGCTTTTCAGGTTTTCTGATTCTTATTCTCTTCAATGGAATATGTTTGAGGATCGCCAGAGCAGAACACCGAAAAAGATTTTTTTTTAAGTTCTGACATAGGATTTCAAGTATCTGAAATACAAATTTACTAAATCCTACTCAGTCATGTCTGCAGGCATGGAGGCAAATGATATTTATAAGAGCCTCTATTTTATGACAGTTATCTTATTTGTATTAAGGCCAACCTTGGAATACTTAAAATTTGGTTTCTCATGGTGCCCAGAAACACCTTGATTAAGTATTTCTACTCAGTGTGTAGGAGATGTTCTCTCCCACTTTCTGTCCTCTATGCCTGTGGTATATCCCTTTATTATGAGCCAGGATAGAGAGGGAGTCATGAATCCTGGGTGCACCAGTTTAAAGTGTATTCAGTAAACTAAAATTACTCATTTTATTGAAGAAAGGATGAATGTGATGAGTTCATTTTAGTAGCTTGTTTATGAGCTTTATGTTTATGATGTTCTTTCTTGAGATAATGTGTACTGCTGGTTGAGAGCAGAGTTTGCTTCCTTTGTGTGGACTGCTCCGGAGTTCTGCAAAAAATATACCTGGTGCTGGGAGCTCCAGTGGGGCAACATTGCTGCTCTCATGGAGCAAAGCTAAATTTTTGGTGGGACCAAAGTCAGTGGGAAGGTTTTGGTAGACTTCTTGGAAAGATTAGGTTATTTTGGTGTCCCTGTTGTGCTTCTTCCTTTGTTCCTCTGAAGAACTGCAAAGGCAGCAAGGCAATGTGAAGTCCTGTGGGCTATAAAGCAGAGATTAATTGTAGATGGATCATGTTTGAATAGGCAAATATATACACTTACAAATAGTTAAATTTTATAGTAATAACAAAGGAGAATGTGGCCTATGGTGACATTCTTAATATTAGTGCTTATGAAAAGATAAGGTGCAATGCTTATGTCTCCACCAGAAGTGGGTCTCCTGAGACATTTTGTACTTATATCAGATTGCCATCTTTCACTTGATCTTGCTCTCCTTTCTTAGGGAGGAACTTTCAGCCTCCTGCTGAGTAAATGCTATGGGTCTGATGTAATTCAGGAAGTCTTATGCCTAATGTGTGTAGCATAAACAACTGTGCTGAGTGCAGCAGCCAATTTGGGACCATTTAGTTTTGCATATATGCTTTGGGTTTTCACTCCAGGAGGTAATGCTGAAATTGATGCCACAGCTGCTAAGGGTAGTTTGGAAAGCAACCCAAATGGTTGTCTTCTGTTTACAGTCCTTCATCACTTCCTTTTAGAGCAGTAGGCAGTGATGAAAGTGGTGAAAGAAGTAAACCATTTTCCCAGGACTATAATAATATGGAAAAAAACTTGTGTACCCAATAGCCCTTATTATCTTCTGTTTACTTTTTATTATTTGTTCTTTAATTTGGCAGCATCTGATTTTAAGTTTATTAGACCAACTGTTAGAAACTGAGACTTGCCTGAAAATTTGACTTGGAACATTACAGTGTTAAATGCATCATAAGGATGAGTATTGAATTAATTGAAAAGTCTGGTTCTGAATGTTAAGGTTACCTAGCCTAAACAGTTTACAGGCTTGCTTTCCAGATCTGATTAGTGTTTGTTGACATTGAGAAGAAGGATACTGCTTTATATACAAAACCCTTTTTTTTAATTCCTTTTTCATCATACAACATAAAGTCATCTAAGCATGAAATATCAATCATATACAATTGATACATCATGTCCAGTAACTGCAGTGAAGCCAATTTTAATGGTAAGCTTGTGAAAAATTATATTGTGTATTGTACTATTGAAGGACTTTGTGTGATCCAGCAGAAGGTCAGTTATATGAAATCCACTATGCAGTACTTTTGTTTGAGTATGGCAGCCATGAAACAAGAAAGAAAGAAGAAAACCCAACCTTCTGGTTGTAGTGTTTCTCTTTTTCTCCAGTATGACAATGGAGGTGAACCCCTGACAGGGAAATCCCATGTTTTAGGTCAGCAACACAACTGTTCCAGTTTTTGAATTAGAAATCTTCTAGTTGGGGGTAAAAAAAAAAAAAAGCTCAATTGTTTTTTTGCTTTTGGCTTTTTTTTAAATAGAATCTGCACTGATTTTAAAATTATAATTGATATTGGAAATATATGAGTTGTAATTTGCTGAAACTTTGGATTTGGGTAAAAGAAAACATATTTGTGGGAATTCCCTCTCCCCTTCTTTCTCTCAACTCTTGCCTGCAGCTCCATTTCTTCCTTTTGTCCCCCAATTAAAACAAATTCACAAAAACCAAAGTCTTTAAAAGCCATAGAAAACAGGGCACTGCTAAGACTTCTGATTATTTTTGTAAAGATTTTTTTCTGTGTCTCATAAAGGACTATACTGTACATTCACAGTGCTGAGCTGTTCATTTCTTTCTATAAAAACACTTTTAGATCATGTCACTGCTTTACACACAGTGGCAATGAAGATTGCTCTTGTATTCATTGTTCCCATTGCTATGCACCACCACAGGTAATGCTCAGAAATTATATGGTCCCTGATCCATAACTGTTCTCAATTGTTATTAGTCCCAGTTGCTTCACAGTGACTCTTCAGCATGTAAAAATAAACACTTAGATTTCTGCAGAATGAAGGTCTTAATATGTAACTGCATATGACCAAGTCTTACCCTGACCTCATGAAGGAAAATAAACCGTATGTAAGCACAAAGCTCGTTAATATTTTCTTCAGTCTTTTCACTTCAGTTCAGTCACTGTCATTAATTTGTTATGATTGTGGTAACATTTCAAGAGTTTGCATATTTTTATTTTGTCTGAATGACTCCAAGGGGCCTTGGTTATTTTCTATTAGCTTGACCATCGCAAGCAGAATCAGACCCAGATAAAATTATGTAAATGTAAATGTCAATAAAATAAATTATTCTATTTTTGCAGATGTTCTTCATCTGGATTGAATTTGATTGTGAGTGCTTGTCTCCATGCATAATGATCCAGAGCTAAAGGATGAAAGTGTTCTTGGAGCAAAGAAAACACATTCTGAATCTTTACTGTAAATTATACACTATACAAAATCAGTCCAAATTGTTCAAACCCTTGGACAATTACAATGTTATTCTACTCACCATGCTGAGTACTGTGTAATTATCATGGTTAGCAGCAGTTTGCTTGCTTTCAGCCCTGAAGGGAGATGCAAGCTTTACTGAACAAAAATAAATGCAGATGTTGAACCTTATTTTGTTTTCTGACTCAGCAACTGAAAATACCCACAAAATGTGAAGGCTTTTTTTTTCTACTTATTTAGTTGATATAGTGTTAACAAAAACAGTGCTATTGATCAAATATGCACTGTGCTATACATAATGGATAGTATGGTTAGTTGCATGATTAAGGAATTTGCTAGGTTGCAACCCCAAGCTTTATTTGTAAAAATAAATGAAAAATAAAAAATCTGTGAGATTGTTCCTAAAGCAGGAAGATCCACTTAATAAGAACAATTATTTTTTTCGTTAGTTTTCTAGTTTATAGGCTGACCTTTCTGCTGTTAAACCAGTGACAGATTTACTTGCATAGTTAATTATGCGTGGAACATACTTCACATCAAGTCCATTTGTTTTGTAAGGTTAGCTTATCATTTCTCTTCATGAAGATGATCAGTCTTCCTGATTAAAAGCTTTCCAAATCAAATTAAATTCCAGGAACTTTTTTGGCTTATGCACCAAACTTTTGAACCTCAACAATTTCTACATAAACGCTTGAAGGCTTTAATTTAAATTCCAAATACTTTCTGCAAACTTTGGGTGGACCTATTTTCCACCTGACATCAAAACTTGGAGGAAATGGCTCAGGAAATCAGTAATAGAAGACAATTTTAGCCTAACTGGTTAGAGAACAGATGTGGGATTCCAGTTGGCATCAAGCTGTTTTGATTAGAAAATTATATTATTTTCTTTTTTTTAATATCTTTATGATAAATTCTGTCTAATAAAATCTAACATATATTTACAATGTGCTGACAAATATGCAGTCAGATTAAGGAACAGTCTGAAAGATAGCAACATCTGTCCTTCTGCATGGAAGCTCTGTTAGATACTATAAAGTCTTTCTCCAGAGAGCTGATCCCTGAGATGGGAACTCCCCAGTGGTGGTATTAGCTGAATTTAGTCTCAGCTAAATATGCAAGTCTACCTGGTTCTTCTTGAATGTGTTACTGGACAGAACACACTGCTGTAGCCAGACATGTGGAAGACTGAGGTGCTAGCCACTGAGCACATGCCTTGTCTGAAGGCTAGCAGCCAAAGCAGGTAGGAAATGGGATTAGTTGTAGGCTTTCCTCTCCTTTCTTTTTGCATGGTGCAACACAAGTATTAAAGAAATTTGTAGAAACTAAATGCGTGGCCTGAAACTGCTTCTTACTATAGACTGACCTTCACAGGTATGTGAAATAAGCAGTGAAACTGTTAGCTCTCATGTTTTAGATTGCTGTGATACCTCTTGGAAGTGTTTTCTTCGGGTTAATGCACTTACAGCTTTTCCTCTGTATTGGCACAGATATGCTCACTTTGTTTCCCATCTTGCCTATGTCTTTACACATTTCTTTCAGTAGCTCTTGGCACTGGATGCAGGTCCCACATTTGTAAGATCTTTTTTTTTCCACAGAAGCCTTATTAATTCCAGGGTTTGGATTGCTTGCCTTACTTCCACATCTGTCTTCCTAAGTTCTCAACATGGGCAACAGTAGAAATCTTTCATTTTAAGGAAATTACATATTCCCAACACCAATATTTTGGTAAGTATTTCACCTACGGTGGGAAGAAAAAGGAGTTTTCCATTTATTTTGGTGGACTTGGACCATTTTTATTTTATTTGTTTTTTATTCTATATCCTTTTAAACACAAATGGGATTGGGCCATTCTGTTGTTTAAGTTCTCTTGGGATTCACTTGGGCAATTCTTCCATGTCCCAGAGGAACCAAGAACCACATTAGGCCTTATAGATCATCTTTTTATCTAATTGTATTTAAGAGGTTGAGAAGCACTTTTAAGAAGTATTTTATAAGCAAGCTTTATGAATTTTGTAACCACCAAACAACACTAATCTGCATTTACTATAAACAGCCTTGAGATCTAAAGAGAAAAAAACACTGCATAAGAGTGTAGCATTGTTATTGTAATAGACTGTTTCCGTGAAGCCAAGTATTGTTTTGATTCTTGGTAGCTGATTGAAGTTCTCAAAAAATTGGAGCTTTTCCTACCTTTGATATATCCTTTTGCCAAGCCAGTGAACAGTACTCATTTTAACTCCATACTCTACACTGTTCTCTTACCTATTTTCCTTTTTTTTTTGTATTCTTTTAAAATGAAATGATATTTTTCTTCTGGTTAAAATTCTTGCTTTTCCTTTACACTAGCATAGTCTGTAAGTGCCAGAAAGACCACAGCTCAAGGCTGTTTCCTCACTGATGTATTTTGTTTCAGCGAAAGTTCAGTCTTCAAGAGAACAAATATATTTCCTAGGGGAAAAATATTGTGTTAATTGGTATCTTGGTGATGTATACACTGTATACTGTTTTCAACTTTGACTTGCTTAAAATGGAGCACTCTAACTTCTAAATGCCTTTTTTTACAAAAAAAAAAAAAAAACAAAACAAAAAACTGGGCTAATATTCCACTGCATATGTATATTTTAGACAGAAACAGACTGAACACACACCACCACGCACATTGAATGGATTGCTCTTGTATAGGGTGTTTACTTCAGAGTGCTGCAATTAATCATGCAGAACTGAAAAATTAACCTATCAAGTGCATGCTAATAATAAATTCTCTTCAGAGCTGGACAGGAAAAAAGAAAAAGTACTGTTAGCAAGTAGAATTATTGCAAGGCTTTACTAGTGCTATGAACAAAATCAGTCATAAATGCCACAGTTTAATACCCATCTCCTGTTTAAACTAAGCAGGAAACCACTTTAGTTTTTATTTCCGATAAAGGACTTGAGTGCTTACTTGAGAATCAGTCACTAGTTATGGACTTTCTCTGGGAGAAGCAGCTCCATGTGGAGCTCAGGTAAGGGCTGTTGCTACTGTGAGGACCATGGAATAAACTAACCTTGAAGATGATGCCTGCTAGGAAAGCAAAATAGCTCCTGCTAGCCAGCTGTGGGTATTTTGTGTCAGTGAGTGATGAGGGCCCTAGATTCACAGTTTCTTCTGTGCTCAGGGCACAGCTGACAGACACCATAACTCCTCCTTGCAAGTAGCTCTTCTCTCTCACTTTTGTCAAGAAGTACTCATTCAACTCAAAGAGAGAAAGCTGGAGTGCGCCACACACACATAGGGCAGGTTTCATCTAGGCTTTTAGCTCCTGCTAAGCACAACTGCCCCCAGTTCAGTGGCACCTTGTACTGCAGGGAAAATACACAATACCTTAGCTGATGCTGATCTTGGAGCTTAGATCTCCACTGTTTTCAGCTCATGGTAATGTTGCTGAGAAGTACAAAGTACAGCAGAATGCCCCGAAATGCAGAATGTAAAATTGCACACTGTGTTGTATGTTCTGGTTTTCTCTAGAGGTGTGACCAGTCAGTTATTTTTGATATGGATTTTGAGGAGTCCTGTGAAAGGTTTAGCTGGATCTAAATGCATGGCTGTGTCATCATGGAGGTGGCTGAAGAATCAATCAAACTCCACAGGTGCAGCGTTTTTCCATCTCCAAAATCAGAAATCTGTAAACAGCACAACTGGAACAGGTTTCTATTTTTCTATCAGAAAATCAACTGGTGTCCAGTGGAGCTCAGCTGATCAGGCAGATCTGATGGTATCTGGCACTGGTTTGCAGTCCCCAAAATTTGCTCTTGGATTTACTGTATTTTAGCCCATTTTAACAAAGTCTCTCAAACTCTGCTTTCTGAGATTTTACCAAGGTCTTGTATAATGACTCGTGTGTTGACGAACAAACATGTTTTCTGAACTAGCTGTGTCTGAGCTTGTTTATAGCATTCAGGACTGGAAATTTCAAACTGATAAAGCTGCTTGTGTTTAAGCAACATCTAAATTCAGATCATTTTGAAGTCCTTACTCCAACTAATAAGCCAGCTTCTCAAGTAGTGTGCCTGGAGTAAAACGTGTTCCTGCAAAGATAAGGTTTTAAATCCAGAAATCTGGTCTACAGCCATGCTAAGGGCCTGCTGTAATGACATTGAAGTAGGTTCTGTATTAAAACACTGAAAAGCTGACATTCGAACATCTGTTACTGCTAACTAAATGTTATTAATGAATAAGTAGTTTTTCAAAGACTTGTCAGTACTTATGCTTTGTAGTTTTATCAATCTTCTGTGTATTTGTTTTTTGTTCCTTCCTCCTGTAAGAAGGAAATAGCTTCCTTCCCTGAACTGTGGGTAAGAGAAGAGCTCTGAGGAATAACATTAATAAACTTGCACCCTGCACTGAACGGACAAGAACTTCTCTGTGACCCATAGTTTTCCCAAGGTAATTTTTTTGTTTGTTTTCCACAGTACTATCTGGTGAATAAACATGACCATTCCTCACTTCTCATCTCTCACAGCTCACCATAGGTGACCAGTCAGCCAGTTGGTGCCAGATTAATGGCAGAAAACAGATTTTATTGTCCAAGTCAGTTGTGAATGATGGGACTCTCTGTTAATTCCCATGAAAGCTAACTAATCTTCCAAATGAAATACTATATGTACATACATGCTCCCAGTCACTGGGAGCAGATGTAATATGTTTCTAAGAGCAAAATAAACCACACACAGAATCTTTTTATTGATTGTGCATGTGTGTATGGGTCAATTTAATATATTTTCTTAAATTCTATACCACTGAGGCCACTTCTCTTTCATCCCAGTGGATATGTGAAAACTATGGGTCAGCCTTTCTTCTCATGGTCGTGCAGCAGTCTCCACTATATCCTTGCTGTCTCTAGCAATAGTAAATTTAAGGCATAGAGAGGTAGTGTTTTGGTTCTTTTTTCTGAGAGATTCTTCAAAACTTACTCAAATGCTAGACTTGAAGTAGGAATTAAGTGATATATTCTTGGCACAAAATATTACAAAATAAACTGTAAAAATTAATAAGAAATGACCAAATCAGTAACTTCAGTGAACTGCTATTATATCTCTTGGTGTGACTTATTCTACTAATTATCTGTGACAAAATTATAGATAGCAATGTATGTACAAATATACCTTCAGGAATATTATCCTATTTCAAGTGTGAATATCTCAAAGTGACTACTTTGTGATTTTGGGTTAAGGGAAATACTATTTGTGTATATCTGTTCCTGTTGTCTTTGGAGGTTTTGTTTTAATTTAAGGCAAAGCAAAATCATTCCTATTGTCTCCAAACGGTATTGGAGAGGATCCCAGGGGACTGTGGCAGAATTGACTTTTTTTTTTTTGCAGTTTTGTGGGGAAGCACAAATTTTGTATAACCTGTAAAGCAAAAATACAAAGATTACTTACAGTGATTACTTTTCCTTCATGGGAATGATTCCAGCCATGGAGCTATAATGGATTCAAGCTTTGAGCAAGCCTGGTGTTTCCTCTTCTGCTCATGCATGGAGAAAAAGGTACTAAGTTTGAAAGAGCAGTTTTTATGTGTATTTGCCCATGTACGTTTGTTGGTGGTAGACTATCCAGGCATGCCTTTTAGAGGCATCTTTGAACAAATAAACTGTTTTAGGAAAGAGGCAAGAGTTGTGTGAAAATCTGCTTTGCAAGGAAAAGAAATCCCAAAATTTTGGTTTATTAAGGATTGGCTGTGTACAAGTGACACATCAAGAAGACCATCAGCTTGCAGTGAGATCTAGGACCCAAGTACAGTTGCCTTGCAGAGCCATAGTATAATTTGGGTTGGAATGGCAAGAGTCTTATTTGGTTTTATCAGCAGACAAGGGAATTAGCCAGCAGTGCCCCAGGAGTGACCTTCATACCACACTTGGCCAGACAAATCCTCCAACCATGTACTGGACAATACTGCTCATTATTTTTTGTACTTCAAGTATTTAGCACATGTGGGAGGATAAAAATACCTGCTGTTTAATCTGTTTGGTACTGATTTTTTTTATTTAATCCTGTCCTGAGGACTGGAGAAATCTTTGTCTGACAAAGTCGTTCTTTGGGATGAGTGCTGCAGATTCTATCTCCTGACCAGCTCCAGCTCCCTGTGCCTTATGTCCTTGATGACTGTTTAGCCTAGCATACATATTCTAAAGGCAACTTGCAATGAGATCAAGCATAACAAAATAGCTTTGACTCTTGGAAGAGGCAGCAGTACTGGAGGTAGCAAGCTGCCTGCTTCACATATGTCAGAAAACAGTCTCCAAGCTTCCTAAACAGACACTCCCTGCCACCCTCCAACGCAGACCTCTGCTTCCACTGTACATGTGGGTGCAGGAGGTATACTTTTGGGAGAGTGGCAGCATTTGTGGTTGCTTTATGGCCCAACTTTCCCCTATGTACATTCGGAGAGGGCCCTGTCTAGCTGTTTTCCATGAGCCCATCCATCAGCAGCACAGGCAAGCTCTGTGTGTAGAGCAGGAACAGGAGCCTGTGGTTCCCAGAATTACAAAGGTTAAGTTCAGCAACAGACTCAGCCACTATGAAAGACACCAGCAGAATACAAAGGCTTCTTCTAAGAAGCCAGATAATTTCATCGGGTTAATATATGTGATTGATAAATATATTTTCTATGTAATTAACTCAAAGCACGTTATTGATAAATTTTTAATTACTCTATTATTAATGGCTGAAGCTTTTGTAGAACTCTTAAGTATTTTACATGTTACAGATAATTAGCTTATAGAGATATACATATATAGATAATTAGATATTAATAATTTAAAGTATGAGTTATAATTTAGGAAGCCTGTTAATTGTCATGTAACTTTATAAGCTATCATTTTAACTGCCAATGACATTAATTTATATTTCTCAGTACTTCACTGCATATTTTCTATTAAAATAACTACAGGGGGAATTAGTTCATAAACAAACGTAATACAATGACACTTTTATCTTAGGTTACAACATGCTGATCCAAACCCAACTCAGTAGTGACTAAAATTTGTTGCTGCAGAGCAATACTAGAAGAAGAAGAAATGGATCCCATGAAAAAATCAGGTTGATAATTAGAAGACAGTTTTTAACTGTCTGGAATAGGAAGCATAATGCAGAAGGTTGTGGAACCACCTTCAGAAGAATAGTGGAATGAGATGGTTAAAAATTGTTGAAGACGAAGCTTGATAAGCTTGTGCATGGGATTGTCCGTGATAATTTTCTGCAGCAACAGAGTGCTGAAATAAAAAAAGTTCATGCTGTTGCATTTGATCCTTTGTGCAAAGAGAGAGAATGCGATGTTAGTCCATAAGGATGAGCATCTGTGTTACAGAATGAGGATGATGAATGTAGAGGCCAAGAACAGAACGCATGCGGATTACTTCTCACTGAGCAAAGCTGAGTTTTTGTCTACCAAAGACCTGCTCTGTTGTAAATCACAAGGAATTTCCACTAACATTAATGAAAAAAGGAAGCCATCGTTAGCTGAGAAGTGTCTTCTAAGAGTGCCTTTAGAGATGATTTTGTGAGTCCTTTCAAATGCTTGCACTAGGTAAAAATGACCATTGGATCAAGTTTAACAGAGGAAATGGGAGTCTGTGTTGTGACTTTAGCTAATACTAGAAGTTGTGTTTCATGGTAGTCTATAATTTTCCAAGTGAAGAGCTTTGCTGGTAAGAGTCTGGAGGGCTGTACTGAATTCTAGTCTACCCCAGAATGTGTACTCATTGCTGATTAGCTTTGCTGCACTAATCCTTCCCCAAATGGTTTCAAAAAAAGACAGACATGTTCATGAAGACTTGATCCTCTGACAGCTTCTGACCATTGCTGAATACAATTTTTGGCTCAGGGAATCTTAACTTGCTGATTAAATAAATTTAGAAGACAGGCAGGCATGAAGTTGTCTACTACTTGTGTTCATTTCTTTTCTCTAAACATACGCTAATACTAGTTATCAGAACTGGAGCTCTGAAAAGAGCTTACAAGCCTTATTCACTATGAAGTCGCAGAATCACAGAATCCCGAGGGTTGGAAGGGACCTCAAAAGATCATCTAGTCCAACCCCCCTGCAAGAGCAGGGTAACCTAGAGTATGTTCATTCCTGCTCTTCAAATACCTTTTTCTCTCTGACTTTCTTTGTTCTGAAAGAAATAGATTTAAAGTGGTTTGATAAGTCAGTGCATCAATTTACATTTTTGAAACTGTAGTTTGAACTACCAAATGACATAATGGAATATAGATTATTGTTCAACCTTCCTAAATGCCATTTGCATGAAACTTTTCCTGAGAAAAGAAATAAAATGGAAAAATCTGTTAATATTTTGCTGCATATAGGATACATTTGTTGCATGGAATATGTTGAATTGTTGAGAGTTTTTAAGTGTGAACTTTTATTCTAGTACGTAAAATGGAGCAGTCCACTGTAATCTTAGGACCAGTTCAGTTAGGTGTTAAACTCTCAATGAGGTTGGCAACATCAGTATATCATAAAGTTGAATCTTTCATTCATCTAAGGAGCTTGATATTTGATTAAGCTGATCATTAGATCACTAGCCGTACTTACAATATTTTGGCTAATTTTTAAAATGCCATAGAAATTAAAATTGTGACATGCTACAGAATTAGGTGTTCTCCTGACCTCGTGTTTATCACAGATGCTTACTTTTAATCAGATCTTCAAAAGCTCATGATAGGTCAAAATGTTTTTGTTTCTTCTCCCCCTCCCTAATGCTTGAAGCCCGTAGGTGGTAGAAAATGGTGTAATAATTGCTCATACCCTAGCCTATTATTCGCCTCTGTTTTCTCCTACTTTCTGGAACAATTTGCTTAGATATGTGTTGCCTTTAAAGTTCAAAGAAATATTTTAAAAAATCTTTTTATAAAGAAAGGTCTTTATGTTGAGGGGCTCTGGGGTTCAGGCTAAATACTTTTCTTTCCAGGCAGCATAAACTTGGAGGTGCAAAGCCTGAGAGCAGTCATTTGTTTTCTCTGGGTTAATGGTTTTCAGCTGGATGTCTGTCTGCTGAATAATGACTGAGCTGCTACATCAGCCAGTCTCTTCCACTGCAAAACATGTGTTCACTTAATGGCATTGACATATTGGAAGTTGGAATGAGCCTTCCCACTTGAGCTGTTCAAACACGATACATCCTACCCGAGTAAAATTAAATAAGGAGATGTGACAAAAGAGAAGGATTCAAGGAAGATGATAGTGTGTTCTGAATGTGCAGCATCAAAGAGTCTTTGGTTTTTGACATCACTTGGGCTGCTCGTTATTTAATCGCTCCCATCCTGAGTATTTATTTTCTAAAGGGAAAATTGGTTTTCAAGATTTCAAGTCCTTTGGTTTTGATCTTTAGTGTATACTTGTACTACTGAGTGATGTGGAAAAATAATAAACAGTAGAAAGCTTGGAGAACTGTCTCTAAAAGTGCTGAGAGCAAAATCTGAAAAGTAGTTAAACTGCATGTAAAATATGTGAAATTTTTAGGTCCCTCTTTCATTTTTTTAGTCATGGGATTAAGTTATATAAGTCACAGAGACAATTCTAGAAAATATCCTGGTGTTTCTAAAGCAGGGATCAATGTCTGGACACATAATGCCTGCTTGTACTATGAGGTATATTGGTTTGTGAAATTGCTTTTTTTTGTGTGATTACTGTTGGAAAAATGCATTGTTGGCAGCTAACAAGGAAGAAAATAGCCTCTAACAGTACAAGGATTGATTTGAATAGCTATTGATTTGATTTGCTTTTGCCTTTTGACACTGTTTTTGTAAAATTAAGTCCTCTGCCTGCCCCCAAGGCCCTTGCCCTTCATTGCTGCTAACCTGCATGTTGGAGGCTGATTGTACTGTGAAGCCTGAAACTTGTTATTATTGATGTATTAGAATCCCATTCAATCAGGCTAGCTTTTGCTAGTCTGCTTTTGTTTCACACGCAAAGGCTTCTGACCCTGTCTGCCAGCCTCCTAGGTGGGCAGAAGTATTCCAGATAATGTGTGCAGCAGCATTAAGCATGCAAAACACAGGAGTGGGAATTCTTGACTTCTCATGTGAAAGTTTATTGACCGCCCAGAACTGCATTCCAGAAGCGACAAAAGCTATTAGTCTTGTGGGTGCAGACCCTTTCCATTCACTGACAGTAATAATTCCACCCCTAACTCTTTGGTAATGCATTAGCATAAACTGTAATTTTTGCCTTTAGACAGGCTCTGCAGTACAGGATGACGGTTCCTACACTGTAATTGTAGGATCCTCATTAATCAAAAAGAATATTATGACATTGTGAGCTCACAAGAAAGACAATTCATGACTGACACAATAAAGGCCTAAATTATGCTGCTTTGATGATTAGAGGTGCAGAATTGCCTTTTTTTTTCTCTTGTGAAAATAGGGTTTAAGCAGCTGTAAGAAGAAACTCTTTATAATGAAAGCAGTGTTCAGAGGCAAGCAACACCAGCCCTATCTAGAAGACACCTTTATTTCAAAAGGAAGTTAAAATTCCAAAGTTGTTTTGGTAGGGCTTTTTTTTAATTGATAAACCTGAATTTAAATCAGGATCTTGAGGAAGAAATATGTGAGAAGCATATTGCTGTAGCACTATGTTTGGTAGTTTACTGCTAAGTTTTTAAAATTGCAAAAATTTATATATTACTTTGGCCAGCTTACAAAATGTGTTTTGAGATATATGCAATGATTAATACTCAAACACACCTCATAAATTAAATACAGTATATATATTCCTCTTTGTTCATAAGGAGCCAGAGATTCTGAAAGATAAATGAAGGAGAGAGGGAAAAAACCTTAAAGCCAAGTTTCTTCCACTGAAGATATGTAGGCAAGCCACTAAATTCCTAGAGCAGACTGAAGGCTTTTTCAGTGAGCACTGGCTAAGTAAAACCAGCCCAGTGGGCACTCTTGGGAAGACCCAACATCCCTGAAGACAGAGGACTGAAGACTGAAGGGGTGCTGAGTACGTGATGTGCTCCCAGAGGAGGAGCTTGTCCCTGTTAAGTTGTGCATGATGGGCCCCGTGTGTTCTGAAGTGCTGTGATTAACGGAGAAATTAGTCAAAACAATGTTTTCTCTCCAGGGATTCCTTCCTCCAGAGCAGATTGACTGCAGCATTTACAGTTCAAATAACCAATAACTTAAACAAGCATTTAAGAATCTGAGAGAGTCCCCAAAAGTGCCTTCTGAGTTGGGTCCTTCACATGCACGCAAGTTAAATGACTTATTCCAGGCAGTCTTGTCTGTCCATAGGTATTTACTTAAGTTTTTAAATATAGCCCTGACTGCTAAGGCATCCAGATTTCTTCTGGGTGTGTTAGAAATTACTCTCAAATTTCTGTTTTCTGGAAAAAAGATAGCTGAGGAAATGGGGGAAAAAGTTCTCTCTGAATATTAACCCAAATCCCCATCTCATTTTGTATGCTGCTCCAATGTCCATTGCTTTTGTTTGCTTGAGTTTATGATGTGTAGGACAGTCAAAATTAGCCATTAAGTGTAACTGATGAGGAATATAGTAATTTTTGTTAAAAAAATACTTCTTGAAATAATGTACATTCAGTCATTGGTTTGGGGCTTGGTTTTTTTTTTTGTTTGATTGTTTTGTTTTTGTTAAGAAAAAAAAAGATTTAGATGGAGTGGTTATACAGTTTCTCTTATGACTGACCCCATGGCAGTTCATTAAATCCTTGTTTTCTTTGTTTCTTGTCATGACTGATAGCCTATGTGCACACTCCAACATTACTTAGGAAGTAATCTGAGAGGATATCTAAAATTTTACTTTTTCTTTGAATTCAGAAATGCTATACTGAGATTCAGGGATGAATTCACAAAGGTGTTACTCTTCCTATGGTCATAGAGGAGTGATCAAGTAGGAGCTACTGAAATACCATAGCAAGCTGGGTGTGCCACAGAATCATAGAATGGTTAGGGTTGGGAAGGACCTTAAGATCATCCAGTTCCAACTCCCCTGCCATAGGCAGGGACTCCTCCCACTAGGCCAGGTACATTAGAACACCTCCTACTAGATCAGTGTCCATATTAGGAGCTGCTTGTTTTGCCCTGATTGTGCTTTTGAAGTGAATCTCCCAGCTTCCCACCTTGCTGTGGGTTTACACTGGGGAGCAGCCCCAGAGGCTGTAGACTGAAACTTTCCATGAACTTCACCCAGAAATTGAGTTTCAATGGGTTTTCATACACAAGGTCAGACTGGAGTTAACTTGGTGTAAACTTCCCCTGAAATTCATGTAGTGTGGATGTCAGGTCTTCCAGCATCAAAGGTTTTAGCCTGTATGTGGGGATGTGCCACTTGCTAGCAAAGATACTGCCTTGGATGTTTAATTCTAGCTGAAATCCAGTGGCACTTAGCAGTATCTCAAATACTGTTAGGTATCTTTGTAAACACCATTAAGAAAATATCCTCAATATCTGAATACTTTTTATATGTAACTAGCATTTACTTATACCTCAAATTCTTGTAGCTGTGTTTTTGCTGTCTTCAGGACTGGACTATGAGGAGTGATCTTAAGCTCAAGCATTACTTCTTTCTTTCAGGAGGGCTCCAGAAGTGCACAGCATCTGGGCTGTGGGACTTCTGTTCTTACTTCACTGATCACATACAGATGGTATGAAAATACAGCTATCCAGATGGTTCCTGCAGTATAAACACAAAACTACACGGAGCAGAGAATTCCTTCTCTGAGATTAAAAGAATGAAAATGTTCCTACTAAGATCTCAGTCCCCTATTTTTTGTTACATTGGGCCTATCCTAGCAATACCTGAGTAAGACTCTTGTTGGCCAGTGTTTCTTTCTCCAGTTCTTCTCCTTAGACAGCTGCCATGCACCATTGCATTGATCAGCAATCAAAGAAACATAAAAGATGGTTGTCTTAGTCTACTTTACCATGAAGAGTCTTTTGGCAAAGGCCTTTTATTCAAACTTTTATTTAGAAAGGTGAATTTAATTAAGTACTTAAGAAGAAATAGTGAAATCTAATACAAGGATACATGTAAACCAAGGCTGAGGTAAAGCTTCATCGAAAACATTGCATAATACATAAATATATTAGTTTAAAAGCTGTTTAGTTAAACATGCATAGAGATAAAAAACCTCAGATCTCCAAAATGATAAATTATTTCTGTTACTGGAAGTGATGAATTGTTGCTGATGTCTAACTCTGCAGACTTACCTAATGTCACTAAAATAGACCAAATGAAGACTTACAATGATTGACACAGTTGCATTGGGTCTTTTTTCTCTCTTAGTGGAAATTGGTCTTCCCTGATCTTTTCAACTGGATTGTATGCTCCTTAATGAGCAGCATTACTGATGTCAGAGAGAGATTCACCAAAATGCTGAAACTACAGAAAGTGCACAAGAATTCAACAAGGAATGATTCATATTGAGTGGTGGTGGCTGCAGCTGTATACATTCTTCCCACTTGCCCTTCCAAAAACTGAAATTCAAGGTATATTGTTAAACATTGATATCTTTAATATGTTCTCAGGGATAGTGTCCTTCCTAATGATGTTTTATTAACATTAAAATTTAATTTTATCCAAATATTGTGATGCATAAATTAATTTATTAAACTATATTGTGCACTAATAAATATGCTAACAATAATCATATGCTTAAAATAATAAGAACTATAAGCAGAAATAAAAGTAGTAATAATAAACTACCAATTTTTTTTTTATCATCAGCTGGACAAGTTTTCTTCTTCTAGGTCTTATCTGCAGTAAAGCAAAGTTAACGAAAACTTTTGGAGACTTACTGGTTGCAAGGAAGAAACTACTTTCATTATACAGTGCAGAATGAAATCCATTTAATCTGTTTTAACTCCTGGCTGCTCAACAACCTCAATGGGTTGAAGATTTCAATCTACATACACAGTGCAGGTACTGTTCTTGGTTTAATTTTATGTTTCTTCTTTTCAATAGCCTGTGTCTACCTTCTCCAACATTTAAAATTGGCTTTATGAAAACCACTACCCTAGTAGATATGCATCTGACAGGAAAGGGCACCATTTAGCAACCATTTACAGTTATGTAGGTCTAGAAATACTAACGGAGGTAATTACTTGCCAATAGCCTTTATTAAAGCTTTAGTATATTAGTCTCCATAATTAGTCACCCTGTATGAGAGGACAGCATCTGGCTCTTTAAATCTCTTCCCAAGAAAGGCACTGAGTTAGAAGTCTAGATTTGTACAGACTCCAATTTTATATGTATGTATACTTTTTTGAAATGGTCGTAGGATAAGATTTTTCCCATTGTTATTTAGATTTTTCAGGTTCATATGGATCTCCAGATATATTAATTTAATTGTGTTATATTAGATACAACAGATTATTCTTACTTTTCTCTTTCTGTCCCAGTTCTTCCTCATTCCCTGTCACAGCAGGCTCAAGTCTAATTCTGCTTTATGACATGAATCCCAATTACAGCTAATCCTATTAAAAGCTCCGGTTACTTGAAAACATGTTCATTGGCAAGGACTTTAAAACGTAGAAAGTTCTATGGGGACTTTGTGAAGCCTTTGCAGATTTTTACTTTACACATTGGTGTCCTAATAAAAAAAAAAAGACTAAATCAAGTACCTTTTTAGACAATTCTACCAAAAAGGACGTTAAATTTTAATACTCCTTTTTTTTTTTTTTTTAGCCATATGAAGGCAAATATCTGGCGACAGCAACTGGACAGATGGGTCAAGCTTGATTTGCCGGTTCATCAGACTAAAGCAGTATGGAAATATTCAAACTCTGCTACTTTCAGCACAAAGATAGGTTTCTGTATTTCCATAACTCAAATCAAGTTGAGTTTGCAAATCCAGATTCCTCCATTGTGTATTTTATCTTTTCACAGCATTGGTAAGGACAACAAAATTATCAATTCTGAGAATGGTAAGAGGCAGAATCAGGATTGAATTTAACACAAAACATTGAAATATGGATCTCACTTGCAGAAACCTGCCTTGGAAATGCTGTGTGACAATCACAGCCTTTTAGCCACATAATTACTTCTCCAGAAGCTTCATCATTGCATTAACAATTTCTATTGTCCTGCTACTGTAAATATATATTTTTTTTTGCCATGCTAAATGTATTTTATGAGATTTCATAATGGAGATGGCACTTCATCATGCAATAAAAGATGTGCTAATATAAAGTCTTGCTGAAAGAGCTAATTATGTTGCATTATCATATTGTATTAAAAGCATTTGGGAATTTAAATGAGGAACTCTTGTCCATACACGAGTGGCTGTTATTCAGAATTACTGTGGTGTCAGCTGGAATGCCCATTTAAATGGCTAAGCATAAATAATTTTATCATCTTTTCTTTTTCTCTTTCACCTCCTCTCATGTGACCTGTGTAATGTCAGGAAAGAACAGATTTTAGAGAGCTGTCCTGCTACAGCTTGGAAAAGGAGTAATATATGAGCATTTTTCTATGTTTTCAGTTTAGGCTTTACTTCAAGCTTGCCCATCTGAAAGCACATCATGGTTACTGACGTAATTTTATCTAAAAGGTACAATTTAAATCAAACTGCTCCCAAATAGTCTTCTTTCTTTCATTCCATATTCTAAGTGTAAAGTACTTTAAATTAGAGATGTTTTGTAACTCCAAATTTATTTATTTAAATCCATTTTGGGACAATGATATGTAGAAAAGAAATCTTAGATAAAGACACCCACGCTTGGTGATAGTGATAAAAATGCAATTATTTTGAAGTTCTGAAGATCATAGAATTGCCATATCTAGTTTATTTTGCACTCCCCGAAACATTAAGCTGTTTAGCACAAATCTAATTTCCCACCAAATAGCTCAAGGCAGTTAGTGCTCAGTTTGGTTCCAAAGAATTAAACACTGTTATAAATTGTGATAGTCTATGTGACTCTTCAGTTAAACTCATTTTCCAATATGAGTGTGTCAAGCATAAAGAAATAAGATGCTTCTGTTGTACAAGGGGTGAATACAGTGGAAAAAAGGTGAAATTAAAGGAACATTTCCTTCAAAGCTAATTAATAATGATTAATAAAACAGAAAGCACTTGTAAAATACAGTGAGGGAATCCTTCAAGTTGAAGAAATTCATAGGTAAAGAATATTTAATATCATAACCCTTATGGAGTGTAAATCTTATCATGGATATGCAGTCAACTACCTCTTTGAGTCTAAATTTCTCATGTCACAGTGATGTGGAGTGAGGTGGATGGATTTTATAGGCCATCTAATCTGCCATTATCCAAAGCTGGGAAAGGGGCTGTGGTAGCTGTGACTTCAGTGTACTAATCTGTACAAAAGAGAACAGGTGACTTGAGAAATTCAGTTCTGCATTTCTACTACATATGTAGCATAAAAAAGTATCAGGGGCTCTGGAATCTGTCTCAAATCATACAGGGTGGATGGGCAGAGAGATAAGAATTTCAGTTTTCTAAAATTAGAGCCAAAATGAACTGAGGAGGCCAGCATGGAAATAACATGAGAATTGAGATGAAAGTTTTCTCTCCAAACTACATACCCAGTGACCTTTAGGTGGGAAAGAAATAGAGATGGTAACTCACTATTATACAATAACAAACTATGGTATGTATTATACAGTACATTAGTAATTGTGGCCATTACACTGACATATAAAATAATCATAGATATTTTCAAAACTATATTTCAGAAGAAAGTGTTAAAAAATCAGAAACTTAAAAAAAAAAATAAAAAATCTGCAACTGAGAAATGCTTTTGAGAAGCTGACGGGAGTTTCATCGTTGACTTCAGCAGCGATTAGAATCAGGCTTTTACCCCTACTGTTTATAATAAAAGAAAGTGCTCTTTTGCATATCTGAGTTCTCTGTCTGGGAAGAAAAAGCAGAGGGATTTTGGCTGTGGGACCCAGGGATCTCCAAAAATCAAGTGACTCCTTACTGCTAGGATGCCCTTTTAAAAGGTTACCACTGGGGTAGGTTTTTTTTCCCTGTGTCTCCCACATAGGAATGCCTCTGGTAAGCTCTGCTGGAGGAATTTGTCTCAAGATGTTCTGTAACACACCTGCTTCCTCCAAATGGCAATCTGAGATCTCTAGATTTGCTGAAAGTGTATTTTCTCTTCTCCAAAGGAAATGTGTATTCACAGCAATAGGATCCAGATTAAGAGTATATTGCCGGCCTGAGGGGGAGAAGTCAACCTAACCTCAAGAGATTTGGAGATTGCCTTACAGAGTGGTGGTATGTATCTCCATTGGTATTATTTGTACCACACCAATCCCTTGATAACAGAGCTACACTGTGCTAGACATGGGAGGAGACAATCTTCCCTTGAAGAACTGATGTTCCTAAACCAGGAAGGATGAACAAGAAGGGAGGATGTCCCTGGGGTGGCATTACATGCCAGTGATGGAGCTGACAACTGAGTCTTGTGCTGTGAAACCTCCAGGTTTAGTTCTTGCAGTGAAATTCTTAGTTTAGTGCTTACAGTGAAACTGTGTGCCTCTTTTAGCCCTTGGCAGCTTGAGCTAGTTTTCAGCAGGTCCTGTGTTACTGGATTCATGGGTAAAATTCACTGGTTGCTGAAAGGCAACTTGAGAATGAAAGATCATTGAAGTCCCTCTGAAATAAAACCAGTGTATGTCGGATGCTTTGCAAAAGTGGGATTTCTGCAAATCCTGTGGATCAGGCTGAATTCTTTGCATGCATTCTGTTTATTAGTTGTTTTTCACCTGGGTGGCTTCCTTCTCTGTGCTGCTCTTCCTTAGTTAACCTGTGATGCCTAGTGTAACTTCATAGTGCTTATTGATCTTACAGGCAGGGGACACAGGGTTCTTGACTTGTACTATACGTTTCAGATTTCTAACAATTCCAGTGAATTTCAGCTTAATCCATCTGAATTACTTATATTCACAACAGTAACCACACTGCTAACATTGCTGCGTCTGCTCCAGTGTCAAACTCCTTCCAGACCAGAGGGCTACTGTGAACCTCACAGAGCTGTCAGATAGATACCTCTGTTTGGGGTGTGTAAAATGGAAGGTCACTTTATTTCAATTTGAATGGACTTTATTTCAATATGAACAGGAGGTTTCAACGGCAGTTTTCTGCATTTTGCATCAGAAGTAATCTGTCGCAGAGTGTAAGAGACAGGATTTTGATGGAAACAGACAGCATGAAGCTTATAATTAGTTTCTTGCTCCTCAATGTTTTTCTATTCATTTTCTTCTATAAGCTTTTCTCATAAGCAAATACTTCATAGCATGGAGCCTTCCAGTGTTGTACTGGAATATATGCTGTCAAATGTCAAAGAAAATACGCTAAATTCCATTTTAAAGCTAACCCAGGATGTCATCCAAAGTATTTACTGTATAGATTGTCATTGTTGGTGTCTTTATATTTCTGCTCAATCTTGCCCTTTAGTAGGAACAAAGAAACTGAAGGCTGAGTTTTTGCTCTTTGCTCGAGTACTGTCTGTGAGGCAGTGAATCTTGCACTGAAAAACCCGGAGTTTTATTTTCTTGGTGATGCATTTCCTAAACTATTTTGAGGACATTTATGTTAAAATGTCAATGTCTAATCCATTCTTCTATTGTTCAGCAGGAATAATATTAATGAAAAAAACAAAAAATAGGTGCCAGACTGTCTGATCTCCAAATCTGATCTCCAATACTCTGCCTTATAGTCAGGATTGAACAGCCTAATTTCTGCTTATATCCTTGAACTTCTGGCTTGTACCAGTCAGGTGCCTCTGGTGTCTTGAAACAGCAATGAAACTTAGGTGGTATTTAGGTATCTCAACATTGCCCCAGTTACATTCAAATGCGGAGCAGGTTTTCTGAACGCTGCACACCTTCTGTGAGCGAAGTGTTTAAAAACTCAGCTCTCAATTCCTGACAGTCTTGCCTGTATAAATAAGGCTTGGGAGATGAGGTGTGATTTTTTTCCTGAATATATGTGGAATGGCAGCAAGAGACAGAAGCTGAGGTGGGCAGACCGGCTGTGCACCCAGGAGGAGCTGTGCTGCAGGGGGATAGGTATGCTTGGGGTGGGAGGGTGCTGAACAGCCAGCTCCAGTCAGGCACAGTCAATGGAAAATGCTTGAGCCTGAGGGGTACTGCTGACCCTAGCATATCAGAGCAGTGGATTAAGACCATGAGGCACCTGGGAAAGCATAGCTTGGAAATGCTCAAAACCTTTGTCTCCTCTATGTAGAGTTTTTTCAAACTGGGCTTCCTGCTGGTGCTGGGTGCTTGAGAGCAAATCACGTTTACATTTTGCTACCTGCAATCTATATGGAAAGCCTTGTCTTCAGACACCTAGTTACCTGACTGAAGGGAGCCTTTTTTTTCTGCCAAGAATGGTGACTGCAAAGAAATGACAGAGGATATTAATTATTAGGAAAGAAATTTCTTCCCTGTGAGGGTGGTGAGGCACTGGAACAGGTTGCCTAAAGAAGCTGTAGCTGCGCCATCCCTGACAGTGTTCTAAGCCAGGCTGGACAGAGCTTTAAGCAATCTGGTCTAGTGGAAGGTGTCCCTGCCCATGGCAGGGGGTTGGAAACAGGTGATCTTTAAGTCCCTTCTGACCCAAATCATTCTGTGATTCCGTGATTTCTTTTAAATGCAATATTGTGATGAAAGAGAAAAGATAATATGAAAGGAGGCTTGGTTCAGAATCTAGAGTTTGTAGTTTTATGGTGTTACAGTCAGAAGAGAAGCATTGTCTCTTTCTTTCTGGAATGTGGAGGCGTGCTGAAATGTAACTGCACAGGGTGAAAAGTGAGAAGGGGGAAGAAGGGAGTGTTTCAGGACACTGATATTCTCTGCATACATGGAGTGTTCTGTGGAAGATAAAACAATCAGGTTAGCACACGATCAGTGCTTTGACTTTTACATTCAAAAGATCAGGCATGACAGAACAACAGCAACAACAATAATAATAATAAAAAAAATAATAATAAATAAAGGCTTTTGGAAACTCTTGAATTGAAAGCTTTTATTAGCCATGCTTAGGTCTAACTATTTTAATCTCCCTCAATGACCACAGCTTTAATCCATTTGATTAAGCACACTTTGTGTTTGCTTCCAAACCATTCTTTTTTTCAAGAAGATATTACACAGTTCTGCTTAGTAGTATACTGTGCATTTCTTTGCAGTAGATAGCACTAACAGGCCACAGCACTAGTGATGTCTCTTAACAGCCCCCCTCCTTTACTGGCTTTTTTTCCCTAGCAGGTATATTTATCATTTCTACCACTCTGACATTTCCAGCTCCCCTTCCCAGAACTGGCTTCTTTCTCTTCTCTCAGAAGATTAGTTTGCATTCTTCAATATTAAAAAGGTTTAGAAAGCAACAGGGAGTTGGCAGGAAGAGCATGAGTTTTTAGAAATGTCAAAAAGTGTCAAACTGACAGCCTTGTGGGGGACAGCAGCACTTTCCAATCAGTCTGTGCCAGAAATAGCATCCCTACGAAAGGGCCAGGGTGTGCCATGGAGATGGTAATAAAACTTTATTCTGTTCTGAGCTGAGAAGGGAGAGGGATTTTTCTCACTCCTTGAAGCAACCAAGGCCCAATAAATCAAGCAGTAGATCTTACAATATAATAAATAGCTGACCTTACTAAAATAGCTCCATAGGGGTGTCTAGAGGGGAGGGCAGATACAGCAGAATAAGATGGCTTTTGGTTGCCTATCTCTTTCCTTTCCTTTGGTTTAGTCTTTTCACTGTCCCACCTTTCTCTTTTCCTTTGTTGTTTTTGTGGGGTTTTTTTTTGCCTCTTCTCCTTTTAGATAGCATGGAAGACTTGCTTATAATGTTATAAACCATAATATGTCCCTCCCATGGCAAACATTAACAGTCCTATCGCTTAGTGTGGCACAAAAAACAGTAGCAGTATCTTGACAGACCTCAGATCTAATCTCTTTGCATTTAGGCTTCAGGTGTAAATTCTTCATAGTGGTGAATTAAATCCCCTGCCACTCCTGGGTGATAGGTGTGTTGGTTGTGACCCTTTTGTAGGTGATAGTGTGTGGAACAGCTTGTGGTTCAACATGATTATGGTGTGGTGGTAAAGAGAGAGAAGGGAAGGAAACCAGTGAAGGAGCTGTGGGGGTCCCCAGGAAGCCAAATGAGCATCTAATTTCTTTATCTCACTGAAGCTTAACCAGATCCTTTGCTTTGCCAGACCTGATTCCTCACAGCTCTGAATGGATGTAGGCCACTTCTGCCTTGCAGTCTCATCCTTCTACCAACAATTTTCCTCCTTTACTCACTCCAGTACCCTACAAGTTCACCCTCTGACTAGTGACAGTCCCATTACATGAAAGAGTGATGCACCCATTATTGTAAGAACAAAGTCTTGTTTATATTTTGTCTATAATTTGGGATCACTTATTCCAGGGATCTGGCAGAAGAGCTGCCTCAACTTTTGCTCTGATAGCTGTCCCCGTTTCTTGCTTCTTAAAAAAAAAATCACAACTCACTCTGGGTTTTAGAGGTTGTTTTATCCTCTGGTTAAATGCCATCTGTACTCAGCCTATGGGTTTAACCTGGTAAAGGTTTGGAAACAGTCTGCTTCAAGTGTTTAGCATCTGTAGTTTCTTATTCAGAAAGGGTTATGATATCTCACTCGAATAAAATAGACTGTTGCTTGATGGGTTGATTTAAGAGAAGCTTGAATGTTGGACTATGGATTTTTATCATATTTTTCCAGAGGAAAAGGCTGATAAATGTTGGTGAAAATGTCATGATTTGTAGATGTTTTCCTTGGCTAAAAGGTATTCAGCCAAATGCAGTACTCACAGATATTTTTCTAAATACCACAGCAACACTGTCTTAGATCATTAACTTACAAAATGCAATCCCAAATCCTGCAAAGATCTACATAGTTGCTTAATCTTGCTATCAAGTTAAAATGTACTAGGCTAAGGGCATAAAGCTGAGTCTTTGTAAGCTCTTGCAGGATAGAGCACAAGTGTGAATCTATATAATTAAAAAACAACCAACTTTAGCAGTGTAATAATGCTTTTATTCTCAGAATCCATATTAGCCTAAGAAAAAAGGAATGAAACAGAAAAAGAATTTTTTTTAGAAATGCTAGTGCATTTGCTAGTGCAAACCGAAAGACGTTTCTAAATAAATAATTTCTACCTGGTTCAGACCTATAAGCAATCAAGACAGTGGGGAATCCATAAAGCAAGAGCAGAATTACAGACAACTGAATTGCTTAACTTTGATCCAGGCTACAGAAAGTCTTGGAAGAGGTGGCATTTTAAGTCTCAAAGATGATAAGTGTTATGGTTTAACCCCAGCCGCAGCTAAGAATCACATAGCTGCTCGCTTACTTCCCCCAGATAGGATGGGGAGAGAGAATCTGAACGGTAAAAGAAAACTAATGGGTTGAGATAAAGACAATTTAATAGGGAAAGCAAAAGCCACATATGCAAGGAAAGCAAATCAAGGAATTCATTCCCCACTTCCCATCCACAGGCAGGTGTTCAGCCATCTCTGGGATGCAGGGCTCCATTACATGTAATGGTTACTTGGGAAGACAAATGCCATCACTTGAGCATTCTTCCTCTCCTTCTTACCTCAGCTTTATATGTTGAGCATGATGCCATATGGTATGGGTATCCCTCTGGTCAGCTGGGATCAGCTATCTCATCTGTGTCCCCTCCCAAGTTTTTGCACATCCCCCAGCCTCCTCACTGGTGGGATGGTGTGAGAAGCAAAAAAAGCCCTTGACTCTGTGTAAGCAGTTCGGCAGTAGGTAAAGTATCCCTGTACTATCAATACTGCTTTCAGCACAAATCCAAAAACATAACCCCGTATCAGCTACTATGGAGAAAATTAACTCTATCCCAGCCAAAAACAACATCATGAGCCATGGCTAATAACTAAGAAATCACTTTAAGTGCTTTCTTTTTCCATCACTTTCGGACACTTTTGCAAACTAGATTTAGCAGTATCATCTTTAGGTCTTTCAACATATTTAGGAAAATATGCCAAGTGTCTGCATCACAAGATAACCATGTGTCTAGGGCTCCCTGTGCAGAAACTGCTTTGATGTGCCATGGGTTGAAGCAGAACTCCCAAGAAAGAACTTCCAACGCCCATGCCTCTTACTTTTCTCTGGAGCTTTAATTCAGTAGCTTTAATACTAACCCCCTTCCTAACTTAACACCTTAACGTTGTGCTGCCATTCATTCCTTCCTTTTCCCACACATGTATATTTGGAGTTCTTACTGAACTCTTCCGTCTACCTCTGAAGTGCTACATGAGTCCAGGAGGCAGCCTGGAGAAGTGAAGGTGGGAAGGAGGTGATGCAGATGGGGTGGCTTTGCAAAATTACAGCTTCCTTGTGTGATATGACATGGAGCCCATCCAAGACTAGTGCCTCCAGTGCTGGGATAAGACAGATTAATCACATGGCTTTTTGCAAGTAAAGGTGGTAACTGCGTACTTTGCACTTTATGGTTGCAAGGTCTGGTTATTACTGCCTAATGCGTAGTCATTTAAATCCCTAGGAACTAGTGATAGGTTGGGCAAGAGAGCTGTTTGGTGGGTGGGAGGGCTCCCTTTCTCCCATGAAAGTTCCTGTTGGAGGGAAGGTGGTTTCATTGCTCCCTTTGTTAGACAGCAGGCTGCAGTCCATGGTGTTGGGATATCCTGTGATGCTTCATACACTGTGTACAAATTGTCATGTTCATAATTTGATTGCTAGTATAGTCTGGATCAATGGCTTCACATACAGCCTCAGATGTAAATATTGCATGTTTTCTTTGGAGTGTTAACGTTCAGGCATTAGCAGGCTCTGTAACAGCTTCTCTGAGCCATCCTATGAACTGCTTTCATGCAGGCTGTAATCTGGCCGTGCTGAAGGCTTCTCTACATGTCTGTTGTGTAACATATGGGATGGCTGAGCTTTATTACTGCCTGTTTGACTTCAGAGAGGCACGATGCACTGTGCATTACCTGGAAAAAGGCAAACACAAGGATTCCCCCTTTCTCCCACTACAGTGTGTGAAGGTGCCTCGTTAACCCCTGTGATTTCTTTTTGGTCTAGGCAGCCAAGTCCTACCCTTCTCAATCCGGCTCTTGCCGGTGAAGATCCTATCCCTTCCCCCACACCTCCTGCCTCCCAGAACGAGGGGTAGAGGGGTGATGTTGTGTCCCTGGGTGAAGGCACCTCACTAGATGGCAGCAGCACCACAGCTTTATGAAGTAGCCTCTGGGCATCCTTCCCCTCCCCCAGACCTCTCCTGTCTACAACAGCAACGTAAGGAAAAAATCCAATAAAATCCTTCTGCTGTACACGGCTAGAAAAGAAAAGCTGTGATATACTGAATTCTGCCCAGCTTCATCAGATGCATGCGCACACATATATGTATTCATGTGTGAACGTAAATATATATGTATGTGTATGTTTATGCCTAATCTTTTCTCATCATTAGAAAGCTAATAGCTGAGGCTGACTCTCCTGGAGCCACAGGAAAGGGAGAGACAGAGCTGGGACAAGTCACCTTTTCCCTTGCAGTCTCCTCAGTGCTGGCCCCCATACACAGGCTGTCACAGGCTCCTGCACTGCAGTGCGAGAACAGTTAATTCTCCCACACAGATCGGTAGGAACCAGTCAGCCAGCAATGGGCCTCGTCTCCTGCCTTGCTGCTGCTGCTGCTTTGTGGTGGGAACACATGGTAAAGGAAGACATCTGCTAATTTGGAAGATACTAAGATTTGGTGATGATTTGCTTTCTCAGAAACTCCCCAGCCAGTTTCCTGGACTGGTTCACAGTCTGTCACAGCTGCAGCCAATTTCTGCCGTTGTAGGACAGCTCAGCTAGTTAATAAATATTGTGCCATACATTTCATTGAGCCCAGGATTGAACACCACATCAGTGTAAGAGAATGTCACTTTTCCAGCCAGCTGCTGGCATGTCCTCATCCCCACTGTGGCCAGACACATATAGTGATCGGTGCCCTGAACCATCTGCAGCAGACAGGCAAGAGAGTGCATGCATCAGGAGAAACGCAGAAGTTTAAAAGAAAAAATGCTCTTGAGTTTGCTTGGCTGTGACACTTATCCTTGTGTGCAAGAGCAGTGCAAGAGCTGGAGGCTGAGCATGGCGAGAAGGAAAGACAGAATTTCTCTTAATGAGGCTGTTGGCCTCTCTAAGACAATATAGGTAAAAAATACAACTTGGGCCAGGGACAGTAAAAATTAAGTTCACCTCTTAAGGTCATATGTGGCTTTCTACTCATAGAACTGGATACTCGTAGTCTGGATAACAGCTACCAAGTTTTTGAAAAAGCTACACCTCAAATTTAAAAACAAATTCAGTGACCATAGTTGTTACCTATGTGTTATGAAGGCTATCTGAAGCTAATAAGGGAGTATTGTGTGCAGTTCTGGTGTCCTCAACATAAAAAGGACATGGAGCTGTTGTAGCAAGCCCAGAGGAGGGCTATGAGGATGATCAGGGGAATCGAGCACCTCTCCTATGGAGACAGGCTGAGAAAGTTGGGGCTGTTCAGCCTGGAGAAGAGAAGGCTGCGTGGAGACCTCATAGCAGCCTTCCAGTATCTGAAGGTGGCCTATAAGGATGCTGGGGAGGGACTTCATCAGGGACTGTAGTGACAGGACAAGGGGTAATGGGTTCAAACATAAACAGGGGAGGTTCAGGTTAGATATAAGGAAGAAGTTATTTACTGTGAGGGTGGTGAGGAACTGGAACAGGTTGCCCAAAAAAGTAGAAAATGTTCCATCCAAGAGCAAGGCCAGGCTGGACAAAGCCTTGGGCAACATAGTCTAGAGGGAGGTGTCACTGCCCATGGCAAGGGGGTTAGAACTAGATGATTTTAAGGTCCTTTCCAACCCTAACTATTCTGTGATTCTATGATTTTATGATTAAAGGGAGGCATAGTGCTCTGCCATTTTATCAGGGTTATTTCCTACTTGGAACTTATCATCAAGAGGTCTAAAATTTGCTAATCCTGCTTGTGTGGAGCATGAGAGAAACAAGGAAAGGGCAATAGCCTGGGGACTATGGTTCTCAACATACAGCAACCATTCTGGTAGAAACAAAAGAAGAAATTGTGGAGGCTACGTAGAACAGTGTGGCCCCTTTGACAACAAAATCTTTAGGGACACTCAGGCTGGTGGCGGGCCCTTGTCTGTATGAGGCAGATGATGCTGAGAGGCTAGGCTCCCCCCCACACTGCCTGTGACGCCTTTGCCTGTACTGACCTGACTGCTTGGCAGCAGCAAGGAGCAGCTGCGTCAGGCACTTGTTTCCTCAGTGTCCTTTAGGGCCCAAAGCCAGTGGGTTTATGTTTGGCTGGGACTAACTCTTTGGGAAGAAAGCCCAGACTACTCTTGTCTTTAAATGTGGTAGCTGCAGTAGTGACAATAAACTATACTTGGCTGGGTGCTGGCATAGAGAAGCATAAAGCCCTTTCGGTAATGTAAGGGTATTGTATATATGACATTGTCATGGTTTAAACCCAGCTGTAAGTCAGAACCACGCAGTCTCTCTCTCACCCCTTTCCCCCCCTTGCTCCTGGACAGATGGGGAGAAGAATCAAAAGAATGTAACTCCCTTAGGTTGAGATAAGAGCAGTCCAATAACTACGGTATAACACAAACCACTGCTGCTGCCACCAATAATAGTAATGATAAGGGAAATAACATGGGAAGAGAATACAACCCCTCACCGCCCACTGACTGATACCCAGACTGACCGAGCAGTGATCTAACCCTTCCGGGTAACTGCCCCCAGTTTATACACTGGGCATGATGTGCTGTGGTATGGAATACCTCTTTGGCTAGTTTGGGTCAGGTGTCCTGTCTCTGCTTCCTCCCGGCTTCTCCTCCTCCCTGGCCGAGCATGAGACTGAGAAAGTCCTTGGTCAAAGTAAACATGACTCAGCAACAACTAAAAACATCGGTGTTATCAGTGTTGTTCCCAGGCTGAAAGTCAAAAACACAGCACTGCACCAACTACTAAGAAAGAGAAAAATGACTGCTACTGCTGAACCCAGGACATATTATATGAGTACAAACATGTGAGGAGTCCTTGCACTCACAGCTAATCTCAAAGTCCTCTATTAGGCTGTTCAGTTGAACTTATTTTGTGGTCTCAGAAGATGAGATGCACGATATTTACTGTTGTTGGTGATTGTTTAGAGGTCAGAACTAAAGACTGTATTAGCAGTTGTTCATTATCCTTTAGAAAATAAAATATACTTTACATACCACTCAGTCTATAGGCCAGCTGTCTCTGCTGCAAGCACAACTAGTATTGAAACAGTAGTAGTTTTATAGCTAAAATTGTGCTTGCATTTTCATGTCATTACGTTTTTGCTGAGGTGAAGAAGGTCAAGCTACTAGAAACATTGACTTTATTTTTTTTTAAGATAAATTCCAAATACTTAGCATAGTTTGTGAGTTGTTTCAATATCTATGTTAAATTATCGTTTAAAACTACTGTAAAATTCGTTAGTACTTAAAATTTCTTTCCCACCAAAATTTCTACAATATCTGATATATTTTCAGACCTTCTCACTATGAGATTGAATGTGTGTGCTTCTTTGGTGTGAGCAGATACAAACATTTGTTTAAAGCATATTAGTTGAGTAAATTCTTATTTAAGGTTGGGAAAAATTCCTGTCTCTGATATGGTAAGATTGGCACATCAGGACTGTTTTGATAATGCAAGGTAAAATGGCTTTATCCAGGATAGTAATTAACTTAAGAGCTATGCTGGTGATAATGTGGTTTATGATGACTTCGTGACTCAGTGTCTACCTGATGTTCTGATTAGTACCAATAGATGCACTTATATAATGAAGACAAAGTTTTCCTATAGGAAGCAGGACCTAGAAATGTCAGTTAATAGGTTTGCTCTTTTGAAAAGATCATGCTTATAGAGGGTGGTTAAACCCTTGCTAAAGTGCACCCAAGTCTGAAAAAAGTACATCTTTTTTTCCTACCCAGAAGCAGCTCTTCTGGTCAGCCAGTACTGTCCTGAGTCTGTGTAGAAGTTTATGGGTTATCTACTGCCCTTTACTTAATCCACATGACATGTTTCATGTCATGCTTACACAAAACAGTCCATGGGGTATAAGACTGAGTGATTACTCTCACAATTTCACATGGCAAAGAAGCTGGGACACATGTTGTGTGTTGATAGACACTGGAAAAA
The DNA here is from genome assembly GCF_012275295.1 of Melopsittacus undulatus. Lineage (NCBI taxonomy): Eukaryota > Metazoa > Chordata > Aves > Psittaciformes > Psittaculidae > Melopsittacus > Melopsittacus undulatus. The sequence goes on along the minus strand of NC_047527.1, from coordinate 94,415,067 downwards.
GAGAAGTCTCTCCTGGCAACTTGTGCTGATGATATGAAAGTGGCAAGGAATTCTGGAAACTTTCCCAAAACTTCTTGTTTATAGATTTTGACAACATGGGGATTCCTACAGTCCTGGACTGTGTCTCTATCACTTGTCCTTTGCCAGAAGGCACTGGTTAGTGTCTCACTGGAATGATTCTTTCCATGTCTTGGCCCCTGATGCTTTTACCCTTCAAAAGACTTTTAACAGGTTGGTTGGAAACACATCCCAGCTGCTAAGGTACTCCAAATTTGTCTTGGTTTCTAGGCACCAAAAGGATTCTTCTATAACAGTGTATTATTAAGATTTCTGGAGGAGTTTCTGGGAAAGAAATGTACTTTGTGCTGACAGCATTACTTGAAGCCTCAAAACCTGAAATAGCACTAAAAAAAAAGTGCATTAAGTGCATCAATGCACTACGCTCCATATTCCAATTTTGGAAACAGAGCTATATGAGAACACTATTAAGAATGTGTAGAAGAAGAATCAGGAAGTGTTTGGTTCTGACAAGAAAGTGCATCTCGGTTTCTACTGACTCTGAGAGCATATCTCGGGCATCTTGCAGCTGTGGAAGCTAAAGGAACACCATAGCATTTTGGTCTCCCAGAGCTGCCTGTTGGAGCATCCCTCTTTGAGGCTTAGCCCTGCTATAGTGTTTTGAGGACACCTCTGCTTCAAATGTGCTATATCAGATGTATGATACTAATTTGAAAGCTAAAAGCCACATACCTCTAGAATCAGGTTGCTTAGCTTTGAGATAGACTTTCTTTAAGATGACCTATGTTTCTCTTTCTCTGTGTACTTCAGCTCCATGAAGAGTGTTTCTCCGAGTGTATACCAAACTTGGCTAAGTTTTACTCTCTTGTATTCTTTAGGATGGGGATAAAAGGAAATTACAGAAAATAAGATGCTTCCCTGAGTTTATATATGCAAGCATCCAGGCTGATGTAGCTTGTGTGTTGAAGGGATGTCTTTGCAATTCTGTGCAAAGCCATGAAGCTGCTCATTGCTTTGTCCCAGTCTCTGCCGGGGCTTTCCAAGGCATTGTTAAGCATGGGGATGGGGTTCACCACTCAGGGCAGGAGGCAGATGCTTTGGCCCAGGATCTGCTAATCTCACAAGGTGGAGGGCATGGAAGAGGGGCTTGGAGGCGGAGATGACATCACAAACTCACAGGAAGCCATAGGCAATTTTATTGAAAACCCCAAAGTGCCAGTACAGAATCACAGCTAAGATGAACAAAACTGAGCATAAGAACAGAAGGGCAAAGTTTGTTTAAGAATGACTGATTGACAGAAAAGGAGGAAAATGAGGTGTGAATAAAAGGATGCCTACACCAAAATAGTCCAAGATGTGAGGAAAAAAAATCATCTTGATAGTCTCAAGGTCATGGCAAAAAGAGGAAAGAACATGAATATTTTCATGTGCTGTTGTCTATCATAAATCTATAATAAACCAAGGGAATTTCAATCACACCAGAAGGATCAGATGGACGTGGATTTAACTTAGCAAAATTATCCAACATCCAACTGTCAACAGAGATTTTTAATTACTTGTCAGGGATGGACTGCAGCTGGACAGTAGGGATTGTCCAAAATTTTATCATACTGTGTTGGGATAAACATTCTCATATGGATGGAGAACAAAGGAATTAACAGGGAGATCTACCAAGTTTGATTTTGACAAGAAAGTCTTGCAGAGAATGTGAAGGAGAAAGGCAACAATTAGGAAAGGATGGTTAAAGAAAATCAATTGCAAGAAAACAGACTTCAATAAGTTGAGGAGTTTGATTTATGTTAAATCTTGAGAAAACTCTTTAATAGTGGAGATACTTGCATGAAAAGGTATATTGACAAGGAGTGGGGAATGTCCATTGCTGGGAGACTTGAGTGGATAAGGAAGCTGGGTTAGGGAGCTGGTGATCTTGCACTGAAGGAGGTTGCCCACTTGTGGCACCTCCTATGCTTATTTTTTGTGTGATGATAAAGAGATGGCTACTGAGTTTAGCATATAATTCACACCCCTGCTTATGCCTAATTGGATATAATAATATTCTCTGTTCCTATGAATGTAACTAACCGGTTTGCAAAGCACTTTGAAACATCTGATTACAAGAAAAATTCCATTAGCATGCAAATTGCTCCTTCACAATAAACACCATTAAAAAGTAGTAAAAGTTGCCAACATTTTATCTGATATCCCTCAACTGTTTTTTTTTCCTACTGTACTCACCAACTGTTGTTTTTCAGACCACATCTGATGAACAGACAAGCCACTATTAATATATATTTAAGAAATAAAAAAATCCATATTTAAGCAGCTGAATAAAAATGCATAGCACATTAAGAGAACACCATAAAAAGTGGCCTGGTATGGTATGGGAATGCCTGAGAAATGTGAGTCTGCCAACATGGAAGGATACTTTTAATGCATTATTTATAGATATTGCTTTACCACCACAAGCCATTGAGATCAAGGTCACTCAGTGGACTCCTGGGCAATGGGTCAAGACTTGAGAGGCAATATTGATAACAGCAGCTGACAGTTTCTTGGATGCAGCTGGTATTTTTCTAAGCAGCAGCTTTTTCTAACTTCTAATGAACAATGGAAATCTGTTTGCTGTGAAACTGCTCGTGTCTGTCTTCGTCAAAACTCGTTAATTGTGGTCAGTTCTGAGCTTGATGTAACTGCTCTCTTCCCTGCATCTTCCTGTAAATCAGCCAAGTAAATACATCTAATCAATACAACAACTCTAGGTGGGTTTTAGTTTGTTTTAGTTTAGTTTAGTTTAGTTTTGTTTTGTTATTAGTTCCCCAGACCCTGGTTTCTTTCTCTCCCAGTTCTCTGCCGATCATACTTTCTAATATGTTGATGTCCCAAAGCTGAACACTTCCAGTGTGTTAGGATCAAAAATAATGAAATTTAAGCTGTGACTGAAGAAAATGTGAATAGTCTCTGTGTCTCCCAGCACAATGATTTCTCTGTCTGGCCTGAAAGGTTTCCACTTCTTTATAACCTGTTGTTCCTACTGATCATCATAATTTACACAGTTTTGGTTGGTGGAGTTTCTTTTGTTGTTTTGTTGTTGTGTTTGGGTTTCTTTTCCTCAATGTTATTTAACTTAATTTCTTCTCAGAGGAAGATGTAAGGAAAAGGCATTTTGTTCTCCTTAAACAAATTACATTCTTATTTAGCAATCTGAGTCACATCTCATAAAGCATGCGGGGAGATTTTTTTTTCCCAAGATGTTTTTGCTGACAAGGCCTCCTGACCATGTAGAAGCTTTCCTCAGGCTTCTTGCATAGAAGCTCCTAACCTCTTCCTTACTTGCTCCTGGTTTTTCAAGGATCAGTTCTCATTGCTTGCCTAGTACATGGGTTTACAGCCTAAACCAGTTAGTAAACTGCTGATGGAAGGCTTGGTCAACATCCATTAATTTCCACTTTTTGTGTCATTCATTTTGTGTGTTTCTCTTACCATTACATTTTCAGTGGCATTAAACCAGCTATGTTTATATATTCATCTTTAATTGGTTAATGGATGTTCCTTTCCAGAATAATCCATCATAATTTGTTAACATAAATTATGATTTTCACTGAGAAAACAAGCATTCAAACCAGGTGACCTCTTCTGAAGAAGAGACTAATGCACATAAATAGTGTTAACTTTCTTTTGGGTGACTGGACTGCAAACTAGCTCAACCTTTAATTCTAAGAAAAAAAAGTCTTAAAAATAAATTAGCTCTTATAATCCCTGTATTTCTTTAAGAGACTTTGGAAGAACTTTGTTCAAAGTAAGCAGTAATCCCTAAGAGTAACCAGAGTTGAAACTAGATGGATTCTTTCTGTACTAATTTTAATCACAGGAAAAAACCTACAAGATTATACAAAGAAAGCTGAAATCTGGGCACTGCATCTGCCAGAGCTACTGAGTTTCCATTAGCTGCCAGAAATTGTGGCATATTTTGCTCCTAGTAATAGTGGTGTAAATTATTCTTATTGAAATTGAAGGAGCTACACTGAAATTAATCTGGTGTAATCTAGTGCAGACTTCCTCTCCTTCCTTTTCTGAAGCAATTTGATTCACATAATGTATATACAATAATTTATTTAAACTAACATGAAATAGCCCATTTAACTTTGAAAGGATTTGGGATTAGAAGACTTCTAGTCCAATTTTCAGGCTGATCTCTGTTTATATGGAAAACTCCTTGCAAAAATAAACTAGGGCAGCAGCAAAAAAAAAAAAAGGATAAAATCCAACTGGACTTTGAATTCTGTAAAAATTGACACGTGAGTTTTTTAATTGCTTCATGTGGAATTATTTCCCTGAAGTAGTTAAATATTTTTGGTACTTTTTGATGGAGGATGTGACTCTAATAGTCAAAAACGCCACGTCCTTAGTCTTCAGGCACTGGTCTGTGTTGTGCTACTCATCAATCAGTGATTTTGTATTGCTGCAGATAAGATCAATATTTGTCACTTGTAAATTGTGGCTTCCAGTTCAATATTTACAGCAATTTTAATGGCTAGTGGCTACATGCATGTCTATAGGGAGAGAGAAGCCTCTCTGTTTGCTGGGGCAGTAAAGATGTGAGATAGTCTTGCAGAAGTGAAGCATTTATCATTTTGGTACCACTGGGCTTCATTAGAGATTTAGTGTAGATATGTGTCAGTGTCTCTATGAAGAGATGGGGTGGGTGCAGCCATACATGTTGGGTCCAGGTCCTTGGCTCAGGTCATGAAAGAGGAGGGCTGGTTTCCTCAGAGCCCCTTGGATGGGCCTGCAGAAGGCCTCAGCTTCTGTGCTAGGTATCTCTGGTTTGACACAATGCAAATGTGTGGAGCTCACCAGGCTGAGTACAGGTCATGTGGAAATGCTGCATCCTGGGGTGTGCAGACAGTGCTCCTGGTGGCATCAGCCTGAATCCCACATGCCCATGTGGATTTACATCCAATTGCATACCCGGTGCAACTCTTTGCTGTTCATTCTGCTTTGGGAATGTAGAGAGGAGACACTGGCCCTTGCTCATGTAGTCAATAGCCGATATGGAAGAGTATTTATCTATTCTGGTGCCAAGCTACAGTAAAGCTGATATGCTCTCTGCAGAGATAAACTGGCCTGGCAGCAGTTTGCCCACTTTTATGTGTCACTCACACCTGCAAATCTGCACAGACAAAGGCGCTCCTGCAGCTTGGAGGTGAGGATCCAGCTATGGGTAAGCAGGAGTTAATCACAGATCATCATGTGATAAGGAATAAAATGTCCGATCCAAGAATTGCTTACAAAATGTATTATAATTGGCAGGTGAGAGGTAATGATGAATAATAGCTACATCATCATGTAGCACATAATCCCAGCACTATGTGTAGTCTCACAGCCAAACCCTGGCTTTCCCCACACACCTGTGTCAGGGGATCACATCATTTGACATCAAGGATTGTTCCTGCGGTATTTCTCTCCTATACTATATAGAAATCAAGGATCTGTGAAATAGATTGGACCTACCCAAATACTTCTCTTCCCGTACCTTTCACAAGTTATTTCCATCCCAAACTTTTGAGGCTTGAAAGCTTGTTGGCAAAGAAAAGGTTAACTTTTTCAGCTGTTTGTTTACAATACCAAATGGGAACACATCCCTTTGCCCACTGTTTAAATTAACCTTGCTCAGTTCTTGCTTTTGAGTTTGCTCTGACTTTTGCATGAATTTTTCAATGTAATTTGGAAAACCCAGTGATCAGTCAGCACTGTATAGTGAATCTGCAAATTTTCATGATTAGAAGTATTAAATGTTTCTTCACTGTTTGTGCGTTGATGCTCTCTTCTTCATAGTCCTGCCCACCATGAGCGTGCCAAGTATCTCTGTTAACCACTATAAGGGACAAACATTCAGAATAATTTTCAGCTTGCTCTGCTTTAATTGATTTTATACCGTTTGCTAGGTATAATTAGTTTTTCATAATCAAGTCTTTTTTAAAAAACAAAATCATATATAAAAATAAATCCAAGTTGTGTACTAAAACCTGAAATCTGAATGAATACATCAAAGCTGAAAGAATAAGGTTTACTTTCCAAACTGTTTGGAGCTGTGCTCAGCTTTATGTCACTGTGGTGAAGAACAGTTAAACTGCTTTTATTCCTTTCTAATCCCAGGACCAACTGTGAACCATACTGGTCCCTGGCCTCCTTACAATAACCTCTGAGCTCTTTTTTATGCCTCATTACCTAATGACTTGCAGGAGGCTGATGTTCTTGAGAAGGGTGTGGTATTACCAAGGTGTGGATTCTCTCTGGCTACTGTTCCTTCTTCTTGGTTATGTCTCTTGCAGTAGAGGCTAAAAGAAAGATTTTGGCAATGCTGGGGAATGGTTGGACTTTATGATATTAAAGATCCTTTCTAACCTGGATGATTCTACAACTCTATGTAGCAGAGAGTCATGCTTATGCAAGCTGAGGTGTTCTCCAGGTGAGCTGGCTGTGTTGTGCTCATGGTGAAGCACAGAGCATTTGGAACAAGACAGAAGGGTGAGATTAACCCTCTGCAACACAGTTCTATTTATTCACTGGACATGCAAAGTGCTCCATGGGAGATATCAGTGAGAATTCCTGATAGGAAGTAGGTTTCGCAGAAAGCTGAAGTAATGCTACAAGAAAAAGTGCTGCATCAGGTGGTGGATGCTGAAGGGAGTCAGTGAAACATGCAGGTAAAGTGACTGCAGTTCATGCAGATGATATTAAGAGCAGGTTGTCATTTGAACCTCTGATGTTGTGGAGTCATTCCTATTTTCCTATTTTTTTTTTCTAGATCCACCTTCCACCATCTTTGTTTTGTGGTATTTCAATTTTTTTTTTTTTTGCTACAGCAACATGTTTAAAAGAAGTGAAAATCATAGAAATTGCAAAGCAGAATGGCTGTTAAGTACAGACTGAGTTCTGAATCAGAAAACAAAGCTCATTTTTTTTAGTGCAAATTTTAATGTTGCATCTCTGCTCTACCTACAATAAGAGTACATGATTCATTCTTATGCCAAGACAGATTTATTCTTGCTGTAGTATATGTTCTGGTGTGCTTTGTCCTGTCTATATGCAAATACCTCATATGATGATATTTCCATCTATACCCTCCAGAGATTACTCTGTGGGTTAATACATTATATTGTTAATGCATTTTTTTTTCTTCCTTTCTTTTTTTTTCTTTGTATATATCTCATTTTTTTCTTTGTTATTATTTTTGGACATTTTATCACATATATTCCTGATAGCAGGAAAAAGATCACTTTGAGAGTGGATTTCCTATAATAACAGTCTTCATATATTTCCTATGCTTGTGGAACAGCTAATGACCAAGTAGCCAATAAAATGTGCTCTATTTGTTACTCATATTTTATCTACTGCATTTAGTTTTAAAATGTCAACATCTTTCCCACCAACCATGTTGCTCTTGTTGCTCTTTTAAGTCTTGGGGATACTGAATGGAGACACAGCAGCCACAACACAAACGCAGGACAACATGCCCTTGTTCCCTACTGTGCTCTGAGGTACGAGACCTCCAGTGCCAATGACAAAGGGAATGCAAGGAAAAGTAGCTATGCCTGTCACTTAGTGAGTCTGACCTCTGGTGTTCAGCTCTGTATGTCTGGGTCCAAAGCTTTTACTTTATTGCATGTTAAAGGTGTGATTACTGGTGGTATTACTGCATTAACCATGAGCTGCTGCTCTCTGCAGTTAAGTTGCTGGCAAGTCTGGGTGATGTGCATTTAAACACTGTACAGATCACCTATTGATAAATACATACAGAGAATTTAAAAGAAGCAAGCTCTTGGAAAAGACAAGCCTGCAGCAAATTGAATAATGGTATTATCAGCACATTGAATCAGTTGTTATGATAGTGACTGGCCCATGGTTTAACTCACCGACTGTGTGTGTAAGGCTTGGGGCAAGGGGAGAGCAGCTGTCCCTACAAGGGACAAGGATGGTTAGTGCAGCTGTTTTACCTGCTGGAGCTTCAGATGAACAAAGCAGGGAATGGGAGACACTCCCTGGTATGTTTTCCGTTAACACTTTCAGGTGGAGAATAATGTGAGCAGCTCAGATGCCAGGAACTAGACCCCAGTTAAAAGCAGCTAGAGCTTTTTGTTTTGATTGATATGTTAAACTTAAGCTAGCTAAAGAGTGGATGTTTGAGCAGTGACTGACAGGATGGTTGTAAAGTCAGGACCATATAAAAGTGAAAATAAGCAGTTTATGATGGATATGACAGAGGAAGGGAGCTTTTGAGAGGTGTAGAGGATGGATAGCTGCCGTCAAAGGAGCCTTAGAGTGCGGTGTTTGTAGTAGCATTCTGGAGAGAGTTCAGCTGTGCCAGATTACACTATACAAAGTCAGGCATTTTTCAAGGAGAGTGCAGGAGCCAGACATGGCTTAAGCGAAGTTTCACCTCTGCAGCTGCACAGGAGGAGAAAAAAATACAGGTGTTAGCACTGGGACTCAGACTATAATAATCACTGTGAGGCTGAACAGTGAAGAGTCATACTGCCAGCAGAGCTGGGGAGCTGATCCAGCTCAAACCTCATCCAGTAAAACTGAGTTACACTTTTTGTGGCAGCTCATGCTTAGACTGGCTTAAAATGATGGAAACTGCCAGCTCGGACTGCTCTCTGAAGACAATACCCATGCTGCAAGCCTGAGTGACAAGCAGAATAATGTCATTGTCTAGAGAGATTGAGAAATCAAGTAGGGAGAAGGTATTGCAGTTCTGTTTTAACTACCCTGGAATTCAGCTGACAGCTAAACACCAGTGAGGAGATATCAGGGAGACAGGCCCAAATCTTAGCCGGTAAAGGAGGAGACAAGTCAGACAAGCAGAGAGAGGTCTATAGGTCAGCAGGATAGAGAGAGCACATGAGTTTGGCTTGGTGGATAAAAGTGCTTGCATATTTTTCTTGTCTTTATCAGAATTCTTTCCAATATGTCTGTTGATATATTTCTGTTAGAAAACTGATTCACACTCATTATATTGCAGCAGATTGATCTTCATCAAGATCATGATGTGATGTCATGTATCTGGAGTTCTGAGCTGTGCTGGCCTCTCCTCTGAGTTTGAGGTATTGTTAATTCATGCTCCATTTGCTCTTTTCCATGCTTTTGCTCCATGTTTCTATATTTTGGATTATTTCTCTTGTAAGAGATTAGGTGATTATTTTCCAGGGTGCATTATTTAATTTCTCCAGGGGCTCTGAATTATTTCTTGCTATCCTTGCAGCAATGTATGCAGTGCTTCTCATTGTGTGAGTGAAATGAGGTTTATATAAATTTGTATTAGGAATGGTATGTACACCTTACAGCATAACCCTTGTGAGACAACTGCACCAGCTGAATGAACATTAGAAGATAAGATGTTCCTTTTCAGTGACTAACCTCTGAGTATTTCAGATTATATAATTTGCTGTTTACCCTGTCTGGCCTGTTCTAGTCTCCATTTCCTTCCTATATGTACTTGTGACATTGTGTTTGGCTCCTATTTCCTTGGTGATAACAAATCTTATACATATTATTATATTATGTTTATCTATTTCATATAAAAGTATACCTATTTCATACAAATATATCTATTTTTGTATATACATATGTTTATATCTGTATATACATACATGCATATCTATTTTATAGAAAAGTTATGAGGAGTCAACAACATATTTAAAACCATGCCTTCAATATTGTACAATGACTTAAATGTCTTATAAGTAATTTATAATGTATTTACAGAACATAACAATTATATTTTCAGGCATCAGTGATTACTGCACACATAGACTGTATGCTATATTATAAAAATTGTCCTTTATTGCAAATGGTTTAAACATGCTCTGAAAACATATTTAATAAAATGAGTAGCCTTTATCATCAAATAAAGATAATTTTGCTGGCTGTTGACAAGTTATAATTCTTTAAAAAGCCATTCAAAGTAAATTACACTATTTGTGAATATACAATGAACAATCTAGTAAAGCATTAGTAAAATACGGTGCATTTGAAACATGGGCTTTTTTTTTCTAATATAATTTTAAATTGTGTTTCTTTTACAAAACTTCCGACATCCTTTAAATATAGTTGGAATAAAAATTACCTTGGAATTTGTAGATTGCTTTGATCATACTTGACTGTGTTCCAAACAAATAGAGACACTTAAAAATGGTGTATGTGTTTGCAAACACTTCAGTAAAATATGAAAATTTGAAAAGTATATGATATGCTACTGAAAAAAATATGTAATAAAATATTCCCAAGTTCCCCAAAAAATTTTAGTGGGGAAAACTACTATATTTTCCTCTACTAAAATAAAATACTGTTACTTTATGGAATAACATGAACTGAAATTTTATAGAATAAAGTACTCTCTGGAATCAAATAGTGGAAATAGAGAAGTTATTTTTCTAATACACTGGAAGAAAGGGTGAAAAGTCAATGAATTGAAAGCTGTCTTTCTGGACAAACTGAGGAGTGAGAAGCACCAGGGGAGAGGTGTGAAAACAAGAGAGAACTTTTTTATCTTAATTACAAACTTTTTCCACTTTGATTAAGCCCATTTTCCAGTTCAGACTATTTTGCTAGGAGGAATTTTAACTAAGGTTGTGAAGAATGGATAGCCACATTACCTGAATATTAGGGTGACCTTTTCTTGTTTGTTAATAGATGGAATTGAAAAATGGTAATTCAGTTTTTTTTTGTTTTGGTTTAATTGTATCTATCAAAGGTATTTATTCATGTTTCCAGGAAGCAATCAGAAGTGGGCTGGGCATTGTGTAATTGTTTTATGTGGACTGATCTAAAAAGATGTTCCAGTTGGAACAGCAGCTGTAGTGTGTGTGATGAAAAGGTCACCTCCAGCCACACAACAAAGTAGACAGGCACAAGGGCTGGTTTGGGAATCTGGATAACTCCCTGTCCTCACTGCTTCTAGAGCTGTCCCAGGGGAGCCTTCAGCCCCACAGTGAAGACAGGAGCACCCCAGAGGCTACCCAAGGGGAATGGGGCTCACTATGGGACACTGGGAAGAGCCTTTTGTGATTACATGAGATACCGTGGGATTTTTTAGGTGCGCAGCCTTGCTGCTAGCTTGACCTGGGGACATGTAGCTGTGCAGCCTTGCCTTGATTGGGCTACTGGGTTTTGTAACCTCTGCACACTGCATACCTCAAAGAAATCATCAAACGCATGTCATACAATGCTCTGTCAAATGTGCAAGTTTCGTTTACTATTGTGTAGACTGCAGCACTTTCTATGCAAGTGTCCACTGACAGTGAAAAGTGCTAGTGTGTTAACTTAGTCAAAGAAGCTAGTGGAGTTATTACTAGAAACATTATATTACTATTATTAAATATATAATACTGTTAGATGTATATTTATAATTGATATATTATATACTGTCTATATTAATATTTGATATATTGTACTATAGTTCTTTCCATGTTTCCAAATTGTGTCAAAGTTCATACCCTGTCACCTATCAGTTAGACTCTCTCCTGTTCTTTTAGGTGTGGTCTGGATGTAAACCACAGTAACGGTAGCCAGTTGAGAGTCCCACTGTTTTAGAGATAGGAGGATTAGTACTTCCTCTGTGGAATATATGCTGCTCTTTTACCCTCTTGACATACAAATAAGGTGCATATTTACAAGCAGAGCAGACTGGGACAGTATTACAGGTTTTTTAATGACAGGGTAGTTATCTTTTCTGCCTGTCACAGTTCAAGGAATACCTGGAAGATGTTCTTACTCATATGATTTAGTCTTAGGTAGTCCTGCAAAGAGTGTGGAGTTGTACTCAATGATCCTTATGCGTCTCTTCCAACTTGAGATATTCTACGATTCCATGATTCTATGATGAAATTCAGTTTTGCTCTTCCACAGGCGCATACCTTTGCACAGCACTGGGGTAGACTGAGGCAATCTCCATGCTTTGGGTGCATTCAGAGATTCCCTGGGCAAATTGTAGTGCAATGGTGTTTGGCAGAGAGTGTTCGAGTTACTGCCAATTCCTTGTGCCCTACACTGTTAAAGTACCCCAGGAGCTCAGAGAAACTGAATCTCTATGTATATGATATTTTTGGCCAGCATAGCTGAATCTGAGGCAAAATACAAGATGAGCAGGAGGCTGGAGCATAATAGTTTGCCTGGCCACTCCTGACCCTGCCTGCTTGCAGCTCAGCCAATCTGTCCTTGCATGTATTTTATGATGTGAATTACATAGACTAGATACTCTTATATCTTGAAGGACCCTCACCTCCTGCAGTGTATGTTATTGAGACTTACAGAGAAGTGACTTTGTAACACCCCCTGTATGTAAACATAAATTTTATATGCAAAAAAGCATGACAATACCTTACAACTGACCTTGGGAATTGTTTTTTCTGTTGTTTTGTTTTGTTCTGCTTTTTTATTCTGTGGAGGTTCTGAAAGACAAAGGCAGCTCTCTGTTTTTAATTATTGTAAGTAGCTTGTAAGTAGCTGGAACAGTTTTTTATACAACCTGATTTGAATATATTCCAGGCTGCAGATAGACACCTATTTTAAAGGCACAGCATGCTCATTGTGGCTTTCTGCCAGTCAAACAGTTGTCACTTGCTAGACAGTCCTAAACAACTTCTGCTCCTTCCTCAATTTGCTGTCTGTCAGACTGATGGAAAGGGCAGGGCTTCTCCCTTCCCCCTCCCCTTTCTTTTCCTCTGAACCAGTGTCACCACATGGCAGGAGAATTCAGCCACTGCTGCTGAGAACAAGGCACTGTTTGTGCTGCTGGCCCCAGGGCTCTGATAAGGACCCCTGAAATGGAGCAGAGCAGACTATCAGTGTAATTCCCCGAGAATCTTCTGCTTTCTGTAACTCCTTCAGGTGGATATGGAGGAGAAGAAGGTTTAGTTGGTTTTATTTTGCTTTTTAAACTTTTGAAGCTTTCTCAAGACTGACAAAAATGAAGTCCAGATCTGTTTTTTCTTAACCCTGGGCAGACAGATTATTTATAGATTGTATGAGTACTGTGGTCTGGTCTTGTAGCAACAACAATCAGAGACCTAATCTGAAGCAAAGCTAACATGATAAATGCATGGAAATACTTGCTTTTGTCCTCCATACTTGGTTTTATCTCCATAGCACAGTTATGGGTGAGCTTTGCTACTGTGTCAGATCAGCAATGCAGCACCCAACATAGATCAGCAGCTCCACAGAAGACCTCAACTGAACCTCAGTATCTTTTGCTCCACCTCCTCCCTTACCTCTTGTTGGTCTCCTTGCTTACTTGCTGGGCTAGAGGCTCCACACATTTTGAAGAAAGTCCTAGAAATGTTCTCTCTGGACTACTGAAAATATTCTGACTCCTGGTTCCTGATTTTGACCCTTTGGGATTCTTTATGTTTTTATAGACATTTTCTTTAAGACTTTTCTTTAGCCAGTGAGTTAGTCAAAATTTGGCTACTGTCCATCTGGGGCAAAAGTACATAGCTGTTAATCCTGCCTTTTATGGTTCATTCTTATTTGTGGTTTGTAGAATTTTTTAACTTTTTTTTTTCTTCAGGCAAGCTTTTCACAGCCAGCTTTGCTAGACTTTTAACCCTGTAATGAAGAGCAAAAGTATCTTAATTCTGATGGTCAGGAATCTTAATTATATCCTCAATATAGCTAAATGTAAAATTATTTTTTTCCATTAGAAATAGAAATCTTCCACAGCCAGCCGTCATTTCAGAGACTGTGAGTGCAAGACACTTTTCTTGTCTCTTTACTTCTTTGCTTGGCTTAGGTGAAATGCGGCGCTCCTACTAAATGATGAGAAAAAGAAGAGAAAAGAAAGGTTTCCCTCTGTGTGTTTTGTCTTTGCTGTACATTTTGTTTCTGACTGATCCCTTAGGAAGAGCTCAAGCTGCTGAAGAAGACTGGTTGGTATGAAACACTGTTTTCTTCTCCATTCCTTTTTTTCGTTTACTGTTGCTGGTTTTAGCTATTGCCTATACATTTTCTTAGGACTTTGTTGGAAGAATGCGATAGCTTTTATTAAAATAATTATCTCCAGTGATAACTCACTGCCTGCAAGCAATGCCTTCTTAGTGCCTATGGTGTCTTGTGCAATGGTATTCAGGTTTGTTATACTCTGGTCTCTGGACAGTTGCAGAAATGAAAAACCAGGAAATGCTCTGTTAGGTCCCTGCCAATGTGTATATAGAATATTCTGTAGATCTTCCTATATTTCCTATATAATGTCAACTATATTCTTCAGTTTTTCTATTTGTTTAGTCTGTTTTCTGCTTCCTTCTCTAAGTCCCAAACACTAAGGCACTTGTAACCTTTTCAATTTTTCTACTACTAATAGTAAAAGAGATGTCACCCATAAAATTGCTCTGCCTCTCTGACTTGCTCTCTTGTGAGGCCACTCCATGGTTATGTCTCCAAAATCTATTCTATGACAGCACATGTCTAGCTACAGAAATTCTCTCTATGCTTGATGTTTATGCAGTTCAAATATGTTTAAACAACAATTTGTCTTTCCATCTTTGTCAAATGTTTGCCCTCAGCTTTTTCAAATTTTCCTTGTAAAGCAAGTTTTCCAGGCCCTACATCTTTGTGCTTGGTTTTTGGCTTTTTCTCAGAAGTCACAATCTGTCAATGCTAGAGCTAGTTGGGAATTTTCCAGTGAAAAGCTCCTTTGTTTTGTTTTTTAATTGGAAAGTAATTTTTGCAAAATTGGAGACAATTCTTTCACAGAAGGTGTTTGCTCCTCCTGCCCCCAGGTATGTTTTAGGTTGGTACGCTCTGAATAGACACATTTAGTTTTGTGAAACCAAATGGATGCTCTTCCTTTTGATTAACCGGCCAAAATATTAGAAATGTTCTTAAACATTTTTTCTGTGGAAGAATTCAGACACCTCATCACATGGCAGCCCTTCATCTGTTGAAATGTTGTGTTTAAAATTCCAGCAGTGGAAAACTGGAAGATCATGGGAGATGATACAAATTGGCCAAGGCTTCCTTCTGCAGGAAAAAAACCCAGCAAACCCAAACATTATGTATGGTGGCCATTAGGAAGAAAGGAACAGTTATCAAACTAAGATAAATATTGGTGGCATAGGCTGCCTTTCCCAATGGCAGCATTACAGAGTAGTTATGATTGAGGCAGCTGTAGCTGTTCCCTAGTTTCAAACTCAGAAAAGTTCTGTATGGCTTCTTGCTGCTGCAGGTTAACAGCAGGTTCATTCATTACTATTATTACTGATTTCCTAGGAAGATGCGCTTAATTAAGCTGGCTGCTACCACCACATGAATTTTAAGGCAAACTGCTAATGTGAGCTATTTATTCCATGCACAATTGAACACACTGCCAATACTGCCTATAATAATACAAAAATGTTGTTATGATTACTAAGAGTGTGTGCTAAAAGACTGAAGACATTTTGTCACTTGGCTTCTGTAAGGTTTAAAATATGTTGGCGAGGGTTTAGTGTTAAAAAAAGGCTTTTTTTAAAAAAAAAAAAGAAAAAAAATTGTTACCAAAATATCTCTGTGCTCCTAAACACACTGTGTTGTAGCAGGGCAAATGGGTGATGGTTTTAGCTGGCTCTACCACCTCTCTCCAGTCACTGCTTTTTCTGTATTTCCCTCTTTCTCCTGTATTGGACTCACTTATACATATTTACTGCAACACAGGGTATGATGGGACAATCAGAGGAAAAAGAAAGCTGGGGAATGGAAATCCAAAGCCTCAGGATTAGCAATAACAAATTCTCAATTATATTGTGATATGTTTCTTCAGAAATCCTTTTGCATATACAAGGCTTCATGAGTGAGCTCATTATCTCCTGGTATGTAGAAATGTATTTTGCCTTTGCTCAGCCAACACTAATGTATTTATTATTCATCTGATACTAGACCAGGCTTTAAGCTGTGTAATGCTTTCTTTACCATTTCATTGTTTATTTGTTTTAATGAATACCCATGAGCCGGAGTCTGAATGCAGACCTGTTGTTTTACTCATGGGGTGGCAGCAATGACTTAAAAGAAAATGACTTTTATTTTTTTTCAAGGTACTAACCTCCTAACTGGAAGTTATTTAAATGACAGTACTATTTCTTCTCCTTTTCCAGATATTCATGTGCAAATACATTGGAGCACTTAGTACTTCTTGTGCAGTTTGACTGACTGGGCTCACAGTTGGGACTGAGTAGACAATTTCTGTGTGAGCAGCTAAAGTATCCAACTTTGGCTTATATTCAGCTACAAAGAGTTTAAAATAAAATATTGAGGGAAATCAGCAGGAGAATGGAAAAATCATGCTGTATAAGTCAGAACATGTTCACCCTCTGTGAAGTTAAGGCAAATGATAATAGGCTTGCACATTGGTAAAAACAATAGGGTTTATTTACAGTGTGTTAAGTTTCTGTTATTGTAACGCTACAGTGTATACAGGCATGTAAGTGTGGTAAAGTGACATGAGCCAGGCCAAACCTTGATAGGCATGTGAATTCTGCCAAAATACTTCAGCATGACAACTGGAAAATGTAGAGGATGAGATTGAACTGAGGGAGAAATAAACAGTGGAGAAAGCTGTACTGGAGCTGCAATGGCAGTGTGATCTGTAAAACAAAAGCAGCTTGTGTGGGAGCTCGCATGTTAATATTTCTTTTGGGTCAAATTCCATGTATTTCATTATTGCAAAAAATCCTTTCAAAGTCAGTCGTCTGGTAAGACTAGAGGCAGGTAATAATAATAATTAATAAATTATGCCGAGGCTGACTAGCTATTCTTAGGACCATGGTCCCCCAGCTACATTTTTACTAACAAATAAAATGGATCAGGGATTGTTCCCTGGCCCTGAGGCTAGAACATGTCTTGTGTCCAGAGAGCTAAATATTTGTTTCTAAAATAGGCTGTCTGTTGGCACTGGCCTCAGACCTGGGCTAGCCTGTGAGCCAGCACCAAGCACAGCTCTAACAAATGACTTCAAAACGTCTTCTGGTTCACTTGGGCTTTTTGAGGAGCAGCAGGACAGATGACCTCTAGCTGTCCCTGGATGAGCTTCAGGTGAAAGGTTTTCCCAGCAGGATGATTGGCTCTTTTCAAGTACTCTTTTCTCAACAAGAAAAAGCAATGACTGCTTGTATCAGATACAACATCAAATGAATACAGATTACAGAGAATGAGTTTTGAGGAAATATTGGGTTATTGAGATTTTTTTAAATATATTTTTTTCTCCACAAAACAAAGCTCATTTTTCTTGGACCTCTGTGCCCAAATAGAAGTGGGATGAGTGGGACTCAGCCTTGCTGTGTGCTCCTCAGCTGTTTGATTTTGTTTTCAGTGACTCTCCAATGCAAAAATGCAAAAGTAAATTTTCAATATGGGACCAGAAACCAGGTATCCCCTCAAACCAAAAGGTCTACTGTTAGCTAGACCAGAGTCAGGCTCTATTTTTCTTAGTCTGTGTCTCTCACTTGCCCCATAAAAATGAAGCGCCACAAGAAATGGAAGCAGTTTGACCCCAGCTCAGCCTTGGCTGCCTCTTGGGATATGACAACAATCAGATCAAGCCCCCTCAGGCTGAAAGGAGCCTCAAACCTTTCCTGTGTGAATGCTGTGCTTGTTTCATAAAGGTGGAGAGTAGCAGAAGTATGCCCTGCTCTCCAAAGATGAGGCTTCTAGTTCCTCTCAGGTCAAATTTAGACAGAATTCAAGTGCGACCAATAAATCTGCAATTTTTTATTATTATTATTATTATTTTTAATCTTTCTTCCTTCTACTTTATCTGGTTCATCACGGCCATGAGAACTGCAAATTGCCAGTGCAGGAGACACCTTGGGTGTGATTGTCAGATCTGCTGTCACTATTCTATAATGGGTGACAGGACTGGTGTCGCACTGAGCCCTGCAGATTTTTGTTTGCAGTCCTACAAAGTCTCCGCTGGTGCACATTCTGAAGGAGGTAAGCCAGCAGTGTCTTTCTCAGGGTGATGGGAGGTCACAGACCTGGAGTATGTCACTGGCTCAGGAAGATTTTCCCTAGGACATGATATGGTGTTTTGTCCTGTGAGATGTGCTGCTCCCAGCAGAAGCAAGGGGTGACAGGAATCTTGTTTTATCAGCAGCCAGGGTCAGGTAGGAGAAGTGGCAACCCTTTGCTCTCAGCTGCTGCATCAGTAGGCAGCCTGATCTCTTCATATGAAGTGTAAATTTCAGTGATTACTGTGTAGATGTATACCTGGTGTCAGTGTATGAATGCTGTCCAGCCCCTGACTGAAGCCTCCTCCTAGGCACTTGTTTGGTCCAGGGGTCTGACTGCTCGCCTCAGGAGACATGTCCAGGTCATGGCTGTGCCCCGTAAGCAACAGCATGAGCTGCCTTGGAGGGGTCACCCTGCTCCTGCTCATCTCCTCAGCATATTGCACCACAGCCTGCTGCAATGTCACCTGTCCGGCTCAGGAAACAGTCTTGGCTACTGTCTCTGAGTACTGGTGTAATGAGAAATGGTGGTAATGACAGCAGCTTTGCATATGGCAAATCAACTTTGGCAAATTGGCTTCATGAAAATGGATATTTTTGAAAGGCTTCTGCAGTTTTTGATAGACTCAGGATATTTCATGTGAAAGGAGGACAAATTATTTAATGTGTTTTTTTTATTCACAGCTGAAGACTTCAGAAAAATGAAAGGGACACCTTTAAATGAGTGCTAGCGATTTTGTACTGACCTCTGGATATTTCAGTCCTGCTTTGAAAAAGTAATAATAATTATTTTTTATGATTTCTTTCTTAAGTGGCATTTTATTTAAGCAGATGCTTTCATTTGTGAGATGGAAACCTTTTTTGAATTCCAATAAAATGCCAGGCTCTAGTGAAGAGAAAATGCAAATCTAAAATCACTCATCTCCTTTTTCTTGCAAACACAAAAATCTTTTGTTCCTAAACAGAAATTAAGCAGGGAAAAAAAGAAATCCCAACCCCATGGCTTGAAAGAAAATGTAGCAATACTTATCAAGCTTTTCTATCTTTCCTTAGTATTTAGAAGGCTCAATTATAAATTCTTGTTGGCATTAAAGTTCTTAATTATGCAGTTGTCTGTTTATTTTGAATAACTAAAAGACTGTGCCAGAAAAAGAAGCAAAGAGGGAAAGAAAGAGAGAGGGACAAGGAAAAGATAAAACTCATTAGCTCTCACAAACTGCTGATCATTGTAAATAGCCACAGAGGCCAGAGGAGACTGCAGAAAATTACTATCAAGCATGAAGCAATAAGAATACCCTGGACTATATTGCTGGGAAAAAGCAAAAGACAGTAAAGAAATCTTGGTGCTAAAGCAACTAAACTGGAAAGAGTAATGGAGATGAAGCACAGTAAGGGGTCCTGGCAAGTCCTGCTAGCAAAATAAATAAATAAACAAACAAATAAATAAATAAATAAATAAAGGGAGGTAGGAAAAGGGGAAAGAAATTGATGTTATTGTTATGTACTGAATATATTGGCAGAATCCATTTTTATGTCAGAGGATCTCTTATTAGCAGGGCTCTGTGAAGCCTCGATGCTATTTGGTTTTTCATGTCACCTCCTGTCTGTTACTCCTCTCCTTCTTTTTCTGCCTGTGAGCTGAAATGTGGGGAGCAGCTCTGCTTCCCAAACCAGCTGGCAGTGGGACATGGACTGAAAGCACCAACCCGGCCACCTTGGAGGGTATGGCAAAGACTTTTGGCTCTGGCTTTGACCTCCAGCTTAAACTTTTCACCCACAGCTGCGCTCTTGAAGATGGATCAGTGTCAAGGATTACAAAAGAGGCTCAACTGGATGCAGATAGAAAGCTCCAGGCACTGAAAGTAATATCGAAGTAGCAGCCTTTGCAAGCCCTGCTTCATGAATTCTTCACAGTGCTGGCCCCCAGTGGTCCTGGAGCCATTTAAGGGTTTTATTGCTTGCTTGGCAGCCCAGGCTAAAGCCATGTTGCTATCAATCAAGTGAATTCTGTGCTAAATATTAGCACTGTAGCTAAGGAAGCTTTCCCTCTCCAGTTTTACCTCTGTCAATATTAAAGAAGATAGAAGTAAGTCACGGGATGGGAATATTGCTCCTAGAGTCCACCAAAGAGACCTGCTGAAGCAGAAAAGTGTAATTTAATGACTTACATTTCACAAAAAGAAAAAAAGGAAAAAGAAATATCTGTGCAAACGAAATAAAAATGAATTTCATTTTGCTAAAGAATAGTTTAGAAAAAGTCTCAGATTGCACAAAAATCATATCCTGCAGCCTGGGATTTTTTTCCTAGTTGCATTTATGGTTTTTTTAACATTTAAAGTTAACATTTGGGGCTTTCTGTTGATTGGATTCTGTTTTTGAAGATGCCAAGCTGATATAAAATCATGCAAACACTACTCAATGTCTTAAAAAACAAGAAAGAAACATTTACATTGTCTAAAAAAGCTGAAGATATACATTAACATTTGTTCATTCAGCTAAGTTTCTGAAGAGAACTCCTAGAGTTCCATATGCAGGCTCCTGCATGTACAGATATTGTTTAGGAAATACCAATTGTCTGGGCACAGCAGCAAGAGAGAGTAATCTTTTTGTGGGAATTTATTTGATCTCTTCTGTGTTTGAAAAAAGGAGGCTTTTTTTCTTCAAAGTCAAAACCAGTGTCACCTGTTTTGACACAAAATTTCAGCCCAACTAATAGTTTAGACAGGACTGTTAGCTCAGCCTCTTGTTAGGGTCTGTACTAGCCTCCTGATTGTGCCAAATCATGTTGATTCTGGTTAATTCTCTATCGTAAATCCTGGATGTGCAAAACATGAATGGCTGAAGTAAAAGTGTCTTTATTTCCTTCCTACTGCCATGATGACAGCAAATTTATTACTGTGGCCCTTGTGGTTGGCAGGATTGTTGCATGAGTGGATGAGTGAGTGGTATCTTGTAGGGGGCTGTAATTAATTCTCTGGGGTGTCATTTTGAATGTGTGTGTTTGGGGAGGGGGGTCCCATGTGAGACTAATTTCTTCTGCAAAGAAGTGGTTTTCTAAAGAGCTTTTGTTTCCATATGCGTTAAATATATAATATTTACTTGTCTTCTCTAATTAACATGAAAAACTAGGATTTCTAAGTTTTAGGCTAGCAGAAGATCTTTTCCCCAAAGTTCTTTCCTTTTCCTTATGATTTGTGCAGTGCTGAGCGCTCTCCACCACTGGGTCTAGTCATGTTCAGCAGCTCACTCCAGTGAAGTTTTTAGAGTGAGGGCGTGCTTGTAGATGGCATTTGTGAGGATCACGCTTTCTTGTACATATGGCAAGCTAAAGTTAAGTAGGCACACATTGTACATGTGTTTTAGGTTGCTATTATAAAATAAAAGTTTCCTGGCTGCTGTTAGCACCTATGTGTTGTTAGATACAGGATCTCAGACCAGAACAGCATCAGGATCTTGACCACTTTTCTTATGAAAACTAAATTACCATGTGATGTTCAATTAAATTTTCTTGTGAGGACATGGGTTAGAAATGTATTGTGCAAACACTACATTCTGTATCAGCTGGTTTAGCATAATGCTAGTTATTATTGTGGAACCATTTAGGAAAAGGGTGAAAAGATTTAAATGAAAGCATTATTAGTATAGAGTAAGGAAAGAGCAAAATTTAGATTTGTTCTAATTCCTGAGTTTCTGCTTATGGGAAAATTACATATAGGTTGGAGAGTTGAGCACGTTTGTGATTTGCTGTTACTTTTTATAGCAGAGGCCAGTTGTTCATTGTTCTTTTAGGAGGCAGTTGGTACGCTTCTATAATGAGAAGGAAAGGGAAACGAGGTAATTTTGGGGAAGAACTTGTTGATCAGGCTGGAATTGAATCTGCATTGCCATCCTAGGACTTGGGGTAAGTGCTTCCATAACAGCTCATGTATATGTTGATCTAATGAAAACCATAAGAGGTTCATTCCTCAAGTGATGCTCAGTTTTAAGCCAAGTTTAACAAATGCTGGACCTGACACTTTCCTTTGGCTTATTTAGTTTTTCCTTAACCCAAACCTACTGTGTGTTCTGCTAATTAAAAGAGCAGCA
This sequence comes from Melopsittacus undulatus, assembly GCF_012275295.1. NCBI lineage: Eukaryota > Metazoa > Chordata > Aves > Psittaciformes > Psittaculidae > Melopsittacus > Melopsittacus undulatus. The sequence goes on along the minus strand of NC_047527.1, from coordinate 94,392,985 downwards.
CATCAGAAAGCTCCCTGGACTCATACTCAGGTGAAGAGTGCTAATAGCATACTTACCTGACTCTGCAGTGCATTTTCTAACCCATACTTCTTTCCCTTCCCTTCAATTTTACTTCTGCTTTCTCACCCTGTTGTCCCTATTACATTCCATGGTTCATTTCAGAAATGTGTCTGAAATGGAGCACTTTTTGCCAGTCCCCAAAAGAGTAAGGAAATGGAAAAAGTACAACTCCATTGTAATTTTCTGGTTGTCAACACTTGATTGTGGTTCTGTGGCCTGACATCCTCTTTCCTGGGAAAAAGGAAGGAAAAACAAAAGTGTCAGAAAATGAGTATGTGCCATCCATCCATCACAAAGGTACAATCTGCTGTTTCATTCTGACTCTTGCAATCTTCTTTTTCTTCTTTTTTTTTTTTTATTTCCTGGCTGAGCTAACATTGCTAGTTTCTTGTTTACTGCTGGTGCAGATTTTCTTTTACATCTTAATATCTCTCTGGCTTCTTTTCTCCTGTGCCCCATGCACTGGTTATTATGTGCTGAGCACAGCATTCCAACCAAAGGAGAAGAAAAATACTATGGGGCAGCAGTGAGCAAGCAAATAGCTCTTGACAAAATCCCCTGCTCTCCCTAGCAGGTAAAAGTCAGGCAACTAGAGGCCCAATGGCAATGTTGAATGGGTTGTTTGCTAGTGAGCTGGAAGTAAAATGTCATGACTTTGTTTTGGAGGGGTGAGGCACAGGTCCTATGATCATCTCAGAGTCGCCATGCATATTTAACTGGTGATGTATTATGTAGATGATAAAATGAGCACTGAGTAGTCAGATTCAGTGTTTTATTTTATTCAGCACATTACAGATCATCTTGGATATGACTGATGCTTTCCATGAACCAGTTATTTGACAGTAATCTTCATTTTACATAACTCAAGTTTCAAGACATTTCTCTAAAATTCTGTTTCCCAAGAGAAGTCCTGCTGAAGAGATGTGCCTTGCCAGAGATCTGCTTTATGTAAACCATAAAATGACAATTCAGCCTCAACATTTCAAATCTGATACTTACCTTCCTTAAAACAAGAAAGAAGGAAAAAAGACATAGATGGCCTTCAAGAGGTTTCCATTCTGATGTAGCACATAGTACTACAAAGAAGCAGTGTGACCTTCTTTTAACCCTTCAATAAAGCTGCTCTTTTCTTTCCAGATTGGAAGTTTTCCACCAGTAGTAGTAATCTGGGTTGAGTATGTTTGCTTTAGACTATGCACGAGTAGAACAGAAATATTATGATAGTTGAACTGCAGTGGTGTGTGTTCCTTGGCACAGATACTCAGGGATTTATTTGAAGAGCTCAAGGTAGTGTCAGATGCCAAGACTCTATTACAGGAGGCTCTACCCATGGTGTGTGCGTTGGGGTGACATAAGTCACAGCGTTGTCAGGTTTCTCACAGTGGTGTCACGAGATACAGCATGATAGTCTGATAGTGCTAGAGCTGGTGATGCACTGCATTTTGAGCACAGTGGGGGTACTGTGCTCCTTGTGTCAATGCCTTACAACATCTCCTCTGTGCAGAACTTTGTAGCTGTGCTTGTATCACCAGCTGGAAAACTAAGTCTCTTTCTTTCTCTCTCCAGAGTGTCCCCTGCATGCACCCCTTATCTTGTCCTCATGACATCTCCCTTTAATTTCATACCCAGCCACCCTTGCACACAGCACTCTTCTTGACAAGGCAGAGGCAGACTAAACTTGGCTCTCTGCATTGTTAAAGTCAGTTCCTTTTGGTTGTCTGCAGAAACTGAGCAATGCCCAAGTTCTCACACTCTCACTGGCATGTAGAGCAAGGGAAACTGTGGTCAGCTATCAAACTTCTTTGTGCCAAATGGCAGTTCAGTGCAGCACTGTGAGTTTGCCAGGCAATTCACACATGCCTTGGTGGGAAAGGAAAAGGCAAAATATGAACTTGTGCAATTTCCAAGACTCTTTGGGAACCCACTGAATGAGCTGTAAGAGCTCCAGTAAATCTGAATTATTGTTTGATCTAATTATTGCGATAAACAATGGAGGATGCAGGGTCCAATGGCAACAAAAGACATGGATGCATCCCAAAAAGATGAAGGGGAACATGGGTAAAATAATGTAGTCATAAAACTACACATTACTGTCCTATATTTAGATTTTTTTTCAGCAGCTAGCCAAAGACAAAATGTGCTCTTGATTGACTGAATCCACAGCTTAAAAATGAGAGGGACTTTAAAGAAGAGGTTCTGCTGCAGGGAGGATAGGAAGGTTAGGTTCTGTATTTCCTAATGGCTTTTTAGGTAACTGGCATTTTGATTATTCATTAGAAAAGTGCTTATGAAAATAGCTGAACTGGAGATTAATGAGTTCACATACTTCAGTCAAACTCCACTGAGCCTTCATTGTGACAACTTCACTGGAGAACAGAATGACTGTCGCTTTTATAGGATCTGTTGGTAGTATCTCTTGTTATTCTGCTCAATTTTAAAATCAAATATGCATTAGCCCACTTTCCAATAGCACCTTCTTTCAAAAGTGATTTTTTCCATGCAGGGCAGCTGTATTCAAACACTGACTTCAAGTCAGCCCAGAGATTTTATTGTATGACCAGGTGATTTGAAAGAGCACGTGCTTTGCAAGGGAGTTGGAATAGTCCTCAGTGGAGTTATTCCAACAGTTTATGACATGTGTTTTATGAGGCATGATTATGCATATACAACCCTGGGTGTGACATGCTGTGCTGCACTGTAATGTGTATTGGAAGGGTGATGCATTACAGACTCTGTATGTTCTTTGTTTTTTCTATATGCCTCTTTTATGCTATAGGACTTTCTATCCTTGTTCTACTTCACTCTGCTTCAGTAATCTAGCAAGCTGCTAGATTGGAGCCAGTCTGGTTCAGAAGACCAGATTTGACATAGAGAGAAAAACAACATGGGGCTGATAAGGTGGAAAGAGGACAAATGAAAACTACCTCTTCTGAGTTGGTGAAAAACAAATATTGGAAGCTTATGTCCTCCTATACCTAGATGCTGAGAAAAAAGGTTCCCAGGAGAAATGAAATTATAATTCCAGGATTTTGTTGCTGTAATTTGTAAAATTTTTATACATCTCATCTTCTTATTCAAGACCAGATTGGATGGGGCCTTGGGTGATATGGTCTAGTGTGAGGTGTCCTTGCCCATGGCAGCGGGGTTGGAACTAGCTGATCTTAAGGTCCTTTCCAACCCTAACTATTCTATGATTCTATGATTCTGGTAACACAGTTTACTACATCTTTAGGACATTAGGACCTATAATGGCAGGCAAGTTTATTACCCAAATGAAACCACTTGCTATGTAATGCCACTTTATACTATAAGAATAGCAGAAAAAAAAAGGTACAAGGAACTGTTATTATCTCCACCATCATAGTAGAAGCGTCAGTGAGGGCTAACTTTCTGAAACAAGGGGAAGACAAGGTGAATAATAATTTTTTTTGAAACAGTGCAGCAAGAGGGTCTGTGATGAAAAGTGCACAGGGCATCAGAGACATGAATCAAAGTCTTTCTTTGCAATAAAAATAATGTTCATATAATTTTGTGGGAGATGAGTGACCCAGACCTGTTGGGGATTTTATTTTTATTTAATATGCTTGCTTTGCTTTTGCACTCCAGAAATCCCAGGGATTTTCAGGAATGCAAGAACCTACAATATGCCATTGAAAAATAGTATGCGAATTGTTCAGCTGTCATATGGCACATAACCTCACATGATTAGAAGAACTTTTGTGTGTGACAAGCATGCCTTGTTCTCTCTTTTACCATGTAATTGCATCTGAAGAGAATGAGAATTTGTAAAGTAAAGTACTCATCAGGAGTTACAGAGTTGGCTGAGCATGTAAGGACAATCATTGGTAATCTTTTAGGAACACGTCACTTTAACTAACATGCCATGCTTCACAATGACTAAAACTGATCTGTTCAGTGAGACTTATCTGTTAGTTATATCCCATTTATAGGTTCAAGCATGTTTTGAATCAGGGATAAGCTAATTATGTGCTTGTCCCTTCTCTCTTGTAAAATCACACTGGACATTTAGGTAATCATGTAACCTACAGTATTATAGACTTTCTGATGTCTTTCTTTAGGACTGAAGCACAGTGATAGAAATTTTACCATAGATAGACAAATTGTTCTAGTTAGGAATAATTATGGAATAGAACTGAAAGTAGTAAACAAATATGTGGCAGGCAGATGATGCTTTATGTTCACTAAAAGAATACTTGATTTTAAATTATTCTGAACATCAAAAGCCAGGTGTTCAGATAGTACTCATGAAAAATCAAGTCAGATAATAATCCAGTAGGGTACATCTTAACCCCAGCTGTAATAGAGATATTCTGGAGACTAATATATAATTTTCAGCCCCTGTGAAATGATAATCAACAGCAAAATCAGCAAAATTAAGCAAACGAGAGTAATATGAGCCATTTCTTTTCCTTCCATTTGCTAAAGAGGAGTAGGAACTTAGGAAGGTTCTTAACCTCAGTTTAATAGCGACTACTGAACTGTGGGATTTTATTAAATATTTTTTCTGTCTCATTTCTTTCTCCTCAGTTAATCATTTAGACTAGATATGGCTGGTAATATAGTTTAGCCAGTTCATGCAATCCAGTCTGATAAGCTGCATGTCAGCTCTGCAGTTTTGCACTGACATGTGTCCACCTAACATGATGGTGACCTGCCATGCTTTTTTCTACTCAGGTATAATTTAGAACCAGAATGGTATAATATAGTATTCTCTGAGCATATCCAAGGACTGATTTCTATGAATTCATCCAGTATGATCCCACTTGACAATCTACAAACTTAATCAATAGAGTTACACATTGGTAATTACTCATTAGAAAAGTTCCATCTGTATTGAGATTTGCACATATCAATTTATTATTTCATTTTCATGCATGCCAGGAGAAGTACATTTACCATTCTGAAGCACCATTTTCACAGACAAGGTTAATACTAATTTAATTCACTTTAACTGTAATCTAAATTAAATGTCTCCAAGAAAATGAAGAATCAGAGAAGCTTCTTATGAAATCCAATCAGATTCCTGCTGATTCAGCAGTACAGATTTATCAGATGATGGTAGTTAGCAATATTGCTTTCTTCTGTCCACACTATTAGTTTGGGGAGAATGCTGTTTTCCTTATCTGGGCTAAAATTATTGGAGTAACCATCAAATGGTTAAACTACAAGTCTTGGTCCAGTACCCAGGATCTACACCCACTTGGTCATTAAGGGATAGACATATACAAATGCAAACACATATCTATATAGATACAGATTATGTGTGTCTCTAGATCTATCTAAACATCTGTCCAGGTAGATATTTATAGATCTAGGTAGCTATCCATATAGATCTAGATATCTATAGATAGATTTATGTATTATCTATATCTAGATGCCTTTATCTATCTAGATAGATATAGATATATCTATACAGAGCTAGTTGGCTAGATATCTGTGTATATATCTATTAGGAGATAGAATATCTGGATATCTATATCAGTTTCTACATATATCTAGATATATTGAGTAGATAGATTTAGATATCCAGATATCTAGATATTTTTATCTATAGCTAAGTCTATCTGTATTTATATCTATATGTGTTTCTCTTGCAGATCTCTTAATCATGGAGGAGCAGGTGGTGTCAGAAAGCTCTGTAAGTATCAGTGGTTTGTCTGAGCATGGCAGGGAACAGATCTCTCAGTTCATTCTGAAGCTGGATTCAGAGCCATGGTTTTGTTCATTAGGGCAGGAGAAGGATCAGGATAGTCATCAACTGCTTCACCTGGAAAAGGAAATAATTAATGATAAAAAAAGATGAATTTGCTGGTTTCTGTTCTCTTGCTCCCTGGATAACATCAGTTATGGTACTGCATTTCTACAGGGAAGGTGAGCCAGGTAAAAGCAAGGTCCTTTTTTGGAAGTGCAGATTGGGAATGAGTCTCTGATGGCAACTCGGGCTTCTGATGAATGTGATATAAGCTAACCAGTAAGTCAATCTTCCATAGAATGCTAACAAGTCAAAGCAACCGTGTTGCAGCAGTGTTTAAGCATGGTGGGTTTAATGGAAAAAGCACAAATCTGAAGGTAAAAGTGAAATCACGACTCTATGCTCTAGCCCCTCACAGAGCACTTTTCATGGCAGTCTCTTTCTCTCACTCTCTCCTCATCAGTAACCTGTTTCAATAGTTAGCATGAAGCCTATGGGACTGCAGACTTTTTTTGTTGAGGTCTGAGTGACAGCTGATAACTGTTATGTTCCAGTCTAATAATGACATAAGATCCTCTTCAGGGACTGTTAAATAGCATCAGGGTTGTGCAGCATCAGGTTATTAAACGTGAACAAACAAACCCAACTGATTGAGTCAGACTAGAGAAATTAGATATTTCTCCATTCTTCATGGACACACATAGCAGCATCATCAACACTAATTGGAGATGTGCATGCAGATGTGACTGCAGAAGTGACTGCTTGCTGTATGCCTCTGTTAAGGTATTTATAATGCTGAGAAAAGAAAATCCTTTCAATTTTCACTAACAGAATATAGTTTGCATTCTCCTTAAACCAAAAGTGGCAAAGCAGCGAATTATTTATTTAATATGGTTTTGTCAAAGAGACAATGGGCTTCAGAACACTGAGGGAACAGACTTTCAGTGTAAAAGCAGAATAATGTTTAAAGAATTATTGGTGCAAAACAACCCTAAAGCATATCTAAAAGATTATACACAGCTGGCTTAGCAAATGTACACATAGATACAATTTATAACGAGTTCTGTGGTTTACTGAACATTTTCCAGGCATGAACTTTTTCCTCCATCCCTCTGCTAATCTACTTGATTGTCCTCTTCTCTGTGTAGAAAATCATTCAATCAACATAAATCTTAACACTGGCTTTGTAGTTGAAACCCTCAAGCTTCAGACAGCATCTTCCCAGTCTATTGTGAATACAGTTTCATCTTGTCATTTTAGTGCTGCAGTGCTTGTTTCTTACTGCCTTGTCCTCCAGTGCTGTGAAGAATAACACCGTATGCTTGTAATGGGAATGCAGGCATCCCTTTGGGCCTGCTCTCTTCCAAGTCTGAAAGTTTCTGGTCAAGAAACAGTGTATGTAAAATGGATACTACTTTTTTCTTGAACATTACTCTATTGTAAGAGACATCTGTCAGGCTGTGACTGGGAAGAATGTGATGGGAGCTGGTGGTGAATGAGGCTGACAGAGCTTCCCAGCAGGGCACGTCCCCACTATATACAAATGAGGTGACCATAGGCACCTGCATGCCAGACAGATCCTGGGAGGCTGGGGAATATCCTCGTGGCCCTGGTTGTACCACAAAGCACCACTTGTGCCACATGGTGTGCTTGTAAAGCCTGTAAGGTGGAGAACCCAAACACTCAGTGACAGGTAAACAATCCTGCAATTGCTCACCCTCCAAAAAAAACCAACTTTTTCATCTCATGCTGTGCACTGCAATTATAATATTTTGTAATGTCTCCTGCTTGATACCTTTCCTTAAAAAGTAATGCAATTGAATAGAGCTGATAAAGGGAGAAATCCCTAAACAGTTCGATCACATTTTTATGATCCATCCTTCCTCTTTATTAATTTTTATGTCCCTGGGAAACTGAAGCAGGCTTTCTCCACACCCCATCTGACTGCACCTTGCTCAACTTCCTTACCTGCAAACTGGGTGACTTGGTTTTCCTTTCTAGTCCTTACCTCTCAAAAATTTTCAGGTCTCCTTTCTTCAGAAATTGCTGTGGTTTGACTTTGCTTAGCTACCAAAAATAGCATTGCCTGACTGGATGACCTTGAGTGGAGCTGGCTGGCTTGTTACCAAGACATTTCCTTCCATGACTTGCATAGTCAGAGATACTTCTCATTTTGAACTGGTCATAATGATGAGTCAGTTATTACTGCTTGGAAGAAAGTTGGTTTTGCAAGGTCATTCTTAAGGACAAAAATTAAATTGTTTATTCTGTGAGTGCATTTGCATCCATCCCATATTTAACTGAGCTAAACATTTCATAGGTATATTATTGAACAACTGTTATTTTGAGATCCTCTTTTATACATCAAAATGTGGGGTTTGGTAAGAGGCTAAAAATAAACAATCTGAGATAAGAGACCTCACTTGGAGTACTGTGTACAGTTCTGATGTCCTCAACATAAAAAGGACATGGAACTGTTGGAACAAGTCCAGAGGAGGGCCATGAGGATGGTCAGGGGGATTCGAGCCCCCATTTTATGAAGAAAGGCTGAGAAAGTTTGGGCTGTTCAGCCTAGAGAAGAGAAGGCTGCATGGAGACCTCATCCAGTACCTGAAATACCCCTCCAGTATCTGAAGGGGCCTATAGGGATGTTAGGGAGGGACTATTCATTAGGGACTGTAGTGATAGGACAAGGGGTAATGGGTTAAAACTTAAACAGAGAAAGTTTAGATTGGATATAAGGAAGAAGTTCTTTACTGTAAGGGTGGTGAGGTACTGGAATGGGTTGCCCAGGGAGGCTGTGAATGCTCCATCCCTGGCAGTGTTCAAGGCCAGGTTGGATGAAGCCTTGGGTGACATTGTTTAGTGTGAGGTGTCCCTGCCCACGGCAGCGGGCTTGGAACTTGATGAACTTAAGTTCATTTCCAACCCTAACTATTCTGTGATTCTATGATTCTATAAGTATTAATTGGATATTTTTTAGTGAAAATTAACAAAAAACTTGGAAGGTCTTTTTGCAGGGCCTGGGGGTAATTTCTGATAGTTCATATGAAACACTGTAGGTGGGAGTTTTATGCTAAGAATATTTACAACATTAGATGACATTTAACATATTAAATAACTATGCATGCTTCATGTATTTTTACTTATAAGACTAATATCTCTTCAGTAATATTTCTCTTTGACCTGACAAAAATATTTTTCAACAAACTTTAGGAAACAAAATATTGCTAAGTGATATCTTTAGCTTATGTGGTACATGCCATGGCAGGGGGGTTGGAACTAGATGAACTTAAGGTCCTTTTCAACCCTAATTATTCTATGATTCTATGATTCTGACTGAGAATGTCTCTCTTATTGAGAGAGAATGCTTCTACATGCTGGGCAAATGCTGAGCAGTCTGAGAAACAAGACTAGTACAAATGTAACCATTCCTGCCTGTGTAAGCAAGGCAGTACACTCATCTAAGGCTATCTGGAAATGAGCTATATCCATTTGTTTAATGAAGCCTCAAGAATGAAGAAGTTTAAATGCAACTAATTAATTTTAAAACCCTATAATTAAAAGTATTATAGCAGTGATCTAATCTGGGAGAGAAGTAATCAATATGGAAGGAGATCAGCTAAAGTGCAGCCAAAGATACCATCAGAATCTACTGAAGATATGAAAACCTCCAGGAATACCTTCAACAGAGTTTGGATAATGGCTCATGGTATTGAAATCAGGGACAGTGTTTTGTTTGTCTGTAACTTAGGAAAGATTAGTGTGCAGTTATCAACAAATTAGGCTTTTAATAATAAATAAGGCTTTGGAATGACAAATCCTGGGTTTGATCCTTGTGTTCTTTCTCTGTGGGGTAGAGAGGAAGAAGAAAGAGAAAAAAAACAATCCTGTAACAGGTATGGACTATGAAAAAGTTATTCTGGAAGCTATATTTCACCCTGAAAACTTACACAGTTAAAGCTGAATATATATGATGGATTGAGGTTAAGTGAATGTGGTATAAATATTTATACTACACATTCACATTATACATTTTTTATACAGTACATGGGCAAAATGTCCTGATAGAGAACATTTTGGGTTAGGTGCTATGAAAGGCTAAAAACTGTAGCCTTTTTTCTTGTATAAATGTTATCATACTTCAGTCAAATGTAAACAATGCATGATGTAACTGTTGTGGGTTTATGAAGAGGGCTGATGTAAGAATGCATCAGGCAAAGGTAGAAACCCACTTAATTCTGCATTGAATCCTCTACCTGAGTAATGATTGACCTATGGCCACTCCAGCAGAGCTTTATTTTTAATGACTGGTGCTCTATAGCTAAATAACATCCCCAGGTTATCTTAACTATCCTCAGTTAAATTAATCGAATATTGATGACCGTGAATTTGGACTTGAAAAATATGGTGGAGAAACTTTAACAAAGAGAAAAGCGGATTGCACATGAATGGAGAAATTCATCATAATGTCACTGAATACCTGGGGAGTGGAGTTCAAGCTGATTTATTACAACACCGTTTTTCATTTTTACTGGACGCTGATTGGGCCTGGGCTAAAGCAATCTCATTGTGATCTCCAGTCAAGCAGTGATAGCGACACTGCTACTTCATAGGCCCATTCTTTATAGGTTTTGTACCGCTGCTAGGTAACACAGGGCTTTTCAAGGCTGTCAGCTCTGTTGGTATATACTTCACAGCGTTCAGAGCTGAGAGACTGCAGCAGAAACCACAGCAGAGAAATGTCTTGAGAATTTCAGCTAGGGAGCGTGTGACTACTTAACAGGATAATATAGATTGCATCATGAACATAGAGTGCCATGCATCCAGAAGTCCTGAGGCAGACCCCCTCTGATGATGAGGTACACTTAGAAATGTGATATTTTCAACAATAAATAAGGATCTTTTTCAGCTGCAGGATACCAAAACCTCACAAAATTTAAAATAAATTTAATAGAGTGGCAAAACTGCAGATGCACAGAACTTGTTTTTTCCACTCAGCTGTGCTGGGAAACATTGAAGAAGGTGTCAAATATGGGAGGAGAAGATCCATCCTTCAGGCTAGGAGTCATAGAGTAACCTCTGCAGTCTCCTTCTCCATCTTTGTTGAAGTCCTTGGCTCTAGAACTGATGTGAATGAAGAGATGAATAAGGGAGGTTGAAGTTAGTGTACCAAATTACGAACTTCAGTAGCTGAGGACTCAACCCCTGATGTTTCCAAAACCCTTATCATGGCAGAAAAGTGGATGCAAAACTGTAACCTATTCAACGGCTTCTGGATTTTTTGTTTTAGCTTGCCTGCAAAAACCTGATGGCATGTACCCTTCCACCCCTTGTTGCTTGTATAGCCATGGTCATTTTGGAGATGATGCTGAGACTGAAGGGTGTTTCAAGTGCAAGAGGCTGAAGTCCATGCAACAGTGCAATGGTAAATATGACACATGACTGGCCTTAAGAAGTGTTTGGGGCCCAGCTCTTAAGGTTTCTGCTCCATTTTTCTGCGTACATAACTGGCTCCTGTAGCTCTCTCGCAACATCCCCTGTTCAAAAGCACTGGCTTTTGTATAGTTTTTGGCTGGGCTTCTCTGCTGCCCATTGTATCTGCCTCTTGCTCTGTTTACAAAGGGGTTAATACATCCCTGCATGCTACTGTGGCTTTAGTGAAGGACACTGAGGTTCAACCTAGCCAAAGAGGCTGAAGATACTACTGCACATCCAGACCTCTCACACACTTTTGCTTTTTGTGAACTCGTATGGTGAGGGCTCCCCAGCACCTTTCTGTGCCTGCCTGAGACTGCAAACTTGTGCTGTATGGAGAGCCCCACACTTGAGCTGCCATCTCGAGCGGATGCCTGGCTGCTGGGCATGCAGGGGCAAGGCACAAGACAGCCAGATGCAGTTGCTGGTCAGGGACACCGTGGAAAGAATTAGGAGTGGCTGGGATGTGACTTCAACTCACTCATACCATCTGAGCATGATAGGAGTCAACAGCAGTAGAGGGTCACATACTGGCTAATTTTTCTTTAGGAACAATTAATTAGCATGGAATGATGCTGACCCTTCAGTTTGTGGCTTACAAAATAAACTAAGAAGACATTAAAGAAGTACCTCAGAGAACAAAACAGAAATGGAAGGTATATTTCCAGTAGTGTTTACTAAGAAAATTAAGGGAACAAACCCCCAAGAGCTCCATAGATGATGGTTCCTCTTTTTTTTTTTTCTTTTGGAAGAAAGGGAGATGATGGGACCTAAGTGAGAAGGGATCATGTCTCCTCTGAGCCTCCATGCATGGCTCCACAGGGCAGCTCCAACTGGAGGCAGGTGATGGTCCCTTACCTCTTACACGGGAGTGCCTGTCTGGCAGCAGGCAGGAGCAAAACTCTTCCACGTGATTTCTGATATTTCCCTCATACAGAGCCCCTTTCTTATTAGAGTCTGCAGTTACTGTTTTTCTTTCTGATTAAAATATGCTCTTGGGAATACAGGCTATTTGTGCTGTGCTCTTAATAACCTTTCTACTGCATGGTGGGGGTGAAATGTCAAGACTGATAAATACCATGAAGTGAACCCCCAAAAGACAGGCTTGGATACCACATCGTTATTTTTGCCAGGCAGGGTAGTTTGGCCAAGCTGTTAAGAGTATTGATTCACATGACTTAGCTATAAGCTATTTAAGTATGTGTGCATGATTGTTTGTCCAATGTTAGATTTCTTTCTTTGGAAATTTAGAACATCACATGTTCCTTACCTTAAATTAGGTGCTTTTGTAAAAACTTCAGATTTTAAGTAGTTTTCCATATTTCTTAGGGTCTTTTCTTACTGCCACTGAAAGGATAGTATTTTCTCAACAATTGACTAGTTTTTCTCAGCACTTTGGTTTTCAGATTAATGCAGAGGGTAGATTTCATCTAGTAACAGTATTTCGTCTAGTAACAGTACGTTATTAAATGTTATCATTTAGTATTTTCACTGGTTTTTAGTGGAGAGAAAAGGAGAAGCTAAGAGATTTGGAAAGCAGAGAAAAATTGATGGATGAGCGAAAAACAGTGGAGTGGGAAAGAAAAAGCAACAAATTAATTGGGACTTAAAATAGAAAAAAAACCTCTTACAGAAATATGGGGAACCGTATATATATGGTGAGAAACTTGTTTGGAATGGTGAGTTCATGATGCTAATTGCATTTTAATTCTAACTCTGTAATGCATTGAGGTTTATTTTGGTTTTGTTTTCTTTGCCTAGCAATGAAATTAGTTAGGTGTGATCACTTGGAGCTGGATTCCCTTTGTCTTTTTACTTAGCATATAAAAATAATTTTCAGCAAGAGCCATAGTTTTGGGAAACTTGCATAATTTACCCATCTCCCAGATATGAATAAAACACTGAGAATGAGCTTTATGGAGATTAGACATCATTGTTTAATGCAACAGTCTGGTTTGAAAGTCTCAGGAATAATTGCAGACTGTTAAGTCAGATTAGATAGTTTAGTCTATAAAATAAAAGCATCGATGGCCCTTTAGGAAAGGTGCATGGCTTCTTCAGAGGGAAGTCCTGTCTCAGTAGCCTGCTCAAGCTCTTAGAGGGTGTCAGTGATCATGTCAATAAGAACACAGGGATTTCCCTGGTGAAATAAAGTGGGGTTTACCAAAGTTGTTAAGGTTCCACATCAGAGGTTATTATGGAAACTAAGTTGCTATGGGTATGAAGTGAAACCTGGTAAAAGGATAGAAAGCAAATATCTGTCCTTGAAGGTGACTTTTCTGGATGTATATGCGTCAGCAATTTGTTTTTAGAAATAGAAATAACAAGATATAATTGGGATGAAAAGAATTTTTCAGAGTTACTTTGCTCTTCTTCTAAACTGCCAGCTCATATTTTTAATGTCAGAGTGGCAATGATTTCAGAAAAAAATATACATTAACTTTATAATGCTGTGCTTTCTCAAGAAAAAATACATCCATATTCTTTCTATCAGCAAAACTCTTCCCATATGTTTCTGTGAGATTTATGCTATCCCAGGCCACATCAAATTGCATTTGGAAAAATAAGCCCTTTCTGGTTTTGAATCCAGCCCAGAATCAAAACCCAAGGAGATTTGAAGCTTAAACTTTTCCTTCAACCTTGAATTTCAGGGACAAGAGGTGCTCAGTTTTAAGGTTATGATTCAGACCAGTTTCCACTGACTGCTTCCAGTCATTCTTGAAACTGAATTGCACAGTTTAACAAAAAATCCCTACTCATTCAAAACAGCTTTTACTCATTTATTTTTTCCATTAGAAGAAAGAGAAACAATATGCAACCAAATGCACTGATGACATGGCAACCACAACATCAGCTAAGGTTTATAACACTATCCCAGCATTTTATAACAGAGGTTTTCTCTTGCTCCTGTTCAGGCTTGTAACAAAACTCCCAAGCGCATCCACAAGTACAGAACAGGACTTGCAGCTGTTAGTAATGTTGAGGCAATGGGAAAAACAGACAGGAAGGAAGATACCAAGGTTACTTTTGTGAACGTTTATTCATGAGCTCATCACAGAGCTGAGAAAATGCTTAAATACAAAATGGATATAGAAAAGCTAGGAGAAAGGACAACAGCTTTCTAGAGAGATGAGACTGATTTTGTTAAGGGAAAGGGAAGGAACTGAAATATTCAAGATGGGGAATGAGAGTTTCTGCTTTGAAGTAAAGGGTACAAGAGCTTTTAAGCAGAAACTATTGACAATTTATATCAAGTCAGAGCCTAGACATGGCGCCTCAGCACAAGCTTGAATGGAAAATGTCCTGCAAATAGAGGATTAATTTAACATAGAAGGACATGGACCTTCTGGACCTTCTGGAGTGAGTCCAGAAGAGGCCACAGTGATGCTCACAGGGCTGAAGCTCCTCTGCTATGAAGGCAGGCTGAAAGAGCTGGGCCTGTTCAGCCTGTAGAAGAGTAGGCTTCAGGGAGACCCTTTTAGCAGCGTCCAGTACCTAAAGAAGGCCAACAAGAAAGATGGAGAGGGACTTTTTACAAGGACATGTAGTGATCGAACTAGGAAGCATGGCTTTAAGCTGAAGGAGGGTAGATTTAGATTAGACATTCAGAAAAAGTTCTTTACTGTGAGGGTGTGAGGCTGGCACAGGTTGCTCAGAGAAGCTGTGGCTTCCCCGTCCTTGGAAATGTTCAAGGCCAGGCTGGATGGGGCTTTGAGCAACCTGGTCTAGTGGCAGAGGAGTTGGAACTAAATGATCTGTAATGTCTCCACCATTTGATGATTCTATGATTCCACAGGAGTCCAATGTTAATTGATGGTTTTGATAGTGATTGAGGAAGGTGATCTAAGGAGGGCTGGAAGGGAAATCAGGTCACTTACAGTAATGCTGAACTTCAGCTGATGTAGCATATCTACAAAAAAACATTAAGGACACCAACTAAGGTATAGGCTAGCAGATCTGAGGTATTTCCTGTTTAAATATCTGTTTGATTTTGCCAAACTAAGCTATGCTAATATAACAATGTAGGCAAAGTTTTGTATAGGCCCTTAAATTCGCATTTTCCTCTCACTCACTTTTAACTGAGGTATTGTATACTGTCCTGGCTCTTCAGGGGCACTCAAAGCTCCACACTTCAAAGGGCTGTGGATGCAGCTCAGAAAAGCAGGTGTTAATAGTTTCCAGACAATTTTTAAAGTACATATAGTTCTTTAAAGCAAATACGTAATGTACACAGAAAATATTATAAACTGAAACCCAGTAAATTCTATTTTGAATATCTTCAATAAATGTTAAACAAAACTTACTAGAGCATTTTTACATGTATTCTTCATACAGTCTCCCTTTGTTGCTGTTGTGTACTCAAACATGAGGTTTTGAGCACTTTGTATTGCATACAAAGGCACTCTTTTCTCATCTTGTTCCCAAGACAGTTCTTAAAGTTTATAGCATGACCACAGTATGTGTGTGCAAATGTCATCCATGCTCAGAGTCTGAGAAGACTGTCCCTTCCACAGCATTTTCCCACTGCTTGTTGGCTTTCTGAAGCCTGTCAGAAACTTTCTGGGGTATCTCACTGTTCTCCCAGCAGTTCTTGTCTGAACTGAAAATGACAAAGGTCTGGGACTTAGCCCTTTCAGCAGATGTATCTTTTGGTTCTTCATCAGTCAGGCTTTTAGGGCAGTTCATAACTTTCACATTTATAAAGAATTTCCCATTGAGTATCTGTGGATGACCCACCAGATGGCTTTCCCACAATGGAACGTTTTTCAAAAGTTCAGAAACAGTTACCAAACATTTGAGTGTATTTAGTAAGTGCCATATCCTATGTCTACACATTTCTGTGTAATCTAGCCGAGCTGCTCTATCCCACAGTTTTCAAATGTTTGGAGATCAAATTAGATTCTTTATAGTCGTCTCTGGCTCTCTTCCCTATTCTTGAGCCAGAAAGAGCAACTGCCACAATGTAGGATATGTGACTTTTCCTCTAATTCTGTCAAATGCATCATGTCCATATTTGCTTTCTGCTCTGGCACATGCAAGCACACGAGTCTTCCATCATCGTGCAAGTGTTTATGGATCTGAAGACTTATTCTAGTGAAGAAGGTGAGGACCATTTTCCTTTACATTCACATGGGGAATATGAACAACCTTGAGTGAGAAATAAAGTTTTTCTGCATATTCTGCAGAGTTTTTGGTCTCTCAACTCAGGTAAGCAAAGCTTAGGTTGTCTCAGTGTGTGAAAAAAATTAACAGTTACATTACACTACTGGCGTTGTGGTGTTGTATTTAACTATCAGAGGAGGGCCACGAGGATGATCAGGGGACTGGAGCACCTCCAATATGAAGACAGGCTGAGAAAGTTGGGGCTGTTCAGCCTGGAGAAGAGAAGGCTGCGTGGAGACCTCATAGCAGCCTTCCAGTATCTGAAGGGGGCCTACAGGGATGCTGGTGAGGGACTATTCATTAGGGACTGTAGTGATAGGACAAGGGGTAACGGGTTGAAACTTAAACAACAGAGGATTAGATTGGCTATAAGGAAGAAATTCTTTACTGTTAGGGTGATGAGGCACTGGAATGGGTTGCCCAGGGAGGTTGTGAATGCTCCATCCCTGGCAGTGTTCAAGGCCAGGTTGGACGAAGCCTTGGGTGATATGGTTTAGTGTGAGGTGTCCCTGCCCATGGCAGGGGGTTGGAACTTGATGAGCTTAAGTTCATTTCCAACCCTAAGAATTCTGTGATTCTATGATCCAGAATATATCATTTATCTCAGCTCTGCAGTTGTTAATATTGAGTCCTTTCTCATTTCATTAAAGCACAGAAAGTGATAAAAAAAAGCATTTTGATTTCTAACCATACCTTCCCAGTGCAGTAATGCTGGAGATATGATATCTTAAAAACATGCTTGTAATCTGAAATTACTTCCCATTTGGGAAACACAGGGTTGCTTGTGCAGTGCCAGTTTCTGTTACTTTAAAAGCTACTTACTCCCTTTCTGGTGGTCTAACCCAGGTACGTCTTGGTTCTGCATCAGTGGCATCTCAAGAAGATTCTGCTCTCTTGAAAAATACATTTGGAGACTGGGTAAGCTGATGCAGAGAAGCTGGGAGGTGGATGTTTGCTAGCCTCACAAATGGCTCCAGGTTTTTTCATGTATTTTTGCTGTCAGAAGCATATTTTTAATTGGCAGGAACAAAATCACCAGGGGATGATTTGCTATTGATGGGAGTTGCAAGTTCGTGCTGTAAAGTCTTGGTGGCTGGTGGTAAAGAAGCTCTCTTGCAGTCCTTGCAGCTGTAAAATCTGAACGTTATCAGATGCATTGTTTGGCAGGTTTGAACCTGGCCTCATAAATCTAATTTCTTTTTCAGGATTAAGATTTTTTCATCAAATGTCTTTCTTGTAAACAATCCAAACCAAGCACTCGGTTCAGCTTGGTAAGCTTTAAAATTTATGAGCCTTGAATTTGCTTATTAAACTAACACAAACTCAGAATTAAGATTAAAGGGATTCTCCACATATGAACAGTCTAGAAAAACACATTTAAACTCACTCAAACCATTGTCTTAGTACAGACTTAGGCAGCTTTACACTTTTGTACAACTAAGGAGATACTGGAAAAAGTGTGTGTGTGTTGTTTGTGTATGTGTGTGTATGTGTGTGTGTGTGTGTGTATGTGTGTGTGTGTGTGTTCAAGAATGCAGTTTCTTCATGGGGAACTATGATAGAGCACTATTATAATTCCCTCGCTCATTATGTGTTGACAGCGTATAGATAGCAGTCAGACAAATGGGGGTGGAATAGGCACTTGGCTTAGTATATATTAAAATAACTTAATGATAAAATATAACCAAAGAAGAAATGTGCTTGTATTCTTCGGGGATTGAATCTCTGACTACCAATTCACTGCAGTTCTGCCTCCCTCAGCCCCTTCTCAGTCTGGGGAGGGAAAGAAAAAGAGAGCCCATTAATGTGGTTTTAAAAGCACATAATCTTGAAATGACAGGATGAACTTGTCATTTCTCCATCCTCCTGGATTCTGCAGCAAGGGTGGATGATGCAAGATGTGTGACAGGAAAAGGGAGTGGATCGCAGAGGGGACACTGAGATTTTCTCTGCTCACCACCTTCCTGTGTTATCCCAATTTTCCCTTTGCTCCACCAAGTCAGAATGCAACTGGCAGTCAACACTCAGGTAAAATCAGTGCTGAAGAAGCTGTAGGATTAAATTTCGTGTCTACTAGTGAAGCCAGCAGTGATGGTTGAGGAAGACTTTGACCTTTCTGTAAAAGCTCACTTAACAATTTAGTTCATTTTTTTACCTCCCATCACTGATAACTGCTGCTTATTATTTGTTTAAGTATGGGCTTCCATCCATCCTGACAAGGGCCCACACTGCATCCATTTAAAGTGACAGTTGTCAGACAACCTAGTTTTGCTTACTTAAAGCAATAAGGACAGGATTATTCACCCTCTAGATTTTTTTAACTCCTTTCCTTCTCAAATGTATTGGAGTAAGCTGGAGGCTTTACAGGGCTTGGAAAAATGACCAAAGAGCAGTTAGAGTAAATGCTCAGTATCTGAAGGGGGACTATAAGGATGCTGGGGAGTGACTCTTAATTAGGGACTATAGTGATAAGACAAGGGGAAATGTGTTAAAACTTAAACAGGGGAAATTTAGATTGGATATAAGGAGGAAGTTTTTTATGTAAGGTTGGTGAGGCACTGGAATGGGCTGCGCAAGTTGTGAATGCTCCATCCCTGGCGGTGTTCAAGGCTAGGTTAGACAGAGCCTTGGGTGACATGCTTTAGTGTGAGGTGTCTGCCTGTGGCAGTGGGGTTGTAACTAGTTGATCTTAAGGTCCTTTCCAACCCTAACTATTTTATGATTCTATGATTCTATCAAGCACGAAAAAATAGAGGTGTTACATTAACGGTTGAAGTCAATGATCTAAAAGTCTTTTCCAACCTAAATTATTCTATGATTTATGATTGTACAGGAACATGGGCAGTTATTTGGAAAATGTGAGTCAGCATTGCCAGGATGGAAACTGAAGCACAAGTTATGTGACAGTATGTTACCAAATGGCTTTTGGAACTATACAACTTGTCACAGAGTTTAGCAGTTTTGACTTAAAAAGAGAGGCTAGGGACATATTTTCCAGCAGCCTTACATTATGGTGTGTCAAAGCTGAAAGCTTATGAAAGGCTGTGAACCCCCAGAATGCTAAAACAGAGCAAGCTGAGATTTTGTGAAATTATTTGAGCACATGGGCATAAGAAGTGAATGTTCAGATTAAAGGATGAGCAGTTGTTTCTATGCAGTCATAAATCAAAGTCATCCATGCAGCTACCTGCCTTTTTTATTGGCCAGAGATACCCAGAAATGCCTGGGCTACTTATCCCTATAAAGTGCTAAGGCATCTGTTTCTGGCAGGCAAACCTACCTTGACACTCAGGCTCTGAGACTGTCAGCAGGAAGATAATGTCTTTAAAATCCCAATCTTTTAAGAAAGTAGCCATCACAAGTAACTCTGCTAGTGTAACTTAATACAGATTGTCTCAGCTATTTCTCTCTGTGTATGTCTAGGTGTATTTATCACAGGCTGAGAATAGCTGTATCGACACACACCCTGTCAGATTAGTACAGGCTGGGGGGCTGTATGTGAGCACCACATGCAACATCAAGAAATTGGAGACAAACCTCCCCCCCCGAAAATAGATTTAATCAGCCTCCAATAGCTGTCATCCCTGGTGGTTAATAGTGAATTGTGTATAATTAGCTTGTAAGACTAAAGAAGCAAAGTGTATGCTTCTAGTTGTCTGTCCTGACCAGGAATAGCATCTATAGTCAGTTATATGAAATCCTGAATGATACCAAGCAGAGCTGAGGTTAAGAGGAAGCACAAAAGTTCTCACCTTATTGACTGCAGGCCTGAAGATGTGTGTGAAGTTAAGTTTGCAAAATATGACCACTTCTTGGTTTCCCAAACTGAGACATCTTTATCTTCACTGTGGTCTAAGGAATAAACTGGCTGCTGGGTTGAGGTATCTATCCACAGGAGAAAAACGTGGTGCAATTGTTCTCCTATGTGGGAAAAATGCCTATATATATATATATATATATATATATATATATAAAATAGTAAAATGTCTTGTGATATTCTGTGTTCTTTAGACTAACACTGATATACCAGAGAGATCAAAGCATTGCAGTATATTTCATCAACTTGCCTGTATTCTGAATCTATAAAATTGCATTTTCTCTTGTTCTTATTCAATTTATGATTTATTTTTCTCCCAGTATAAATCAGTTTCTGTTCTATGGATTCATGGCAGGTATTCCATCTTGTTTTTCAATATGCTATGTCTAGAACAAATATCTAGTCAGTCATGGGCATATAAAGTATTAATCATATGTGTTTGAAGGTATGTTGCTATAGCAATTCCTTTAGTGCAAGGAAAAATCAGCATACAGCAGGCCAGGGATATGAGAACAGTAGGAATTACAGAGCTATAATGGCACTATTAACACATTACTGCATTGTAATGATATTATTTCCTAACTATTCTAGTCCCCAGCTGGCTAATTTTCAAGACGGAATTCTTCAGCAGGGATTTCATAAATGACTCTGACACAAAAGACACTTGCAATATGAAGAAGACATTAAGCAATCTGAAGAAAATATTTTTTTAAAACAGAAAGTAGGCAATCATACTAAATATCTTCTGTTCATGATTTACCAGATTCCCTCTCCCATATTCCAATGTAATCTACCCTGAGGGGCTGAATGGAGGAGATTAGCAAGACCTGGCTTAAAAAGAAATGCTGTGAGTTTAGCGTGTAAAGCTGCAGAGCAAGAAATCTGGGAGAGCTAGCAGGAGAAGATATGGAAATGTAATTTCATCTTGTATTACAAATCTAACTGGAAAATTTTAAAACCAAAGCAGAAAAGACATTGTCTCCAATGTAATTATCTGTGGGAAAAAGGAGGCTGTAAGTTATGGTCCAGTTCACGTCTGAAAAAAGAATGCAATGGTAAATTGAACTGATTGGGAATATAGGCTGAAGCATAGTGTGAAAGAGGAGCTAGTCAGACATGGATACTCTTAGCCTGTATTAAGGCTGCTAATCCTCTGGGTGTATTAGTATTGCCTTCACTGGGGGGAAGGTAGGGTGAGCTTCAAGTAATCCCATTTTTAATATTTAACTCTTTGATGCTTTTCTAACGTAGATGTTTGCATTGCATTCCAAAACATCCTGAATTGCCTAGAATAGATCTTGTCTTGCTATATTTTGTGTTTTAAATATTAAAGTCTTGAGGTCCTGCTATCTTAATATCATTTTTTTTGACACATTCTTCGGAGAAAACAGGAATTCCCACAAATAAATGAACACTGCAGTAGACCTTTGGATTTGTTGCATTGATTTAGTTTCTTAATGAACAAGAAAACATATCTATATCCAAATGGATGGGATCAAACAGTAAAGATCAGAGGGAGCTAGCTATGCATCATGAACATCTTTCTTTTTTAATTAAAGACAAACATAAGCCTTCAAGAAAAAGAAGCAGCAGTTCAAATGAGTATTAAGTTTCGTAAGAAACAACTTTTACAGAGATGGATCATTTTCTCACAGTTTTGCTGTACAGCAAAGTGACAGTAAAGAGCAAGAGAAAGAAAACCAGAAAAATTTAACCTGTTAAAGAAAAAAACAGAAAGAGACTGCTTTTTTTCTAACATGCTTTTCAGCTTGGAGAAAGTTTTCAAAAGGGTAGGAGTGGAGAAGAAGCGTATAGACTGAAAAAAAATAGAAAGACTTTAAAAAACCACACTCCCTGTTTTGGTCTCCTTGGGAAATGTGTGAAAAGAAGCTAAACAGACTGCTTAATTTAAACTGTGATGGAAAATATAAATGCCTAGGCATTTGGAAATGAACAGTTGTACTTCACCACTGAGCACTTCTGGCAAGCTGCAGCTTGCACCCATGTTTAACTTTCAAGTTTCCTAAAAGTCAAAATTCAAATACCTGAAAAATTCATTTAGAGCTATCAGCAGCATCTAACATTTGTATAGCACAAGACTAGGCTGCACCTCAGAGCAAAACTCTTCAGCACTGTGTAGTGCCAAGCTTGTGGCAAGAAACTGTGATACCACAAATGTATGGCCTTTCTGTAAACGAAAACCTGTCAGCATCCGGAAGATATCAATTACCAGAAGGTATCAATTACCTAAAATAGGTTATGTAAGCGCCAAGCATAATTGCTAATAAAATCATTGACTTTAAGTATTAAAATGTTGCAAGTAGTCCTGGCTGGTGAAACATCTGTGATCAGGGTCTGCAACATTGGGGAGGTGAATGTGCACAGCATATGTGAGTTTGTGTTAGAACGATATGGGTGGCTGCATTATGAGTCTCATTACTGCTGTGTACATTTATTATTGCTGTTTATATGCATATATATGAATAGTGACTGTTGAGTCTATGAAAACCACCTACATATATATGTATATAGTTGTTAGATGTGAGATGAGATTTGTTCCTAACTGCTTTTTCCAAAATTTTGCAAAATATTAATATTTTCAAAATTCTAAGACATTAGGTACTTAGATGAATCTTGAATAGAAAATAGAACCTGTACACTAGGCTATTCCTACCTCTCTCTCAATTACTCCTCTCTCAAAGTCAGTTCCAAATGTCTTGAGAATGTATCTCTTTAGTTTTTCTTACTAGAGGGCCATTTGCACTCAGCAGGAAAATTACTGATCTCCTGAATGCTCCTTTAAATAAGGTTACCCCTATAGTATCTAATATGGTATCATTTTGAAGTAATACACAGACAAACAGAACAAGAGGTGAAAGTGCAAAACACTGAGGAAGGTGTCTAGGCTTCCTCATCCATAAAGCATACATCTACTGCATGCTGTTGGTCTATAGGGTTTATGTTTTCCAGTGAGCTACACTGGATCCCCATGGATTAGCTGTCTATTTACACTGACACTTCAAAAGCTCCACTCTGTAGAAACCCTCTGGAACTAACTGAGAGAAAAATCTGGTGCCACTGAAAGCTTTGGGAATTTTGCCACTGACTTCACTAAAATCAGGATTTCACCTTATATATTTGTTCAAGAAAGAACTGAGCCCATTAACCACATTATGCTCCTTCTGCCCCTCTGCCACCTCTCTGGTTACGCACAAAGGCTTGTGCTCAGTGCCAAGCAGAGTGGATGCTGTTTGTTTGCTTCTATTCCCAGCTCAGCTGAGCGTGCTAAGTGAGATATGTGCCAGCCTGCCTGCCTCATCGCAAATGGCCTTTTAATGAACTAGTCAAGGATTTAAATTGCCCACAAACCTGGGAAAAAAATTTAAATTTAAGACCCTTTTAGGCAATTAAAACCTGACATGTTGCCATTGAAAACAGGCCAGGGAAAAGGTGATTCCATTTATTGAGATTCCTCACTTATAGGGAGAGATAATGGCATTTCAGGCACCCCACGTACTGCAGCCTTCAGAAGGTGCTTGGATGTCAGCTTCAGGAATTGATTCTGGCTGTGTGACATCTTGAGTTGATCCTCCAGGTGTGAGAGAGTGCTTGGTCACTGAATGAACTGGATTACTGTAACTTGGGCCAATGCTATTTCAAAATATGGGGGAGGAGGTGAGTGAGAGAAAGAGGAAGATTTCCACATCTCAAGAGATTTGTTTCACTAGAGTAAATAGTTTTATTTCTGCTTTTGCTTTTGTTTGTTTTAAAGATGTCATATGATTTATTTCTATTTGAGAGGAAATCAAGTCAAATATCTTAATACTCTATATATGAAGTGTTTGTAAACTAGCAAGTAATCTGCCATTCAGCATTTGCTAAATATCCTATCAATAATGTTCTTTAAAGAAAAGTGTTGCTGAGCTGCACTGCTCTACAGAAATGAAAAATTTCCATGGCCTTTCCATTTTCCTCTTGTGTGGCACTGAAAGGCTGAAGTATTAAATAACTACATATATCATAATGAAAAGCTACATGGTGAGGCCCTGAAAAAATACCTTTGCAAAGCATTCCTTGGTAGCTAAAAAAGTAAAGTCAATGCCTAACCACAACGCATCACTCATACACTCAATCCTCACGTGCCATGTCAGGGGCAGGATTGGTGTACATGAGCCATTCCCATGTGGACTGGGGGAAACCAGGCTGTTCTTGCCCCTAGCAGTTATAGCTCATCTCCCTTATGTTGGAGATAACAATTCATTATGTTTGCTAGTTTAGCTCTATCTGTCTGTTACTGATGTTCTCAGTTTTTATAAGCCTAAATGAAGCATATGTTGGATGCTTAGTTTCCCGTTGGAGCGTGGGAGAATCAGTCCTGCCCTTTACTGAGTTACTTGCTTTGCATATGATCTGTCTGCACAGGTTGGGCTGGCCAGATTGTGAAATCTTGCTGACAGTTTAGCAGTGAAACATTGGAAATGACCACTCGGTTTCCTGAAGCACAGGACCAGAGAAGCTGCAAAATGCTGGCACCAGCTATGTGAGTCTCTGGTGAGAGCTCATGAAGGTTCAGAAAGCAGACCTGTTCCTCATCAAACCCACTGCTGCCATGTCAGAGACCTTCTTGCAACCTATTCACCTTACCCCTCAGAACTGTATCCACATATGCAGTTAAGATGAGTTAACGAAAATCAGTGAAGTGCTGTGTTTTAGCCAAAGCCACAGTCCTTAGGGAGGTAGAACAGCTCTGCTTTGGAGTATCCCGAGTCCCCTGAAATGCATCTTCCTTCACAGCCACTCTCTAGCACTCTAGAGGGCAGTAGGATTTTCTTGCTTTTCTAATTGTAAAATGCCTTTCATGAGATAACTTCAATATTAGTAAAGGACACCAATGAAAATTAAAACCTCAAGTTCTCTATTATTTTTTATAAAAATGTGGTTATTTGTAACATATTCACAGACATGGATGTACGGTGATGGAAGAGGCGTGAAGCTGGCTTGTGAAGGGGTTAATGAGGAGCCTGGGAAGCTGGTGGGACTAGAGTGGGCATGATGCTGGTGGCTTGATCTGACTCATAGAGGGTCTTCAAATGCAAAATTGTTTGCCTGCTGGTGATGAGACAAATACTTATTTTAACTGCCTTTATTTCTTATTCTCTGTTTTTTTTGTGAAATTGTTAAATACATTTTTTTACAGAGCACTCAACTTTCCTGCATGACAGTCCTTTTGTGTGCTAAATGACCTTTGAGATTTGGAAAGAGCAGCCTTACATGAAATAATGAAAAGAGTTCATGTCATTAGTTAGCTTTTTTGTACTATTTTGTGTTTCAGCCAAAAGTGTAAACTTACTTCACTATTTTTGAAGCTTTTCCTACAGAATGCTAGATAATGACGTTTTTAAAAGAGGAATGATTAAAAGCACTTTGAATGTTGTCTCTGAGCCTTGAGCTTTGAAGAAATACCAGCATCAAAGAACCAGAGTAAATGGAGACCTCTACAAGGCTTAATATTAATTTTTGCACTACGTACTTTTATTTATTCAAAGGTATTGAATTTCTATTCCTTTCCATAGAAAGGAATATATTCAGTATATTGGAGCATTTATAAATCTAGAAAACCTAATGCTGTATTTCACCTTGGTGTTACATCATAATTGCTATGAGTAAAGAAATCGAGGATATGAAATTAGTCAGAATAGCTATATATTGCCTTTATATATTTTCACCCAGGCCACAAAAGCAAACTGCTGGCCTCCAGTGCCACCTTGACTTAGTGTCCCTATTTCCAAAAGCCATTTCTATACATATAAAGAGGCCACATTTGTGGCCTTAAATTTTGTCATTCATAAATGTATGAAATATATTTCATCCATTTCCTGTTTCATCCCAAATCTGAATATCCACATCCCAAGAAGAGATTCAAAGCTAAATAATTAAAATATAGTAATGGATCTAAAACACTGGCTGCAGTTTTTATGTACGATATGAAAAATAAACTGGTATCTGGCAGAAGATTCCTCAGAGTTTCTGTTGCCATTACCATTTTTATTCCCATGTAATGTTTCTAGGCAAGTCTCACTGCTCTGTGACATACTTATTCCAAATAGCAATGATAAGGTTTTATGAGTCTGAAAACAAGTCAGTTTGAACAGAGTTAAATTTGCAGCTATGCCAGCACTTGGTCTCTGAATGTTAGCTCATGGGGAACAATGAACTTATCTTATTGCACTTCAAAATTAAATAATTAAAACCAATCCTTCTCCCCCCTATTTCTTTACGGTTAATAATTATAATAACATACTCAGATGCAGGCAGTGTTATTATCTGATAATGCCTGAAATTTGAAATGGGCCTATTAGCCACCCGAGGCGAAACATAATTGCCCAGTTTCTGTGCATCATCAGATGCCAGATGATGTTGCTGAATGTTATTACTTAAGTATTTCAATTTTTCTTATGGTGGAGAAATTAAATTTCATCTGTATACTGCAGCAAAACACCCTGGCTTGAAAGGTATTGCTGTTTCTGAAAGGCTGCAGTGCTGGTACTGTTACCCTTAAAGCCTTTGGTGAGGTTGGTGTGTTAACAGTATAATTGTTGCTGAGAACAGAGTGATATGTATATGATAGAGTGTATTCACACTTCAAAATAGCAATAGCCCTGTGTCAGCTTTCCTAAATATGTGAGGCCTAAGTCCTTTTCATGCTGGGTTCCTTATTCATTGAGATGATAGAGCAGTTATACACCTCTAGCATTAGTCACAGTGAATGACACCCACCCTGGACAGGGGGAAGCCAAAGACTTTGCTGGAGCAAGGACTCCTCTTTGTCTGTGCTCCAAAGTGTGCACAGGCTCACGCAAGCGGAAGAGCAGATTCATTTCTTGTCATCCATTGCTGCAAAGAAAACATGCATACGTTCACTCACTGCTAAATCCTGAGACTGCAGACACCAGCTACGTGACCTGCAGCTTGGAGATGGATTGGCTGCTAAGTACTAAAGGGTGATTTGTTTTAGTAATGTGGGGATATTTCTTTTCAGCTTTTTCAGTACCTTCAGGACAAATCTCCTTTGTTCCCAAGTCTAAGTTCTTCTTTAATGCTCAATTTAAATTATCAGCTGCTGCTGCTTTTTTTTGCATAAGAAGTTCTGGGGAACCTCAGACGAAGGGAAGTCAGCCCATGGCCCCTTAGCTGGGAGGTTTTGTGGGGCTATGGGAATGAAAACCAGTGAGACTGATGTTGCTAATAGAGTTTGCTGGTGTGACTCAGAATGAAAGTGTCACTTGCAAAAGAAGGGGTGCAGCTTGAATAATAGAATTACACCAAAACCTCTGGAACTCTCTCCCAATGCCGTCTAATAACACTGGCTGGGTAGAATAGACTTTGGGGCTTGACATATCAGCCTCACCTACAACAGCAAGAATAAACCATGCTTTATAATAATCAGAATGTACTGGTAATTAGAATTTCTGTGCTACTGCTTAAGGCAGTCATGAAACAGCAGTTATTCCAAACTATTGGAATGCTGTGCTTTCATAGCACAACTGAGAGTCAAGGTCTTTAGAGAGCTGGCTTTTTAATAATTTTCTGGCTTTTAATTAAGATTATGGTCAGTTCATCTCTGTAGTGTCCCAGTTATGCAACACCAGTTCACAGGTGAAGGGCTAAGTGATCAGTGGCCTTTAGTCTCCTGCAAAATGAATTCTACCTTCAGATCCTTTGCCTTTCCCTTTCCTTAAAGAAAGAAAACCAACAAATCCCCATCCCCTAGAAAGCTATTTGAATTTATTTTTTCTAGAGAAACTCATATTAGACTGCTTTATTTTAATATTAAAATTCTAATTGAGATAAAATACTTTATTGTTGAATATAAAGACTATTTCAATTCCTTCCCCCCTTCCCAGATGGTTTGGTGAACTGTTCTTCATCTAGACAAATGCATTAATGACTCTTTCTTATGAATCCATAAATTAGGGGTTTGAATAAGCTGTGATCTTCAGCACCAGTCAAAAAAGAAAGCCCTATGCTGACCTAAAACTCTATCGTGTTTGATCACAGAGCTGAAGGACTTGGCAAGTATGGCTGTATTTCAAGAGATCTCAGTGAGGAGGCCAAAGAGGCAGGCATCATTTGGACCTTGTGATTGCTACTCATGGTGGTAGCAAAGCTTATTGCAGAGAACCCAGCACAGTAATGGTGACAGTCAAGGGTAGCTTTGAAAAAGAGAATATCCTGGCTCCACATTTTATTTTGTTGCAAAGAGGAATTAGTGAAACCATGATTAAGAAATCCTGAGAAGATGGATTTCAAGCTGTAAAATAATAGGACTGAATTGTAGAGTGAGGAGAACCAACTATCTTCCCGCATGTCTCCTGTGGCAATAGCTGATGTAAAGGGCCCTTTGCTTGTACAGAGCGATAAATTGGGAAGCAGCAGAGCATTCCATTACTGGTTCAGTAGCCTGAAATGTATTCCTTTTGCTTTTTAGATGTGTGTACATAGAACACATAGGACTGTGACCAAAATGCTTTTTCCTAAGAATTCCTCAAACAGCATTTTTTGGCTACAAGAAAAGGAGTTATTTTCTTTTCAATGTGGGGAGAAATTATGTTACCATATTTCTGCATAATGAATTATATTCATAAATATTTTTCAATCGGGGAGACATACATTTGGGAGGGTGGGGATAGGACACCGTGAAAGAGGACAAAGCCCCACTATACTTTGTTTCTTTTTAGTGTTAATGTATTTGAGTTGAAACCCCATTAAATTATGCAGGATAAGATGAATTTTGGATCTGCAGAAAGTTTCCAGTTTAATGAAGAATGTAATGTCTTTAGCAAGTCATAAGCAAATATAATTTTTTCTTCTTTCTTTGTGATTCTTTGTCCCATACTTAGGATTAATTTATGGTCTGAGCAGGCAAAGTGCACTTTTGATGATGTTTTTGCCTATACACATGCCCTGGACATTGGGAGAATAAGTGTAACAGTCTCCAGTCTCTGTAAACACAAGGATGTCACTCCCAAATGTGAGATACACAGGAGAGAAGCAGCTTTATTTACCCTTCAGCTTGCTGGGAATCAGTATAATACTGGGAAAAATCGAGCTCTGAGGTCTTAATTCTTCTCTCAGGATATCAATAGAAATGTGAAGAACTTCACTGGAAAGCAATTCTTACAGAAGATATAAGGTGTAGCTTGGATACTGAATGTGACAGGTCTGCAAAGTTCACAGCTCCTGCTAGCCTCTTTCCCCTGGTCTTGTTCATAGTCTGTGCAAAACAGGGAGGATCAGTACTGCTAAGAGTTAGGCTCATCTCATCTCAAAGGAGTGCTTTAAAAGTGGAAGAGCAGACTAGCTTACAAAATGTGAACAGATGAACAGTTAGTAGCTCAAATTCATTTTTAATATTCATCTCCCAATTGTTTTGGAGAGGAGGTTAACAAGACTACTCAAAAATTCTGTCTGAACACAGCATAAGTGACTGTGCTTTGGCAAAGTTGCTGCTGAGCCGCCCAGAAGCCCTTCACAGCACATCAAGCTCCCAGAGTGGTATAGTTTCCTCTTGGCAAGGGCATTTGATAGTCCACACTTCAGTGCCAGAACTGGAAAACAATATAATAAACTATAAGCTATAATGCAAAAAGTTAAAAAAAAAGACAGAAAAATTATACTCATTGTAATTGAGTCAGCTTGTTGAGGGACATAAAAATCTAATCAATTGTTTTTGCATAACAATCAGTTGTCATGTTGGGCTCTAATTGAGCAGCCAGATGGAGCCTGGTAGTTGTAGACTGTAGTAGTAGTATTCCTGGGACACACAAAACCACATGAGGCGATGAACGTTAGGTTTATCTTTCTATTAATGTGTAAGGAGAGCTCCACTTAACAGGAAAAACAGATTTCCCAAACCAAACATATACAACCCGATGTGCTTCTCTCCCTTACATAGCAGATAGAAACCTTTCTTTTAATGGATCTTTTCTCGGCTCATAGGTATTACTGAAGCTGGGAGACAGGTGGCTTCCAAACGCCCAGATGACATAGAGGATCTACAGGAACTTAATTTCCTTTCTAATATTTTTGTATATGCTCCATATGTGTGGCACATTTAAAAGGACACTGAGAAGACTTTTTTCATAAGCATTCTGTTCCTTAATGTTTATAAAAGCTTCTTGGAAAAACTGAAACTGAAATCCCTTTCTTGAGTGAATTGTTCTTCTCCATCTGGATACTTTGATTTACCTGGCTGTGGGCTTTCTATCAGCAGCATAAACAAGTGATAAGAAATTCAGAGTATTTAATCATTTATATCTAAAATAAATAAAACCAGATATAAGTTATTACTGGAATTTTAACAAAAACCCCCGAGTCCTATTTTGGGTCTGCAAAGCTTGGCAGCATTCCGCCAAAGAGGGTATTGAATCAAATATGGTCAAAAATAAAAATGACCAACAAAAATCTTTGGTGAAAATACAGTTTGGGTTTCTTTTTCTGTCTGTGCTCCTTAGGATCTCAGTCCAATAAGCTTCATTACCTTTGGAAAGGGCTCAGCAGAGCAACACCAATGTCTTTTTTAAATTTAAATAAATCTGTTTGCTGGCAGGTGGGTGATTAGGCAACAGTTTCGACTCAGAGATCTAGGAAAGGAATTGAGCTTGCTGATTCTGTTCCTAGCTTCCAATAATAATTAAAGTGATAATAATAATTGCTCTAAAATTTAATGACGCCTCTCTTTAATGGAGGAGAACTGCTGAGGAGAGCTACCACTGCTGCACTCTATGAATTTAGCACAATGGCTGTTGGGATGTCCTAATCTTTTGTGCCTTTGCAGTGACTGTGTGCATTGCACTCCTGCTTTGGGCAAGCCACAATTCTGAAGCTTTGGTCAGCCTGCCAGATCCACCTTCCATAGATAGATATCAACCTACGTTTCATTTTAGTGAAGATCCATTATCTTCATCGTGAAAGCTTTTTTTTTTCTCCCCAGTCTCCCTCACAGGTAGTCTTTGGATCACATTTCTTTTTGCTCTTATTTTCACAGTTATCTCTTTTTTTTTTTCCCTTTTCTTCTCTGACTCTAAATTTCATGGCTGTGCAGACTATTACTGACAGCTGCCATATTCTTTCTCCTCTCCCCACCTACTTCTTTTAGCTGCACCTACAAATGCATCCTTTTTAGATTGCAAAAATATGCTGTGGGGATTACACACAGCTAGTAAGGATCAGTTCTGTTGCTTTCATTGCTGTAAAACAGTACTTGAGAGCTACTTACAAGACTTAAATTCTAAAGATTCATCCCTTAACCGAAGCCACTTTAGTTTTGTTTCTTGGGAATTTCTCTATGTTCCCCTTCACTCTAATTCACACAAATATAATTCTGTCTGATCTACCTTCAGGCTTCCTACTAGGAACATGCTAAAAAAAATTCATTTGAACAGTTTTCTATTTTATATGTATTACTGTGTTGAAGTAACATATATATTATGATTTTTTAGTAATTATAAGATAATACTGCATGAAAACAAAGCATTGATAACAGATAGTACCTTTTCAATACCTCAATAGACTGTCTGAAAATGGATTCATTGTCAAAGAGATGGAACCTTGTTATCTAGTAATTTCTTATTGATTGAACTGAAACGAGTGAGTCAGTTCTTTGTTCCTCTGAGAAATCATCAAGAAATAAGCTCTTTCCTCACATCTCAACTCAGGACTTCAAAACTTCCACAAACCTGCAGGAAGGCTGCCTCCTTTTTAGGATTTCTTCCCCCTATGCTTTTCTGAAATATCTGTAAACCTCTTTTTTCTTCTACCCTCAACATGTAGATGTAGTCACAGATGTCAGAAACCCACTATTTTTTTGTCTTTTTTTTTTTTATGTCTTGGTCAGCACTTTTCAAGTGTGTGATGTTACAGTTTGGGTAAAGTGCAACTCAGAGTGCTTTCTGAGAGAAGATTATGAGAGAAAATCTCTCTTTATGAGAGACATTATGAGAGAAAAAATGCTTTCTTTTAGAGCTCTTCTGAGTTGTTTCATTAATATTAAAATACTCACAAAGATTTACTTTTTTCTGAGCTGGGACAGCCCTTCAAAGTAAAAATGCTGGTCCATTGCTATTATGCTGTCATGTTAAAAAAAAACCTAAAAAGGTATTTTCCATTTTAACAACTTCTTGGCTTTTTACATTACAATTATAGATTTATTATGGCTTTTAATCTCACTTTTTAATGTGCTTTTTTATTGTTGAAGATGATAGATCCAAGGGGATTTTCAGACTGGGGATAATTGTGTGTAAGCCTTTGGAGTAACCTGTATGACACAGATGCTACAGAGAAGCTGGATGCTGCAGACAATCTTGAAACATCTGGAAAGCAATCTGCATGTGGGTTTTGATAGGGTGTGTCATTATTGGCTCCAACCACCACCCGGAGATAGAATGAACTCAGAGTTTGCTCCATGTTCCTGACCCTCCCCTGGTCGTGTGTTTCTATTTGGGTTCTTTCTGACACAGTGGGCAAAGGAACTAATAAGTGATTCTCTTGTAGCAGCTTGAAGTTCCTTGGCTAGATGTGTCATGAGACAAATTCCGAAGTGTTATCTTCATCCTACAAGTTGGTCAGCATTTTGGTGTCTATATGTGAAGACACACAAACAAGAACCTCTGGTAACTTTTTGGCTTGTGATACAGTTCTACTGTGGCTATGTTTTTTTCATCCTCTGCATACCAGGGTGAGATATTAGACTACAAGTAATTTCTGCTGTGAGTAGAGAATATAAACTTCCTAAAGTGAAACCTCTATAACACGCCAA
Organism: Melopsittacus undulatus; assembly: GCF_012275295.1. Classification (NCBI taxonomy): domain Eukaryota; kingdom Metazoa; phylum Chordata; class Aves; order Psittaciformes; family Psittaculidae; genus Melopsittacus; species Melopsittacus undulatus. Next base: position 94,359,937 of record NC_047527.1, on the reverse strand, counting down.
CCTCCCTCTACCATGGCAGGCTGCAGAGGTATCTGGAAGTATATACACATTATGAGGTGCCTAGTGTCCACATCCAGGCTCTCAGGACTGTCCATTTGTCACTTACACAGCCTTCTGCAAAAGAAGTGGTAATTTTATCCTAACAAAGTTTCTTTCTAGAGGAGCCTGAGCTCATCTGTGTGCCTGTCCCATGCTCTCACGTAGGCTCTGGGGCCACAACAGCAGCCTTGGAGAATTCTTTATATGTCCAGGCCTTAGATCTCATATTCAACCTAATCAGCCTGGCTGGGCCTTGCAGGAACTTATGACAATCTCACCATGCCACACTCAGTATTGGCAGCTGGAGAGAACCTGTAGCAAAATACCAGTGAAGAAGGCTTCTCAAGCAATTGTGAAAGATACATTCATAAGAATGTATTGAGCTGTTTGGAGCTGGAAATTTCCCATTGGCAGGATTTTTCCCAGAGAAATATGCAAGTTTTTAAAGACCTTTCTCGTGGCAAAATTTTTGTTTGCAGTTTCTCATTTCCTGGATGACTGCCACAGAGAGCAGAAAAAGGAATTCAGCCTTTGAACAGAGGAAGGAAGCTATATATGTGGCCACCCAGCTGTTGATCTGCATCTGTTGGATTTAATACATTTTGGTAGTCAGTAGTGGAAATTGCAAACCTGAAACATCAAAATAATATACATGCCCAGATTACAATGTAGACTCCTTGCCAGATGTCTGATAGCAATCTCCCCAAGCCATTTGGTGCAGTGCTTTAAGCATATAACAAATAAAGCAAAATTCCATATTCTGTCATTGAAGACCACAAACTGTATCTTACCAATATCTGGAAATAGAAATTATATGTGCCTGTGTGTGGCCTATCCCATCTTCATCAATTTCCTCTTGCAGAGCTGCTTTTTTTTATGAGTTTTTCTTTAAAAATCTACTGCAAAACCCAGATTTAAATTGAAGGTAAAACCTTGCTTGTGGCACTGTCAGTTTTGCTACTTGAAGAAGAATCACCTGTGGGCATTGATTTACCTGAACTTCAGCTCCTGGGCGTTTTCTAGGAATCCTGTTATAGTAAAAAACTCTACCATGTTGACATTTTGATTGCTGCTGCTGTCTGCATCAATGCTTTTTTAGAGTCCTCTATCCTTATATGCTGCCTACTCTTCAGGATTGAGTTTTGGATCTAGATTTATTTCATGAGCTGAAATTAAAAAAAAAAAGGTGTCCCTAGGTAGATCACATCACTTTCACTGCAATATCATCCTAAAATTACTTTATCCCTAGCGTAACTTTCCCAGAAATTATTTCTTACCTAAACAATCCATATTGCAACAAATACAGATGTCTTTCAGGTAAAAAAAGAAAAAGGAAAAGCAATAGTTATAGGTAAGTTGGTGTTCCTAGATTATTCCTCATATAAAATTAATGCAGTGCAACACATACACACATACAAAGCAGTAAAAAAACAAAGAACATTAAATTAGTGATTCAAATTCTGTTTCCAATTAAGTTGTTGTATACCCAGAGCAATTCCACAGATTGCTGCATTATTACTTTTGATTTATTCAAGTATAATTAAGAAAAACTTATGTCATCAGCTCTAATGGAAGCCACAGCCTGAAAATCCAAGCTAGAGAAATATAGTTTAATGCAGTTTCTACCTAAATCAATTGCAATATAATTCAGTATCAAAAGAAGCAGTGATTTAATACTAGTCTTTCATTGTCTTCCTTAACTTTGTATTCTAAGTATGCATTCCAGTTATGAAAAAAGCAAAGTGCTAAGATTCGAATAAAAGTATTTTTAGTTTCCTTTTATATTACACAGTGTTTGCCTGTCAATCATGCAACAGGTAAATTAGAGTAGAAATGAGATTTCGAGCAGAACAGACTCAAAGATGAAGTAAATTATACCCCACGAAACTTGTTCAAAGTCCAAAATAATCACATTTCTACTGCCTTTTCCTCATGCCGATGCTTTACTTTCCTGATACATTTCTCAATATGTATTTGTCTATGCATATGCCTCCTTATACCTGCTCAAGTCACTGCTTTCTTTGCACTTATCTATCCCTCACATCCCAAGTTGCATTTATCTATCCCTCATTTCACTAATGACCTTGTGAGAATTACTGCAAATTTGTCAGACTCATAAAAGTAGATGTCTTTTTGCTATTAATACTTTGTTGCCTATTTGAGTCAGTTAAGCCTTACTCTGAATTATTTCAAATGCACTCTCATACTTGCTGAGGGATTATTTAAACTTCTGTCCTGTCATAGGCAACTTTAGATGGCAGTATAAGCATGAGCTGCCATGAGATTTTTTTGGGTAGTCCCAGAATCTGCAGTGTTACTGAGTTTTGCTGAGCATGAAGTTTCTGTCTGCACCTCAGTCTTAGAAACCAAATTAAATATGCTGGCCACTTAGTCAGGTACCACACATTATGCTACAAAATCTAGTAATAAACTAGCCAGAAAAGGCTATGGTTCTGTATTTGGTTTATTTTTATGTGTGTGTGGGGGGGATATAAACATCGAATTCACAGAGAGAGACTGCTGTTTCACTACAGAAATAATTAGATGCACCTTTTTTGACTTCTGGACTACAGAGTAAAATTCTTCTGCTAGATAATAGTGCTTTTTGTGCTGTTTCCAAGAGTCAGTGACTGATGTCTCCTCTTGCAAAGGCACAATTTCCTCTGTGATTAAATATTTATCACAGTGAGAGACCAGGAAGGACTAAGTGCCTCCAATTAACTATTGTGGAGGTTCATAAGGGACTACACTACATATATAAATATTTTACAAGATCAGGTTGGAGCAATGTCCATTTCAGGCCATCTCCCTGTAGATCAGGGTGTACTGTTTATTGGTAGGCAGATGCATGTCTACTTACCAACAGACAAAGCCTCCACTTTATTTGCTGTGCCTTAGCTATAGATCAGTCGGTAAATTATCTCATTAATCATGCATATGAAGAGCTCTGCTTTGCCTGGTGATTATGAAGGGCAAGCAAAACATTATTAAAGGTGCTGCAGTCTGTTTTGTTTATCCTGGGTGTTGTTATTCTTCCAGGGTTCACACGCAGGAAGGAAATTCATATTTAATTCTCTGGACCAAGAGGTGTCTGAATTTATGAGGATCTTTCTTACCCATGTGGAAGCCCCCTGTATCTGCTTTCATCCAAAAACAAAAGACAGGACATCTTGTCTCAGGTCTGCCATCAAGAGCATTTGGAGGGGGTAGAAGGGAGTGAATAATGTTCTCCCGGGATGGTTTCTGATCCAGGGCATGAGATTGTGCTCCATGGGGAAGGTTGACTGGTCTTTGGCTTACATCTTAGGGAAATGAACGCTCATTGACAGGGCTTTGTAGTTCACAGTGACTCAGTATTTTCTACTTCTCTGTGAAGAACAGTTCTAAGCTGGGGTCTGCCTAAAGCTGTGGCTGTGGAATTCATCTGGTCTGCCAATACCCTGGGGAGATCACCTACAGACCCTAGGGCTTGCAGTCTGCAGTTCGCATCCTTCTGGCCACATCTTGTTTGTGGTAGTGGAATGAGCTGTAAGGAGGAAAAAATAGAGGGAAAAACAAACCCCCAAACAAAAACAAACCTGAAGCAGTGACTGTTTCAACAGATTTGGAGAATCAGAATAATAATTTATTCTATACTGAACTGTGGTGATGTAAGCAAACAATTGTGGAGGTGATCAGGAAAATAATTAATTAACAGTTTATCAAGCATATGACTGAAATTCTAGTATGAAACAAAGAGATTTTTATGCAGTCCTCTGAGGTTTGGGAAAATGTCTTTATAAGGTGCTACAAAAGCTTACAGCATTTTAAAGTGTGTGTGAAACAGATTCATTGCTATCAAGATGACAGGAATATATTTCAGGCAAGGGTTATATATTGCTAGGTGCATTAGGGTGCATTCCTTTAATAACAGCTCTATTTTCAGTTTATCCTAGGGTCCTAGTCATATAGGCATGAGTTTACTTCAAGTTTAAACTTTCTATTCTGGATCTCCCCAGGCAGACTTGTGGTTTGGGGTACATCATAATGAATTTGGAACAGTATGGGTTCCTATCTGCCGTGATAGAACATGAATTCACTGTGCTTCAAACTGCATATGGGAATTGAATAATGTTGTGAAAAGCTCCCTGTGTGGGCACCCCACTCCCTGGGGGATTGGGAGCCTGGAGGAGAGGAGCTAAGCTGCAACAGGGTATATTTAGCCATCAACTGCAGTAATGGACAGCACTTGGAAGCAGCATTAGCTTTCCTCAGACCCCACAGGCTTAAGTGTGGGGAATCAACTGTTGTGGGTTTCTGGAAGCCCTTGCCTGTCAGGCTATGAAAAGGCTGCTTGTGATCATGGGACCTTTCTACATGAGCCTGCTTTGCAGGTGCTGAAAGTTGTTTTACATGCTGGTTATTTCTGGTGGGTAACAGGGTCCTCATTTCAGCAGCTTTTCCTGCAGAAGTGGAGTGGTGTCTTTTTCATATTAAACAAAGGGAATTTATGGAAATGTGAATATTCTGAAGCTTAATGAAAAGTCTGGATGATAAGAGGTCACTAACACTCATTACATTTAGCACAGAGAGGCATCTTCATGGGTGTGATCTCCGGAAGAAGAAAGGAAGTAACCTGGTGCTAGAACTTTTTTGGAGCACCTTTTGTAAACTGTTCTGCTTGGAGAACAGGAACAGCATCCCTGTCTCCTGTCTGCTGGAAGGACTCCCTGGGTTTTGGCAGTACAACTATTATGGACAGAGCAACACCAAGTGCCTGTGAGAAAAAGTGGAGTGGGGCTGGCCAGTGTTGTAGGGTTTTCTTCTGCCTGAAGAAAACACAAACTGCATTGTAAGTTCTCTGACTCTCTGTATCTCCATGTGCATTTGTGTATATTTGGCTATGCTGAAGCTGAGAGTGGTTCAGGCAAACCATACAGAATGGAAAACAGCCTCAGCTGTGGCAGGGGGCTGTGCAGCTGTGACACAGAAAACAGGCTGCAGCAATGTGCATGGCTGGTAAGTCACCCTCTTTTTCATATTTAGCAGATGTACCCCTTGCCTTGAAGTTGAGACATGCACACATTGTAGTCAATGCACACAAATCAAGACATACCCTCTTCATAGGCAGAGCACTCAAAGGCAGACTTAACTTTTGGATCACACTTAAAGAAGTGGACTACTTGAAAATGTCTGAATAACTTTTTTTGTAAAATACCAACAGATGTGCCCCTTCAGTGCTCTCATTTCTTTGGTCTGTTTGTCTAAACACAGGAAACTTAAAGCTCTGCTGGCAGCCCACAGACTTCAAGGTAAGATGAAGCTGTGTTGCTAAATGCTTCAAAAGCAATGCTTAGCTATGGCTGCTGGGATGAGCCACCTGCTCAGATGGAAACTGATACTTCCTTGGACCTAACTGCTCGCAGGTACAGATGCATTGGGCTGTTATTTCTTTGGATGTGTAGAGATATATTTTGCAATTGTGATGATGTTTGTTTTCAGTAAATGTGACTGAGCAGGGGCATATGAAAATAGATTTCAGATGTCATTTCATTACAATCTTGGCAATTAAATGGCTACATGAAACACCTGAGCAGGTTCATATCTAACACACATCTTACAGGCCATCAAGCCACCAGTGGCTAGCTTGGCCAACAAAGAGAAAAGTTTTCCTCTGGATTATGGTCATAATAATAATATCAGAATAATAATTATCTTTTTCTCCATTACATGTACCCAGCACTGTAGAAAACTCAAATTCTTCTTCTTAATATATTAGTATTTTCAAAGTAATCGTAATTTATTATTTCAACCCTACCAAATTCTCAGGACAGTATATGGTTGTTACAACTTGAACATGTTCATACTCATTTAGAAGTGTTTTGACTTCAGTAGTACCCAGAGATCTTACACAGGGCTGTGATGATAAACATTCTTCAAGATGTGGCCAAGGGCCAAAGAACTGTTGTTTCAATGCTTCACGCTTCCGTTCTTAGACAGGATCTATAATAAAGCCGTGTCTCCCAGGATTGACCACAGTCTTGTAAGCTATAAAAGTTCACAGTAGGGGAATTAACCAGAGGAACCCTGGAGGGATCTGAGAGAGTTTTCTTTCTTTTTCTTTTTTTTTTTCCTTTTTTTTTTTTTTGCTTGGAAATGGAAACATTCTGTAAAATGTTCTTGCATTAAAGAAAAAAGATTAAAATTCCCCACCACAGGCACCCCACCACACTTTTTTTTTCCTGGAATTAATGTTGATAGGTAATTTTCCAAATATGTCTCCATGAGTTAAAAAAGTGAGAAAGGAATAAGGATAAAAAAAGAAGAAATAAATAGTGGCAGAGCACCTGGACTAAAGGGCAAATGAGGTTGGCTATGGAAATCAAGCAAGGAGGGCTGTGAGCAACAACAAGAATGAGATTTTAAGGGTAACTGTGTTCCTTGGAAAACATAGTAAGACAAATGTGCCTATAAGAAAGAAGTTTATCCTGTCAACATACCCTATTTTAAGCCATAATTATTCCTATTTGTCTCATGTACTACAAATACATTCCTTAAATAAAAATCAGGAGAAGGAGGTGCAAAACAATGAATGACATCCTTTAAAAATTCAGAAGAGTAATAAACCAGAAGAAAGGGAGTGACCAGACTTTTCATCTTTGAGTTCTTCAGAGAAGAATAGAAGGAAATGCTTGCACTTGCTGATGAAACTTAGAGGATGCAGAACTCAAATCCTCCAGCAAATTAGATATGTTGCCAGAAATACAGAGAATTCCCTTAGGTCTCTACCTATGTCTTTCATCTGGAGATGTCAAAGCACTTCTTAAGGCTTCAATAACTGTTTTCACACTGACATCTGGGACAGTTACTCCTTCAAATTATTTTCTAGCAATATTTTGCATGAAATCTCACAGAAGTTAGGTCTTGTAAAACTGGAGGTGGTGGTGTTTTAATTAGAGGAATGGTAACATTCTACATAAAAACCATTTGTCTGAAAAGTAAAACTCTATCACCAAAACTATTCACAAACTTAGGATAAATCCTGAGATTTTTTTTCCACACAAAACTTTAATAATGATACACTGGGGATAACATAGCTGAGGAAACAGATGCAGAATATACCGGTTATTCCATTGAACAGCTTGAAAATGTGGAACAAATTCAGACAATGAAAAATCTACTTCCTGGTGGAAAATGTAGCACAAATGAAATGGCCACATGACTTAAGTGAGGATAAAGGCAAAGCAGAGAGCTGACTGAATATTTAATGGCTGTAACTTCAAACCCAAATATGTAGCTGTGGTATAAAGTACTGTGGGGATCTTGCAGGTGTACAAGGTGCTTAGTCTGTTTTTCTGATTAATGAAGAGAATCTAAGAACTGTTCACATGTTTTAACTAAAAGGGACATATAACTGGTGGCTGTCTGGTTTCATTGTTGTGTAAAATGTGATTGGGTCAAAGAAATTATGCATATAAAGTAAAAACATAATATGCTTTGCATTTGATTTTTATCTGTCAGAGTTTTGAAGAGGTTTCAAAGTAACTATAGATCATGTTATTCATAAGAGGACAGTGACTGCTGTGGAAGCACAATTACAGCAGCCTTCCTCTTGGAACAAGATTAAGGATTTCTTCTGAATTTTTAACTAGTAAACATAGATATATTTCAAATAAACCAAGTGTGTTTTCAGTGGTTGTGGAAGGATTCCTGAGAGGCAGGAGAGCAGGTGTTTCCATGTGATTTGAAAGGAAGCAGCAACACTAGTGGAGAAAGGACACATGGAGCAGCTTGGGTTGATTGAACATTCTGATATTGTGCCAGCCCTGTTCAAAGCAGAATGAGAGAACGAAATTAGTATGGGAGGAGTGATGTATAAATATACAGGATATTATGCAGTATACTACCTATGTTACTTCCAGTTTATGGGATAAAACTAGAAAGTTTTCCTTTTTTCTTTTTATAATGGAAGCTCCTTGAAGTTTTTTCAGAAACAGTGAAACTTTCAGAAACAGTGAGGTTAGTGCGTTAAAAAGACCAAAACCTGGTATTTATCAGGGTTTGCAGCAATAAGCTATAACGAGAAAAGCAACATTTTTGAAGTAAAACAAGGTTTCAGGTTCTATAGTTCTTGCTGGGCAATACATTAAGATTTTGTCACTTCCTTCTGGGCTAAATACATCTCCAGCACCTGAAATGAGATATTACCCTTGCTAGTGCTCGCAGTTACAACTGGAGATACCTGAGCATTAACTCTGAGCAAACATGGATAGCTTCTGCACAGAATTCATGCAGTATATATGCAGATTGGATGCCAGCCTGGCACAAAAGTTAAAGAAAACAGAATAAGAGAACTTTCCTAAAATTTACAAATATCCATGATAACATAGGAGCACAAGGGACAAAAGGAATTCATTCAAATAAGAGAGGCCCAGACTGGCCTCATGGCAAAATCTTTTTCCTCATGAAGGCAGCTAAGAAGGGGCACTGAGATATTGTGTACTCTGAGCAGCGTGTACGGTGTGAAGCTCCTGAGATTCCTTCCAACCTGAGTTATCCTAAGATCCCATATGTAGACATCTCAAGTTCATAGATGTTGCTCAAAAAAGCCACCCCGAGACCAGAAATAAACAAATAAACAAACAAAAAGAAACAATCAAAAACCATCAAAGGCATGAGAAAGCTCTTTAATATGCAGTGCTCTGTTGAAAACTAGAAAGTTTGTCTGTGTGGAAAACACAGACAAACATCAGTATAACAGCCTTTATTTATTGTATCTGAAAGTTAAATTGTTCTCTCTGCAAGAGACCAAGGAAACAGAAGAAATTTGAATCAAACACAGGCTCTGAGCTTGCATTGGTTAGAACTTTTAGACAGAATGAGCTAATGTTTTGAAAAAGTCACTTTGGTCAAGTGAAATGATTAAGTGGAAACATTTTTAAAATGAGTAAAATGCTTGCTAAGAGGATATGACAATCTGACAGAAAATAAGCAGCTGGTAGCAGACCGAACTGAGAGCAGCTATACAGAAGATGAAAAAACAGGAGTATTTTAGTTTGGTTTCAGTACAAGAGATCAATTACAGGGTCTGGGGTGGACTTGCAATCACTCTACAATCGTGATGCAAAGGTGTTTAAGCACACTATAATTTGAGCTCTGTTCTTATGACAACACTAGAAGAAGGGAATTTAAACTAATGTTTTTAGACATCTTTGGGAACTTTAGGATTTCATTTCTTTATTATGACAGACACGTTTTTCATAAAATGAAAAATTTCCCTATCTGAATCAGAAGATGATAAATTAGTTTTTTTTCACTTGGTTGAACTTGAGGAACACTTTTATACCTGCTGTCAGAATAGGATCCCATCCACTAAGGAGAGTGTGGATCTCTCCTTGTAGACCGTGAATGTAGACTGTGGTTCTCAGAGTTCTCCAACACTGATGGAGAACACGGATCTGTGCTGAACATACCCAAATCCCTCCCAAAAGTTTTTATGCTGTTATGCGAAATGAGAAAACTTTGTAAATGACAAAATATTTTGACTCACTTGGCAATGTCAAACTTAATTTTGACATTTCTGAGGCGTTTCTAAGAAACTGAACCCTTTTGTGAATCATTTGAAAGCGTGGATTTTTCTTTTTAATTCTGGATGCAAACAAACACTGCAATATTTGAATTATCCATGAGATGAAATGAATTCGGCCAGCTCTATTTGGTATTCAGTTTAGGCACTGAATGGATTTTAATGACTCACACAAATTCCCAAGGTATGTCAGATATTTTTGCTCTCTCACTTGTACTTTGGGCAAGGTGAAATGGATTAATTTCTATAATCTTAGTCTGATCTGCGATGACCCTATCTAACACCAGTACCTTTTTTTCTCTTTCTCCTGTGTAAGCGTATTAGATCTTGCTTAGTAAGAGCTGTGAAGCACAGTTGTTTATTAAGAGTATTTTTTAGAGTGGAGATGGTTCATGTAACATTCAGAGTAATGCAGTGTGAAGCTGTGATTGAGCTCCCAGTTGGCAGTTTGGTGTCCCAGATGATAATCCATTGTACGGGATGTGGGAGTGTGGCTCTTCTTCTAGCTACCAAAAGTGCAACAATTTACTTATTGCACAGAAGCATGCGATAGATTCACCAATATTTACTTATGTAATGAGATCCTCTAATGGGCATACCAACACATTTGCATATAGTCTGCCATACTTTTTGCTAAGGGAAGTTGATTCAGATACTTATTTGGAGCCCAATATAAAATTCATCCATTCATCACTTTTGTTGGTTTCAGCTTCATTCCTAAAACAATTCCTTCCCTTGCTGTCAGACAAGACCTCCTCTGGGGACAAGGAAGGAATCCTGGATTAAATGATTGTGTTATTTTTCACTTATTAGACTTTCCACGCCTTGGTATCAGCATTAAAATCTCAGACAGTGCACATACTGAAATATTTCCTTGGTTGTCAGGTATACATCCCCTTAGACAACTGGGCAGCAGTATCTACAAACCTCACTGAATATGAGGCAAGTGTGTGCCCAGGCTAAGTTTTGTTAACATAATTAACAGCATTAAGACATGGTCTTTCTTGGAAGTTTATATCAAGCTTGAAAGTTATCTGTCACTGGAGTGTTGGTATACAACATCTGTAAACTCTGGGATGTGAAGCTGGAGATCTTACTGTGAATGATGACAAGCCTAAATGCGATCAATAGCAATGTTCTAAAGAGACTGTGCACGGCAGATGTCAAAGTAGGCATATTTAATTTCCTCATATCTCTGTTTAGTTTTACACCACGATGTGCACCCATGAGCAGGTTAGATTTTAAATTTCTTGCTACAGGTAGTGATGACAGCTGATCTTTAGAGTAAATCTCAGAAAAAGAACAGGGGATAGGAAAGTTATTTAAAGGGTTCAGCATTTTCACCTCCTTTTGTCTCCTACAGTGATAGAATTTAGATTGTTCAGTGTCTTCCAATTGGTGTTATAAAGGAAGGACTCAGTTCCTTGGCTCTCACCTTCCACAGCACGTCAAAGGTCAGCAGAAAATTCTCATCTGTTTTCAACAGGCCTCTCTAGATATTGTTTCAAATAATTAATATTAGAAGTATTGATTTAAAACTGATCTAACACTGTGCAAGTGTAAAAGTAAAGAGAAAGATCAGAATGAGAGCCAGAGGAAATCTCTGATAAGCATTCATACCTTTGTAGAATAGTTTCCTAGATTTTTAAGTTGTTCTTGAAATGTACATATCGACTTCAATGAGAAAAATGGCCTTATGGCAGAAGAGAATGAAAATAGATTCTGGCAGAAGAATGTAAAAAATCTTGTGGCTCTTTTTACAGAATGGGAAAAAGTGTAACTATTTCTTGTCTTTGCAGAATGGTTCTAAGATGGTGATGAGCTATATCACTGAGTCTGTGCTTAAAGTAGTGGCCTGGAACACAGTGAACTGTGTATGATTTTATTTTTTTTAAGGATAACTACTAATGGAAGAAGTCCCAGAGACAAGTAATAGTTGACCAAAGGCAGGCTAATTTGCAAAGATCAATGTTCTGACGACACTCATCTATCATCTTGAATATGTGTGCATGGTAATCAATGGTCATCCGTCTCTTTCTTGTAGGTCGATTAATCTTTTAAATTTTGTAGGCTTGCAGCCCTAGTAATTTTCACTTTTCATAATACCTGCACAAACTTTTTATATATATATATATATAAGAAAAAGATAAAATTACATAAAATGTATATGGTGTGATCCTTCAAAGTCTAAAGGTACTAACTGCTTGTGGTCCAAAATCAGCTGACAGTCACTTCTTCCTCATACAGGGTTTTAAATGTCTTTTAATTTTAAACTCAGTTAAATAGCAGGATGTTAAACTGGGCTTTTGGTTTATGAAGCTGAACAAATTAATCTTGTAGGATGGTATAAAGAGAATGCTGTCACATGAGACTGGTGCAGTCTTGAACTTGCAGCAATGTCCATCTTTCTGGGGCAGAAACATTACCTACAATCTGAAATAGGAGAAAGTCATGTTAAATGTACGTATCTCTGAACATTTAACTTGGGAATAAAAATAACTATCCTCCTGGTAATTTTAGATCTTCATCTTGATCATATGGACCTAATCAACTATCCTTCAAGACAGACCTTCAGCTAGGTGGAGTAAATGGCCACCTGACAGTTTATAAGCTGTCTTGATAAGAAAAGAACAAGAGCTGTCCTTGGAATATCCCCCAGCGTGCAAGCTACTTAGACAAAGCTAGTATCTTGCTGATAACGCAATCTATGCAGCCCTAATTCAAAAGACTTTTAATCTGGAAAAAGGTAGAAAATACTTAGTTAAATTATCATCTTGCATAAGGCAAACAATGACTCTACTTTTTTTCTGTTTGTTTTATGGTTTGTGTAAGAAATACATCAAAAGCTGTATTTTTGGCAGGAAATTCTAAAATTAGATAACTAATTAGCCTTCATTAATAGTAGGCTCATTTTGATTGTTTTCTCTTTGATATACCTTGCTCTGTTCTAGTGCAGCAAGGTTTTCCAAGAACATGTTCCTATTAGTTTCTATTTTTATAAATGCTTAATGCAGAGTGAGAATAGATGGAATAAGATATGCTATGGGAATAAGAAAAAAGGTTGAAATCACACTTTGCTAAGTAGTTTACATATGCCTAATATTCTTACAGTAATATTATATTAAATTGATATAAATTTTGGTTATTAAAAAAAATCAAGTTCTTCAAGACAAATATTAAGACATTTTATCCAGGAAAGATTGACCCCAGTTATATACCAGAATATTGATTCTGATTACAGAATATTGTTATCACAAAATGATATAGCAAACTGGAAGAAAATACAAGTTTAAAATGTCTGGACAGATATTTCTTGAAAGCTTTTTTTTTTTTTCAAAGGACCTCTTGCTATTGAAGAAAAAAGCAGTGGATCCTCCCTGAAGGATGCTGCCAGTTCTTCAGTACCTGAACTCAGATGTGTCTCAGAGTGATTAGTACAACTGAAAAATGTAGACAGCAGGTTGATGCTATTCATCTAACACATTTTACCACTTTCTGAACCAAACTCTTCACATAACTGAAGAGTAAGCTATGCATAACACACACACACACAAACCGAAAAAAACCAACCAGACCCTCGTATCTTGGTTAGTATCTCACAAGAAGACTGGCAAAACAAAGAACCCAAATGTTCCAGGACTTGGATTTGTTCCATAATAATTTTCACAGAAGACAAGTGTCACTATGCAACTGCCATTCAAGTTAAGTGGAGTCTGCATTTCGTTTTGACTCTGAGGTGTCGATGTGCTGATTAGTTTTCTGATACAGCTTGGTTGTCAACATTTAAAACATTTCTTGGAAGAAGAAAAATAATTTTGAACAGAAGGCATTCTGTTATACCTATATTTATACATATTTCCCTGCACCCTCAAAACCCAATTTTAAAGCTGCTCATTGGAAGAGCTGTCAGCATCACCTTGGAAACTGGTCCATTGACAGCATGTATCAATCAGTCGTCTCACAAGTATATAGCTTTCTTAGCTTGCTTGCTTGCTTCCTTTCTTTCTTTTTTTTTTTTTAGAAAAAAAAAAAACATGTTTGAATAGTTTCATGCTTTCCCTGAAATAGGAAAAAAACCAAGCTAAATTCAGCTTGTCAGCATGGACATTTTGGAGCGTGGTATCGCTCATCAAACAGAATATCTGACAGATTTTATTTATTTATTTTTTATTCCAAGTGTTGTAGGCCTTAAACTTGTAATCAGCATACTTGCATGGGAGGGAGAAGTTCCAGTCTGTGCTCCAAAGGGTGCTTCTGTTCTGTCTGAAATAACCTTTGATGGTTAACCTATCTACCCAGTATCTACTTGTCAAGGCACTTTTACTGTCTCTTTTTGCTGCAGAAGGGGAGAGTAACTTCTTTCCAGAGTAGCTGGTAGCTTTAACATGCTCTTGGGAGAGATATAGCTGTGAATCCTTTCAGACTGAGGAATACAGTGAAAGTGGCCCTTCTGTGTTTTTGAAAGAAGAAAGATCTATTTATGTGAAAGGGTGATGCTGTCCCCTACAGTAGCTGTGGTTTTCAAGGGGGGGGGGGAAAGAAGACGTCTTGTTTTTGGAAGGGAAGAGCTGAGGCTCTGACTCTAGAGAGGGGTGGGTTGTCTTTTGTTTGCACTGCAGAGAGCATGGGGCACCCTCCAAGCACGAGGTTTAAGTCACGCAACTGCCCATATCGGTCTTGTTGCACTGGATACCTACCTCTGCAAAGTCCAGGGGAGATTCTTAAGCTTCTCAGTGTTATGATTTCTGTTCCAGGACTTTGGCCCCTCAAGCTGTTCACTTCAGTGCTCATCATTGCAGGCTAAATCCAGTCTTGGAATTGGAATTTAATCAATCAGTACTTGTGACTATGAGGCCTGATCTCAGATGGGACCTGCAAATCCTGGTTATAGGTTTTTTGCTTCTGGATGAGAAAAATTAAGATATTTCACTACATTATAAAGGCATCTAGAAGAAAAATACATAAAGACAGCATTCTTCTTGCTAATGTATTCAAACATTTTCTATGGAAATAGTACTGAATGAAAGAGATTACAGGCTTATCATGCACGAAGTGCATGTTCTGCATATTTTTCCAGGCATCCCATCGACATGACAACATAAGTTATTTCTGATTTTATTATTGCTTCTTGTTACAAGTAGCACCTAAACTGCCTTACAAAAAAGAGGATTAAAGAAATATTTGTCTTTTTTAACTTAACTATTGTCTCTTAGCAGTGTTTCATGCATGGTCAGATTTGTTTTCCTTATGAATTCAATTATTTAGTCTCTCCTTTGTGTATGTTGGTCTTTACAAAGAAACAGGGGACAGATGAGTGTTTTTAAATGTAAATATAACCCAGGGAAATTGGCGAGCTGATTCAGTAGAGGTAAAAACTTCCACAGCTACTTTTAACTATTTGTTTTTAGATCAGGCTAATCAACTTCATGGCACCTGTGGGTAGATGCCCAAGGCAGCTTGCTGTGGCCTGTTCTTGAAGACTCACTGTTCACATTTCCTGTACAGCTCCTTTCAAAGTAGGTTGCACATACGTATTAATATTTACGTGACTCCAAACATGGGCTCTATCAATCCATTGGCCCAATCTACTTCTAGAGTAGACTGGCAACCTCCAACCTGTCCGGAGATTCTGGTGGCTTTCGTGACAATCTTATGATAGAATGGTTTGGGTTGGAAGGGACCTTAAAGATGATCTAGTTCCAGCCCCCTGCCACAGGCAGGGACACCTTTCACTGTACCAAATCCCTCCAAGCCCTGTCCAACCTGGTCTTGAACACTGCCAGGGATGGGGCAGCCACAGCTTCTCTGGGCAACCTGTGCCAGTGCCTCACCACCATCACAGGAAAGAATTTTTTCCTAATACCTAACCTACATCTCCCGTCTGTCAGTTTAAAGCCATTCCCCCTTATCCTGTCATTACATGTCATTGTAAAAAGTCCCTCTCCAGCTTTTTTGTAGGCTTCCTTTAGGCACTGGAAGCTGCTCTAAAGTCTTCCTGATCCTTCTCTTCTCCAGACTGAACAAGCCCAACTCCCTCAGCCTGTCTCCATAGGAGAGGTGCTCCAGCCCTCTGATCATCTCTGTGGTCCTCTTCTGGACTGAAGCAGCTTTCATATCCCTCCTGTGTTGGGGGCCCCTAAGCTGAATACAGTACTCCAGGTGGGGTCTCATGAGAGCGGAGTAGAGGGAGAGAATCCCTTCCCTCAGCCTGCTGGCCACACTCCTTTTAATGCAGCGCAGTATATGGTCAGCTTTCTGGGCTGTAAGGGCACACTGCTGGGTTATGTTGAGCTTTTTATCAGCCAATGTTCCCAGTCCTTCAGCAACATCCATGTGCTCCAGGATACAGATGTGTCCATAGCCCTCCTTCTGGGGTGATTTTTCTCGAAGTGGTTAAAGCCCTTATGAATTCAACCGTCTGTGCTATTCTTTGGGATGACAGGGCACACAGAAAAGAGTTCACAAAAATCACTTGAGGTGCTGTGCTAGGGTGTCAGGTTCCTTCTCTGCAGGTCAGGAGCATGTGAGACAAGCTTCTTCACTCAAAATCAGGAATCCCAAAACACTTCCTTGTAAGGCTCTTGCAATTCAGTGATAGTGCAGCCCTGAATCAGGGTCTTTCAGTTGTCCTCACTGAGGGCAGCTGACAAGGAGGAATCTTGCTAGAGAGGTGCAAGGGAAGGAGCTAGTTCTTGCTGTTTGGAAGACAGCGCAAGAAATGCTTGTCCTGCTCAGGGATCCAAAGAGATGGAGAAGTTCAGAACCACACTCCCTTTCCCCCCCAAGTCTGTGAAGGACCACATCCTGCAAAGCCTCAATGGGCCATGCAGCAGAACAAGTTTTTTCCACCTCTGAAGTGGACAGTCCTTCCAGATACAGTACTCCTTTAAGAGTTTTACTAAATCTGCACGTGAGCTCAATCTGCCTATAGAAGAATTTCCATTTGTGCAGATGGTATCATTTGGCAAATCACTCTGATGTTGGCAGCATTGCAGAGGTCATATTTGTGCACAGATGGACTGTTCTTCATCTGTTTCTTTATTGTAATAGACCCAAATAGGTTTTCCCACAATAGTACATATGCGCATTACAGCGCTCCTTGTTCCCTGTCAGACAACTTACTTAGTGAAAGCACCAAAAAAATTCTGTATCTCCCTCTTTCTCATTGCTCACATATCAATTTCTCTTTTATCTGATTCTTTGTTTTGAGGATGCAGGGTGAGGGCTAAGTAGAGCTATTGAGGATCTCAGTGTTCCTGAGTCATAAAATCTGGTGGCCTAGAACTCATCACTAAGATGATACTCAGAGGAGCTCCAGGGGGTTCTCGTGTATAGATGTTGTTTTTTTTTGTGGCAAATTTTTTTTTTGCATATTGCACCTATTAATCACAATTCCCTCATAAACCAAGAGAATTTACAATTGACATGTGAATGGACATTTGAAGGGATTGGAGAGACTGGGGAATCAATAATGCAAAACTGGAGATTTGGAACCAGGGCACTGATTCAGCTTTAGTAGTAATGACCAAAAGCTGTTATCTTTTGACAGCTCTTTAGAGAATTATGTCAAATGTACTCATTATTGGGTGATGAGATATTCACATTTTTGAAGCATCCGTTGTTAATCTCACTTGCAATCTCAGTGTGGCAGCAATGAACTGACTAAATATCTTCAGAAGCTGCCCTGCCAGGACTGGTTTATGGCACAGCAAAAGGACATTTTGGAAAACTTGCACTGCTTCTGTTTTGCTGTACACAAGCACTTGCTTTGTTAATGCAAAACTTTATCCCTGCATATTATTAATGATAAACCTGTCTTCTTGTGATGAAACTGAGACTTTTTCAGCTCTAGGTTGTTGCCAACCTTGGTTTTTCCTTCTCACTTGATAATCTAACTAATGTAGTCAAAACTTCTCTACCTAGATATCACAGGTACTCCAAACATTTCTGTATAGGTACTGTTTGCTGTACACTGCTGTGAAAGAAGTTTATACTGTGTGTGAGGTCAGAATAGCTAGGGAGCCTGGGCAGTGAATTTCTTGACATTTATATATCCAGACTTCTAAATGTAGTGTCTCAGCAATGTAACTTTTCTTGACATGTAAGGCAGCATATAAAGTACCCATTTTTTTTCTCAAAAAATGTGCTGTTTGAAAGGAAACTTAATGTTTGTAATGTAAATATTACTGAAAAGGCAATTCCTTCTACAACTGCTTCTAAATGAAAAATACGCTTGCGTATTTACTGATTTATTTTCAACCTTTTGGCAGCCTAGTGAACAAACACTATGAACTGGGTACCATATGAAGCCTTTTGAGTCAAATTAGGAAGAAAGTGTGAGTAAAATTCCAGCATCAACTGCTAAGTAACTTCTTGGCTGTACTGGGTAACAGGGAGAATAAAATTGCTGACTGCAGCTAAATAAATGTTACTTGGGAAATATATAAAATCCCCAAACCAACAAAACCCCCAAACTTTAATTTCATATCCATCTGTTAAGTCTTTGTAATCAGTCCCTAATTACCTACTTGTTAATCCATTTCTGGTTACCCTGACACCTTAGGAATTTTTCTATGCATATATTTCTTGCCCAAGGCAATAGAAAATTATACATGTTGCTATACATGCTTGGATACAGCTGGTTTCTGTTTTGGGGTAGTTTGGATTTTTTTCCATCACAGTTACTAAACATATCTACGCAAATAGCTACACTGAATTTTACTTTTTAAGTAGGAATCTGGAGCTTGAAATGCAGCTTAAGCGAGAATGTTCCTCACAAAACTGTAGCTACAGGGAGCAAAACACTGTGGAGAAGGGGACAGGGAATACAATTTGCAATGTTGTTCTCTATCGTGTTATGATATAATGATATGTTGATGGAGAGGTACAGACCAAAAGTGAAATGCTTCTTGTGCTGGAGGTTTTGGCTTGTTTTGAAGGCATTTAGTCTTTTCTTGTTGAACAAGGGACAAATCTTTCCTCCAGGTTTTGAAAGGCATACTACAGGCTGTCTCACTTGCTGGAAGGTTTTCCTCTCCTTAGCTCTGACTGATGCAATGTGGCAGGCATTTCAGTCAGCTCACTTGCTAACTGGTTTCCTCAAATTAGTCTCTAAGAGCTGAACTTCTTTTCCAGATTACTTGAAGTTTTTATCAGTTTGTGAAGACATATAGGAGAGCACTTCCCCAAACAGACTTACTACAGACTAGTTGTACGGGGCTTCTCACAGACTTCCCATCAAAGCAGTAAATTTGCAGGAGATGCATTCTAGAGAAGATTTTATTTTTTTCTTTCATTCCACAAATACTGAAATGATAAATATCTTAATTTCTGTGAAACTTAAGACCCAAACAACACTACAAAAGTGTAGTATACTGACACACTAAAATAACAAAATATTCTTCTGCCCACCAGAAGGTAACACGAACTCGAGATATGGGTGTCCTTCTCTCTGAAGATGATTAGCAGCCATGTTGAAGCTGAAATGTATTACAAGTAAGAGCAAGCACAGGCTGATGATATGCTTATAACAAGAATTAAGAGGATCAATTAAAATAAGTTTTAGCAAGCAACAGTTTGTAGATCTGGTTTTACAAAGCTCAATATCCATCAAAGACACATGATAAAATAAAGGAAATTTTAATGGTAGTTTTAACCCAAATCATGTGCTATACTAGCCAATTTTAGACATACAGAATGAACAACATAGAGGAGAACATAAAGTAATTAATTCCAGAACAGTTACGAAAAATCACTTCATATTGCAAGAAACGGAGAATGACTGAGGCAATGTAAAGGCTGCATCCATACCAGCTAACCGTTCTTTAGCCTTGCTATCTACCCTCTTTTGTATCATTTTAATGACAATGGGAATACTTCTATAGCTATATATATAATAACTGGTACTCAGACAACACTGAGGGTTAGTTTGACTGAGGCTGATAGCAAAGGTATTTAGAGTGAATGAGAAAAATTAAATCAAATAGCAAGTAGAAGTGTCTTTCAGTTTTGAAGGAAAATGGGGGATTTCCTTTGATGACTCCACCCTTCAAAAAATACTTGAGAAGTACAAGGCTAAAAAGTATTTGGAGTGAGTCTGGACTGAATAATAATGCATTGCAGGCACAATTCTAGGTATAGGAAATACAGGGGACGTGTGCAAGGTGGTGTGGAGAGCTTGTATTGTGGTTTAACCCCAGCCAGCATCTAAGCACCAAATAGCTGCTTGTTCACTCCACCCCAGTGGGTATTCACAGTATGAGTTCAGAATAACCTAAATACATCACTGTTTGTCTCCAGCTTCTTGTGTATACTATCAATATGGTACTTAGGGGGTCATGTAGGTGCTCTGAAGTGGAGTGGAAGAGAAACCTCCTTCTTTACCGTGGCAGTATGAAAAGGAAAGAGTCAGAACAAGCAGAAGAGTTCTTTTTGAATTCTTCAGCCTTTTGGGAAACAGCTTTCAGCATGAAGGTGCCTGATGCTGCATACAGTAAATATTACCTGGAGGTCCTCAAGAGCTTGCCAAGGGGTCTTGGGCAGGCACCCTGCTCCAGGAAATGTCGAGGTGCCTGCATTTATGTAGAAGTAGTCAATCTTATGCTTCATTTTTGCCAATATGAGTTTTTTGGTAAAAGACCCCAGAATGAAATACAGGCCTAATGCAAGCTGACTTCATATGCACTAAGGTAAATCCAAATTAAAGTAAATGATAAGTGATTCTGTGTTTTTCATGCTGCAAAGGTCTGAAATGTTCTGATAGACACCCAAAACATTTTAGTCAGCTGTGAATATTTGTGCCTTAGAAAGGGGTGAGAAGGGAAAGAATTGGAAGATGAAGACAACTAACATCATAATGGTGAGCTTTGTCAAAATTTCTATTATCACAGTCTGTTTATAGGTTGTAAATACTCCATCTAGGCTGAGACTTAAAATTCAAGGTCATACACAGGAAATTGTATTTATCTTTGCTAAATTAAAACACTGGTTCAGCAGCTTCAAAAAAAAAAAAGTAATCTCAAGAATATCCTCTGGAGTGCAAGGAGTTCAGGTACTCCTGCTTCTTTTTTTTCCAATCTACTTTTTCTTTCTGCCTAAAACACATGACATATGCTGAATATTTTAAAGTCTTGACCTGTTACTATGACATTAGTAGTAAAAAATATATTGAAATAATGTACTGAGAGTCTCACCTATGAATGCACACTTTCTCAATGACATTTTCTGTTATTTTGCTTGTCAAGCTCTGTAGCGTTCAGTGTTTCTTCTTCATATTTATAAGAGGATTTTATTACAAATATGTCTTATCACTATGCAAATAAAGTAATTATTTTGTTCATATTAACATTTCCTTTCTTACACAATAATAAATATATCTTTGAAATTCTCAATTTTTGAAGGTAGTGTGGCAATTAAAATGCACTTAAGGATTCCTAATTTGTATGGAAATTGTCAGGATGAAAGAGAATCTGGAGATACACAAAATAATATGTAATTTTCAATTACATATATATATCTGTTATTACTATAAATGTCTTCCAACATTTTTTGGCTCCTGATACCATGTCATCATTCTTCTTGTGATTTAAAATATAATTTCTGATTTAAATTACTAAGGAGTAGACAATTTTATAGTCTTCAGTATCTTTGCCCCTCTAATTCCAAGTTAAGCGTGAAAGAATTCATCTGCACGGGGCCAGTCAAATTGTCTGTGAATAATTTTCTGCTAAATAGCATTCTGGCAAAGACTTCTTCATTTTCCAGGGTATTTTAACTTGTGTTTTCTGCAACTGATTGAATACTGTCCATTTACTGTATTGACACATTTTGATGGTATGACTGAACACATTATTCAATTAATCACCTTTGTAATATTCGACCACTTTTAGTTTTTGCATAACTAAAAGATCTGATGTGAATTCACTTACCTAGGAGCTCTCTGTGGTTTGATAAAACTTCTTCCCTCACTTATTCTGATCAGAATAATAGACATTATGTCATTCAAACCAGACTGTTTGGTTTGGGATTTTGCTCCCTTTTCAGTCTGTATTTAAGAAAAAAGATCCTCTTTTCTGTTGGGTTTCCAAATGCTTGTTCTGAGTAAATTCTAGAACTTTTTTATTTGAACTGGATGTAGAGACACTAGTTTCTGACTCAACTCTTCTTCATTAGAAGTATTTCCATTAATTTAATGGGTGATGAGTTTTTTTTCTTGCCTATTAACTGAACAGCACCTGTAAAGCCTGATCAAGTTGTATATATATATTTTCCTCTAAAATACATTTAAAAAAACCAAAGGGAGATAGTTATAGTTCAATTTAAACACAGCCTGTCTTTTTTCTTACCTACCTGCTTTCTCAGTGCCTATTATACCAATATTTAACTTGAATCATTCTAGAGCAGGCTGCTTGAACATGTTGGTGAAGGACAACTTTGCTTACCCTGACCATTGTCCAAAGGGTGGATAAGAATATATTGCAGTCCTGAGGGATGAGGTGGCTATGCCACCCAGAGAATTTCAGCAATACACAATTTCACATAGGAAGGCAGTGCATTTTGCCTCATCTATCAGGATTCGTTGAGTAAATTGTCAGTGGTAACTCATTGTGGAAGGAGAGGTTTACACACAGAAGACAAAATGTCCTGTCAGAAGCTGATAAATTAGGCTATGAATCAGGGGGCTGTCAAGGTCCCAGACACAGCTTATCACAGTGGTGATTAAGAATGATGCAACAAGTCAATTTTGAAGGCAAAGACTAGACTTAAAGCAGGAGGTTGTGATGTGATCTTTGCCTTACACTGGCATTGTAAGTATGTGTGGTCCAAATGCACTGTCACACAAGTCTGTTTTGGGGAGTGGGTCATTTTTACCACAGGCACCAGAAGTGGCATTAGGACAAGAACAAGAAAAAGGACTGAGAGTAAAAGGGAATTTAAAGAGTTTGGGAAAATATTTTATAATATTTTATGTGTTGGATTCTGCTCTAACCCTTCAATGTAGAATGAAGAAAGCCTCTAAAGTACACTCTAGAATTATAGATGCTGCATAACCAAGTATCGAATTTGAACAAGGCCTTTCATTTATTGAAGATAATTCAGAGGTGCCACCTTCCCACTGGTTCACTGGTAACTGCTGCCTACAAGATATATTTATGTTCTGGAGACGTGGTGTCTCCTGCCTTCAGGAGCTGGCTGACTTTTGTCAAGATGTTATTTCCTCAGCTGCAGCTGTAGGTGCAAAAAATTAAAATGCACTTAAAGTTCCAGGTGTTTTAACAATTCACTTTTTATGGCTATAAATGCTTCCAAATTCATATATGTTTATGTTCACTTCAGTGAACATGACTGCTGGCCTACTTAAGCTATCATTAAGGCATCATACAGTTTCTCTACAGCTTATACAACAATACTTAGCTTAAAATTAACTCAAATTTGAGTTGCAAGCCCTATAGTATAGTTATATCCCTGATATATTTGGCAGTAAGGTGACTTCAGTTGAAGGCAGAAAAGATGGGATATTGAAACTACCAGGCACAGCCATTCAATTAACATGCCTTAGGAGGTTAATTGTCTCTGTGTTCATGGTATAATCAATACTGAGAGGGAAAGGCTCCTTAAAGGGCCATTTTATCCCCTCAAATTAAGCTACTCTCTACAGTAGTTGTCTATAGACACAAGCCACCTAACACAGTCATAGAGGTGGATTCTTAAACTTCAGAGACACCATCCTCTCTGTGACAGCTGGAAGATTCCATTATAGTGCAAAGGCAAGGGCGTGTCACAGAACAGTACCAGACTTAATATGAACTAAACTAAAACATCATAAATATGAAAGCCATGGTCCAAAGATGGTGACTACTTGAGTATTACTAGAATTTTGAAAGGAAAAACAATTAAAATTAATATGCTTTCTTGTTCTTTTATAACAAAAAAGTTTGAGGACCTCAATTTGAAATTTCTGCTATTATTACTGTTAACATGCAATACATGCTTAAAAAAGGGTATTCTGGAGAAGTGAAGATACATGAAACTGAATTATTAAAGAGCAAGGAAAAATTATTTCAGAATTGCATGATGCAAACAGTATGATGGAATAAAGGTCAGCCTAAGTAACATCAGAACTTAGGCCTTGTTTCAAGTCAAAATCCATTTCAGGCAAAACCAAATGAAATCATGCTGAGAGAAAGGCCACAGTAATATTTCAACACCTCAGCATATTGAAACACCAGTAAATATTATCTGATCTACCGTATCAAAGAAAATATTCAGTTAGTCTATTTGGGTATTTTAGTAATATTTAATATTTCAAATTAGGGGATTATAATAAGTATTCAGCCCCTTTTAATTAAAAATGGTTCATACAAAGTCAATATTTCATATTTTCAAGACAGTTCTTTATGAAAATAATTAAAATCTCTACACATCTTTTAGTGAGCTGTGGACTTAGGTGTTTTCTTTCCCTTCAACTTCTCTTCCTTCTTAAGAGTGAAGGGATTGTGTCTTTTTTGCCTTTTTCTGCAACAGTTCCTTCTTTGTTTGTGTGAACACCATGCAAAGACCTCTGACGTAGACCTACAATGTAAAGAAATAGAATGGTTTCTTCTGTAACAAACTTCAAAAGGGGAATTCAAGGTGAAATTAAATGCTCCAGGAAAATCCCCTTCAAAGCTCCCATTGAATTTTTCTAAGGCCAAGGATTCATATTTTTGCCAGGTCATGTTCTTGGCTTGACCAACTTTGAAATGAGCTCAATTTGCAAAGTTCTTTTGCTGTTCAAACATAATCCAAAGCTTTATATAAAGAAACGCAAGAATGAGTAAAATAAAGTTTAGAAAAAAAACCCACCAAACTATCACATTCTCTCTAGCAGCCAAAACTGTATTGTGTGGGGGTTTTGTGTGGTGGTTTGTTGGTTTTTTTATATACACAGACAAATTGGCCTAGTGAATATACTGCAAAACTGGTAGTGATTAATACCTTAGCCTCGGTTCAAATTCTGCTTTAGGTTGATGGTGTACCCAACATCTGGAATGGGGATTCTCCTGTGCATAAGGAAGGTTTTGGTCAAGCATTAATAGGTAATGTCAAAACAAATGCTTTTGCTAAAAACAAGTGTGGTTGTAATAGCCCATCTGGGCTACCTGGTCCTCATAGCTGTGTTGGGATAGTCTCACTCCCATCCTTCTCAGAAAGAGAAAGTCCCTATGGATCAGAGAGGTATTTTCTTCTCCTTCCAGCCTCTCAGTTAATGCCAGTCACTTCTGCAGAACTTTCTCAGATAAACAGGCTATCTTCAGGAATTCATAATGTTTATGGCAAAAAATAGAGCCTCTATTTTAAAGATATTAACAGATTTTTCCATTCTGCTGGCAGATATCAGTTTTTTTCTGGGAAAGAAGCATGGATGTTATGTAGATATGCTAATACAGAGGACTCATTATTCCACATGCTTATAAGTGTGACAGAAACAACTCTCTCAGGAAAAGGGTTTGGATCAAGTAAACTTAAAGAACGAAATTTTATAAGCAGTAAAACCTGGAGAGATTTGACCTGATCTTTATTGCTTTCCTGCTTCCCCCCTCTCCCAGTTATTAATAAACTCACATCTCAGCAGAAGAAAGAGTTTAGGCTTTACTACAATAAGAATTATGTTTCTGAGCAGCCCAGGGAGGATACCTGTTTATATTATTTTAAAAACAGCCTCAGGAGATGAACAACCAGGCAGTCAGCTGATGTACACTGTTACAGTTCCAGAAAGCTGATGAGCTGTAAAGCCAGTTGCAAACCTGGACCCCTGACTTATGAAGAGTTTGGCAGTCTGACATGGAAAAAGCAGGCAAGGAAATCAGTAGATGAAAGAATAATATAATAACATAAGCATTTAAGGAAAGTAATGAAACAAAAGAAAGCAAACAAACAATCAATAACAAAAAAAAAAAACAAAATAGAACAGGAAAGAATTTGTCAGGCTGAAGTAATTTCATACTGTTATAATGAATGCCCACCACTGTCCTTTTTTCCTGATAAGCTTTTTCAGCATACATTTGGGACATCGGTATGATCTGATCTGGTATGCAGGCATCTTAGTGCTGGTCCCTATTCACTGTACTGATGATGACCATGAAACTATGAAACAATAAACACACAAGCCTGGCAGAAAACGTGTTGGTGTGTGAAATTATGTATGTGGTCGTGCAGTCCCAGGTGAGGAAAGTTCATCTCTTTGCAGCTGAACCAAATTAAGAGGGTAGGGCAGCATATGGAAGCAATGAAGGAAGAGGAAGTTGGAGAAGGTGGTGGGAGAACTGTGGGAGGTCCAATGGAAGGGCTGAGGGAGTGGCAGAGGTGTTTTGCCTCCTGGCTGAGCTGCTGAGGTCTGGTTTAAGGGCTCACGAGCTGACTTCTCTGAACAAGGGTGGGAACTTGGACAAAGCAAAATGCCCTGAAGGCCAGGGAGAGGAAAAGCCATCTTAACTTCTCACTTCTGTGAATGATCTAGTGAACATACGGTGATAGGCTGTGCTGCTGAGAGATGGAGCTGTTGGTGAAAGCGTTCCTGATATACTTGCTTAATGGACTGTGTGCCAGAGTGCCTCAGGCAAGTCCCTGAAGTTGGGAAGGTTCCAGGGTATTTCAACTGGTCCCAGCATGTTATTTAGTATTGCAGGAGAGTGGTTTGTTGCTGAGATGTATCTAATCTGTGGTGGTCTTTAGACTTTTAATATAATGATAGCTCCTGGGTGGCAGAGTTGTGCTTGGTTTCTGTGTCATTTTTTTTTCCTTGTTTGTTGCTTGTGTTATGCAAGGGCATGTGTGAAGTGGATGCTTCGTGGGCTTTCCTGAGCTAAATATTTATTATGTGGTTGCAAAGATTTGAACGCTGTTACTGGGTGGTCCTTTCCAGTTCTATTGCCCTTTTGGGATTCTGAGGGGTTATACATGTGTTATGTATATGTATGCTATATATATCCTGTGATATTGAGAAAAAAAATGCCAGTAGAACATTAACAGATATAGGAATTCTAGGAGAGGATATTTGGATGTACAAAAGATACTTAGCCAGCTTATAAAAAAGTCATACATAGTAGTTTTAAGGGAAACCTTAGCAAACTAACAATGGGCAGTTTCAGGATGCTTGCCAGTTTTATATGCAAGTTGTTCCTGTGGCTATGTTGTTCAATGAAGTATATTGTATCAGCAAACTTTAGTTTTATTCTCTTCTCACTTACCTCATTATTCACTTAATGTAAAAAAGCACCCTCTGTGTCCCCCATAGTAATCTACTTCTAGACAAACCCAGAACAAAACTGGAGTTCCTGCCCCAAAAAGCTTATTAATTATAGCCAATAATAAATGTGTTTACTTCTGCATCTCCATCTGTTAAAGGTGAAAAAAAATAGAGCATCCACTATCATGGGCAGTTGTTGGCAGATGCTGGAAGTCTTCCGTAGGCTTTATTGCAAAGCGGGAGTCTGTATTGGTCTTGAAAAGGAAAAGGTCAGCTGTTGCCCAGCTCAAGCATTTAAAACTAAAATAATGTCATCACACAAGGATTAAAATAAGTATAGGAAACAAAACCACTAGTGCATTCCTGCCTTAAGGAAAAGAAATCTCACAGTAAGCATGTTCACTTTATCTTGCTAGTATTTTCCCAATTGCCTGTGCTCATTGTTTGTTATGATTTATATATATCTTTTTGCATGTCCAGTGCTTGTAGGTAAACCCACTAATGCCAGCAGCATTCTGTATGTTTGGAGAATCAGGGGCTAACACTGGCAAGAGAAGGACTCTTCCAGGGAAACAAGGATGAAGAGGGTGAAAGGCCAAATTTCCCATCACATTTTATTATTTGTTTTGAAACCCTGCTAACAGAAATTAGGAAATCATGTTGAATCCTGTGCTGACCTTTCTTTTGAAGTAGAGGTGAGACTGGTTGAAGGGGAAAAACCCTTACGGAACTTAGCAGAAATTCACAAATAGTTCTCGAGACTCTTCTCTGGAAGAAGGGAAGAACAATGAGTAGTTGACTTTTACCCTGACTGTCAAAAGCTTCAGGAGCTAGAAGGCAGGTAGGTCTGTTCAGCATGTGAACACGAACTTTAGCCCTCACCCCTGGTGTGAGCATAAGGCATGAAGAAGAGTCAGCTCATAAGCTGTTCATGCAGTCAGAGGATGGCTAGCAAGGTGTTGCTTACTCTGTAGTGTGTTATGTGAGATTGTGACCCTCTGAAGAACAAGGTATTACAAAGGAACTGCATTCTCTTCTGCCATCATTCTGCTTCATTGTACATAGTACGCCAGTGCTTGGGTGTTAGTGGGTAGAGTTGAGGAGGGTTACAATAGCATTTGAGCAAACAGCTTGAAAGGTTGCAATCTAGTGTTGTTCTGTTGGGTTTTTTGTTTTCCATTGATCTATTGTCAGCTTGGACTACTGTCTCCAACTGCTCCAAGCCTGGATCACCTCATACTTCTGACACTTTTTACCTGAGGACTTCAAGCTCCCCTTCACTGCAGCATCGTCTTGCTGTAGTTTTGTTTGTGAGACTTGAAAATACCTGCTTTCAAGAGTTCTAGAATGCAAATAAGTAACACACATGAAAGTGTGTGAGTAACTGTGCATCAGTGTTTAATATTCTTCAGTCTGCTGCTGGGAGGCAAGCCAGTCAGAATATGTCAAAACCAAGCACAGCACCGGCAAGATTAAACAGCAGTGGATTTGCACATGTAATAAAACTGCTATATTGAGTTTAATCTATGTGTAATTGGGAATAGATAAGGCTGGAATCAAATGACTGTCCAGGGTCTGCCTCAGATGGAGGAGGGGCAGGAGTAGCAGCCCTGAGCAGAAAGGTGAGGAGGGTCTGCAGCCTTTGGTTTAGCATGCAGCTACTGGAATAAGGGGTACTTTTGTTGTGTTTTATTGTGAGAGATATTAAAAAGGTGATATGATGTCAATGAGCTACATGTACAGTGAAAGGCTTGGATATTCAAGAACTTCAAGTATAAACAAGTTGTTTTCCTCCCTTGGTTATGGGAGGTAGAGTTTTAACTGGGCTTAGTGTCAAGAAATATTGCGGATGTTTCCAGGCTGTCCTTATTTGCCCAGTCTGACTATATAATAGAGTAAAACTGAATAGTGAGGCTAAACTAGCTGTTACTCTATTGTTTTGCCCTTTCTCCATCATCTCTGTTTTTCCACTCAGAAAGGAAAGACTCCTGAATGATCCAAACTCCTCCCTTACTACTTCAAAAATCATAGCACCTTGGCCAGTCAGTATCTGTGTTGGCTTTAACTCCGTTCTCTGCTGGCTGCTTGGCAAAGGAGTGTGATGTTTGCCTCTCTTTCAGCTTTCTTCACAAACCTGATGGTATCTGTCAGGTTTGGATTTTGCCACTATGAAATGCATGAATGTACAAAATTTCATGTGTTTTCAAATACATGAAAAGATGTACATACATTTTAAAATGTTTTCTTCATTCTCTGTGATGCAATTTCTCTTATGTAGTTTCTCCCTTTTAAGAGTATTTAATTCTCTGTCTTCAGAATTCCTATTTTTCCACTGTTCCTCTTCATTGGCTGTTGTTAATTCATCACTGCTGCTTTTGGTAGCTATCAGTCTCAGACTTGATGTCATCTTGTCTTTTAGAAAGCTCCCTCCGCTAAGCTTTCTGTCTCTATCCCTGTTGTCTGACTCCTGTACTCTTCCTCTCCTCATGTCCTTCTGTAGTCCTAAATGTCTGATCTCCCTTCAGTCTCCATGTTTTTTCTTCTGTGGTTACCCACACAGTTACCAGCACACAGCAGCTCAAGGCAGGCATTAAATGCATGTACAGCCAATCTTTTCCACTTATACTTAATAGACCCAGTAGGCTTGTAAGGATATTCTTAGGCAGTAACGGAAAGATTTAGCAGATCCTTTAATATGTTTAGCTCAAATCCAGACAGCCCACCCTAATTTCCAACCATTACAGAAACTAGAGGATCAAAGGGCCAACATTTGTCACACAGGACTTTGTTTTCCTCAGTTACTTTGTTTCTTTAATTGAATTAGAATAGCCTACTTTTTATTTGAGGATCAGATTTTGCAATGATTTTACATGGCTTCACAGCATGAGGCTGGAGTTAGAAGACTTGTACCAACTTTCAGCAGCCAACAAAAAAGATGGTCAAAAAGCAAGAATTCATTAGTTGGCAGAGCTGCGGTCAGGTTCACTTTTTATCCTCTGGCCATAAGAGGTCTGTCTGGCCTGTCACAGAGAAATTTGCTCTTGCCTGACCAAATGCAGAAGTACAGGATTTTGTTGATAGTTTGATGCCGTTTGCACCTTCCTATGTGATGTTGGTCTCTGGAAAGGCATTTCTAGGTGTGAGATACCTGAATCCAGAAAGTTTCTGACAGCCCCCACTCACCTCTTGCTTGGTTGTGTAGGTACTTTTGGCTCATTTCATTTTGTTTTATAGTCTTTTTTGGATGTGTGTGTGTGTCAGTCAAGTAGGTGTTCCCTGAGACCGCCTAACATGCAGCAATAGAACTGAGCTACTTGGAAATGTCCTTGAGGGCACTACTTGCTTTCAATCTGTAGTTTATAGCAGTGCAGTTTTTGGCCTCTTGTTTTACTCTGGTAGTGTCCAAGCTGGTGGGAAATCTTCAGGATGGTAAGACTAGATGGATGCTCTCCTGGCCTCTCCAACACCTCTCAAGCTGTGCTATCCTGTTGCAAGAACCATGAAAAAATATATGCAGTTCTATTAGACAATTATCTGGTGAAATGGTAGGGCAAGGTTTTTAAAAGCTAGTCTGTTTTCCTGTGGCTTATGTGTTCACCAACCTTTTGGGTACAGGAACTGTACAATCATTTTGCAAATACGTTGTGCTTAGTAACAGTTACAATAAAGTGTAATCTAAAGCCTCCAGTTATAACATTTTATGTCTCTTGCTTTATTATTTTTATTATTTCAGACTGTATAATTTGTGCATTTTAGTTGGAGTGATGTTGGCTCTATATTTGTGCCACAGGATTCAAATGAGCAGCTCAATAGATGAATATGGGTTTCATATGACTCAATTGGTTTCTTACCTCAGTGTTGCTACCTCTCCCCACCCTTTTAGTCTGAATTTCTTCATCACACGTTTTTCAAAATTGTTAGTATTGCATACATCTCTTATGGGATGTCCATGTTACTGCATGATGGTGATTCGGCTGCTGGTCATTACATTTTGTGGTCAAACTAGATGGCAAGAGAACTAGAAATTGAAAGGAAGTTTTGAGCAAAGAACAGTTCAGAAAAAAAACCCCAAAACCTGCAAACGCACCATCCCTGGTGTGTATGTGTGTGTAGGAAGTATCAGCTTTATACATGAGACCAACTCTCCCTAATCTTTATGCCACGGGTTGCAATAGGGTAGCCTATGTATTTCTCTTAGCTCTCTACCTATGCTGGTGAAAGGTAATGGTGGATTGGTTCCAAGTCCCTGATTTGACTGTTAACTGGGACCATGACATGTATTTATGTAGCATGGTCCACTATTGTTAAATTCTCTCTCCATATTTCTGCTTGAGGCATTACTACTCCATGTGCTACATTTGTTGAATGGTTAATAGGTTAACAAAGACCAGCAGAATGGTCTGGTTCAAGCAGGAGAAAGAAAATGCATGTGCTGAAATCGTCCTGCCACCAATCTGATAGTGCTTTTTAATATGTTATGGAGAACATATTGTTTGCAAACAAATCTTGATGTTTATTTCAAGATGACCTAGGAACCAACCTGGACTGGATTCCCTTGTGTTTTGGAAGCGGGCTACTGCATGAGAAATGCTCTACTGCCCTCTCCTTGCTCTGCACTTGCTCAGGACCTTCAGTGACTGTGTGTGAAAGCCAGTTTTGGCTCATATCTGCAACTTGTATATTCAGAAATCCCTTATCCATGAGGAGATTCTGATGTTGGGAAGCAACTTGTCTGCATTATTGCAAAGCTTTTTCTGCTTCTTGGGTGAATGAATCCCACTCTGTCCATCTAGCAGTAGAGGAGGCTGAAAAGTTCTAGATGTAAAGCTCGACTCCCTCCCCAGCTCCTTTGTTGAGCTCTCCTAGAGATGAAGCTCATGAGGAAAAAGGTGTAGGTAACTACAGAAAATTGCATACAGTCACTATTTATTTGCACTTTTTTGTTTTAAATGTATGGTTCTGTTTTTTTTTTTTTTAATATCTTTTGCAGGACAGGGTGAATGCATTGGAAGAGACCTCTAGACCTAAGCAGAGGGCTTAGGAAAGGCAGAGACTTTATTGCCAAAGGAAGGCTAGGGACAGTGCAAAGGTATTTAACTTCTGGTCTGTATAATGCATGCTGGGACAAGAAAAGCTGCTTGTTGGGTTTTTCTGATTGGTTGGGAGGTTTTAATTTTATTTATTTGTTAAATATGTAAGCTCCTAAAGTGCATGCACAAACTTAAAATATTTCAAGAGCACAAGGACCATTGACCTTCACCTACACCTTTAAATCCCTCAGTGGGGTGAATCAATTACTTCCTCTTTAAAAGTAGCTTCAGAAAATAAACAATAGTTTTCTACAGTGAAAGATCCACTGAATCGAGAATAGGAAACTATTCTGTGTTTTTATATATGTGTGTGTATGCATGTGTGTGTGTGTATATATGTATATATATTACCATCCCACCAAATGCTGCTCTTTGGGGAAAAAAATAATCCTATTACTTTGTGTCTTAATCTAAAATAGAAAATAACAAGCTTTATTATCAACACTTTTGCAGTATAAGTCATGACATTATATTAATAAGACTGGCTATTTTCAGCTCCCTGCTGTTGGGTATATAATTTTCATTGGGGCTGTCAGCAAAAATTCTGCACTGACTTGAGAGTGGAAGATACAAAATCTGTGTTGGCAAAAGGATATATTTATTTACTGCTTGTATGGATATGGTTTATAAGTTACTTCTGCAAGCAAATGTAAATATGCTTTATATTTTTCTGTGTGGTATTTTGCTTTCATGATAAGTGAAGGGGTTTTTATAAATATTTGTCAGTATGGTTTGGAGTTATCACGTATCAGTAACTACTATGGACGATTAAAAATGTTCAGGAAAAACCTTCTTAGCGTATTCCAGACTTCATGTACGAATACTTCTCTAAGATGGTGAGTTGTGTAGTGCATTTTAATTATATTGTAGTGGCTTTCTATAACACAAAACTTCCACTGAAGTCTGAAATGAGTCTGGCATGGCCCAGAGTCAACATGATAATATATTCTTGATAACCTTTACATGCTGATAACAGTTCAACTGCACTACTGGGTTTTGTCAAGTTATGTTCATTTTCTATAGGTGTTAATATATTTGGCAATTAGAGTTCAAATTGTTACTTTTAAACGAGTGTCGAATTTGGATCAGTGAGAACTCTAAATTGAGCAATTTCACCAACTGTTGCAGGATGCTGTAGCAAACCTTTTAACTAAACTGTGCTCCTGTGTGTGAAGATCTGTAATTTAATAAGAGGGAGGCAGGCTGTAGCTACTTGTTTTTCTCCCTGGGAAAAGATGGAAATTAGGGTTGATATTGCTATAACTTTAAAATTTGAATTAGAGAGAGAACAGCCTAAAAATGATTGGTTTGTCTCCTGCTTCCTTTCCTTTGTCTGTTGAGTCAAATCCTTACCAAGATTTTTCTTGGCCTGCTTTCATGTGGTTTAGTGCAAATTCAGTTTTCCTGGATATCTTCATAGTTTGAAGACAAATGTAAAGAAGCAGTTCTGTGTCAGGGAGGGATGTTTCTCTGGCTTCACATTAAAGAAATACCAGTGGTCACGTTGAGAATTCTCACACAAATAAACCAGATTATTTTAGTCTGTGTTGCTCATTTGAAAGGGAGTGGTGTTTGGTTAAAAAGACGATGGCTGGATAAGCTCTTGCAGAAATACTCATTGTTTTTGACATCTCGGTTTTGGATCTATAAGAAGAAACATTTGAGACCAGAGTCTGATTTTCTGTTTGTTTCAAGATGTAAGTCAAATGATGAGATCTCCACAGAAAAACGGAGAAGGAGCTGTGCTTTTTCTATTTCTTTTTTTTTTTTTTATTTTCAGAGCTTCATAGTCCCATACTACAGGATAGACATGATGCATGCTTGCTTAGTACATCAGTCTTCCTTTAAGCTCTTCATTAAATGCTTTTTGCAACCTACTTCTATAATCATATTTAATATGAATCATGTAAGAATGATATATACAGTATCCTGTGGCAATCTATGCATGGGGTCATGCTGAAGACTGGCCAGCAGTGTTGCTTTCTTGAAACTTTTTGTTACAACAGCTACTTTCATTCAGATCAACCAAATGCTTCCCATTTTCTTGATCAGTCAGACAGTACTTGAGAATCGGAGTGTAACACAGGATAACAGATGGCCTTGTATGTTTGAAGGTTGTTTCTTGAGGCCCTGAATACAAATCACATAGGTGAAGGAACTATTTCATTATCTGTATATGTGGGAGGAGAGAGGAATAGTAGAAATGTGCACACATGTTGGAGTCTGAAGATGCCTAAGTTGCATGGCAGCAGTTACAGCAATTTTGATCTTCACACATAGTAACTGTTGCTGCCAGGTAGAAATGTAGGCAGGGGTCTACTGAATGCTGTTTCTGTTGTTGTTAGCTATTCTAACTCAAGCACTTCTGCTTACCACCCCAATTACTATTTAGACATACTTGGAAAAACTCAGAAGGAATACAGCTAGGAGGCCAAGCCCAGCAGTAAAACATTGCCACAATCTTTAAGAAAAGCCCCTAGCAAGATTTTGTGTAGTATAGTGTT
The DNA here is from genome assembly GCF_012275295.1 of Melopsittacus undulatus. NCBI lineage: Eukaryota > Metazoa > Chordata > Aves > Psittaciformes > Psittaculidae > Melopsittacus > Melopsittacus undulatus. Next base: position 94,325,512 of record NC_047527.1, on the reverse strand, counting down.
TGAAAGAGTGATTACAAGTGGAAGGAAAGGGACTGTTTCATGCTGTCTACCTTCCTGCTGCACATGTACTAAGGGCTTTATGTTAATAGGTGAGATTGCAGGAAAGGCATTCCTGGTTCCACCCCTGATTTCTCCCTCAAATAGAAGCAGCCCCCAGAACCCTGCAGATTGACGGTGGGGAGACAGAAGCAATCTGTTTTGTTCTCTCAGATGTGTTTTGTCACAGATGTTTTGGTCAGTGTTAACTTTGTGATGACAATAGTATGGGAGTTCCCATGACAAACATGCTCATCTCTAACCTTGAACAGCAGGGTTAATCCCAACCCTTCAGGGTTAATTAAGAGGTAATTGCATGGGCCTCAATTAATCCCTGTTTAGCTCAGTTGCATTTGATGGAAGGGCACTGGAGATTAATTTGGCATAGTGCCTCATCAAATTCATTAATTTCATTAAATGTGAAAAGATATTTTAAGTGTGAGGTAACAGCTGTGACTATTCTGCCCTATGATGGGGTCTGGTGGCACCGGGCAAGACCTTAAATACTTGTCATAATGCTATGAGAACTGCTGCTCCTCCTCTCACTGGCTGCAAAAAAACTTGTAAACTATTGAATCATGCAGACCTGGTCCAATGGAAGAGTCAGGACTTCTTGAACTCCTGATGATTTTGATGAGAATGGCAAATGCTTAATCTCCCTCTGAATCAGGCCCTTGACTATTGGCATAAGAGCGTGCATTTACAGAGTATGTGTATGTTATGCAACATGCCCTGCTCAGTCTTAATTAAGGTTATGACTGAGAGGGTGCCGAAATGTTTTGTCATTATTCTGCAGATTAATGAAATCTCACTAATGAGTTTGACTCTAAAATCTGCTGTAACTGTAAATTTAGAGCTAGAATTCATATGCGTTAAACAGCTCAGCAATAAAAGTATGGCCAAAGCAAGTCGGTGTCAGTTTCTGTAGATCATTTTCAATACTCAGAAGTAAATACCTGACTGAAGGTGACAGGAGGACTCAGATGGGGGGGCAAGTTACTAGATTTTCACTATTTGTTTTGGTTGGTTTCACTCCTACAAGCCCTGTCATTACCCAACACCTGCACATGCCATAAACTACTCTGGTTTTGTTGACTTTCTCAGTCTCACTGGCTATCCTTCAAACCACAAAATCTGTGTGCGCTGTAGCTACAGTATATACTCGGTATGAAAGCTGACTCAACTTTTGCTGCAGTACACTGTACCAGGCAGCTCTCAAGTGATGCTGCTGCAATTTATCACCATAAACTGTTTCATATTGGAACAAACAATACTCATGAGGCAATCTGGATTCAAATTAATTCAAAAGCACCATAACTGAAAAGTGAGCAGTCTCTTTGTGTTGTTTCTTTTAACAAGATTTTATGATATGACTAGACTACAAATAGCTCTATTCATGATAAACTGGCAACTTTGCAAATTGTATATGCTAAAAGCTATTTGTTGTACAAGCTGTTCTGGAGCAAAATCTTAAATTAAATCTTCTCTGCCATGGGGATGTGAGGCATCGATTGCATGAGTGCTGCCATGAGTGTCCTGTTTCAGGAGCCCCACAGCTATGGGGGCGGCGGTGGGAAAAGGCCATCTGGTCCAAAAACCTTTAAGCATTCAAAGTCAATCACTGCATGGCACTAGAGAAAAAGATGGCAGGTCCATTTGAGACATTTTACTATTTCAGTGGGAAAACCTGTAAGGCTGAAGGAAGACAAAGAGGTGGAATAATTATCTTTTGTCTCAAATATTTGCATCTGTCTTTATGAAGTTGCCATGATGTGCTTTCCTTTTGAAGACACAGCAATATTATCTTCCTTCAAAATACCTTAGAAACACTTCTACTTGAATGTCTACTAAGACTCCCACTATTATCTTTCAGAGATGTGCTGTGATTTCAGCATGAGACTGGGACAGTTATGGCTGGACTTCCTTTTTAAGGATGAATGAACTAATGGTAGAGACCTAATATGATTGCAATGTCAGTAAACACCTCAATCAATGTAATTGATGGCATAGTAAGGAACAAGCCATTAATGCATCTTCCCTGTAGACATTATTACAGGAAATTACATCTGTATTTGGAGATGTATATTTCCCACATATTTGCATAGTGAACTTAAATGCCAAGTAACACATTCTACCACGCAACCAAATGCTTTTGCCACCAGAGAGAGAACCTAAATTATCCCTCAAGAATTACTTCTGCAGGATACATAAGGGTGTCAACTGTGATCAGCTGACAAAGATTTAGTAGTAACAACACAAGTATCTCAGAGCAAAAGAAATGAATTATGTTTATGCTTTGGTGCACTTATCAAATCATTCCAATTCCAACCTCCAAGTAAAATTATGCCTCTTGCAATACCAGCACCATTTACTCTGGGCCTTTCTTTTCAAATTATTTATACTTACAATAATTGTAATTACATCGGTGGTTAGAAGCTTTTGAGAGCTTCTAATTGCTCTGCAGATAGGTCTTGAAGAGAACTTGGATTTGAATACGAAGTAACTTACGGGCTAAAATTTCTATTGCACGTTTGAGAGAGATCTACAAAATGGCAATATATGTGAAGGCACAGTATAAGACGCAGATCGAGAAAGCTGTTGGAGTCAGGGAGGAGTTAGGCATCTGAAGATAAAGCCTCAAAACTTTTTCAGCTGACAGCTAACTCCAGAATTACCTATACCAGGAGGCAGACTGTGTCAACAATGATTTGAGGCACATTACATTCTGCTTCTAGGCAACTGCAGAAGTTGCTTCCTTTTGGCAGGCATAGACGTCATTCAGGATTGTGCTCTACAGGAATCCACAAATTAGGCTGCTCTGTGAGATGAGCTTGGTATAATGAGTCTTTTCTGTATATTTTTACTACAGCAAGATCTCAATCAGGTGCCAAGATGGTATCTGTCTTGTTTTCAAACCCTAATGTGGAGAAGTTGGTATTACTACCTTCTCTGCTTATCTGCTAAGTCAGCATTTAGAGCACAAGTCTAGACTGCGAAGTTGGAGACCATTCATTTAGGCAGCAGCAGGTCAAATCTGGACCTCTCATAAGAAACAGCTCAATTATTGGGATAAACAGTTCAATTAAACGGAGGGGGCTCTCTGTCTCTGCTGTTATGTGCTTCTACCTGTGAAAGATTTGAGCTTCCCAGGGTCCTTGCCCTGAGACTTAATTAGTTCTTTCACTTAAGGACTGATTCCTGTAAAGAAACTAGTCCTGGCAGAAGAGTTGAAGGGCAGGAATGTCCCTCCAGCCAATGTGGTGATGTTTGCTTGGGGCTGCCTCTCTCTTCACAGGCAAGCACCAAAGTATTTTGTTCACTATGAGGCATCTTCACTAGCACAGAGGCAGCATGCAACTGCCAGCAGTGGAACAGATGATTGTTTTCCTTCTATGGAAAGGAAATGTATCTTGGGATTGCTTACTGAACTGCTGGATAAGATACTTGTAATCAGGAAGAGGAAATCAATCCTGCTCCAGTTTGGTTTTCTTTAAGCTGTCCTCCATCTAACAGAGCAGGTCTTGGGCTATGATATCCATGTATGATTCCTGAAAAAGACCTAGTTAGCTTTCAGAAGGCTACCTGCTGTCCCAGATTAGAAGTCTCGGGGAGGATGAAGTCCCCTTCAAAACATCAAATATATGCTGGAGAGTGTGAGAGGTGATGTAGAGTTGGTCTTACATTGAAACTTCACATATATTGTTATTTGGTGAGGGCAAAAAGGTGGGTACCTTACAGCCATTCGTTTTCTTCCCGCTTCCAGTCTGAAGTCAGCAGAGTCTCACAAATGGGGAGGATAGGTGGGGTGAAGAGATGTTTGGCTTGCAGATGGCATGGTTGAGGAGAGCCAAAGGCATAACAAGAGCTTGCAGGATGACTGGCATGGATCATGGAAACAAAGGCAATCAGTAAGTGTCCCGACTGGTTCCTTTTTGGTCCACGTTGTAGGCAGCTGTGTGGCTGTGGATGGGTGAATTTCAGTGGAATAGAAGAACACAGGCCCTGCATTGAAATTCAGTGTTCAGCTTGCAGCTTGGTTAGATGTATTTGGAAATCTTAGTCTAAATTTGTACCTACTATATGGATGACAATTAAAAAAAAAAGAGTATTAATTAAAGACTAAAACTGAAACAACTTAGTTGGAATCAAAATCAATCCCTCAACTTGGTTTACCAATATATGCTGTGCACTTCATCTGTATATAATATGATTGTAATTATGATATCTTTGTTAGTCTAACTCCTAAGAACAAAAAAGTGCTTAGACATTAGCTGGCTATCTTCCTGATTTTTAAAGCCAAATATCTAATTAGAGCACTTCTGTTTCTTACATTTATTTTCAGTTCTAGAGAGTGAAAGACAAGAAATCTCAACACAGCTGTGGCTCTTTTGTAAACTTCAGCTTATTAGAGCTTTTGGGTCAAATTCTCTGATGGTGTAACTGCAGACATACATTTCTACTAGTGTAACTTCAGATATTTATATAATTATCTGTACATCTGTCCATATGTGTGTTCCTATGTATACACCAAACCGATACCTGATATAAATCATTGTAGTTCTTTTGGCTTCTGTGAAACTATACTGATTTCTTACCAGCTGGGTATCCGGTCCACAGCATCTGGTTTTCCTTTTCCCTCCCTTAATAGCACTGATGAATCAGAATTCCTTAAGGAGGATAATACTAAACATAATTAGACAGGATATGTTCAAGAAGAAAATTTAATTTGAAGAGGTTTGCACAGAATTTTTATTGGCCTCAGGTGGGATGCTGGGGCTTTATCTTAATGAATCCGTTCTACAGATCCATTTCAAGAACTGCATTATGCTATTATATGATGGAGTGTACTCTAACAGTGCATTGCACATATGTTTATTCAGTTGGATTTTAAAGTTCTTTTGTAGATTAGTATAATTATTCTGGGCTGCAAAAAAGAAGTATATAGCATAAGCTGAAATTTTAAAGTACCTGCACAGAAGTTTATTTAATCTTTGGCACCTACATACATTTAAGAAAATCCTCTCAGTAAACCAAATATGGGACTGTGGCTTGGAGCTGTCCTTAGAATTTACTTGCTGGTTAAGCCATGGGCATTTTTTTTCCTTTGTGTCCCTATTTTCTCACAATTCAAATACTAACACATTATTATAATAATTTGTACTTTTCGAATCATGTCTGGGTATTGCCTTTTTCTCGCAATTGTGTAAGCACAGCGCATTCTGTGATTATTTAGACAAATTCCATTATATTTTGTAAAAGTGTTCAAGCTCCTGGTGAATTATCCTCTGCTCTTCCTAAGTCCATGTCCATTTGCTTTTTCTCTTCAGAAAAGCTTGCTAATGTTTATTGTTAATAATAACAGGCCACATCTAGCTGTCATTTGCTATGGTGTAATTGTATTCTAATTAGAATGCACTGCTTGGGGGACTTGTATTAGAAACAGTTATGGAAAAAAATAATCACTTGATGCATAGTATTGCAAGCTCTCTGTTAAAGACATTAGGAACAGCAAATGGAAAGAGGTGGAGAAAGGCAAACTGATAAATGATTCAGTAGCCCTCTGTCTGGTGGAGTGTTTCTGAGAAAAATGGGATGGAGCATTTCTGCTCACTGCTCTGCCCCCAGTCTTGTTCAACATGGAAGTGTGTGAAGGGTCGTGAGGGCCATCTTTGAGGCCAGCATCAAGGGAGAAAAAGCAAAGAAAAAGCAAATTACTTTTAGGCAACAGAAAGGGGAGAAGAATTAGTGGAACTGCTAGGTCTGTTTCTCTTCTCCTATAATTGTATTCAAAATGACGGAACCATAACAAGGAAGCATGGGAGCTGTTGTACAAAAGCAAGCCATAAGCTTCCTCTGTCCTGGCACTGTAAAATGAGATTAACATGATGATAAAGTCATATGGAAAAGCAATGTCTTCAATGTCCCTGGTATTTGTTTGCTTGACTAATTACTCTAAGTTTAGGGGTCACCAATTTTTTTGTAGCTTCTGTGTTAACACATCTTGAATAAAATTGCAAATCTGCATTCTTTTCTCCGTGTGCCCAAGACATCCCATCTAGCTGGTGATTGAGTTCTTGATGAATCTAAGCATTGCAGAGAAAAATTGCTTTGAAGCCATTATGTATTCAGAACATGCAATCAAGACATCGAAATATAACTATTCAAAACAGTTAATGAAGCTTGCGGAGCCCTGCTGAACACCACAGGCAAACAAAGCAGTAACCTGTACCGCAGCCTGCAGACTTAGCTTGTTATAAAAAAAATAAAAGGTAAAAACAAATTATTATGGAGTATATTGTATTTGAGAAAGTATTTTTTAGTAGGTTTTCTGAATAAGTGTAGGATAGGATCTGGATCAGGTGACTGCTGCTGCCCCAGAACTAGGTGTTCAGAAAGCATCTGTCAAGGTTCTGACATGGGAGTTAATCACCAGTTTGCAACATGTTTTATAAGCAGCTTGGAGCACCTTTTCCGTGAGTCCGAATGATGAATGATTGCACCACATACTCTGTCTCCATGTGTTCTCTTTAATCTAATTAACAACTTTTTTTCCAGCTCGGGTCCAACCACTGTGCAATCTGATCACAATGACAAGAGAGGCTCTGTGCCTGTACAGACAGATCTGACGTTTTTAGATGGCAAAAATATATGGTTCACCCAGCAGATGTTTCTTCATGTTGCAAAGCTGTTCCTTAATTTACATACAGGTGAAAGATCTAATCTCTATTCACCTCCTTTGCTAAGTGTTTTGTACCTTTGTGGACTTGGAAATGCCCACATCTTAAAACTGAGAAGGAACTTGGGCCCCTACTGTTGGGGGAGGAGTCCTAATTTGAGTGGGAAGAGGAGAAAAGGCATTGCATCCAGAAGTGCTGATTAGATCCTTCTCACATGGCTTTTTTCGCTCATTATGAGTGTATGTCTGGCTTCATAAAGAGTGTATGTCTGGCTTCAGTGAGGTAAAATCAGTGCTAGCCTAAATATCCTACCTTCCTGCTGCATTTAGTATTGTTTAGGATAGGAATGGAAGGAATTTGTTTCAAGAAAATTAAACTCAAAACTCTGAAATCTGCTGTGACAATAAGTAAATCCATATTCTTACCATTAGATATTGTACTTTGCAAAGGTGACAAAGACACTGGCCCAGAAAAAAGTTTCAGGGAGTCCTTAGCATGCCAGGAAACCGAAATCTCTTGTATGTCTGTGTTAGACATCTGTTACTGAAAAACATCTACTCAGAAGCTGGAAAGTAAATAAAATTGAAGCAGGGAGCTTACTACTCACTCAGATGAGCAATCTCTGCATCCTTATTTTCGTTTATCCTGTCAGAAAAGTGAACACCACAATGCTTATGGTGTTCTGTGTTTAGGGGTCTGAGAGAGCAGGTTGTAATTCTTGGCTGTGAACCCAGATATTGGCAGCCTTCAACTGCACCTGGGGGTTGTATATTCTGGGATAACTGATTTAAGAACAGATCTATTTTGTGTGATGATAATGGGGTCAGGAGATGGGGACTTGTGAACAGCTTAGGCTCCCAATTTGAATTGTATCAATCTTCATCTGCTTCCTTCCTCTTTCTTGCACTTTCTATAGGAACTTGAAGGTTTAATGTAAGCTTTCCACCCCAGTCAAAGTTTCACTTTTAATAATTTGACATTTCCTGGTGAAGGAGCTCTGTCAGAAAGTGTGCAGCATTTCCAGCAGCAATGTTTCATACTGAACTGAGGAAATGTTAATCTCTAAGGCTGATCCAGCATTAGAGGAGTTAAATACCACTTTTAGGAAATAGATTTAAATCAAAAGTCATGGACTGAAATAGATTCTGTTCTCTGTACAGCTTCTGTCTAAAGCAGTCCAGACTTTCTTGGTGTGAGGATTCCCTACTGGCAAGGAGATCACAACCAGAAATGTTAGAAATATAAATAAGGTGACATTTTATGGAAAGCAGAGGTGTCTGTAAATAGTTCCTGACCAAAGCAGAATTCTTCTGCAAAAAATAATCCCTTTATCACTTTCTAATCAGAAAGTTAAATTTGGTTAATGGCATTCCTGTCACCTGAGTAGTATGACTGGTGTTTAGGAAGTATTTACAAACCCTGCAAAGTTCACCTAGTAGCACTAAGGTAAGACTAGGGTAAATTTATCCATGTGGTGGGAATAAGGTAATTTTGCTTTACTGTATTTGTCTTGAGTGTTCAAGATATCTTAATTATAGCTCCTTTTTTTTTCAAATTCTTTTTTGTTGACAAAACATAAAGTGTGTTTCTATTTAGTAGTGTGCACTACTAAAAAAAACCTCGACTTTCATGCCTCATAGAAAGCACTGGTCTGGTTAGTTTATTAAAACAGAAATTGCTTAACAAAGCATTTGCTGATGCTATTTGTTTTAATTAAGACCTGAAATAGGATTCCAAATGGAACTTGGGTACATCTACTGGGACATTCTGTTTTGATTTTTTTCTTTTCCTTTTTCTTTTTGGGAGGAACAGGTCAGCTCATGATGCTCTCATTTACAGCTATCTGTCTGACTACTTTCATAGAAAGAACCCCAACATTTCTAAGTATATACTGTAAGTCCAGTTTCATAGCAAATAACTTTGTTGTAGTATGAGTTGTAAGAGACATGAAACCCCAAACATGAGGTGAAAGGATGGGTTAAAGGTGACATTTTCTTTATAAAATGCCTGTCCACCAAAATTGAAAGTGTCATGATAACCCGCTGATTCTTATTAAAACTCTTATTTGGAAAGTTCTGGGTTCTGGCTACTGGATCAGAGGCAGTTGCTACAATAGAGCCCTGTTGCAGCTTTCGGCTCAGGCAGATAAGACTAAAATAGATTTACTCCTCCTAGGCTGTGTCTGTTAGATTTGAATTTTTCACAGGGAAAAACCTTGTCTGTCAAAGCAGCAAGGTACGTTTTGCTAGTGTATCTGATTAAAATATTGAAAGATTTTGATTATATGTTGACACAGGAAAAGCATACTTCTTTATGATCAAATTGAAGGAGTGAAATGCTTTCTCCTACCCAGATTTACTCCCAAAAAAAATATTTACTGGCCGTTCTGTAGGATGATGAAATCTATGTACACAAATATAGATGGAAAGACAGACAACTTTCATAGGAATAGTTATTCTGAAATGATTTACTGGGAAAGCAAACCTCTGGGGTTGCAGTGACTTTTTAAAAATGTTGTTTTGCTTAGAATCACGCTAAGAACATGATGGAAACGCCCACACCAGGAAACTGATGCACTTAATTAGGTCTTGAATTTGCATTCAGTGCTAACTTTTCTTTCTCTCATATGCACTTTTCAGAGCGGTGGGGGGAGTGAATAGGAGAGAGGGAATGGAGGGAACTGAGTTATTCCATTTATCTTCCCAGAACTTGAGCTTGCTGCTACATACTGTCAGCTACCAGAAAACAAGCACTTCATTTAAAATACTGTTGAAAAGTTGGGTTCAGTCCTGTTGCATCTGGTATGCAGATGGGATGCTACTTTTTGTTCAAATAAACAGAAGAAGCAATTAAGCCCCTTTTGGAGTAAGATATCTGAAACAATAGGAGGCACCATCTGAAGCACAAGCTCAATCAGATGCTGTATGATGTAGATAGAGTTTCATAAAAGGTTGAATACAAGCCTAGATTTGCTAAGTGGGTGAGTCTTTTTGCTTAATTTTCCTTGGGTTTGGAATTATCTGTGTATGAAAAAAAGATATGTCCAGAAGCAAAGATGGTGGCAAGAGAGGCCAGAGAAAAAAGTCCTGAAGTCCCCAGTTTGTTTTCCAGTGTCCTGGACTGCTCTGAAGGAGCAGATGTGACAGCAGGCTTTTCCTGCTTGCCTGGCAGTGCTGTGGACACCATGACCCCACAGACTGTCATTGCTGAAGAATGATTGCAGGTGACAACCTGTGTCTACAGAAAACCGACTGTTTGCACCTCTGATAGTGATTACTGTTATTTTTACATTTGCAATTAGTTTCATGGCAAGAACAATCCAATACTGGTTTGTTTTCCTTGTGACTGCTGCTGACTGCTTTTGGCAGTGAGATATTTGTCCCAGTGGAAGAATAGACAGGCGATGTGAAGGAATATATGTACAGCACAGGAACATATGAAGTCCTCTTGGGAGAAAAAAAAAGATACACTGGTTCTCCGCAAGAATGTCATACTGGCATATGAAGTGACAAATACAAGCACTTCAGTTTATGAAGATGACGTATCTTCTTTTAAAATAACCCTTTGTTAAGTTCTATCTCAGTAACACAGATAGAATAGTCTTCATACTGCTTTTTCTATTTTTTTTTCTTTAATTTCCAGAGGAGCCAGATGCAGACATCCTCCCCCACCAGTTCTGCTAATGGGTGACTGCTTGGAAGCGCTATTTTCTTTTTTTTCGAGTGTGAGATATTTAATGTCACAGCACAACTTCCCATGTTTTCCCATGAAATGTGGAAAGAAGATTTCTCCACAAAGGCTATGCTTGCCCATTTTGGAAAAGCTGCTCTATTTAATGAAAACCAAGAAAGTTTAGTGGCTAAGACATTAACATCCATCTTCCAAATCCTACCCTCATGTCAATGGCAGGGCAAGTGATTGACCACTACTTTCAAAGGCCAAGTAGATGCAAACAATTCACCTTAAAAAAATATAGAATTTATTGTTAGCATTATAAAAAAGTAATGATAAAGCATGCCCTCTGAAGGTGGAAATTGAAGTTTCACAATGTTTTTGTACAATGTCTAAATATTTGACATCTACAACTGCCATACACAAATACAAAGGAATTAAATGTAGGAGACAGAAATTATTTATCTGATTTATCTTCAGCCTGCAAATAGTTTTGGTGGTCCTAGGATTGTGTTCTGAAAGTAGAAAATTACAGCCTTATTTGGTTTCTTATACTGCCGTAGATGTGTCCTGTAACCCGAATCAAGAGATCTCTTTGGACCTCAATTTCCCATCTGTAGAATGGAATTAGTATTGCTTCCTTAACCTGTAAAGTCACTATGACAATAAGTCACTATGACAATACCCACATCAGTAATAAAAAGATGGACACAGTTCTACAGTGCTGTAGATAGGAAATGATAAATCCCTAAAGTCTTTAGATTAAAAAAAAAGAAGGAATTTAATATAATTTTGTTCTATTAAGGCAGCTTCCTGGGATATCAGTGCAATGGTGATAAGTATTTAGCAGGCAAAGCACAGTAAATAAAAATGCAGGTCATTGGAAAGAAAACAAGTTAAAAGTTCAACCCTCAAAATCTTATTTTTCTGAAGTCCTGTTATACATGACAATTTGTGGTGGTATTCTTGCTGGAGTTTGGATTATCAAAAGATATAAGAAACAAAAAGTTTTATTATGCAATAAAATATCGTTTATTAAACCAGATAAAACACGTGAGGGTAGGGTGGAAATAGATGAGCTTTTTGACCCACCTTATGCCTGAAATATGATCAGAGAAAGATCCTGGGCATATGTCAGCTTGTCCATCTGTCTAGTAAGAGGCATTACAGCTTCTTATAAATTTTGTCATATGCCTTATAGTACACACTTAAAATACAGAAATCAAAATCATAACATATAGAGCTGGATAAATAGTAGTTAGAGCAAAAGAGTTCAAGAAAATACTGTGGTTAAGGTCAAACAAAACCGGAATTTTGGAGGGTTTGTGTAAAATGAAAATGTAACTTCATATCAGTTCAAATTCATGGGTTGAAACAAAACGTTACTTTCAGCTATTAGTAACATTTTGTTTAATCATATTTGTACAGGTCCTTTTAAAATGGATTATAGGTTTAAAATTAAAAATCAAGGCTTTTACAAATAAGTCATAGTTATGGCATGAAATATTTTGCTTGAAATGTCAAAGAGAAATGTTTCATCTCCCTTAATGGGTAATAACCTTATCTTTATTGGTAGGACCCATAATCCAAACTTGCCAAATTTGCAAGTAAGATTTGCTCTCTCCATCAAAATTCTGTTTAGCAAAGTTGATATTCAGCTCCCCCTTCCCTTAAAGCCAGTTTTATTAGAGTTCAAACTGGGTAGGACTCTGGACTGTTAAATTACACATAAAATATAGTGATGCTGACACGCCTTTGGATTTCTATCTGTACATATAATGAGTTTGCATTATACTCTTGTCTGTATGTTGGTGCGCTTACTCCTGCTTTTGTTGACCTTATGATACACTGCTGATACTCTCTGACTTTTGCAAGCTGTGATGAAAATTCCTGATACAAAGCCATGGAGCTGAGAATGTTTAGGCAAAAACCAGACGTTATGAAATCATGTTCAGAATCAATTCCATTGATTCATATTCTCCTGCAAAGATGAAGAGGGAATTAGATAAAGACAGAGGGAATCTTGAACTTCTTTAATCCAACAAGTGGTTGTTTATTTGCTGAAACATTCCTTGTTTTAAATGTAAATCATAGCAAGTTCCTATAGCAAGTACTCCCGGGGTTACCTTATATCTTGTGGTAGATATTCTGTGGCCAGTCAAATGTAATGTGCTTCCAGATGGCTCCTTTTAATCCAACAGCAAATCTGAGATTTATTTAAAATGCTATTCAAGTCAGAACTGAGCAAATTTAAAGTATGAAGTTGATATACTGTACTTTCCATGAAACTGTACAGCAACAACTACTGAATCTCTTAACAAATACACATCAATAAAGCCTAGAGCTATGAAGATTGACTTCACCCCTCTGCTCTAGTCCTGAGCCCTGACATAGGTTCCTGTTTTGAGGTAAGCCATCTCTCAGGCAACCTGTTTTTCCCATATCTCCCTTGCTATCCTCTTCTCCTTCCACATATAACATCAATGCTGAGCATTGCTGACCTATCTGTGTCCAGTAGAATGTCTTTAGCACACAGGTTTATGAGTAAGAAACTCATCTAATAAAAAATATAATTGAAACAAATCACTTAGCTCTTAACACTTCCAATTACCCTATCAGAAGTCTTGATTTAAGGGAGTGAAGGAATATGAAACCAGTATTTCATATAGGTGTGAAGTATTCATAGCAGTTTTTGATTTTTTAAAATTTTATTTTTAATGGTTGTTCCTTTTGCCAACACAAGATGCTCATTTATATGTCATATTCCACTGATTTGCGTAACAGACCACTACAATGCTGCTGTATAATATTCTGCTATTGGACAAGCATTAGCAGCAAACACTTTGATCATAGCATGTTATGACTGCTTTAGGTTCCAGTAGGTCATGAATTTGCGTGAAGTTTTGTTTTCTTTTTTAAGATTTGAAGATGACAGAAACAGAAAAGGATGTAAATGTTGTTGTTTGTAGAGAACAAAGTAAACATTGTACGTCCCATGTGGAGTTGGATTAATGTTGCAAGCCTCTTTTTAAAATAGCTATGCGGTGCTAAAAAATAAAAATCAAAATGGTGGTCTCTGTAAGATTTTGTGGTGGCTTTTTTTCCTATGAAATTGATGAAGAAATTTATTTTTCTATCAGGAATGTTTGATAAAACCACCAGCTGTGAAATGGTATTAGAGAATAGTTGTAGGAGGAATGCTGCGTAGCAAGAACCTTTGACAATGAAAGGACTGTCATACTCAATGACCTCTATCAACAGTTGCAACAGAGCCCAAATCTGAGCCGCTGTTTACATAAAAAGTATAGAATATGACTTTGAATAATGAAAAAAATGTTCCCAAATGGATTGCAAATAAATTTATGTAGAAAGTGTGCTATAACATGGTTGCAGTGACTTTTTATTCTCCTGTGGTTTTGGAGGTTGACTTCCCCCCCCCCCCCCCCCCGTTTGTTTGCAGTTTTGTTCTATAATTGTGGCTCTTACATTATAAACTACCAGATAAATTCTGATGGACCTTAAGTGCTTTTAGTAGGAAACTTCAGAATAGAAAGGAAGTATAATAAAGGAGGTGCAAAATATCTTTATCTATTGGTAACACACAGTGAGATTTTAAAAGAAAATGATGTATATATCAGAAGAAAACAAACTAGTAAGTTGCCTTGTCTGTTCATTGCACTTAAACCTTCTGTTGTCATTAGTAGTGAAGGGTACATTTCTAGAAAACTAGTCATGTTTGTCAGAGGAACCCAGCTAACTACAGAGGAAGATTTTCCATGTCCCTTGATTTTCTCTTTAAGAGAAAAATGTGACAAGCTACCTCAACGAACAGACTTGTTAAGGAAATACTTTCCCTCTAGTAAATCTTTTCTTCACCTCTTCAGAGTTCTAAATTATGGTGGGTTAATAGTTATCTTAAGAGAATTCATGAAAAAGGCAAGCCTTAATTATCATGTACTTCTTATCTGATGTCCATCTAAAAGCATAATTTAGAGTTCCCAGGGAAAGGTCCAATGACTCTCTTTCAAGGCTAGATCGACTTTTTACTCTCTTTAAAGGAGGTGCATTTGCATCAAGTAGGCACACCAAAGTGCTGCAGAAGTGCTGTCTGTATTCCTCCCTGGTGAAAGCACGATTTGACTAATGATTCTAGATCACAACAGTTTGGTAGCCTTTATCAGATAAAAGAGCTATGAAAAATGCTGGTGGTCATTTATATTATCCCACCAGATGGTATGCACAAAGGATATCTTTTGGAGTGAATAAATAAAAACAAATGAAGAATATCTGTAAGGAAAACCAGCAATAAATGTGAATGTAATGAAAACAGGAAATAAGGTAGTGACTATTTAAGGTTTTTGTGTCATAGTTATAGGTAATTGCATCTCCAAGTTTTTCTAGCCTGTTGAGACATACTTTTTTGTTTTAAACCCTTTAATGGTCATCTCAGCACTGTTCGTTTGCTAAATACTAAATCAAGACTGATTGTCTAAGCTATAACTCATTAGAAGAAGAGAAGACATAAGTTAGAGATGTTTGGGAGGAGTGAAGAGTGTTAATAGGGTTCATATGGCCAAGATGAAGCAGTTAAAAAATATATGCTTTGTCTTATAATAGAGAGCTAGCTCAGCTTTGGAAAGTGCTTCTCCTTACCACACATTCCCATACTTATGTTTTTGCTGCCAAATATAGAAAATATTTAGACATATTGGCTTGGAAATACTGGCTATCTTAAATCAATAACAGCAAGAGAGAGGACAGTAAGAAGGAAACCCCAGTGAAACACAAAAGGTGTGGATGATTCACTATGAGGATGGTGAGACACTGTAACAGGTTGCCCCTAGAAGTGGCTGCCCCATCCCTGGCAGTGTTCAAGGCCAGGCTGGACAGGGCATTGAGCAACCTGATTCTAGTGGAAGGTGTCCCTGCCTATGTCAAGAGGGTTTGGTACTAGATGATCTTTAGGGTCCCTTCCAACCCAAGCCATTGTAGGATTCTATGATTTGACCCAGATTAAGAGCACAATGAAGACATAGGTAATGTCTTGAAAATAATTAACAATTTTTTTAATTTTTTTTTTTTAAATGTGAAAGAAGCAGCCTACTTTTAGTCTAGCTTAGACATGTTCTCAGTATAGGATCTGAGTGCATGGGTAATTATCAGCAGGTATAAAGTAAACTGATCTTTGCAATAACAGCAGATAACCCTTATTAAAAAGACTCATAACTGTCTTTGTAACTATTTCTTTACTTCCACTAATATGGCCATATATATTAGGATAACAGGGTTAGGTGAGGTTGATGCAGTTTAACTATGCTCCACTGAGTAAGAGCAGATTTTCAGAAGTGAGATTATCATTGATTTCCTTTTAAGTTGTGTACACTCAACCATTGACCTATTAAAGTAGTTCTGGTTGGCTGTTTTTTGGATATGGATTTTTTATTGCTCTTAGAAAAGAAGTACAACATTGTCCACAGATATCTCTGCTTTTTCTTGCTATATAAAAATAAATGTTCCGGGTACCACTTTTGCAGAAAACAAAGGAATCTTGCACTTGAATACTGAACAAAAGTGATGACCCAGGAAACTACAGGCCAGGGTGGATGGGGCTTTGAGCAACCTCCTCTAGTGTGAAGTGTCCCTGCCCATGGCAGGGGGTTGGAACTGGATGAGCTTTAAGGTCCTTTTCAACCCGAATCATTCTATGATTCGTCTTAATGTTGGGATTCTGGGCAAAAAATAAATGTAAGAATTGAGGTCAGCTTGAAATTACCTCCCATTAAGTCAGGTGACTTTCAGAGTAACTGCCAGTGGACAGAAGCTGTTACCTCCTTTGTTTTCTAAGCAATTCTGTCACATTGCAGTCACTCCATGAATATGCAAATTAAATGGCCAAACTAAGAGATGAAGAATCATGCAAGCTCTAACTTCAGTCTCCTAACTACAAAAGCTGGGAGAGGACACTTGATTTTCTAAAAACTCCTCTGCATTTATAGAGGCAATAGTGGAAGTACCACTGGCTGTCAGTTCTGACATCTGTCAAAAATTGTTTAATAGCAGCAGCTTCTATATTTGCATCCAAAATTAAGGATTTTCTCTCTTTCAGTGTTTTTGCTGAAATTACAGCTAAATATTTTGCAAAATAATTTCTATTAATTATATATGTATGTATAAATACATAGTAAAATGGAATATTGTGAGTAAGAGCTACTGTCCCTCCCAAATCCTCAAACCAATTAGGAAGCATCGGAGTGGTTTAGGAAAGATGGGATAGTTTTGTGGCATTTCTAACAGTTTCTCTATAACTGCAGCTGCAGCTGGAAGTGGCAATGCTGTGCTGCCTCTTCAACATGCACTATGCCTTTGCACCACTCCAAGTGGGCGGACAGAAGTGCTAGTACCAAAATAAGTTGGTTATTTTTGTCCTCCCTCATTCTGGACAAGTCTTAGAAGTGCTGAGTTTCTTAGGAGCGATGTGTTACTTTGCAGGCTTTCTAACACGTTGTTCTGGGACACAGCAAAGATGAGATTTGAATGGAGAGATGAATCCAACCATTCCCAAACCCATGATACCTTATGCTAGCTTCCTGTGTTTTCTTCCCATTCTGAAACAAAGTAAAAAAAAAACCCCAAAACAAAACCCACACAAACAAAAGCATAGTGATTATAACCTGTTCTGAAAACAGCTCTCACAGTGACAGAGGGTTATGGTTTAGCCCCACCTGGCAACTAAGCGCCACCCAGCTGCTTGCTCATTTCCAACCCAGTGGGTTGAGAAGAAAATCAGAAATGTAAAACATAGGTAAAACAAAAGACATGCATGTATGCAAAGCAAAACAAGGAATTCATTCACTACTTCCCCTGGGCAGGCAGGTGTTCAGCCATGTCCAGGAAAGCAGGGCTCTCTCACATGTAATGGTTACTTGGGAAGGCAAATGTTGCTAACTCCAAATGCCCACTTTCTTGCCCCAGCTTTATATTCTAAGCATGATGCTGTATGGTATGGAATATCCCTCTGTTCCTGGAATATCCCTGTCCCGGCTGAGTCCCCTCCTAACTGCTTGTGCATCTCCAGCCTCTTCGCTGGTGGAGTGGGGTGGGGTGAGAGGTAGAAAAGTCCTCTAGCTCTGTGTAAGCACTGCTCAGCAGTAACTGTCTCTACTGCCAGCACTGTTCTCAGCACAAATCCAAAGCATAGCCTCATACTAGGCTTTTTTTGAAGAAAATTAACTAGCCAAAATCATCACACAGACGAAACATCTTCCACTGTTCTAAGACGCCATCCACCAGGCTGGCTGCAGTGAAACTGAAACTGTGATAGCTCTTCCATGGGTACAGTCCTAGCAAATTACTTGAACATCAAACCAAAACTACTGTGTTTCCACAATATTTGGTCAGCAGGCACAACTGAGACCAAGACGGAACCACAAGCATTTAATATCAGCTCCTAAACAGTTGTTCTGTTGGGATTTAAAGCTCAGTAGCTTATTTGGTTTAAGGAATTTCACATATTGTGAGCAGATACATTCATGATGTGAGGATATACCCGTGTTCTTGCAATGAACATAGCTGATTCCATGCAAGAATGTTGGTCTTTGGACACTCTACTTGGCAAATAGAGACCTGGATTTGCTCTGTGCAGTTTTCTACCAGAAATTTTTGGGTTTTTTAGAGTGAGCGGAATGTAGACAATGCTTGGCACAGTGGAAAATAGATCACAATATTTTTCTTCTGGACTAGTGTATCTGTGCAACACTGTAAGGAAGGACTAAATGTAATTCAAATAATACTAAGCACATGTTTTGGCACTTTGGTGCCCTCTTTTGAATGTGTCTACTGGCATTTCTTTGAAATAGAGTAATCCTGATAGTGATCACTGATTGCTTTCTGGTTTTTGTAAATTGCTCAGTTCTTTGCAAAGGATTGAGCAACACCAGTGATTGGAACAAATTGTTGTCTAGAATCTGTTTTCTTGAAAAGCAACTGCAGTTTCAAACCCCTCTCAAGGCACTGCAGGGCTAGAACACAGCAGCTGAGAAAAGTCTTTGAGTAATTAGATCTCAAACACAAATAAAGAAGGGTGTTTTTCTTCATGGATACACCATTACTTTGACATTTTCTCTTCTGTTAAAGTGGATAAAAGTTTACATTTCAGCTATCCAAGGGAAAAATAGAAATCAATCCAAACTAAACTGTTAAGTTTAGACTGAAGTTTAAAACCGCAGCTCTGCCATCACTTTAGAAAGGACTGCTTTGGTGCCTGAGTCAGGCAGCAGCCCAGAAAGCTGACAGTGGCTAGAGCTGCCCTGGGCACCATGTCTGCAAACAAACTGCAGGCAGATGTAGTGAGTGAAGTGAGAAACCTCTTGTAAGCCACTCTTGCAAAATGTACCCTTGGAGAGAGATGCTCTGATTTCAAGAAAATTAGGAGATTCAGCATGGACAAGTGACTCAGCATGTAACAGTGAACATGTAAAAGATGTTTTCATGTAACAATGAAGTCAGGCTGCCCTGGTTGCTCAAGGTGTAAGCAGGAGATAGTTAAGCAGAGAAGCTACTCCTGCCTTAGATAAGGAAGTTGAGGTATCAGGGGACACTCCATCCTTTAACTTAAACTGTTTTAAAAAGAAGAGAAAGCCCAGACCAGATAACAACACATGGACATTTCTATACCACTTGAGGAAGGGCTTACAATATTTGTTAGCTGCTGGGGAAAGGGGTTTTATAACAGGAGATGCTAAGCAATATTATATATGACTAGAGATCCTAGTTCATTGTACAGTGATGAATTGGTGACTACTCTCAGATGTTCTCAGTTTGTTTGTAGCATGAAGATATGAAGACTTTTTACCCTTCCAGACTTTTTTTCTTTTGGGGGGCAAGTAGGGGAAAAGAGTTGGGGGATGGGGGAAAAAGGGATGTTATGTTGGTTTTATTCATTGCCAGACAGCTTGCTGAGAATTCAGTTAATTTCTCCCACAGCTCCTATCCCTGAAGAGCTCAGTGTGTACCAGATGTCTTCAAACAACAGTCTGATGGCAATGCACAGCCAGCAAGGGGCAACTGAGAGATATGCTGATAGTCTGCAGCCCTACTACCCCTGGCAATAGCTCATTATGTTGCCTCACCTGAGCCAGTCCAGCAACACCAGTAAAACCCAGCACTTGCAGCTCTGGGTGCCTTCCTCTAAACAGTGTCACCAGCCACGTACCTTCCAAAGGTCTCTGCTTTTCCCACTACTACCTGCCTCGGGACACCCTAAAAACTAGTGGAAGGCTCTCTAATAGTAAAATCCTTTTCTGAAAACCCTCCTTGCTGAAAATATTGGAAGGGACAAAAATACTTCATCAAAGGAACCTCACAGGGCTCTCTGTGCATGCATTTATTTACAAGCTGTGTTTCCCACTGGCCTGGAGCTGCTTCCCCAGCCCTTGAACTGGGTCATGGTTGTAGATGGCCCTCCTGGACTGGGAAAAGGAGGAAGCAGATTAAGAAGAGAACGTGGGATTAACAAGTCTTTGGTGAGGGAGGCAGGTATGTGTGGAGGCAAGAGATCTCACAGTGTTTTCAGACTGCTTTGAAAGGAAAAAAAAGTTAATAACTGTAAAATGTCAATAGTTTGAGGAAAAAGTGCTGAAGTGCCTAGAAAGATAGATACTTATGTGTTTCCACCTATAAAATAGGATGCTGTGGGGCTAAAATATTGCATTTATTTTAATTTTGAAGCATTGCAAAGATTTTATCAAATAGCGTATATAGAGTTCCAGGACTTCCTGATTTGTTGTCTGCATGTGTGTAGCTTTTATTTCTTTACAAAAAAAACCCTGTGTGGATATGAGAAGAATTCTCTATTTCAGTCTACACTGAGAGCAGTCTTCAGTGGGTAGTTATTCTAGTTATTAGAGATTTTATAAAACTAATGTTACTTGCTCTTTTTTTTGTTGTTGTTGCCTTCTTTTTTTTCCCTTTAAGGCTGAATTTTAGCTTGTGTGTGGCAAATACACATGGAAGGCAGAGCAATAGTACGTGGTTATCAGGAAAAATATTTTTATTGAAAGTAATGTTAAAATCCTAGAAGGAATTGTTCTGATTTACTCTTTTGTACATACTTCTGAAAAGGCTCTCTGCTCCTTCCCCTCCAGCGTAATTGTGATCTGGAGCCTAAATTATTCAAGTAATGACCCAAACACACAGAGAAAAGAATCAGTATTGATACCATGTCACGTCTGGCAAAAGCCAAAATTAAACAGCAAGTCATTTACCCCGTGGTGGTATGAGGATATCAGGTTCAGATAGATTTAATTTATCAATAGGGTCAGGCTGCACTGAATATGAAATCAAATTACACCGAAGCAGATGTTGAAGTCCAAGAGGAGAAGGTGTAGATTGATTGGGGAAAGGCAGGCCATCAAAGGGGCCTTTGTTCGGGTTTGACTGGGTGAAGCAGCTGACAAGTGGCCATTAGATACTGCAGCCAGGCAGCTGCATGATGGGAGTTTGACAGCTGACTTCATTAGGGCCCCTAGGACATGCGCAGGGATGAATTTGTCCTTTAATTGAGCTGGGCCAGGAAACAGCACTGAGAGGGCAAACAGGAGTGAAACAGGGTGAAATGAACCCAGAGGATAGATAAGTAAATTTAATGCTCTTATGATATTTGATGTGTATGTTATATTTATATGCATTTTCCACCCATCTTAAAAGCCTTCAGAAATCAAAATGCATATGCAGTAGACAAGTCATTGGGAAACGCTGCCCAGGTGCGGTGGAGGGTGAAAATGTACGTTGATCTGGGATTCCCACAGGCAATGACTCTGTATGAATAGCCTTCCACAGCCCGTCATTCAGAGAAGAAATCTTGTCCTTCTATTTGCATTAATAACATAGTTTCCTGCTTACTTAGATAAAGTCTGTAAAGCAAATTCTGAGACTAGTGTGCAGTTCTTCTGTTTATAACTCAGAGGTGTTTTCTCCTGGTGCAATACTTCAGGAACCTGTCTTGGAGCATTTATCATTGTAAAAAATCTAGACCAAGTTAAAATGTTAATACAAACTCTGTATCAGCCTGACTCACCTAGCTTTTCATCTCATGTTGCCAAGAGCCTGGGTTGATTTTTAAACACGAAGTGGAGGTGATGGATGCTTCGTAGGGGGTGGAGGGAGAAAGCCCTTCAGTCCATCCTCAGGCAAAATGCTGACAGAAGGCAAGGCTCCCATGGAAGGAGACAGGAGTTTGTTGTAGTAGTGTCCCTATCAAAGTAGCCTTATGTGATGATGAAGCTAATTAATATTCAAAAAGGATTGTGGTACAAAGCTGTAACTAGTAATCTGAGTCCTCTAGCATCAGTGACACTTAGATATGTATATCAAGTGGAGAATAGACTCCTTTCTGTTCTCTCGGAGCATAAATGTGTGATCAAAGAAATAACATGCACTACAGCTGCCCTTAAGCAATGACCCTAACCTTATGCCTCTCTTCCCATTGCCAGTACCCCCAAAGCACTCAACAGATGTCAAATATAGTTAAAGTGGAACATATCCATGCATCTAATTTGGAGGCAGAGTAATTGCTGGCAGAGGCTGCCAAATTCTGATGTGTTTGTTCAAAAGATACCTCGATTTACACTCCTCTGAGCAACAGAGCTTTACAAATTATTAGTATTGAGTAATAATCAATACATTTTGGATGGTGAAATGTCAGTGACCAAATTTAGTTCTAAAATATGTAGAACATAAATTGTGAGCTATCTCAGTCCAGGAAATCTGTTGATTTTGTGTCTGTATAGCTCTTAATTTAGGTGCTAACCCTACAACCTATTGGTGTTCATGCAATGTATGACAGTAAAACAGTTCAGAATCTGCTCTAAGATGGAGTGTTGTTAAAGTGAACATATCTGCCTTGTATAGCATATTTACAGGGTACAACAACAACAACAAAAATCCAGAACAAAACCAGAAAAGACAGACTCAGTTTATGTATATGCACTTTTGAGATTGTCCTGGTCATTTTGTGAAGTTTCCTGTCTTCCAGTCAAGCAGTTTGCTTTTGCTACCTGGGACAAGTAAACCAGTTCTCAATTTTATTACCTTCCTGGTATGCTCCAGCAGTCTTTTCTGTGAGGCTCTACAAGGCTTTCATGCAAAAGAATGAACTCTCTGGACTGGACCAGGACATACTTTTTCTCCCTTAAGACACAAAAATGTATTTAGGCAGCTAGTGTCCATGGAAACTCTGCAGGAGCTGGAGATGACTCCAGAAGTCTCCCTCTTTGTTTTATAAGCTACTCAAAAAGAGAACTGGAGGGGAGGAGGAGAAAGAGAGGAGGTCATAACTTTCTGCTCGTTGAGGCTGTTTTTCTCACCATTGTGGGGTAGGGGTCTTGATTCCCGGAGAGCTGTTCAAGGGTTAAGAGCCTATTTGCCAGAGAAAGCAGATCTGATCCTAATCTAGTGTCATTTTTAGCTTATGCTACAAGAGAAGGCACTGAAAAATCTCCTCCGTGCTGAAACTCATTGTTATCCAGAGAGCTCTCTCCCTGGTACTCTGGCCACACATTCAACAAATTAACGAGTAAATTTTAGCCAGAGACCTAAAGTAACCTCCAAAAACTGTGGGCCAGGAATTTTTTCAGTTCTGGTCTCTGTGATGATTAAGTAGAGTTCCCTCCATGAGACTGCTCAGGTCCAAACTTTTATATAAATTGTTTTGTGATCTGGTTAGGCTTGATGCCAGCCATGCTTCCCCATGTGAAGCATGTTTACAGCTGGAGTAGGGCCTGGAGGAGGAGAGAAGGAGGGTGATTTATCTAAAATCTGGTTTGATGCCTGGAAAATAGGCATATTATGCATAAAGAAAATTGCATCCACTTAGATTGCCCAAATGTGCTTTACTTTCTTTTTCCCTTATCTATAGAAACACTGAGTCAGGATACAGATAAATCTAAGGAAGATTTGGGGAATATGCCTTGCCACAGGTATAGTAGACTGGAGAATAAAACTGAAAGGCAAATCCATAGGACAGCTAGAACTGACAAAGCCTAGATATGCCAAGGACTTTTTGAGCAGGGCTAAACATTTCTCCTTAGCATACACATCAACATTTCTTTAATCTATACCATGAGGGAATTTCAGTCAGCCAGCACAGCTGTGCCTTGAAGAGCTGCTGCAATCTCAGTTTGAGCCCCTGTGGCTGGCCAGACACAGCCCCTCTCCCAGTGGGGCTCTGCCTCTTCTCCAGCTGGTGCAACTGGAGCACCACAGACCAGAGTGGCCTTGTGCATGGCTGCCCTTTGCTCATGGGAGATTTGCTGCTACAGATAGCATGCTAGTGGCTTGGATACAATAAATGTGGTCTCTTAGTAGGGAAGTTACTATAATCTGTTCTTGTGTTTTCCCAGAGACTGGCAAGTCTGGTGTGAGCTAATGTCTAATTGATTAACTCTGGGATAATTGTTAATATTTCGTTTTTCTTCTAGTTTTTGCCCCTCTCAATGCTTTTTCTGTCTTTTCTTTCTTTAAGTCATACACTTTTTTTATCTTTGGCAATATTTGCACTTTTGATTACTACACTTTTATGCATAAGACCCAGAGGCAAGAGGATACAGAACACCTTTATGATGAAGAGTAGTTTTATTATGTTTAATATTTTCACTCCTGGCAAAGAAATACAAATGCTGCCATGAAGTGGTGAGCAAAATCTCAGTTCCAAAAATTTCAGATTTTTGATTCCAAAATCTCAGATTCCAAAATCTCAGTTCCACAGTTCTCTCTGTGGTTCAGCATAGGTTTCACTAGGAAAGCGTATTCAAACCTGCTAATTGGTACAACAGGTGTAAAATTGTTGCTTGCCTTTATAGGCCTCCTCAAAAATTACTTTAAAACATTCCTATCCTCTTTTATTTTTTTTTGTACTATTATATTATTTTGAAGGTTTATTAATGTAATCTGTGCATTTCTTGTGTACAAGCAAATTCTTGAGTTTGATACAGCAGCTTTCAGATAGAAATGTGATACTCTTTAAAAAAACCTTGTGTTTAGATAACCTGTACCTGGGTATGGTACAAGTGTTGAAACAGCTGGTTCATTGATTAATAGAGTCACTGCTAAAACCTAATATAATAAACCTTTACTCAATACTGTCTGATTCAGTAATCCTTTGTAATGGCATAAAGAAAGTCAATATTCTCTGAGTAATGGCATTACTGTATAACAGATTCATAGCTTAGAAATCCACACAGTAAACTGACATCAAAATCAGGTAGTTTGGTGTATTTTCACTGGTGGAATGAACCAAGACTTATGGAAATAAAATAAAGGGTGATAAACCAGGATTGCATTGCGGGATTACACCGCAATGCTAACAAGTAGGTGGCTGCCATTAAAACAGCTCAAAACCTCTGAGCCTGCTCTCTGTTTTGTGGATGCCAAAGCCAATGCCAGGAAATAGTTACTTTTTTTGTTAGACCAGTATCTTTGTGAAGAAACTCAAGCTGCCTATCTCCAAAATAAAAGATTGAGGAAATTGGAGTCTAATTGCATTTTGGAAGTAGATATAGGATCCAGCAAATGATATCAGCGAGGCAAATTAATTCCTAGTGTAATTACATTGACGTCAGTGAAGTTAATTCAGGGATAAATTTGGCCCAATATCTTCAAGCATTGTTTGCACAGGAGAAAGCTAAACAACAACAACCCCCACTTTACAGAATCAGGAAGCCACCATGTTTGTTGGAGTTGTTTCTATTGTAATGGCCAAACATAAGAAAAGAAGATGGGTAAAAACCTCACAATTTTTCTATTTGAGGTGAAAGTATGGAGTTACATTCTTTTGTTTGCTGAACTGTTAAATTCTACTGTATTTATCTTTCTTCCTCTTTTAAAATTTATTTTAATATAAAGCTCTTAAAGTACTCTGCAAAAGGACAATTTTGTTCTCTTGGGAGAGATCCTGTAAGTTTCACCCAACAAAACCAGTGACAGGATTAGAAGCAGGAGAGAAATAGCCATCCTTGAGACTAGGCTCCCAGTTTCCTGTCTTCAGTAAGCCCTTTGACAACTGCCTTGGGAGTTTCAGACTTGAAAGATGATCTACTGAGTATCAGAAATTAGCTGATACAGAGCACATTGGCTACACCTGGATTATCTTGATATCATCCTGATACAGGAGCTCAGGCCACATGGAAATAACATCACCAACCCACCCAGGTTTAAAGGCAGTCTTTGGAATTAGCCACTGGTGAAGAACTGGCCCTACCCTCCACTTCAGAGCAAACCCAGGTTCATTGGTCTGGTTTCCCAGCTGCTTTCATGTTTGCCTGCGATCTTACCAGTAAAGTCCTGTGGTCTTTCTTGGGTAGAGAAAGTGCTATGGAGTCTTTCATTCTTCCTGTCTGCAAAAGCATAGTGTGTTTGCAAGGTTATGCAGTTTTATTAGAGGTTACATAAGCTTTAAACTTTCTAGCCTGGCCAGAAACAGAGAAACGTTTTACATTTGCAGGTTTAACTTTGTCAAGCCTGAGTGCTTTGGTACAGTTTGCAGGAGAGGTCTCTATAATCTATCTGGCTCTTGGTAACACTTTAATAAAAAGAGCTTCCTTGAATGGAGCAAATCTTTGGTTCCTTGCTAAAGTTTTATTTATTACCCATATATGATTACTGTGATAATGTAAGCCTGCTGTGTAAACTGCATGCCACCTCCACACGCAGACACTGATTTATACGTCTCATCATCCACTGAAGATAAAGCAGGGAGTAAACCAGCCAAAAAAGATAGCCAGCTAACCTATTAGCTAGTAAAGCACATCTTTTGTTCAGTTGATGTGCTGTTTGGCTCAAAACAGAGAATAGATATGCTGATAAAAAGGATTATCACATAAATTTCTTCAAGTTGGTATAACTGAATGCAGTGCTGGAGCCAGCAGTTCCTAAATTAAATTCTCCCTTCTGTGATGGAGTCAGTAGATTAGTGACTAGACCTTCAACTTTCCAAGTTCTAAGTTAAACAATTGTAGTCATACAAAAGGGGTTTTGGAAAAGCTTGCTTTTCACTTGCTAATTTATCCTTGTGAAGTATAAGGAGTTTGGTTTGGTTTCTTTCCAGCGAGGTATGTGTCCTAATGCACTAAACATTTATTAGGGAGCAGAATTTTTATATAAAAGTTGGAAGGCAGATGGTTAAAGTAAAAACCCCGCAGGCTGTCCATTCTAATATATAAACAATGGGATCTTTATGTTTTGCCTGTTCAACGTTTCTTGAAAGTTGTCCTTCAGCAAACTGCAGCACCTGCAGTAACCAGAGGCAGCTCTCTTTCACTCGCTTCTCTTGTCTATAGCCAAGGTTCATAAGGTGCTGAGTGCCCAGTTTCCATCACCCTCGCTTGCTTTCTGTGCCTGTTGCTTTCAGAGAAATTAACAGGTGCTTGACAGGCGCTCTGACATAACAAAATGTATGTCCCGTGTTTGATATCAAGAAAAATTAAAATAAGCCTCTGCTTCAGTCTTACTGAAAAATATACATCAGCTGAGCCTTGGAGAGCAAAGGGCTTTTAGGTGCTGAATTCTTTTTGAAATATAGCCCATCACTAGCTCACAACTAGTTTATAATTTATAAGCCTATTTTATAATATATGGGAAGAAACTGTATAATAAACTTATAGGCATAGGACAAGGTAAATAGGTAAAACGTTGTACATAGATCAGAGACTGAGCCTGTTAACACACAGTTAACAATCCCATTCCCATTTAACTGGAATGGCAAAATGCTGCATGTGAGGCAGTAAAACATGGAGTACCCGT
Source organism: Melopsittacus undulatus (assembly GCF_012275295.1). Taxonomy (NCBI): domain Eukaryota; kingdom Metazoa; phylum Chordata; class Aves; order Psittaciformes; family Psittaculidae; genus Melopsittacus; species Melopsittacus undulatus. The sequence continues at coordinate 94,298,333 of NC_047527.1, read as the reverse complement.
GCAAGTACAGAGTTTCAGAGGCCACCTTTGTTAGCTGACTCCTGCTTGGGTATACTGAAAGCGGTTAGCTTGTTAAAACACTTCTATTGCTATCGTAGTGCACCCAAATCTTTTCCATTCCTGTAAACTAGCTAATCAGCTTGTTGCTGAGACTAGCAAAAAGAAAAAAAAAGAAGGAAAATAAAGAGGAATTCTGCCAGTCAGTTCCATCTGAGCTTCATTCTTTGAGTGTCATATGTCTATCACAGATACTGTGTCCCTTGGAATAATAATAATTGAGCCAGGCAGCTGAGTCTTGCTGTGGATATCTACAGGGGAGGGGGGCCCCGATAAAAGACTCATCAGTTTCGGCTTAGTTCAGTAGACATCTGTGCAGCAGAGGACCTCGTGATGATCCTGGCAGCAACTCTTTTCATTTGGGTTTGGCTTTTTGTGCTGAATGCTTTTTGTACTGAGTCCCTGTACCAGCCTGTCTCAGCACTTTCAGAGCCAGAGCTTTTTCTCTTCATAAGCTCCAGGGTTTTTTTTTTACAGGCCACTGGGTCTGACTGGAGCTCTATCCAGAATTACAGAAAGCAGCAACCACCTGTCACCAGGACATTGTGCACAGAGGAGGGTGAGAGGAGTGGGGTAGGGGGGAGGCACAGGGAGATGGAGTGAGCCAGCTGATTGCAGGGGACTTCTGAGAAGCAGGACTCTCTGCTTATCCATTTGCAAACACAGGAAATGATAACAGTGGTTGTAAGCTTTGGAGAGACTGGGTGAAGGGGAAATAAAGAAACCAGAAAGACAAGGATTAGGAGTTAAAAGAGACCCTGCCCAGAAAAGTTTGATAAATTAATGTTTTCAGATTCCTTTATCAGTTGTAGGATTTGTTCTACATATGATACCCTCTTAGCTCTGGCAGAATCTACATGCACTTAGTGTGTTTCATGCATTAGCATAATTAGGCAATAGATGAAGAACTGGCTTAGTGAAGACTGCATTGCCTTCTTCAATATCAGAGTGGGAATCAGGTAAAAAATATTCAATTGCATGTATCTCCTGACATCCAGTGCACTTTGGACTTTATGGTGATACAGATTCAGTAGTCTTTTAATGCAGAGAATTTAAAGTTACTTTCTGTGGAACCCCTCAGTTCTCGCTTCTTTCTCTTGGACAGCATTTACAATGGCTGGTTAGTTTATTTGAAATACTACTTTGAATGGTGAAAGCTATCTTGATAAACCAGAGCATACTAAAATATCAAGACATTTCTGTGAAGAATAATATTGTTTTCTAGCAAATACAAAAGTGTGTTGAAATTTACTTGGATATTTCATTAAACTATCATTGATAAAATCTGTATCATCCATGAAAATATCAAGTCCTTATTAGGCAGAATACTATTCTGTTCTATAAAGTGAGAAGAGAATTTTGCCCCCACCACATTACAGAAGTGTGTAATAACAACTGTTGGACAAAATCCTAATGTTTTTTGCCTGTAAAATTTTCCACTCATACTGCTGAGGCAGATCTTTATTGATCTGAAATTTAGACATCTGAACTACACCATCCATTTTGCCTTCCCCTGTATCTAATGTACAAAGTACTATTCCAGAAGTTAATCCTGAGATCAGGCATCGTGGAACAGGACAAATTGCCCACTGGAGAGGGTGGTTGCTCCCTTTGGGTATGCTTTATACTCTAAAACTGAGATCTAGTTGGGTGCTTGACTTTTAGATTATTGAAGTTCAGTGAGATGAATTGCAACTCAAAACCCTCTTCTGTCCCAATGTTATTAAAAGAAAGGCATGCCAGAACATTAGGCTGACATTTACTGTATGTCATAATGTTTTTGGTCTTTATCCCTGTATTGTGTAAACCTCACTGATGTATTTCTTTCAAATTCTGTAATACTGAGGCTTTCTCTGAAGTTATTCACCAGGGGCCACGGCCAGTCACAGGAGAAGAGCAGAAGGTAGCAGAAGGATGCTCAGCCAGAGCAACTCTGTTACTTGTCAAAGGTATGTGTTCTTACAGTCCTGGGCTTGGTCTCACTCCTGATTATCTCACTCTCAGTGAGAAAAGTGGGACCTTTTGACCTTAAAATGGAGGCATTAACAAGAATGTAAACCAATGTGATGAGGTTAATTTGCTCCTTGGTAACTCAGTAATTCTGCCTATGGTACAGACAAAAGGACATTCCCTGATTAGCAAAACCATCTTTATCTTTCTCTGTTTCATTCTCCAGCTCAATACAAGACCTTAAGAGTATGGTACAATACAAATAGAAATATACGCAGTAGTCAAAGTAGGACTGTAGTGGTGAGCGCTCCTAAATCAGGACAGCAGTACCTCTCCTGTCTACTCAAAGGGTTATAGTTTCACACTAACGAAGAATTGGGCCAGTCCAAATTCTTTTAATCTTGTGAAAATATGTAAATATATATATATAATTAATGTATAACCTTATGGTCCTTTCACACAGATATCAAAGGTATAATCTACTTTTAATAGACGGGATAACTAGTGTCTTCACCAGGGTCTTAAAGATGCAAATGACTAGTTCTCACCTTCACTGATGACAGGTAACTGCTGCAGTTGTCACAAGGCTGGAATGTTATTTTTGTGTTTCCTCAGTGTGATACCTAAGCATAAACATCAAAAAGTAAAGAATGCAGTGTAATATGTAATGACTTGATTAATTTCAATTTCTGTTTTTACCTTTGGGTTTATCAAAGACTCTGGAGGAACAGAACTGTAGAAATATACTGTGAAAACTAAAAAAAAAAAAAATAGCTGAACCTCTAGTAACATAAGGCTCAGGTTTTGCCAGTGACCTGTCACTGCATATGTATTACAATTTTTTATTTACTACAGGTGTGATTGCATCATACAGCATAAATAGATGCAAGTATTTATGCCAGCAGGTGGCTGATCTCTTTTCCCAAATAATAAGTAATAGGACAAGGGGTAATGGCCTCAAGTTGTGCCAGGGAAGGCTTACCTTGGATATTAGGAAAAATTTATTGATAGAAAGTGTCATCAGGCATTGAAACAGGCTGCCCAGGGAAGTGGTGGTAACACTGTTCCTGGAAGGGACCAAAAAACATGTAGATGAGGCCCTTGGTGGTATGGTTTAGTGGTGGATTTGGCAGTCCTGGGGTAAAGGTTGGACTTGATGATCTTAAAGGTCTTTTCCAACCTAGCTGATTCTATTTGTTACCCAGTTATATTGAATTATTTTTTTTGGGTTTTTTTTGTTGGTTTTTTTTTGCTGGTTTTAGTAGCCAGTATGCTTGAGAACACAGGAGGAACCACAAATTTAGTTGATTTCCTGCATAAATAAGAAATTAGTCTTTCAAGAGGTAACATAACAGGAGTGCAGTATTATTAAGGAGATATTGGGGACACAAATATACTGCTTGTGATTTACTTATTCATTAAGAACAAATTTGTTTTGAGATGAGATTTCTTCTAAGCCAACAGCGTTCTTACGTGAGCAGCTTAGTGCCAGTGAAAGACAACTTGATACAACATATTCGTGTCTGGTAATGCTGCATGTTTAGCTTTAACTTGTAAGTTAGAGGGTACTGAGGCACTCATCTTCTTTATTCTTTTCAGTTCTCTATGTGGGCTACACTAGGCCACACACCAAGTCAGAATTTTGTCCTTGGCCTCCATTAAAATACAAGGGAAGCATTATTGAAATGTATTAAATAATTTCACTAAACTAATTTGAAATGTCCCATGTCAAATGTACTTAATCTTTGAAGAGTGTCTACCTGCACATGAAGTTATTAAAATAAATTAAAACTGAAATCATTCTAACTATCCCCTAGGTGCTCTCTTCCTCAGAAATCTTAACAAGTTAAAACCAGGGGAAAGGGGAGATATACGTGAACCAGGCATAGCTGTTATTGAAACTTCTATTCACTGCTGGCACCTACCCATGACCAACATAGAGGCACTTGAGGAAACAGGTTTCCTTCTTCTTTCTCAACAAATTCTTAAGGCTTTCTTCTATTTAACACTCAAATGGGGTAATATGAATAAAATTCTTTTAATAAGTTCACTGCATGGCAGTGATTCTGTTTGCAGTATTTAATGATAAATCATACTTTTTTTATAATTCTTCTCAATTTTCATGTAAAACTTTATCTCCTGAATGAGCTTGTTAGTGTGAAGTGTTACAGCTAAGTTTTGAGGCTCTACTCATTTCTCAGCTATCTGGGGATTCTGAAAAACCTATTTCATGTTCCCACTTGGTCTTTATATATTTTTTCCAAGGATAGCTGAAACTTTCAGCTTCCAAGAATCAGAAAATACTCGAGGTGAATATTAAAATTTATGAAGCTTATCTTCCTACCGTTAGACCTGGCTTCAACAAATAGGATCTCTGTGGCTTTGCTTATGGAAAAAAAAAAAAAAAAATCAGTGCAGATATCTGCATCAACAAAATACATATTTATAAAAATAGCATTTTTCATTTCACCACAAAAATGTTACTCTTCAAAGATAAAAATTTGTATGTCTGTAGGAGACATACCAACAGTGCTGCAAAAATAAACTCAGCCGTTCTTCCCCTGCAAGGATGAACATTTGTTTAAAGATGAGGTTACTGACATGAACACAACATTTCAACCCACACCCAACAATAGCCTAAAGGGGCCTTTAAGGCTTCATGTAATCATAACAGATATCAAGCCCATGGCAATTTCAGTTTGCTGTGTTAGGTCATTTGTCTGTTCTGGTCCTTACTGGAAGAATAGTAGCCTCAGGAACTAATGTTTTGATTAGTCTGAAAACTCAGTAATCTAACAGAAACAGTAGGAAAACACCTGCTTGAAACAGAAGATGGTAATTCTGTTTTACAACTCTCTTTCAGGCTACACACCCACCTGGATGAGGACACCTAAGAAATGTTGGTTCTCCTATGTTTCCCTCATTGTACTTACAATACAATATCTATTTCATTATGTGGAGGAGTAGGGGAAATGAAACTCAGTGAGAACAGCAGCAGCAGAAATAGCAGAGGCAATAGCGAGATAAATATATATTTGGGAACAGGCTTCCTCCGTATTAATTTTCAAACCATACAATTTTACCTCCTAAAAAGCGTATGGATGCCATATTTAAAACACAGTCTGAAATTTGATCTCTGGGGCAGATAGGAAAAAAATACTAAAGCTGTACTTTGACAGCTGGCATAAGCATAGGTAACTCCTGAGTGTTAAGCATGATGAAGATGGTGGAACCACACTCTGACCTCCTTAAGGTTAACCTAAATTTAAAGTGGGTGGTGCTGAGCTTTTGCAAATGACAGCAGATGGCTGTGAGGAGTGTGCAGAGAGGAAGTGCTGAGCCTCAGGAGAAACCAGGAACTGATGTGATGGACTGTTACCCAAGGAATTCTGAGCAAGGATTGAAGATGATCCTGAAGACATTATGGGAGTGGCATAAAGAGGTAAAATTGGAGTAAAATGGCTTAAAAAATCTAAAATCAAAGGAGGATCTTTGAACCTGTCTGTGATTCCCCTGTCATTCTTCAGGGCTAAACCTGTGTGCTAATCTTGTGAGCTATGCCTGGTTTTTGACATACTGTTAGGCTGCGATATGGTGTAGTTTCATTACGCTATGCTATTCCAGATTTTAATCCTCCAGTTTCTGCCTGCAGTAGGAGGAGGTTTGAATAGTCATCCAAAATGGGCTTAAATGTGACACAGATGACTGTAAAGATGTGTTGGATGACCATACAGCACATGCAAATCAGGCCTAGTGCCATCACGGTTTTTGTACAGGGAGTAGCTGTTGTATGTGCAGTCTGGCTCAGGGGAATTTATGAATGGGGCACAGTATGTTCTCTGCATGTTCTTACAGGACATATTTTTCAACAGCATCCATTTGTTTCAGTTGATTGCCTGAACAGTAAAAAGGCAAATCGTAGTGAAGAAAACTGTGTGCTTTTTCCCTAATTATTGTTACTGCATCATTATTTTTACTATTCACTTGGGACACATACACCTAGAGGGTTCTTCTGTCGCTGAGAATTTGGCTCTAGCCAAGTCAACCTGGTGTTTGAAGTAGCTCAGGTCATGGCCTGTAAAAGTCAAGGCCTTGGCTGACATACTGAATTATCAACATACTGGATTACCAGCATTTCTTCAAAGCTGTTCCCATTTCACGCTTAAAGATTTTGCATCCTAAGAACTCTTGTAAAGTAATGTTTATGGACATGTAGTTAAATGCATAATCAAATGGCTCTTAAGAAACCCAGAAAAGGATCATTCTTGCCACTTTTCTGTTTGCTTTTCCCATCAGCCTAGACCCATCTCCTTCCCACTCTCTCCCTTCCTGGGGAAGCAGGCTGTTGTGAGGGGGCTGTGCAGCTGCAGAACAGGGTCTGCATCTCCGCTGTGGGAGCATGGGTGTGCTGGGTCACTCTCCAGCCTTCACCTACACTCAGGAAACTGATGCTGTGCTTGGTCCCCCAGTAATCCTAGACCACGCTGCCCAGCTAGATGCTTGCTGATCCTCTGTCATGCCATGTTTCTCTGCTCCTGTGGCACTTAAAGAGGCTCCTTAACTCACTTGTTTCTCCTTTTACTGTTGAGCATGATTTCTAGCAGGGGGAAAAATCCAAGAATTCATAACAAAAACACGGGGGGAAAAGTGTCTCCATTGAAGTTAATAATCAGCAGGGTCCAAATTACCTCTTATTAGCATTTATTTAACAAAAGAGGCAGGGTATAATTTCACGATAGATGCAGATTTGGAGAGGGACTATAATCAGCCTCCTGAAGAGCTCTGCCTGAAGTACATGGCTGCTTATTTCTTTACCAAATTGCACCGCTCTCTTTTCCTCTCTCTCACTTCCCCCACCCTCCCTGGTCTCTTTCTTGATCTCTTTGAATAATGCAATCACTTTGAATAGCCCAGACAGGCCTGAAGATTAGGGAGCCTGTTTGTGGAGCAGGGGGCCAGCTGAATAGGCGCAGGAGGCTGGCTCCCCGGGAAAACAAGGCGCTGGGAACTAGGCCAACTGTGAAGAGCATGTGCTGGGAGGGACTGAATAGGCAAGCAGCCGGCCAGCCCATATGTCAGGCTGTGCCACAAAGACTTCTCTGCACATCTACCATGACAAACAGGATTACCGAAGACAATTAATCTGGCACGCTTTATCAAAATCAAGCGCTGACCCCCAACCTCTCCCCCCAGTGTGCAGCAGATGCCACGCTCCAGTTCAATGGAGCTCAAGTGTTCCCTTTTTCGCCGCTGAAAGGCATCCAAAGCCTGAATAAGGTTGGCGTGGACTAATTGCAAACACTGTCTGATGGTGACAGTCCTAATCAAATGAGATGAGCTCACCTTTTCTATAAACTTCTAATGGGAAGGCTGGCGGCAGCTCCCTATCAGCTGCTGAGAGAAAGAGAAACGCTGGGGCTGAATGGGTTTTCCCCTCCTTTCTCCCCCTCTCCCCTTGCTGCCTGATGGAGAAAGGAGGCAGCCACACGCATCTTTTCCACTTGAGCCTTTCGGCTGTTGCATCACGGGAGGGATGAGGAGGGAAAGGATTGGAGCCACCTCTGCTCAAAGGCAGGTCTCTGCTCAGCAGCTGCCAAAGAGACAGCATGTTGACGCTTGCTGCCATGCTAGAAACCAAGCTAAACCTCCAGGCCTGAGTCCTCAGCTGATGTTTGTGGAGCTACAACCCCACCCCTCTCAGTATTTGACCCTGGCTGCAGGATGTTCCTGTCAGTTCTGCAGTACAGAGTATACACTTACACTCATTATGACCAGTCATTCCTTTTCATCCCCCTCCTGCTTGTTTTATTTTACTTACATTTCAACATATAGGAATTTCAAAAAAGCCTGCCCAGTTGACCTTAATAGAAAATGAAAAGTGCAGTTCAATAAGAGAGGGGGGAAAGCAGGGGAAAACTAACAGTATTTTATCTTATTGCTTTTGTATTTACCTTACTGCTGTTCAAACAAGCAGCTCAGATGCTTGCTGCTCAACCCAGTAGGCATAAGGCCTCTGTACTACAGAAATCCCTCATGAGCAGCCTTCTTCTCACAGAAACCACTTGTGCTCTTGGTTTCAGTCAGCTTAGAGCCAGCTGATTGTGTTTCTATATTTACATCCTCTTGCTTGTTAGTATGGATGGAGTGAAGGTTTGCATATGTATGGATGAGTGGTTCCTTTAAGTATTTTTTTTGCCCAAGTTTCCAAGCAAAGGTTTTATTCAATTCAGTTAAAACCCAAAAGAACTTCTTCAGTTTTATCACACAGAAAAACAATGATAAACAACTAAAAAAAATAGAAGTGTGCTTTACAACACAGAACATATCTTGCAGGATATTCTATTTTTTTGTAAAATTGTCACAAATGAAAGGGCTAAAATGGTTCATTTTGGAAATTATTTAGGAGCTTTTCATAATATTTTATTTTTTTCTTTTAATGACAGAAAGAAAAATATCTCTCTCTTCTTCCCATAAACATAAAAATGGAGTTTAAACCATTCTTTATAACTTCATTTTTTTCAAAGTCCTTTTCTGTCAAAATGGACAGCATTTTGTCCCTAGTGGCATTCGTATTTCCTCATAATCTGTTTTCTCATATGAAGCTGACATCTGGATATTATTTCTCTACCTACTTCTCTGGATTTCCTCAGCATAACACCCGATGTTTCACTAATTTGCATAATTATAACTTTCCTCTGAAAGTAAGAGTAGTGAGGAACCCATGCACCCCATGTACAGGGAAGGCACTGAGAAGGAAGGTGTTAATGACTACCTTGATTTCTGAAAACAACCTGTGAGGGCTGGGAACCACCTGGGTCACAGTTTGACTCTGCCTGTCGAACCCCTGTTCCTTTGCATACAAACCACTGGTAGTAGCTCCAGGAAAGGTTCACATGTCCACACACAGCTGAGATCGATGCTGAGCAGTTGTGATTAGGTAGTTACTTCCTAGAAACGACTGTGCCTTTGATTTACATTTTTCCTGAGTATCAATTCTCAGCACACTGTGTCCTCATTAAAAAGAGCAAACCCCCAAGAAACACCCCAAACCTGAAATGATGAATTTGTGGACTGACACCTGCAAAAGCCATTGTTGTGGGAAGGGAGCTTTCACTGGAGCAGTACTCTCTCATCTCTAGCTGAAATAGGCAAGAGGTTCTTATTAGCAGCACACAGTTATGATGTCCCTCAAATCTGTTATTGTTTCTTCATGCTGCATATCGAGAATGGGATGTTTAAATGCTAGTTACAGATGGAGGAGCAGCTGATTTTGATATTACAGTGTTTACACTCCAGCAACATGTTCCAGCATCTGAAAAATGCAGTACTCAAAGTGGGTCCAAGCGGGAAATCAGAAAACAGAGCTAACATTGCTCAAGGCACCCGGCAAAGGCCAGCTGCAGATCACGCAGCAGCTCATTGCTGTGATCTTCTGACATCCCATAGCCCAACACTTTCCAGAAATCAAAGGCCAGGTTGTGTTTTAATTCAGAGTGCTAGGGCTGATTTCTAAGAAGTCTCTTCTAATGAAGTGATATAGGGAGAGCTAAACTGTAGCTAATGGCTGCTGCGCAAGAAAGGTGAAGGAGTGAACCACAAATCCTACTTAAAAAAAAAAAGAGAAAAACAGGAAAAAGAGCACAACAAACACATAAAACTCAATTCACTGCAGGCTGATGAAGAATGAAGTGACAAGATATCGATCTGAACTACCTGCGAAATAGAAAACAATATCTGCATCTCCAAGCTGTGAGGGGAGGAGCTGCCTGCAGGATGTAAGCCCCATTGTGAAGGCTTGCAGAGGGGTGATTGGGGTAAAAGCATCCCTGAGGCAGCCAGAGGATTGCATCTGCACTCAAAATGAACACAAAGCTCTAGTGACCCCTCTCTTTGACTTAACCTTATCACTGGTAGAGTGGAGAATAGCATATTTCATGATTAGTTTAGGAAAGAGAAAGGCTGTAAGACTGCAAACCTTTTGATGGCAGCTAATTAAAACTTTTCTTTAAAAACTAGGGGCGGTACTTACACCATTCTTACACTGGTTTTAGAGCAGCTCAATAGGTCACAGTAGCATACATCAACTGCCAGTACCAAGATGGCTAAGAATCTAGAAGGTGGAGCTGATATGATAATACTTTGTGACATGGATGAGAATTACTCTCAGCCATTAGCAGAAGTAGGAACTTGCTTTTAAAACAAAGATTCATGTCAAATGACATTTTTTAAATGTCATCTGGTCTGCGGTGGAGTAACCACTGTTTCTTCTAAAGTGCACTGTATGCGTAATTGAAGTGTAATTCAGAAATTACTTTGTGAGTATTGACACAGAAAGGGTCTTCCCCTCTCCACTGACCCCCAAGGAATTGCCACTGCCTGCAGACAGCAGGAGAATGTTTGACCTACTTTATTATGCCTACTCATTGCTGTCAAGAAGTTTTTTGCCTCCATAAAAAAGTGATCACAGACTTTTTTATTTTGAACACATATGTGCATTGCCTAGTGAATTGGACTAGAATAACAGAATCGCAAACCTCTTCCTGCCATCATACCAGGACAAGATCAATCTTTTTGAAGGTTATGTAAATACACCTCACTTACTTTCTTTTTCTTTTTTTCCCCCTGAATTCAAAAAGGCCCCTTCATCCCTGGTGACACAACATCCTAAAATGTATAGGAGGATCTTGCTTCCCCTTGAGTCCTCTGTAGCATTTGTCAGGTCTCCTGCTTGGTTCATGCTGAAAGCTTTCCTCCAGGCCAGGATATGGTGTCTAATTTAGACGCCTTGCATATAGGAAATCACTCTGCATTGCTGCCATAAAGCATGGTGTTTCAGTCACTGTGGTGTACTTCCAATGTGGCACAAAGAAATACTACTAATACATGGAATCTTGTGGTCTTGTTTCACTAATGATGTTGTTGATACCTCACCACATAGGGAAATAAAACCAAAGTGACTAGAAGAAAGGACCAGCTTTATCCAGTACAAAAGTGAAATGAATTATAACATCACTGAGTAATGTTTATGGTAGAGGAAAGAAACTGTTCAGTTGCTGGAGAAATGAAATGTGCATGTATGAATGTGTAAAGAAACTCTGGCAGAGTTCAGTGTAGTGGGCTTTGTTTTACTCACATGAAATATTTTCTTTCCACAAGAAACACTTTCCAATATGAAGTGAGGCTGAACTTTCTTGGCTTAAAAATCAAAGTGATTGGCATCTATCTAAGCATAATAGATAGTTCAGGGCAGCAATCTCCAACTTCTTTTGATTTACAGGCCCCTAAATATAGAGGTGCAGATCCTGTCTAAGTAACTTAAGCCAAATGACATGGGGCTTGCTTTCCTATTTGAGTTTTACAAACCTCTTAGAAGCAGCTTACAGAACACTACAAGTCCACAGACCAGTTTCTGGTTTAGACTGTTGTTCCCAGCACATGGATTCCATGCAGCATGCTGCTTGTGGCACCTCCTAATGTTATTCTTGGCTGCGGCATACCACCCATAGAGAGCACAGTATGGTATTGCTAGGATCACATTACTTGCTAGGGAGCTTTTTGGTATTGTTTTGTAGGTTTTTTTTTTTTACCTTGAAGCCACTAATCACTGGTAGTCCCTGGTTAAGGCACTTTTCAGGGCTCAGTAGGAAACAACAGGTTTTTTTTTGGTTCAGCTGGAGTTTCAGAAAACAGAAATAGCATGGGGCTAAATTCAGAGTTCAGTTTAACTGGAAAGGAAACATTTCCTTTCTGAAGTTTTAACAATGTTTTATAACTGAGTTTGCAGCAAATAATTCTGCACCTGTGAATGAAACCCTCAGATTTACAAAATGTCCAAAATATTCAGATTATTTCAATATCTATTTTTATTCTTTTTTATGCTGCCAAATAACTTATTGAAATTTACAGGAGTTTGCAGAACATCTTAGTAAAATTCCTGATTTCTAAATTAATTCATTTCAGCCAGGAAAGTTTTCTTAGCTGCAGGTACTTGATCACAAAAATAAGCAGAAGGATCTTCTTGTCATCAAGGCAAACTCAGATTTGAGATTCTTCAGATGGTCTTGGCATTGCACCCAGAGGTGATTTCTGGTCTACAAAGTAGTGGAAAATGTATTCCACTCCCCTGAGCATAAAGCTGCAATGTGAGAGTGATGCTATCTTGAGAGGGGGCTCTGTGCATCCTATCACTGGAGCAGTCACACAGCTATTGATTTCATATCTTCTAAAGTGACTCAGTGAGCAGGACACAGGCCTCCCAGAGAGGCAGATGGGAAACTCAGTAGAGCTTTACCCCACTGGCTCAGTTTTGAACCTCCTGCCTTGAAGACAGTACACAAATCATCTCTGAGAAGAACACAGTCCATAGCTGGATTTCTGAAGACCAAAGATTTCTACAACAAATGACAAAAGCTGAATACTATCTGCACCTATGTTAATTATCAGCCCATCATTGAGCTTTTAAATACATTTGTGAGTAAATACAGAACAGACTCAAAATTCACAGAAAATGTCCTTCTTTTTGTAGTTTGAACAAAAAAAGGTTTTCTTTTTTCTTTTTTTTTAATCTCCCATCTTTTTAATCCTTAAATTGTTATAACACCAAGTGAACACTGAGATAAACTGCTGTTCAGATAATTCACTGTCAAAAATATTGAGCATACTTTAGTCAGATGGCAGTAGTAATGGTCTTTTCAAGTGCCGCTGCACAAAAGCTGAGCCTATCAAGATTTTTTGGCAGGCACTGCGTTTAACTTGTCATGTTATATATTGCAGCAATGCAGTTGAGGATCAGTATAAATCAACTTACAAGTCCGGAGGAAATGGGGGAATGTGCTTCTGCAGCCTATTAGCAGCACAAGTGTCTAACAGAAGGTGGCAGCATTTTAACATCGTTCAGTCCAGCAAAAAGATTAAAAAACTAAAGCCAATCTTCATGCCCAGAAAGCTGCTCTTCACATTCAGGCAGGAGGTACACACTGCTGCCTTGAATTTGTATGAGTTTGATGAATTTATGTGGTTACAGACAGGCAGAAAGGTGAAGTTTTGATAACTCTTCAGCCTTCTTAATATAAATGTGGAAACAGACAAAGTAGGTACCAGAGGGAAGGAAAGTGAAAAATAAATTAGAAAATATGGCTACCCAAAGAGTCAGGGACAGCCCACCCCTTACTGGAGGGCAGTTTTGTCATAGCTACATTAGAAATATTGAGTGTGAAAATTTGCACTTCCTAATGAATTACTGGGATTCGATCTCATACCAGTTTCACAGGGGATAACTCTCTTTTTCAAGAGCTATCACACCCTGTATTGTCAACTCGCATGATCTCATCACAAGCTTTTTGGCATTTATTGTTTTTCTTAAAAGCCCCGACCTTTGAAACTGGGTAAGTGCATGGGAACCCCAGCTTTCACTTAACCACCACCAGCACCAAAAATAACAAGCTTTGAACCCTTGTGGTTACTGGGAAAAGTCAAAAAATATGAGCAAAATGCTCTCACAGTGTTCAAAATCCAAACAGCAGAGTGGGAAGAATAACAGTATTTAAACTAGAAAAAATAAAAAACACTTCTCATAAGGTTAGCTTAAAGTCATGGCCTGATTGACAATGGCATATTGCTGATGGGAAGCCTGGACTCAGCACAGAAAGCCAGGCATGTCACTGTGTACTCTGATAGGGGTAGAATTAAGTGCCTGGCTTAGTGTGTAGCCATGAGCACAAAATGGTGTTGTTCACTTCGGTGATATTATTTGCTGATTTACAGCTCGTTTGCTGAACTGAGATATTAACTCACTGAAGAACTAATACAGTGCCCAGTGCAGTTTGATGGCAAAACTCTCAAAGTCAGCTCATTGGTGTTCTTAAACACCTTTTCTTCTTTTCTTTTTTTTTTTTTAATTCTTTTTAGTAGGAAACTGCTTCAGCTAGCACTTGATTCACCTTTTAGGGTAGATATGAATGACACTAAGAAATACCATATTAATGGCCACCACAAGGACTCCATGTATTGACACTAGCTAACATCCTAATAACCAAAACGCCATGACACAGTATTTACAATCTTTCTGTTTCCAGATATTGCATATGGAAAAGAAATGGTAATTTTGAGGAGACTTCTCAATGTATTCACCTCAGAAGCTTGACTGTAGCACAATTAGAACAATGGGCAGATAACCACATGGAGACAGGCTATGGGAGGGGGTATTTTAAAAGAGAGATGAAACCTTGCAGTAACTGAGTTTGGGGGCTTAGCACAGACAATCAAAGAGTCAAAAATGGCATTCAGTGGTTGAGCTGCCAAACAACTGAATGTCTTTCTGGGAGTACCAGGGAGCCAAGAGCAGAGCTGAGAACAGGATCATGGCATCTTTCATTCTCAGGTCCACTGAGAATTTTGTCAGACCAGAATTTTACATCTCATAATGAATACTCCATTTCTGTACTTAGTAGCCTCAGCCAAATACACATAGGTCAGCAATGCAGCTGGCAGGCAGAGTTTATCTATTTAATTTTGCTTGGCTTTTCAATGCACCTTCCTGGAGTTCCTATTTACTGTGTTGTGGGTTAAATACTTCAAAAGGAAATCAGCTCAGAGGACAGGCTGACCATTTCAACCTTGTGGAAACATTTGTCCTTGCCTGCTTCCCAGAACAATTCAAAGAATGCTGTGTTTCGGGTACACAAAACCGAAGTGAAATATCTGTGGGGAAAAAATTGTGTACAGAATGATTCAGTAGGGTGACAATACTCGCTCAAATTAAAGACCTTTGGAGTAAAGATCAGTGCAGATATCTGCACACCTAAAGACAGGATGTTCTACTTAATTTGCATGTTCTCCTGTAGGCAGTCCTCTGAGTGAGTGTTGTGTCTGAATTGTTTCATGAATCTATTAGCTAATAGTCTATTAGAATGATTCTCTCAAAATTAATCTAGTCAAGATTTGACATAAATGATCTAGAATGACAACAATTATAAAAATCACTTTATAAAAGAATGACCTTTTACAGAAGAAAAAGCAAATTTAGGCTAAATTGATTCAAACGACACACAGGCAATCAAGAACAGATATCTTTCTTTCTTCTTGTCATTGTAATAAAATGTCTGCAATGCCATAGTTCTGTCAGGCTTACAAATGCCACATTTCATATTTTTGTCATGGATTTTTATTTTTTCACTGTTACTCCATGCATAAGGAATAAAACTTCATGCATGACTTCAAATATCATCATTAAGATCTTTATTAAAGTTCATTCAAATAACAGATGCATTTTAATTGCCACTCTTTAAGCTCAGCTCTGCAGCACTGTTTATATTGCTTTAAATTAAACTCCTTCTTACTAATGGCAAGATCTGTCAGTCCTCTAAAATGTATGAAAAGTACCATTAAAATCCGTGAATTAGATGGAAAGAAAACCAGAACTTATCATGCCTCGAAGAAGTGGTTCATTTTATGCTCCCTGTTTATGGCAAGCCAAATTACCTCTTGCTTAAGATTTCTAATGTTTTCAGGATAGGGATTTGTCTGAGAAAGGACTGCATGAACCTGTCAGGATTTTGTCCTACATGAAAAATAATTACCTCAATGAGTGATAGACATTTCTCTCCAAAGCTGGATATCAGGGACCTGGCCTGATCAATTTGCATTTCAGGTGCTTTCAGGCATCAACTGCTGTAGCTGTTCATGAGATAAATAATGGCACATTAGGTCAGGCATTAGATGTGACAACTGTGGTTTAAAACAGAAGTGAGTTCATCCCATGAACATCACGGTCCTCTGTATATTTTCTGAAGGGCTTGCAAAATTTCTGCTGGAAAACCCCTGTAGGATAAAAGGCCTCAGATAATTCCTACCCAGGGTTTACAGTCAGTCTTTATCTTTAGTTTTTATTTTGTTTACCAAATACTTGAAGCTTTCCTCAGGAGTTCTGAGGGCTTCACTTATATTCTAACTTTACCACTTCTCTTGGTCAAGCAATTTGAGTTTCATGGTCCAGGTAATTTTAAATGAGGTGAGACTTGGGTAGACCTTGTTGACAGAATACACAGAGAGCAATTTCTCTGTCACTGAAGGAAGAGGAATAAAAATTCCTTTTTAGTTCATGTTGACATAAGAAAGGCAAATTGTTGCATTTTACTTGCTTTATGACTTGATGTCTTTAGCTTTAATTCAAAGGCAAATGTGTAAAATTTATAGGGCTGTTTTGAAAACTGGAACCCCTAAGACTTTCATAGTAACCTAGGGTGTGAAGATCATAGTTTTATAACCTTAAGGAGGGAAAAACACAGCCAATGTGTGTTAGTGTAAGTCGAGCCACCCCATACGTTAATCGAAGTCATGCTCAGGGTATGAATAATGCTGCAGCAAGGGTAAATATTTTTGAGAATTTTAGTACATGTTTATTAAAATTTGATTCTAAGGCCTGCCAAATATTGCAAAGTTTATAGCTAGCCAGCGCTGGGAAAAAAAGTAGTTTATCAGCAGGTACAGAGGAGAAAAGACCCCTAGGGAGTAGTTCTCAAACCTACATGTTTTTTATATGCATGGTATGCCTATGGGTTTATCATAGGGTGCTTGCCTTTGGATTCAAATCTATAGCGGTTGTTAGAAGGCCTAGAAAAAGCAGCAGCACACAGACCTACTTAATGAGCACTGTAACACACACAGTATCTTGTTTATGGCCATAAAGGTGAAACTCTGTATCTCCAAAGGCAGTGGTAAAACAATCTAGGCAATGTGGGAAGAGAAGACTTGAATGCAGATGCTGCACTTTTGCATTATCTGTGTACTTTATGGTGCGCTGAGGTGAAAGCAAGCCTGGGCCTCCTCCAGGGTGTACAGGTGGGCAACTTTGAGGAAGCTGGCTTTGCACATCCTGCCTCAATTCCTGTCATAGCCTCTTCATATTAAAGGTTTATCTTTTACGCTGCTTGGATTTTGGAAAAAGAGCTTCTGCACACTCTGAAATATACCCAGAAATAACAGCATGGTGTTTTTTTCCTCAAGAGTTTGGCCTGTTCTTAAGAGGGGCCATGATGCTGAGAGCAGGTCCCTCCCCAGCTGTGCCACTGGGCTTGAGGAGAGATGTTTGAGGGCTTATTTCCAATAACATTACTGGTTGTAACTTTAACAAAGTCCTTAATTGTGAATCAATGTATTTGATTATGACCTTAATTATCCTTCATCTGTAGATAGACATGTGACTAATGTCCACCAGGACAACTTATCACCAAAAACCCTGTTCTTGTTCTTCAACTATCTATTGACAAATCCAATTTTGAAGCTATTCTCTGCATGCCTAATCTTATAAGTGCATTAATATTCTGCCTAATGTGTTCTTTATAAGCAAACAGATCCATTTTTTCAGAAGGGCATGAGAGTCATAAATCTATAAATTAAAGATGACCTTCTAATTTGGGCAGCAAGACTACCTAAAACTTTCCAAAGGTTTCTTTGCTACCCCGCGTGGCTTTACTCAGGTCAAACCATTTCTGGTACAGCTGTGGCTGGAATTAGAGTGGACAAGTAAAATACAGTCAACACCTACTTATTCTATGTTCCTCTATGGAATCAATAAACAGGGAGAAAAAGTCTGGGGAGAAAGGAGGAAGTTTAACTATCCTAGCCAGGGTGCCTTAGTATATGAGTACAGGAGCGACATAGAATATCTTTGTTCTACATCTAGTTTTGCCACAGTTAAGTTGGTCCTTGGTTAGTCATGTCAAATATTATGCCGCAGTTCTACCTCTATAACCAATATGAGAGTAAGCCTTACTTCCATGGCAAAGTGCTGCTAACTTAAAAACTTACCTTAAGCAAGATGAGTTTCACAACGTAGCCCCATCTTCATTGCAGAGGTGAAATGATACCTCAGGCAGGTTTCAGGTAGGAGTAAGGTTTTTGTAGCTTTGGGTATCCTTTCATTGAAAGTGACTGGATAGGGCTGATGCAAATTTGCAAGGCTTTCTGCCTGCTGTGTCAATAGAAATAAGGGGATATGGCCATTCACAGCCAAAGAGCAGCCCCCTGCAAAGAGTGCTGTAAGCTTCAGTGCATCATTTAATTTGCATACATTGAGGCAGCTGGCAGCTTTGTTATAATATGGGAGGCATCAGTGTAAGCACAGGGTTTCTCACCCACTGGGAGAAACATTATGAAATATGGGGGACTGAGAAAAGAGCAGTTTCTTTACAGAAGTTGGTCTGTCTGTAACAATACTGGTGGGATTTACTCAATTTTATTCTTAAATTCATGCTAAATCAGCTCAGTATTTCCACTAGAAGAATAATATATGGTGTAAATCTGATTTTTTTTTCTCTTTTGACAATGTGTCCATACACTTCTTATGACTTTGTAGGCAGAGTTCTTATTCTCGTATAGCAGAGCAGACTACTAACTCCTCTTTTCCTGTGTTTGCTGTTTTTCCCAGATAATGCTGCATTATTTGTTGAGAGGCTACCAGCAATAACTTGATGAAGTGGGCAGCAGAAATGGGGTTAGATACCAGATATTCCCCTTCCTTTACACAAAAAACCTGGAAGCTTGACCTGTCTTGAAGATACAGAAGAACCAAGTGTCTGTTACAGTAAATTGTAAGGGGACAAGATATAAACATATACTATATATACATATTGCACTATACTGTATGTATATATATATGTATGTCTATATCTATGTTAATTGAGGCAGCTGAGCAAAGCCAGGACCCTAGAGTGGTTTCTGGTTTGAAAGCTGTTAGCTAAAGCAAAACATACATGCACAGCCCAGTACATGACAAAATGTTCCAGGCTGGATCAGGCAAACCTTGACTAAATTACTCTTTGTGAATGATCCCATAAATGTCTCTGCAGTGGTACAAAAATACCTGGTGACAGACTTGGATAAGTGATTTGGTTGTCTATCACAGCTGCCATTTAAGTGAGCTTCAGAACACTGTAAGGCGCTCCATTCTGCAAAAGCAAAGGCATATGCAGAGTGGCTCAAGCCCATGCTCCAAATTTGCTTGGATGTTATATGAGAAGTGGTGCCATGTGGACGAATGAAACCAGTGGTGTGGGGAATAGGGCATCCTGGAAGGGTAGAAAAGGGACTTTTAGTATTGCTTAAGTAGCAGTACTTTTGGGGTGCCTGGGGACATCTGGAAGATAGGTGTTAGGCCAAGCTCAAAAAAGCCTTGCAGCTGTAAACTGGGAATCCTTAGTTCCAGAAAGTAATGACTGAAAACATCCCTGTAAACAGAAAGCAGTGGTAACCATAATGGTGCTGTTATCAATTCATGGCTGGAATAACTTCCAGAACTAATATTTGGATTAGGCACTTGGGCCAGGAGAGTTGGTAAGGCAGTTCTTGTCTGATCAAAAGAGGCCAGAACAGCTGGAGAAGTGGGATAAAAACCCTGGGAGGTTGTTGTGGCTTCATGACCAATAAACAAGTATAACCCATGGTCAGTGCTGTCTTCTGGGTCCTGGTTCTGCCTTCTATGAGTCACTCACAGGGCTGTATGTGTTTCTTGTAAGTCATCTTTGTCTCAGCAATGTAATTTTTTAATCTGAAAAGATTTAGAACAAGACTTCTGGGTGACAACTCCCTCACAAGAATTATGCTTTATTTACAACCACTCCTAAGTGTGGGAATGTTTTCAAACAGACTACCTATCCCACAACAAGCATACATTCCCTGTTTTAACGGCAACAAATCAGAGCCTTAACACTGGCCATTCAAGGAGTTCCTTGAGGAAGACATTAGCTGCTGTCAGAAAGCAGTTGAAATTTTTGAAAGCTAAGAGGTGTCTTAAAGTCTGTTGCAGGCACAGAGAAAGGATTTGCTGAGGGGAAACACCAGATCATGACATGAAATATTTTCCCAAATGAAGGCCTGTATTTTTGTGGACTCTAAGACCTCACAACATCATTGTAAAAGTCACTAGGTTTGAGCATTTGTAGTTTATATTCAGTTCCCTTCACACATGCAGGTGGGCTTGGGGGAAAGGGCTGCAGGGAAAACTGGAAAAAGTGTTTCATTATGTCCTCCAGTCTAAAACCATAAGGACATAACTTCCATTGCACAGGTTAAGGTTTTCACCTACACCTTCCCTCCTGCACCTTTTCTTAATGCAACATGAAGAGCTTCATCTTGGGAGCATTTAAAGTACAGCACACATGAACACCTGATTAGATGTTAAGGTGCCTTGTATCAACACCATTTAGACAATGATATCTTGTGTCTACAGGATTGAAAGATATTCACATTGATGTTTTTCTGACTGGACTTAAGAAACATGTTCATATAAGAGATTTGTCTCAGAATGGATCAGACATTAGACATAGGAAATGCTAACATAAATGTTAGAAATGCTCATTTTACCAGTTTCTCCACAAATCACTGATGCCACAGAGCTCCACACTGTCCCTCCATCATGTTGTACTTCCTCTCTTTTCAAAGTAACATGTCACTACTTGCTGCAGCTTTGCACACTGAGCAATATGTTGATTCAATGACATGACTGGCTTTAGTTTAGTTTCTTTGTGGTCCTGCTGTGTGCATTTCTATTCATGTTCTTTTTCTCTGTCAGACTGTATTCTTCATAGTAGTATCCAAGCCTCCAAGCCAGCAGATATTGCAAAGCTCTGATTTCAGCAGAACAGGCTAAATAAGATTTTTCTTTTTTCTTCGGTTGCTCTTTCTCCATCAGCAGTAATAGAAGGCTATTCTTCTCTGTGTTTTGTTGTTGCATACCTGACAGTTTCTTTCACCTTGATTAACTGGAGCAGAATTCTCAAGTTACTGTGGAATAAACAGCTACCATTTGTCAGCTGAGCCATTGTAATGGTCCCTATATGCACTTCACGATGACTTAAGCTAATGTGTTTTACCTTGCAATGAGGGGAGATGAACTGTATGGGCTGGACAATTTTGTCAGGTTTGTTGACAGGTCAAACCTTGTTAAACTGATCTAACTGAGTTAATAACTCAGTCATGTGGAATCCTCAATTCCAGTGCAAGTGTCTAGAGATGTGTGGTTAACAGCAGGTAACTGTTCAAATAAAGGATCTCTTTGTATATATGTGTTGATGCCATAGTTTTGGCAGAGGTCTCTGAGTCTCTCATGGACACCTTAAAGTAACGCTTCTCCTTTTCTCAGCCCAGGCATATCTGCTGCACATCCCAGTTTTTCCCATAAAGTTAGCATAAAAAGAAAGGGTTTGATTTTTTTTTTTTTAAATTTTATTATTATTATTATTTTTAAGCATGCTGGGGAGAGGACGAAAGCTGACAGTAAGGGAGGAAAGTAACAAAAGTAGAAGCAGTAAAATAATTACACACCTGCCAATTCCTTTCTTTCTTGTTAAAGACTCACCCACTTCTTTGTCTGTGAAAAGTTCATTTAAAGCTGTCTCTCCGGTGCAATAGGAAAAATAACAGTTCATTCAATAGTATAATACAAATCCCAGAATGTTTTCATATTTCCCTCTTTTATGTGTTTTCGGATTGACAACTATATAATTAAGCATAACAATGAGAGGAAGGATTTAACAAGATTTAGCACAACTTGGGCAACTTAGTGTAGCAAAGGGAAGGAAAGTCAAGGGCAGATACTAAATAAATCTTTGGAGTTACTCATCGGAGGTTCGTAGACTTGGTTTGAAGCACTATTTTAAGAATGGAAACTATCACAGAGCTGCATGCATGAAGTATGCTACAACCTGCAGCCAGGTGCTGCCTGTGGAGGTCTGAGAAGTAACAGTGAATGGAAAAGCTAACCTGGTGATCCTCACCTGTAGAAAAGATGCACAGCCACCCCTACTGTAATGGCAGCAGAGAGCTCCAAAGCACTTTTGCTTCCAGGGACACTTCAGCAGGGGCTTCATCTTTCTCTTTCCCTATCCACAACATATGTGTGGAAGTATGTTGGAAATGCACTCTGCTGCTATAATCTGGACTTTGCTCTGCATCATGCTTTCCGTCCTTGATATAGAGAGTGTATTCAACCCATTAGGTCATATCAACATCCAGCTTCAGATAAACTCAATGGAAAACCAATCTTATGAAATTTTCTTTAGAGAAGTAAGGAAAAATTGGGAAGCTCTGGGTCTTCACAGAAGCTCTGTGTCTTCATAAAAGTCATTTGTCTTCCTGTAGCTGTCTATTCCCTTCAGAGCCCATTCTTCAATTTATCACATATTCTACATGTGTCTTTTTAGAAAATATGTAATTTCTTAGGTTTTTCCACTTATATAAATCCTATTTTTCTTGATTGCTTTGTGAAAACCTTTGTGCTTATGCCGTTCTTTCAGTCACAGTGGTTCTATTTCATAGATATCCATCTATTATTATAATAATTTAAAGAGAGTTTGAAAAGCCCTTCTGAGAAGGATCTTACACCCTTTGGATTTGTGAAGAAGGAGGGAAGATTCCTGTGGCCCAGAACAAGATTCTCGCAGGTTCATTACAAGCCTAGGTGTGTTTTGAAAAAGTTAGAGTATATTCAAGTAGGTGATCACACAATTTTGAGCCATTTTCAAAAGTTCTTCCAATTGTTTGAAAAAAAAAAGTGGAGGGTTTTTTCTTTTGTGAAAAAACACAAATATGTAGATAAGAATAATAATTATTTTTTTTAAAATTCCATATCCAAATTCCTTTCATAAGGAGGGAGGAAAAAACCTTTCATATTTTCTCACTGACTTCAGTATTCACTTACAAAGGTGTTCTGTCTGTTCAGTGTTTATTGAAATAGAAAAGTGGTGAGCCTCAGTAAAAATGCCATTCCTGCTCCTTTGTGAGAGCTCACAAAATGCTATTTCAGTATCTGAAAGTCCCACTGAGTTAATAGATTTGGTTAAATCCTGTCTAGACACATTTCCATTGCTTTAAATTCCATTTGTGCTTAATTCAGTTTCTAATGAAGTTGAAATACAATAGGAAAAGCACAGATGAAAACAGATGGCATATCTGCACTACTGTGAAAATATCTAAAGCCCTACAAGAAAGTGGAAATGCTAAGTCTTTAGCTGGGTATCCATGAACATTGCACAGAGTAAGCAATTTTTATTTCTTATTTTCATTGTCAAGCATTGACTCCAGCTCAGAATAATTTATTTTAAACTCAGAGGTAAGGAAGACCTGCAGAGCTGCATGGTATTTTCCCTATTCCTTTCTCATCCTTTTCACATTGCTGCCATGCTAACTTTATAGCATTATTCCTTGTGATGTGCTTTCTAAGTACCTCAGAGTTAGACACCTATTTTATCCTCCTTACAACTGCTGCTATAAAAATTCCTGTGCATGTAACAGATGCAAATGCACTGCCAGGATGAATGGGCTGGAGACACAGAACAGTCATCCCATCTTGTCTGTGGGAGTTCTCCATGCAGCATGACAGCATGGCTTCTTGCCAATGCCTAGCCAATGATATGAAGTGTGTTGCTCTCCTCCTTTATACGCTTTCACCACTTTTTCTATTCTTCCTGGGACTTAAATAATGATGGGATAGATCTGCTCCTCAGTAGTTCCCCCACTCTGAATCTGCAGCTGCTTTGGTCTTTGGTAAGAGAAAGCAGCTGTGCCCATGGCGTAGCTCCATTCCTCACCTATCAAGGGCTCTGCACTGAAGTGGCTGAAGAAGCTGGCTTCGTTGGCTTTGCACCAGGAATGCTGAAGCCAAGCAGCTGCAAATGGATCCGAGGCCTTTTGCTTTTTCCACAATGACCTTGTTACTGTGCCTTCTACATATAACTTATGAAGGCAGACATCTACCAGGAGGTGCTAGTTTTATCATTTAAACAAGTTGACTTTTTAACTGCGACCTTCTAAAATTAGCAGTGTTCAACCATGCTTTATTAAGCTCATTATATCCTGTAACCTCCCAGATGCTCCATAAAAAATAACTTTAAAAATGACCTAATGAATTCCTCAACATAATTAACGTTTCAGTTGAGGCTAGCCCAAAATATTTCTAACACCTAGAGTTTGTATATGTTTAAAAATAAAAAATAAAAATAAAAAAAAGGAGCAAGGCAAACTGGTCTATGCAGCTGCAGCTGCCAAGCATTGGACTAATCAATTCTATCTACAATGCTCTTAGCTTCAAGACATTCTTTGGCCATGGTTTATGAAGAAATAGAGATGGTGAAACTTACAGAGTTTCCTGTAGGAAGACCTCTCTTATGGTGACTAAATGTCACCCTCATTGCTTTTTCAATGACTTTGGCTGAAAAGTTTTTTGGACAGATTTTATAAAGTTATTATTGCCTACTCTTCAGAACCCCACAAACGATGTTTTTAGGAGAAAAAGAAATGATACTGGAACAAGATGTTTGTTACTTCTGCTGAAGCTGAGGTCTTTGTATACTTTTAAATGCCAGATTTGCTCTAAATTAAATATGTATTACTTTCTTCAGTTTCAGCTATGATTTGTAGTCCAGCTGCTTGGGTAATCCAAAATATCATTATTTTATACACAGCTATATTGTTGCAAAGGAATGCACCACAGCTGCCAGGTCTGACTGCTGGTGATTATATCTGAAATGGTAGGTTGAAGCCTCAGTCATATCTGATAACTGATCTCATAGTCAGTTCCTTAATCAAACAGCATGTCTAGACAAAATTCTTGTTGATTTTTCCCATTAAAAACCTGCACAATTCTCCTCAAAGCTGAACAGTTCTATGTATCAGCCATTATAATTACAGGTTTGTCATCTTTGTGGAGAAATAGGTAACTAGCTGTCCTTGACAGAGCAAAGGAAACAATCTGTGATTTACAGGCTGTGTGTTCTATGCATAGTAGTCCATATTCTCTGAAGAAAGCTCTAGATACTGAGAGTGACTCATGAAGAACACCAGTACAAATCTAATTAATACAGAAGAAAGAGCCTTCAATCTCAGTAGAGGAGAGCATATTCTTCGATGCCAGTGAAACTATCTGGTTTTGGTGGTATTTGAGCCTCACTGCAGAAACTGTGGCCCAGCGAGGAGGCAGCGGCATAGTTCCTCATGATTCTGAGAGGGCCAGGACAATGTCCCACAGGCAGAAGAATAGTAGGCTTGCCAAGAACATTGAAATCTGCAGAACTTTTAAACATTTTACCTTAATTCCAATAGTATTGTGATATACAATAAAAATAAATACTGGTTAAAACAAATAAAGCAATGTGTGAAAAAGGAATGAGAAAAACCCATACTCATAAACACACAATGATCATTGTCCAAGCTGGTAAGCCAAGCACTCCCCATGGCAAAATGGTCATTTTTTTTTAACTAACTTTTTCAAAATTTTTACTTTGTGGAATGGTTTGTTTTATATTCAGTGGATCCAAAAGGATATTATTATCACTTATTATTATTGTTCTAAAAACAATATGTTCAGGCATTTCCCAGAACAAGGCTAGGGTAAAATCCATTGTGTTGCATGCTTTGCCCACAAGAATTTTGGCATGTGTTCCTTTTAACAATTGTTATGGTATGGAGAAGGGTTTTGAGCTAATCTGCCTTTTCACACCTCCATGGAAAGCCATCCTGAATTTCACAGTATCTTTGGTGATTTAGTGGGTAAAATTGAAACAGGCCTTTCTGAGTACTTATTGTAAATTAAATTATTGTAAGTTTCCACCTTCATTAATTATTGTCCAGTGGTAGTTGTGGATGATTGGCATTTGTCTTGTGACCATACTGTTGCAATATGCTAGAGATACTGGAGTCGGCAGAAGCTAGGAGGCTGAATGAGAGAAAGGTCTGGCAAGGAAGAACATGAAGAATTTAGATCTTTGGAATGCAGGTCTTCTGGAAAAAGGAATGAGTGCTGAAGCCAAACGCTAAGGGGCAAGTGTCTGATGGGAAATTAAGAAGATCTGAAATGGTCTTGGACTATGAGGTATGAAAAATATTAAGAGACAAATTGTGGAAAGGAGAAGGCAGAAAATACCATAGATTTTGAGAGGAAGAAGAGTAGAGCTAGCACTGAAAAGGATAGGGCATGACATGCTGGAGAAACAGCACCAAAAATAGGGGGTAACCTGGTGAGTGAGGACCATGGTACTGGGATGCCTGAGAAGCAGACATTTGTTCTGGACAGGTCCCACAGGAGTGCAACAGGAATGAGAAGGCATGAGAAAATATTACAAAGATGGAGACAAAGCAGGAGACAGTGTATGAGACTCTGTGTGTCCTCTACCAGTTGCGAAGGAATCAGCAGGGGCCAGAGGAGGGAAGTGCTAGCTGGAAAGGTCTGTGATGCTGAAGTATACTTCCCTTCACAGCCCTTGAGGTTAGGAAGGAAATGCAGCATTTTTCATTCAAAACATAACATTTTTTACCCAAATAGAAATAATATGTATGCGTATATATATGTACTTGCTTCCCAGAGAATGGAATTTCTGAAACGTTATAGTCATCTGGTACTTCACCTGCTCAGCTAGCAGGAATACTTAAGTCTGGCATTTCCAAAATTGCCTGAATCTGGCGTTTCCCAAATTTTGCAGCCTGATGTTCTTCAGCACTGGTTTTATGCAGGTATGCACATGTATGTGCATTCCTAGCTGTAAACCCAAATACACATCAGAGCATATATCAGTTCCATAGTGCTGTGCATCAGCAAAAACATACTGATTTGTATCCATACCTGATTTGTACACAGATTTACATTAGAATGAAGTAAGGTAGGACTTTTTCTGGTAAAGATAATTTACAGGACACAGAATTTTTATGTAAGGAGTTGTAAGTGTGTTAGTTATAGTATGGATACTGTATTTAGTTCTTCATGTTGTCATCTGTTTCTTAACAGTTAGTCTCCAAATAGACTGAGTTATCTCGTCTTGGCAATCGCTGGATATGTTATTAGTCTGTGAAAATATTATTTAAACTTGGGAAATTCCTGTAGTAACTATTTCATAAACTTGGCAATGGATTCCTATATATGTAGACTCTCAGCAAATCAATGTTTTAGCAGGAGCTGATGGCCTTTTAAAGTATATGCTTATTCCACAAGCAGTTCTTATAACACCAGTAACAAAAGGCTTTCTTTAGCACTCTGGTAAACAGACTGCATGTGATTATGGGAAGGGTGAATTTTATTACTGTTTCTACATCCAAATTCCTGATTGGAATTGTATCATCTAGGTTATTGCTTTCTGGATAGATCTGTAGTGCTTTTACCCAGGATCTTGGCCAACCTAGTAGGTTAGACATTAGTCGTTCATTTTCCAGTACCCTTGGCTTCAGCAAGATTTATTTTAGCAGGAGCTTCACTACCATTTTCTTTCCAGCCATGGAAATATTCCTCTCCCAGCAACAACTTAACCACACTGAGCAGTAGAAAGCTGAAATTCCAAAAGGAAATTAGCTGGGCAGGAATCCACGGGACAGGTGGTGGGATGAAGCCGGGTAACAAATTTGAACATTGCTAAAACTGAAACTGAATTGGACAGTCCTGCCTTACAAAAAGAGAAGCATTTATTATATCACAGCCTAGCAATATGCTTTATGAATAACATGTATATTTAAAGTAGGTGTTTTGTCACTTTGCTAGAACACCACTACCAATGTTCCCTTCCTTCCCAAATCATATGTAACACTGATATTTTAGCAGTATGTTATATAACAGCCATGTGAAAGGGAGGGGGTAAACATTTAACTAAGATTTGTTGCCTCTCCATGGCTTCCTTGCTAAAATTGCAAGGCAGCACACACTGTGTTTGCTGTGCTGTTGTTGTGAGACTATTCCTTCATAAGCTCAGCTGAATTCTTTCCACAGATGCCTGTGAATAGCCATCAGGCACTGCATATTAGGAACCATCTTTGAACAAAGATGTTAAAAGCAATAACTTCAAATGTAATTTAATGTGTGGGTAGCAGCAGTGCTTCAGCTGTGAAATGTATTTTGCATCTTTGTGTTATTACTAATAATATGTGAAAATATCAGTGTTCTTACATTTATTTGAAATCATTTACAATCAGAACAGATATCTATGAATCATATTATTTTTCTAAACATCTTAAATTGAAATTCTTATTCCTTGTCTTAGTGATGATTTGGTGTACAAACTTGCTCCTGGACAGAATAATTGCCATTCCTAGATTCAAAGCATATGGTACAAATTCTCATGTGAACAAATACAGAATTGAATTTCTTTGACCAGTTGCCAATATTTGTTTAAAATGAATGACATTCATGAACTTTCTTGCCACAAAGCACATTCACTGCAACAGGGGTGTATGGCCTGGGACTGATCCATCTTCCCCCTTTATGGCATCAGGCTTTCTATAATATGAAGCAGACTGGGAACCACTGTGCTACTATATTAGTGGAAAATAAACACAAGCTAAGTGAATTCATTAAAAACATTAAGCAAACATTTACAGAAAATCTTCTGCAGTGTTTGCCTACCTCTTATTCAAACCACTGACCTAGAAGGAAATGCTCCAAGCCAAATGGGACTTGAAACAATTTACATCATTGTTTTTGTACTAATAACCTTGCGGATTTATTACTTTCAGAGCATTTTATTGTTGTTTGCACAAGAGTACCTGGGGCTTTTTGACTCATTATGGTTACCATTCTTTTATATTCCTATATGAGACATGCTCATCTGCTTTTCTGCTAATCTTACAACATTTTCCATAATATTTCCCTATATCCTATATTCCATACTTTGTATTAGAAATGAATGATATAATAATAAGCAGTAAACCTTATTGTCATTCATTTGTGTGAATAGCAACTATTCTGCATTTGGAAGAGCACAGAAAAGAAGCTAATAATCACTTGTAAAACCCAGACATTGGGTGCTGTTAGTCTCCTTTGTCACAGAAGACATCCTCATTTGCATTTATATCTTCCTTCTTTGCTGAATGCACAAAGAGAAATGCAGATGTTATGATTACTACAACTTGTGGTCCTACTGGAGGATTGGAGGCTTCTTAAAGCCCCTTCTGGCAAATGGTTTTTGAAGCAAGGAAGGCACTTTCAGCTCACAAGGATCAGGTAACTTGCTGCTCACTGCAGTGCTCCTCATCTTTGCCTTCTTTCTAGGCCATGGTACTGTGTTTGGGTATTGCAAGAGCATGATGGTGGCAACTTACAGAGCAAAATGCCTGAAGGAGGAGCATCTTTCCAAGAAATGCTGGCCTGAGTTTAGGCCAACCTGAAAGCATTATGGAACCAGGTATGAAGCCCTTTCTTGAAGTTGGATGCTTTGGGCCAGATCATCTATTTATGGGCACAGGGAAGAAATAAAAGGATGGGTTTGCCTGATTAATTTATGTAAGGAATGTTTCTGCATCCTCCCTGTTCTTCTATGTAACAGCTCAGGTACCCGTAGCTAAAATACCAGCAAAGAAACCACTAAGAGGGAAATGGCATTTTACTAAGAATGTTAATTTCTCTGGTCTTCTCCACTAGTCTTTGCCGAGTCACAACGAGCTTTAGTAGCAGTTTCTTTGGAGAAATAAACAACCTCCAGCACCTTGCTCAGGGTAGATGGGAAAGCAAAGGACAGGAGCAAGGAAAAAGAGATCAACCTTTGCTGTAGTAGAGCCTTATACATACTTTCAGCTGAGATATTATAGACATGGACCTTTTTCTTTTCTTTTTCCCCTCCATAGAAAAAGTTAAAATATTTCTGAGACATAGCATTTATTTTGTTTCTAGAAAACATTCACTTAAGGGCCACTTCTTTTCTACAGACTTGCATAAAGCTTTCCATAATGGGTAGAAGTTGATACTTACCTTGGGACACATTAGACGCTTTCTGCTGGCTTATATTTGGACCCATTTTGTGAATAAGAAAGCAATGGTATTTGCGGGATGGAGAATTAAAAAGAGAATGTCTTTTACATCAGAAGGAAATTACTTTTCAGACAGAATTAGTCTTGGACATCCTGCCTCTGGCCTGTGACTGGAAATACTCTGCAGATGTGTCTTGTTCCTTAGTACAGGTTTGGTAACATCAGTGGATGTAAGGCATGCTGAGTTTAGTGTAGGACAGTTAGTAAAGATAGCCAAGGTGTTATGTATCTCACTAACATCCAAGTACAAGACACCAACTTTTTTTGACTGCCACTTCCAGAGGTGATGCAGAAAAAAACTTGTACAGTTATGGACTTCTGCTCCAATAGTCTTGTGCAAAGGTAAACTGGCTTAGCACTGCTGTCCTATGGCTGAAGAACAGATAACTCCGGAGGTCATGTACTCTGAGCCTGCTGCACACAGCAGGGTCAAACAGAGAAGGTTGCCATCTCCAGTTGGGCTTTGAATATCCCCAAGGATGGAGACTCCACAGCTTCTCCAGAATATCTCTTCCAGTGGTTGACTAAATTCACACTGAAAAAAAAAATTATTATACATAAATGCACTTCCTTGTATTTCAGTTTGTGTCCATTGCCTCTTGTCCTTGCACTGCTGAGAAGAGACTGGCTACATCTTCTTTACTACCTTCTCTCCCTTTCAGGTATTTATACACTTTGATAAAATCTCCTCTTGAGCCTTCTTCTCTCCAAACTGAGCAGTCTCAGCTCTCTCAACTTAGCCTTGTATATCAGATGATCCAGTCCCTTAATTATCTTTGTGGGTTTTTTTGATGGAACCACTCCAGTATGTCCATATCTCTTTTCCAGCCCAGATCTAGTACCCTAGATATGGTTTACCAGGGCTGAGCAGAAGGGAAGGACCTACTTCCTCAACCTGTTGGTGATACTTTACGTAAAGCTTGCTAGGATACTTTCGATGGTGTATATTTAAAAGCTGTGGAGAAGAATATATAAACCCTTCACATTTATGCTATTTCATAGTATTTGTAGACCCTCTGGTGTCTACTCAATGCTTTCTACTTAAGGCACTCCTGTTGTGTAGTGCAGTTCCGTGAATATTGCTGCTACTGTGGTAGCTAACATTGCTAAGGATTAAGTGTCTATTCCTGGGGAACAACTGGACAAAAAGGTAACAGGAAGGACTGTTTTCAGCTTCTGGGAAAAACTCTGCAGGGTGAGGTTTCGTAGAATGCTAGAGCAGCTAGGCAGCTAAGGTGTCTATGAG
The DNA here is from genome assembly GCF_012275295.1 of Melopsittacus undulatus. Classification (NCBI taxonomy): domain Eukaryota; kingdom Metazoa; phylum Chordata; class Aves; order Psittaciformes; family Psittaculidae; genus Melopsittacus; species Melopsittacus undulatus. Next base: position 94,267,306 of record NC_047527.1, on the reverse strand, counting down.
ATACTCTGTGGTAGATGCTCTGGAATATGTTAGAATGGTGGCATTGTTCACAGCAAGAATAATCTGTCTACATGTCTGCACACTTGCAAGCACACTCTGGGAAGGGTGAGAAACTACACCATAAGGGAATTCTTCAGAAAGTTACTTTTCCACTCATCTCGGGATGAGTGAGTTTTCCTCAATGTGTGTACTACAATGCTATTGTCTGGCAAAGCCTAAACTCTCATCAACTGTCTCTGCGACTCCAGGCCTGCATGCAGCCTGCATGATCTCCTTAGCAAGGCACCCTGCTGCTTGTCAGGGTAAAACCCACTGCCAGAATTCCTTCCACCAAGTTTCATACCCTTCATCTGCCTCTTTTTTCCCTTTTGCTCCCTGTTCCAAAATCTGACTTGCATTAACAGCTGGAGGAGTTCATCTTCTAGAGCAAGATCTATGTCTTTCCACCAGCAGTTTAATTTACTGTGTTGGCAAGCTGAGAGCACTTGCACACAAGGGTTTAGGAAGAGCAGACATGTTCTCCCACAGCCTGCCACAAATAAATTCATAGAGCAGTACACAAAGTAATGCAGCATGATGAACCACCAGCAAAATCCTGAAACCCAGCCTGGCATAAGACTAATCCAGCAGCAGGACTTTGCTCTAGGCCTGCTTTACCTGACCCATGTAAGTCCCAAGTCTGTGTATTAAACTATACTTACAGTTAAACTGTAACTTACAGGCTTCAGAGTCAGTCTTGGGGACTGGAATCTGGTCTGAAGAGCTGCGTTGGCTTTAGCCAAGAATGAGCCAGTCCTCAGCAAAATTCAGCATGTTCCTGCATTCTCCCTGTTGTGCTTTGCCTCTGCATCTCAAGGAGGTGATGTCAGGATTCTGTGCCAGGTTGTTGCACTGTCATTCCCAGCAACACAGTCCCAGTGGAGGGCAGTCAGCAGACAAACATTTCTGCCAGCATCCTCATTGCTGGGTGGATGGCTTTTGGGTTAAGCTGGGGTACAGCTTTAGCCTTTAACCTGTACTGCCAGTCTTGCAAGCAAGTGAAAAATAGTATGTGTTTGCAGTGCTGCAATAAAGTTATGTTGAGGGGAATAGCCCAAAGAGTACATCTTGCTTAGTTTTAGTCATGTTTAGATTAATGCCAGCTTTCTTCCACCCTAATATAAAGAATATACATAGTATATATTAACATATAACCTTTATAGCATAAAAGTATATGGGTGTTAGTCCACAATGCACAGTCACACACATGTGTACACTCACAAAATTATTTGGCCTTTGTGGACACTGATTAACAGCTTTTCACATTTCCATACTTGCAAATAGTGAGGTGAAGAAAAATTAAGAACAAAAACAAGCCCTGAGAATTCTGTCGCATCCCCAGTGTAGATCTGTAAACATGAATACAATAAATGCTCACAAATAGTTTTTGTTAGCAAGGATTAGTTCAGACAACTTGATGGGCTTTAAAAGCCTCTTGATAGCAGATGTGCCATGAATGAAGAGCAGAACACTAGTGAAAAACTAATAAGCTGCTGCTTTAAACAGCTTTGAGCTGGCAGGTCTTTGCAATCTTCTTAAATCCATTTGCAATTAAGTGATTCTTTTCTTTCTAGAAGGACAACCCCTTAATTTTCATCTGTCTGAAGATGAGGTTCAGTGAAGGGTAAGGCTGCTGCTTTCCATGGGTTTGGCACAGTCCTGGATGCCAGGAACATCTGAATTGCTATAAGGTATGCTAGGACAACAGAGTCCTACCCCTGCTCTCCCCTCATCATCCCTTGCCTGCTATGGTTGGAGGCAGGTGGGATAGAATGAAGTTCCATTCAGGAGGGGTTTTCAGCTGTAACTTTAAACAAACCAGCATTATCATGCTGTGGATCAGTCCTGACATGTTTTATCTCCTGTGTCAGCTGGGTAGAATTCAGTTTTCAGGATGTGGCTTGTTAGTGATTTAAAATTGGACATCCTGTTTGCTTTGCATGGATGTCAGTCTGTGGTAGCTCTTAAAAGCAGAGATTTCTCAAGGGTCCCTGGCCAAACTATCTTCTTTCCCCTGTGCCCGTGCCCTTCATTGCTTTGGTGGAATGGTGCCAGATTACATCAGCTGAGAATCAGGCCCAGGCTTTCCAGTGAGGAAAAGAAGTGAAAATGACAATCAGTCCTGCTCAAATTAAGTTAAATATAAAGTCAGGCTTTTTCTCTCACACACACAAAGATGCTGAAATAGCATATGAGAAGTTCCTTTCATACCATCTGGTAGAGAATAAAAATCATCTGGACACATTCATTGCCTCTGTTAGGAGATCTCCTTTCTTGGATAAGCACATCAAGTGTGCACATTTACCCTTCTGCCACCTGAGCTAAGACTGTGCCTGGCAAACAAATGGAACTGTAGAGACTTGCAGTGTGGTGGTTCTCCTGTGTCACTGTTTTGTACATGTACCCTTGGATGGCTCTTTAGTTTTGGGGTTCAGATGCTCTGGGTGTGTATCAGGTAACCTCTACATAGCAGAAACATTATAAAAGTGTGGGGACACTTGATTGACATCATCTGCCAGTAACCAAAAGGAGACAAAAGCAATCTCCAAAAAGCCAGCAATACTGTGAGAAAACCAAGAGGCAGTTTGGGACAGAGTGTGAAATGTTGAAAATCTGCATTTGTGAGAGTGTGGGGAAACTATCTTTGTCTAGAAAGCCACAGAACAGAATGAAAAAGTCACTGGTATGCTTCAGAGATGCAGTATCATTGGGTGGTATTTTGTGCAAACAAACTGGTAACTCATACTACTGTTGACTGTTGGCACTAGTTTGTCAATGTGATCTGTGACTCATACAAGAAAAATCATTAAATGGACTCGTTAAAAATCCATTGGTAAATGGGGTATTTTGCATGTTGGCTGCAGCATCTTATCTACCTTCTGTGCCAGTCTAAGGTGCTCACCAACTGTAATGTTATTTCTCGGTGCTAGTTGCTAAATGTAATACCATATATTTAGTCCTCACAGAAAGGCTTTTGAAACCCATGCCACAAAACTAGCAGCAGTATCTCCTTTTTTGGATCTCATCCATTCCCTCTTCTCCTTTTCCCCATATTTTCTTTTCTGTTTTCTGGCTTCTTATGTTTTCCCATTCTAACCACATCTTCATGTTTCACTCTGTCTTGTGCAGAGAAGTTTCTCTTTAGCCTCTGCACAGAGCTGGCAATGGGACAGCCTAATGCAATGAGCTGTCTGGGGTAGAAAATGTTGGACTGCAAGGATCAAAGTTCTTCTTCAAAGAGACAGAAACTTAATGTTGTGTAATGTCTGAGTTCCTGGTGACCTCCTTGGCAGTGAAATGGAAAGAAGGATGAACTTGTGATTATGGAGTTAGTCTGGGGATCTGATGACCTGGTTCAAGTACCCCCTCTGCTGCACACTTCCACTGTAAGTCTCAACAAGTCCGTTATACCCTTCTGGATTTTTGGATATCTATGCAGATGTGGGACTTTTCACAAGTGTATGACAAATTCTGAAAATGTGACAAGGAATTACCTCCCTTCTTTAGCCCCAAAATACTTTTCAACTGGTAGATGCTTTCTTCTCCCAGTGCCTCCATTCCTTTCTGTAACAGTGTGACCTCTTGTCTTTTAGGTTAGACAAGAACACAATTGGTGGGGGCTACGCAGGCAGTGCTGCACTATATGTGTGCCATAAGGAGAGGGAATATTCTGCTATATTTGGCTGTAGGGCATGGACACACTCATGTGTAGCTTATTTAAGGCCCAGTCCCATGACCCCCCTCTGAAATAAATGAATGGCCTTTGTATGTGAAAATTAGCATTATGTATATTTGTTTAAATGTGTGGATTCTTTTTTTGGTGATGAGAAAAGAATATATATTAAAATACCCAGGCACAAACATTTTTAATATTTATTTTTTGGCACCAGTGGGCTCTTTTTCAGTTGACTTTGTCAGCCACACTTCCTCTCTGAACAGAGGTTACATACAACAATTGGATGAACAATTGTAAAAAACTCTCAGGGGGGCATTCTTGAAGACAAGCCTGCATGAGATCATGTTATGAGTGTGGCTTGGCTGTGCTTTTATTCAGTAGGTGATCTCATTCATTTAAAGTACTAATCATTTTAACAGGGAATAACTACAGCTATCCAAAAGTATAGCAAAAAAGTGATCTTGTAATATTTCCTGTGAGTTTTGCACAGAAATATCAATTTCTGCCCTAGCTGATTGGACGCAAACTGGATACTGCTAGTTAGACAAATGAATAAAGTAAGTTTAATACAAGCAAATGAGATTATTCACTGCAGTGGCAGCTTTACCAGGTTTATTGTTTTTCCCTAAATATGCATTTTATAGGTTTATTTTAGATTGTTACCTTTTGGAGAAAAGACCATGTAAGCATCTACATTTCTACAATACCTGTCTCACTGGGGGTCTTGCAGGGACTTCTGGATACTGTCATGATATAAATATTGAATGCAATCTAACAGATAAAACATCCTGGGACAAGTTAGCTTATGATTATCCCTGAAATGCCTACAGAGCATTTTCTCCAGTGTTCCTCAATAATGAAGAAATCCCTGGCTGGATCAATTATTTGCGAGTTCAAGAAGCAGTGCAGGCTCCTGGCTAGAAAACTTACTTGGGCACAATCAGCTCAAAACTTTGAACTATCTCTCAGAGCGAAAAATAAAAATGTTTACAGCCAGAAATAACAAGGCTGGGAAGTTAAATTAGAAGCAGGGACCAAGAAAGGCTTTGCCTAATTCTGGTTTCAATCAGTGAGTGCAGCAGTCATCAGGAGCAGGCGCTGCTGTGGGTTTGAGAATAATGACTTTATTTTAAGTAGACAGAAGTTGTTGGCTGGACCCAATTGCTGACAACCAGTCTCCCCTAAACACCCCACATGGGGCCAGATCCTGAAGTCCTCCTGTGGTTTTTATCCAAGCCCGTTCTCACTGCAGTCAAAACTTGAGCAGACACAGCCTCAGTATTTGGCCTACACCTATTGCAGGCTCTTTTGGTCTCTTAAAAACACCACAGAAAATAAATCCCAGTGCCCAGGTTTCAATTTTCAAGTCTCAGACTCCTCTGCACTGTTGGCCTGTTTTTCTGCAGCGAGTTGAGAGTGGGATACAAATTACATGTTAGGTTCTTGCATCTCTTGGGCTCAAGTTTCGAAAAAATAACAGATTACCAGCCTTGACCTCGTGCAGCAGGGACAGCATATTGCATAAAGCTTGATCCTGCCAGGGGTGGAGCAGCTTGGGAAAACACAAGATCCCCTTCACTGAAAGCAAGGAAACTGGATGTTACTCAGCTTGGAAGAAAAGACCATGTTAGCTTCCCTTCGGCAGTCTTCCCAGTCTGGCTTTCCCAGTGCTCAGGACCAAAGCCTCCAGACAACCATCACAATGTAAATGTTTAAAGATATGATTTAAAGAAAACAACAGGGAGGTGAACAGCTGAAAGGGCACACAGCCCCAGAGAAAGAAGACTAACAAATGCATACACATACACATTAGAGTACAATGGACAGAAAACCAACACAAAGTAAGTTGAAATTGCTGCTTTCCATCAAGAGGAGAGATTGCCTGATCAGTATGATTCAGCTGAGGGTTTAGCCATAGTACAAAGGAGCGTCAATCTTGTGATTCAGGGCACTAGGCTGGAGCTTTGGAAGATTTGGGTTGATCAGCTTTTGTTTCCCTGCTTTTTATTTATTTATTTATTTTGTCCTCTGCTAGTGCAGCTCATCTCAATATGTCTGAAGTTCCTGTTTCTTTAGATGCATCCATGGGGAGGCTATTTCTTGCTAGAGAAGCTGGTACTCCTAGGTGCTTGTGAAATGTGAATAAACTCATGTGGTGTTTAATGTCTCCAAGTAACTCAGTGGAAGTGATTGATTTTTTTTTTTTCATAGGTAATGACTTCTTTGCAAACACAGAATGAATCTGAAATTCCAATTCCCACCTGATTGCTCTATATTATTTCAATAATTTGCATCTGAGCTTCATTTGGTATCTCAGTGTGATATCTGTCCTAAAGAGCAGTCAAGGAAACCTGAGGTTTGTACAGAAACTGGAAGAATTTTAAAACCAACTTTAATTTGGACCAATTTGGTTTGTCTTTATGTTGGATTAATTTAGTTAATTTAAGGAAAGCATAAATGTGTTGTTATGCTCAGGTTTATCCTGGTAAAACTTTCTTGCTGCTCTGAAAGTGACCTTCCACAATGATAATGTGTCTGCCTGCCTAGATACAAAGGAAGCCTTTGTGTGCTCTTAGAAACAAATTTTAATGCTAAGGCTGCTTTTCCTGAGTCCCCCACAGATGATGCATTTTGAGCTATATGCCTTTAAAATACTTCTATGGATTTAGGAGCCTGAGTGTAATGGTGCTGTATTGAGCTACAGGTAAAGCAGTTTAATAGGAAAATAAACTATTGGAACAAGTATTAGGGGATCCTCTAAAGGCAGAGATGTTACTGCCAGCATTATTCCAAATGATTCCAGACTGAGCTTCTCTGCATGTGCCTCTTCAAAGGACTGTTAATTAAAAGTTAGTTTAGTTTTTTCCCCTCCCACCATCAGTTTCTCAAGGTAGATGCCCATATCATAGGGCAGACATGTTTGCTTGCTACAGCAGTAGCCAGAACAGCATTTTTTCACTGCCACCCCTCCTTCTGTACCAATATAACCTACACCGAAGGCTGTGGTGGAAATGCTTTGGCCCCATTCAGTAGAACTGGCCTTTAAGATCCCAGGCAGCATATGAATATGACATTACGTGTGGCATCTGGTAAGGTGCCCTCCTCCTGCATCCCAGCTCTGCTGGCAGCTTTTGGGCTCCACGGGTGGCACCGCCACCTCCTCCCTGGCTTGCTCAGTGCCAGACCAGGCATCCTCAGGAGGAGCAGCTGGCTTTTGAGGTCTGGACTGGGCTCACAGGCCCAGGGCTCCTGCTTTGGCAGCAGGCTAGGTCAGAAGTACTCCTGCTTTGGCACCACAAAAGCCATGACTGTGAGTGCTGAGTGCCTTCAAAAAGAATCCCAAACAGGAGAGGCTAGGAGGCAAGCTCTGTTAGGTTTAACTTTTGGTAATGTGACCCTGAATAATTTCTGTTGCTGCTAGCCTCAGGGGATAATGTATAATCTTTGAACCTAAATACCACAAAACAAATGACATCAGTAGAGTTTGGAAATTGCATTTAAAATATGTCAGTATATCAAGGGGAATGGATAAATATCAGAATGTATGCATGCTCTGAATACTGCACAGTGTGTTCACGTAACTCCTCTGAATGCCTTCCACAGTATTAGCACCAAGGAAAGAGGAATAATTAAGTATGCTATTAATAACTCAGGGAGACTTCCTGTCTCAAATGTACTTTTGTCTTATAAATGTAAGGTCAAGCTTAAGAGTGAAGAGACATTAAAAATGAATGCTACAGAGAACCCCTGTCCCTTACCACTAATGTAGCTGTGTTTGAAGGTAGTACTTATATTTTTAACAAAAAAGCTTAAAAGGGAACATCATTAAATAAAAATATATGGAAATATGCAGAATATTGGGGCTTATTTTGAACAATTACAAGCGAGCTTTCCATCATTCCAAAGATGATTTTGTAGAACAAACATTCGTATTATCTTAGAGAGGGAAATTCTGATTCCAGTAGCAGTAGGTTTAATCATCCAGCTAATATTTAAAGAAAAAACAAATATTTTTTAGCATCCAAGTGTCCTCTTGAGGATATCACACAAAGCTGGGAAGCACAGAAACAAGAGCTGATTTTTTATGACTCTTATTTCAAATGTTTTAGCTTGCAGAAATGTTATCAATTATTTTTCTTCAGACTTTTAAAATATAATTTTTATTTATTCCTCTCTGTGTCTTTGAACTGACCTTTAGAGTCTAAAAACCAAAACTGACTATAATACTGTTTTGTTTTCCTTTTACTCTGCATTCTCAACTCCCCTATTCACTTTTGTGCTTAAATAAAACTGGATTCGATTCACCTAACTCCAGGTACCAAAGTTCAGATTATGGTTGGTCCACTTGCCTTCTACTATCAGCTGACACAGGCAGGCACTTTTTGAGGGTGATCTAAGCCATTTAATACTTAAGTGCCCTCTGGAGGTATCCTGTCTCTGTGTCTTGGCAACAGAAGGTACCTTGCGTGACATTGTGTCTCGGCTGTGTCTCTCATTTATGTAACTAAAATTAGATAGACTTATTCTAGACCTAAGAGGCTTTATAGTTTAATTTACTATTCCATAGTGTATTGGTTGCTGGCAAGGAAGTGTTTCTCTTTCTTTTTTTTTTAAGGGAATATATGAAATGTGCATATGTGCTTATATATTTAAAATACAACTGAACAAGATCTGCATGCATAAATAGAATAGAAAGGACAGGTGTCCCCCTAAGCCTGCCTCAGCATAGCAGGAAGACTAGAGGGTCTGCTTAGTTTCCCCTTGACAGGGTAGCTTACTGTCTTCTTCTTAAGTAACATCTTTTTGCCCTATAGCATCTTCTCACCTTCAGTCACTTGTATTTTCTTTGCAAAGGATAAAGCAGTTGCCAGCTACACAAACTAATAAAAAACATTAGCTCTTATTTTTCTTCCAATTCTCTAATACCAAAATTACCAAAAATCCTATGATTACCTAGACTGGAGAAACATTTATATTTTTTTTGTAGTAGTAGTAACAGCTTAAACTCCTGCACGAGTTCATGTGCCATCCTTCACATTATGGTCTTAAATCACTTATGTAGAAAAGTCAGTAAATTGGACTAGCCTGTGTTCATTTCCATGTAGAGAAAGTATGGATTAGCTAGTCAAGGCCTTCTCTGCACTTCTAGTGATATTGGCACGGTTGCCTAAGAGATGTTGGTATTGAGGCATCCCAGCCCTAGGTAGGTCACATCCCTTGTGGCCCTGGTTTCAGGAGAATATATTTGCTCCTGCTATCAGAAAGAGGGAGAAATGGTGTCTCATTGCCTTTCACTTTTGAAGAGGACAGCTTCCTCTAGGCTGAGAAGCTAGTGCTCTGTGACTGCCTGGGGTCCTGTCCCTTATTTGTCCACACAGGAAACCTGGCTGGCGCAAATCATGTACCCTCCACATGGGTTACCTCCTGCAGCACCCAAATCTTGTGGTACTGGTGCAAACCCTGTGGTAGCAGCAGAGGTTATGGTTGCACCAAGCTTCTAAACACAGAAACAGCTGTACCTACAAGAGATAATCAAAAAGAGAGGTGATGAATAGCATTATTGTTAGCTAGTTGATTAGCACGGACAGCCTTTAAACTGTAACAAGAATAAACAAACATAACTAAGCAGCCCATTTCCGAAATTTTCACAGGAGAAAAATACTGTTGTTTTTATATGTAAGTGTTTGGAAAACAGTGTAATACTTAAAAGGCAAGAACTCTCCTAGCAACTGTATTACTAGTTTTGGACTTAGCCATGATTGTATATCTTCTCTATAGCAAATATAAAACTTCCAGAAATAGGTCTTCTTTTCTTGGCTACTTTTTCTGAACCATTAGAAGTGCCCCATCCAAAGGCAGAAAACTAAAGGCCTATGTACCTGGAAAAATAAGTATCTTAAAAGTTTACTTAGACCTTTCAGTGTACTGTAATATCTTATTATTGGGATGAGAACAGAATAGAAATCTGGACAGATTACATTAGATAGCTAAGCACTTTTTTTAAAAAAATAATCTGCTTTATTTGGTAATGAACAGTTAATAATTACTTCATACTGAGCATAGCATTTTCAAATGTGATTATAGAGCTTAGATTTCAAAATCATATATTTAGATTTATTCTTGTCAATTAGGAGCCTAAATATAGTTTAAACTTGATGGCATTTATTTCCTTCATATCTGTATCACTTTGCAAACCAAATGCACTGAATCTAGCTTGAATTATCATACTGTGTTTTAACCATAGTGCATTCAGCATTAGAGTCTCAGATGCCAAAGCTCTCAAGGGCTGGGAAATTCCATATTCGGAAGTCAAACGAACTGTGTTGCTCATATTCCTTCCAGCAGTGACATATGTATGCCAGTGTGTGGTTTTTATATATATCCTCAGCGCTGACCTTGCTCTGTTCCTCCTGGAGCATAACATCTTAGAGAAGTTTTCAGAAATCCTACCATCAGCTTATCATATGGTGCATCCAACATTCTGGGGAAGTCTTATGACACTATTTTAACGCTGTTCAAATTCTGTAGGAATGGATGACAGTGTGGAAGCATTCTCCAAAGCAATATATTACGCTCTGCTACAGACTAGTAGGGGAACCCTGACATCATACATGTCAGGTATATGCATATCTAGATGATTTTTGCAGTGCTGCTTTGCTGTCATGGCCCCAAGAACACCACCAGTGCTGACCATCCTTACCTAGGTCCCTGGAGGTCCCCCCACCCTGCCCATGGCCCAGGACCCCATTTCAGCCATCTGAGTCCTTTAGTCCCTGCTGAAGCAATGATACAGCAATATTAGCCTTCAGCTCCCCAGAGCCCTGCTCTGTCACAGGTCACATTGATCTAGGCCTACCCATGGGGTGATGTCCCAGACTGTTCCCATCCCCAGGGACGTAACTTATGGTCTTGACTGTTAGCTGAACCTAGCTGTGGTCTCTGGGTCTGTACCACTCCCTCACTAGAGTACTTTAAGGCTAGGCCCTTGTAAACAGGTTTGGACGGCATCTGAATTAACAACAAGCATTTAGATTTCTGTTCTTGGTACATGCCCAGCACCTATATGCAATGCATCTTCTGGTGTTTGTCTACTGTACTTCACATTTGTTTTTACCAAAATGCTCATTGACCCAGGAAGGTTTAGAGTCTTTCATGATTCACCAGCTTGTTAAGTTTTAAGATGTTTGGAGTAGGTGTTTTTCTGTTTATTATTCTCTTCTTGAGATATTTAGTGCATCTCACAACATATCAGCTATGGATTTTGAGAAGTTAAACCACCAGCTAGACTAGAGTACATCTGATGGACTGGATGAGTGGGCTAAAAAGACATCTCTGGTGTATTTTTGTTACATTCTTTGGAGTAACATTAAATGGAATTTGACCCATAAAGACAATTTTCCTTCATTTGCAATAGCAATATTACCCTTTTAGTAAATCAATAATGAAAATATATGCTACTAATGCATGAGTTATCTCCATGGAGGCATTCGCCACAAAAGTCTTTACATTAAGATGTCTTAGAAATGTAGTCCATATCAATAATTTATTCTTCACCATATGAGCCAGACCATCAGATCATTTTAATCCAACACACTATTGCGTTATCAACATACTGCAGAAATTGTCCTTGTTGACAAGTGAGACTATTCCCTGGCCTCCTTGTTGCATCACATCACCATAGCATTGCCAAGTAGTTTGATCCTAGTGCAAATCAGGCTTTTGTTTCGGACAGAAGTACTCATGTGAAAAACTTAGTGCATGAACTTTCTCCATGTCAGAAAAATTGATTGAATGTAGGAGTTAGTATGGGATAAATAAAGGCACATTTTGAATTTTTGAAATTTAAGGATATTCCCCAATTCTTTTATACAGCCATGAGAGATTAGTAGTTTATTCCACTGTTTATATTTTTTCTGAGTATTTTGACCATCACCTAGAAAACCTTATACAGATTTTTTTGTATTATTCTATTTGAATAGGAGATAACTCAGCATCTTGATAAAAATAACTTATTTCAGTGTTGTTTCAGTGCTCTTTATCAGAAATAGTGAAGGAGTGTGAGGGCGGGGAGCATACAGCTTGATATAACCCATGTGTTCTTTATTCTTTTGTAAACCTTTAGCATTACAATGTGCTTGTGGTTCATATTAAGGGCTCAAGATAATAAACTGGACAGAAATGTGTTCACATTTTGCACCACTAGTAGGTCTGTTTCTCAAGGACCACTTATTGGGGGTCTCAAAATTGATAGCTATTGATGACTGTCAATATTGATTGCTATCAGTGCCTGTCAATATTGATCAATAACAATCCCCATTGATACCTATTGATGTCAATAGATATCCATACATATAGACATTGATCAATTTTAATATTGAAAGACTTTTATTTCTAAATAGGTTTTGAGACAGGTTTTGATAAGCATAAATGTTTTCGAATTGTAGGGCATTAATATCAGTAATCAATATTAATCAATACCTATCAGTAAGTCTATTATACCGATTATCATCATCTGTCTATTAGACCTGTTGAAGCTTAATATTATCAATAGGTATTGATGCCAACTGCTGTCAACAGTCATTGATACCTATCATTAGATATTTGAATCTGTAGGAAGTACTAGGTGTCAGGTCAGTAGGTACTGATGCAGATCAAAAAGGGTCAATGCCTAGGTGTGCATATATATATATATCTATATCTATACAACTATATCTATCCATATTTATCTATATATATGTATCAACAGATATCAACTTCTATACACACTGGTTGACATTGATACCTATTGTGAGCTTTTAATATATAGATTCAAATATATACATAAAATATTTATATATAAATATACTTTATAAATATATATACACTTATATCAATATAATATCAATATTGAGATTATATATGTATAGATATATATAATAAAAGCATTCAGTACTCTTTAATTAGACTTGACATGGGGAAAAGGAGGCAATTCTTTACAATAACTATCATATGTGTTTCATAAAGAAGCTGTGTGTGGCCTCCAAGCAAATCTAAAAGAGATTACTTTGTATCATTTTTGTGGCATGAAGCATTGAATTCCTGATGATATATCTTGTCCTTCATGTCTGTGGGAAAAACCATAAGCATTATGTTTCTGAGATTGTGAGAAGGAAACACAAAATCAAAGACAAATGACCAAACTTTCCTTTCTCCTTCCTGAAAAGTATAATACAATGGAGAGTCCATTGTCAAGTGAGAAATCGCTTTCTATGGACATACATGAGCTCAGTCAAGACCTTTTATGGTCTCTAGGTTATAGAAAATGTTTTGGTTTTGTAGTTCCAGGACAGAACAAGTAAGTTAGCCCAATGTCCCAAACTGCATGATTTCTAATTTTACAAAAGAAATGAATATCTAAAGAGTACACAGTGGCTTGCACCCTGATATCTCACTGAAATCAAATAGATCTGCGATCACATGGCAGAAATCAACAGATCTGTGAGCACATGATGCTCACAAATCTGAACTCAAAAAACAGACCTGAGGGGCTTGCTGTTTTAACATGAGTCTGGAGGGGGCAGGGAAAACAATCTAGGTAATTGTGTACATATAAAAGGCCAAATCTTTAGACCATAAACCAGGCACACACCCAATGATGTCAATGTGTTTGGCTTACAGGGGAAATAATGCAAGATTTTATTACATGCTAAGTGAGAATCTTTGCTTGACCAGAATGAGGGAAAAGTGCAAACAGGTGCTGCCTCAGCAGGAATGGAAACTCAAGAATAATAACAGCTTTTCCTTAGGCTCATACGAATCCTGAAAGACTAAATTTCTGTCAGTACCATAATAAGAAATTATCTACTACTCAATCCACCTATGTCTGGGTTTGAGTCTATCTGCTGAAGCTTTTGACTGTGAGGCTGCTTAACATCATTTCTCTATCTCTGCCTTTGCTTGTGTGTGAATAGTTGCAAAAACAACCCCCCTCAGTCAAGGAAGCTGAGGCCCTGCTCTCCTCTGGCTCATGAGGGAAGAAAGGAGTCATTATTGACACATGCAAGTGATTTGAGAAGAGACTGTCTACCCCAATAGAAAAAGACTTAGTTGTCTGGTGAATCAGGAAATGTCAGACTTTCTGAAAGGTTAATGGGAGGCTTTAGAAACACATTAAATCTAATCTTGCAGCATGAATGCTGATGACTTTATGTCAAGATCCTAGAAGTAAGGAAGGGCAAGAAAGAATACTTTAGGTGAAAGTAAGTTTTGACCAGGGAGTCAGAAGAGTGCATTAGTGCAACATATTGCTGAATTTCTCCTTCCATATAGAGCTGGCAATCTGCCTGGTAACTTATGCTAAAATAAGACATACCATGAGACCATTTGAACTGAAAGCAAAGCTCAGATTTTTTTTATGCTTACTGAAGTTTAATTAAATGAGTGACCTGGTCAGCTCTGGAAGTGAACAAAATTAATTTATTTCAGAGTTATCTACTCTAAATGGGCTGCATAAAACCCAAGTCACTGAAGGGACTGGCAGGGGATTGTATAATGCTATTAACATAAACTTTCCACTTCAGTCAGAATCATCTGTGCCTTTTTCTGGTTTAGCTGAAGAATCATTAAATATAGAATTCATAAATAAACACACTTTACATGCAACCTTTCTCCCTGCCACTTTACAATCTTACAGGCATTAACAGAAGCAGCAGCTTAGGGCATATTGGAACAAGCAATAGAAGTTTAGCTAGTCAGGTTTAGGTGCATAATTGACACAGTTCTGTGACATTAGCTTTTTAATCAGTACCTTCTGATCTATCTTCAGGTTTGAGTTTTATTTTTAGGTCATTAGTCTTTTGTTTGTGACTTTCTTTCATTGCCTGGCTGCTTTGGGGAGATTTGCCTTTGGTAGTCGTTAGCAGGTTTTTACAATGTGGGCACAATTGTTTAATCCTATAATAGAAACCTGCTGTGTGGAGAGTGCTATTTTTACTGTACACACTGTATCTTGTAGCACAAGGCAGTTTTAGAAGGGGATCCAGCTGCCATTAAATCTATACATCTCAAGGAGTGCCATGAATAGCTGCTCCCTGCATAAGGACGTGTCCTGCGGTTCTATTATCCTAGCTCAGGCTCTTAGTAACACCGATCTTTAACAAATCAATATCTTTACCTCTCCTTTTTTATTCTTTATTCTTCTCTCACTTGATTCATTGTTCTTGAAAAGAAACAGTGCTTGAGTCTCCACGGACCTGTGGGTTTAAAGTAAGATGCTGGCAGGAGCACAGTGGGGCTCCCACATGGCCCCCTAACCTTCACATCTTTCCAGGGAGGCCAGTGTGCCAAAGGAAGGGTTAAGGTGAGGGGCAGTGGTCTACCCTGTGCAAAGCTGTTGCCTGACAACGTTCAAGTTAACACTAGGCACTGTGACTTCGTGGTTTTACTGTTGTAAAGACTAAGCATCCAAACATCCTGGATGAGTCTGCATATTATTGCTGAGCCTCACACCTCATGGTTTGCCCCGTGGGATGTCTGTACCAGAGTTTCCCTTTTCACAGCCCCTAGATGTGTCCCAGTTCCCACTCATCCCTTTTCGGTAGCTCCTTCTATAAGAGTTATGTTAGAAAGATGCTGTATGCATAGGTGTGCATGAAGCATGTGGACTTGGGGGAAGAATTCATGCTCATCAAGTTGCTTATTTGATGCAAAATCCACCCCTATCCCACTTCACTAGGATTAAACCAATTGCAAATGGTTTCTGCATAACGTTTTTAGAGCCACCCAGATTTTAGCCCCACCTAGGTGCTGGAGTATTTCTCCTACTGTTCTTCTCCAACACAATACAATTGCAATCAGATTAGAGCAAACATGAGAAAATGTGCTTATGGATTAGATTTATAGAAGTATGGTTTGTTCCCACGTCAGTTTTATGAATGTTCGACTCTAGACTTTAGTCCATATCCTTAGGGGGCTGTCAAAGTTCCCATGAATCATCCCAACCTGCACAGATCTCAACCTGAACCCTGTGAGAGAAGATTAAGGTGACTGCTGCTGGTTTATGAAGGCAGACAGCTTGGAGTCTGTGCCAGGGAGTAAATAAATTGTGGTGGCTGTGTGATATAAGGGATAAAGCACAGTAATTTTTAAATGCTCCTTCACACACCTCTTCCAGGAGAGATCTACAGAAAGTAATGAAGAGGTTTATATTAATTCCTACTGACCTACACTTTCATTGGGAAATATTCCAAGATTCCCAAGTATACAGATCGAAAACCATTCAGCTCTGCCTGGGCCATTGAGATGTTCCCAGACCCTTTTCAAGAGTCAGTACTCCAAGGAAGACCAAAATACACGCACACAAAGAAATCACTTCATTGGGATTAAAAACTAGAAATCTAGACAATTTAAATGAGGCCAAAACAAGTGGCAACAAGTGAAACTGAATTACTTTTTTAAAGACTTGTCCCTGATACATTGTCCCTTGTGTGCTGTGTCCCTTGGTGGTGGTTGCTGCTTCCAGGCATGGTAAGGCAGCAGCAGAAGCTGGCTGGCCCCAGGGATGCTCCTGTGCTTCCCGAGGCCTGGCTTATTCAGTTTGCTAGATTTGGTTGCCTCAATGCAAAGGTCTAATGTTGTGTGGGACACAGTGGGACGTCTCAGGTGCTGGCAGACGGCTGGCCAGCACAACACAAGTGCCTGCCTCCTGCACTAGCAGCTGGAGATGGGCAAAATGCTCTCAAGTGGACCTTCATAGTGGTGTATAGGTAGCTGCACTGATTCCCTGGTAAAAAGTAGTCTTGTCACCACTTCATTATGTAGACGTGAGTGTGGCAGTATAGGGAGGTACAGAAAGGGCAGGAAGCCTGAGCTAATACTTGCTTCTTCAGTAATAACACAAGTATTGGGAAAGCTAAAGTTTTAAAAGAGCTATGTTGAAAAGCAAAAAAAAGCCTAGCCAAATAGTCTGTAAGAAAACAAGGCTATTGTTCACATATCACATATCAAAAATACTAGAGCCGTGCTTTAGCTGTGAAGCTCACATTCCTAGCCTTTCAAGAACTCGCAAGCTGTTTGGGATGATGTATGTGTCTTGATTTCAAGAAAAATGCACATATCTATGCCTCAATATGGTGCATTTAATACAAAATTTAATACATAGTCAATAATTAATTTAAAATTAATATGAAATTACCATCCAGCAGTAGCCTCTGAAACCTCCAGAAAGTCTGTATTTCATGTCTTACTGACTCAGTGCTTCATAGTTTTGTGGTATATATTAATATATTTTGTACAACATTCTCTGTATTAACAGAATTATTTCTACTTTTGAGTCAGGGTCATGGGATCATATTCAAAACCTGTCTACAGAAGAGACTATAATTAAATTCAATGATGTAATTGAATCCAATGTGTTGTATGTTCACTAGTTAATGACAGCTCCCCAGAGGTATATATATATATCTGTGTGTGTGTAAGTACATTCAGGAATAAATCTCTTATGTCTCTAGATATACATGTGTGCATGCATATTTGCTTGTGTATGGCAATTACTGTATATGTAGTAAACATTTTAAGTCAGAGTTCTGTATGACATCTATGATCTTAAAAGATGGATTCAATAGATAAAGCCATGAAAATCTTATAACAATGACAGTTTTATAAAGATATAGCAGATGTATGAGACACTAGAAAAGGAGATGATCGTGAACATTAAAATTCTCAGTTTTACTGAGGACTCCCTATGCCTAATTTAAAACCCATTATTTTACCATAAAATTGTATTTTTGGCAAGGGGTCTTTTAAAAACTGATTCTTTAAAAACAATAATTATGCAATAAAAACTGAGGAGGTTTTCAACACTAGAATTATGTCTGCATTTTTTATATTGATGCATGTGTGGGTTTTCCCAGAAAGAAATGTGTTTGCCAGCTGAGTTGCCTCAAATCTCTCCATGTGTAATCTGTGGCAATGGAATGTTTTTTCAGGCAGTTAGAAGATAACTAATATAATTATTTTAAAATCTCAAAGAAGTCAGTTAGCAAGCAGACCTGGGTCTGTTCCTGTACTCCCACCTAAGCCACTGCCACTTTGCTTTTTTAGTCCCTTCATGGCATATCCTGTTTCCAGCCTGTCCTATCACTTAGTCATTTTTTACATGTTAAGGCCTGTTTAGACAGAATCCTTACTCAGAGAATTATTAACTGCTGTAAATAAAACAAGGTGACAATATTTCACACTAGCTCTGGCTTTTTGATGTCATCAATGTATTTTGGTTTAAGTTCCCCTAACACTTCAACAATGCTTTTTATCTTTTGAAGGTTTTTTTTTTCTTCTGGGGGGTGGAGAGGGCAGGAAATGATAAGGTTGGGAGGGTGAGCCCTTTTTTTCTGTTATTCCTTTCCAGTATCTCCTGCCTGTGCAGTATTTCTTGAAAGCAAACACTTTACGTAAAGCGGCTGTCTAAGGAAGCTACTTCTACTTTTCATTGCAGGGTGGCCTATTGAAAATGAGTAACTTGACTGTGATGGAAACAGAAAAATAATTGGGAAACATCTGGCAAATTGCAAAGCAATGCTGAATGTTTCTTCCCTGTTTTTTCTTCCCTGTAGGATTTATCTCAGAAACATTATACTTACTGGCTGCCCATTTGCTTAAAGCACTAAAGGTTTTCATGGGGACTTTTGGGGGGTTTTGTTTTGGTTTCTCCCTACCCACCCCTCTACCACCTGAGTTGTAGCTGTAATGTTTTACCTTATACTACTGAATCCACAGGAAAATATGTGTGAGTATAAGGAAGGCATGTGCTATGTTGAAAAGGTGTTTACTGTTCCAGGCTGGCTTGTTGTGTTTTGTACATGCATGTTTGAGGCTTGAAATATGTGGAAATTCATCTCCTGTGTTCCACATGGCTAAAATGTCAGTTGAAAAGTAATTCAGGGACACAAACAAATAGAAGCTGTCAAATGGATTTTGACTTAAAGGAAATTTAATGTTATTTTCAGAGGATTTCATTCAGTTCATTGGTGAAGAAATTAAAATATTTTTGTGAAATTTTGTGCATGAAGTCATTGCTACATTATATTAAAAAGGTAAGGGGGAGGGAAAGCTTTTTTCCTTTTATAGTTATATTTTTCATTCAGACATTTTGTCACATAATCTCTGGAGAAAATGTACCTCCTGTCTTCCCACAGAGGCTTCATTGTTCCAAGGAATGCCTTGGAGAGCTAAAGGACATATAACCGTTTCTTCAGCAAAAGATACCGTAACTCCAATCTGCAGTGCTCTGAACAGTCTGCAGGGAGTGGAAGTCCATTTTAATTCTCCCCCCCTCCATTTCCAGGCACTGCATGGTTCATTAGCAAGGGGTATGATCTATATTTTCACTCTTTGTTTGCTCACACTCTGTAAGATCCAGAAGAAAGAATATCAGCAACATGAACTATTGGTGAATTTATGTCAGCTTCTGAGAAGGCATCAGGCTGAAGTTAGGTTAGAACTTATGGTGCACTTCCATCGTTTGGACTGAAGTGTCTGAACAATCTCCCTCACACTCTAGCCCAACAAAACATTTGATCTCAAGCAACCTTTTTTGCATTCTGACCTTATTTTTAATCTTAATTGAAGCAGCAAGTAGCCCTTTCCAGATCAAGGATCTTAATTGTAGCATTCCTCCCCTAAGGATATCTGTAAGACTGATTTTATAGTTGCAATGAATAGGGGGTCTTCCTATCCACATCTGTGACTTCTCTCTCTTTAACCCCTTCTTAGCAGCATTTTTTTAGTTTTGCTTAGGATTTTTGTTTTCTAATAGTCCGATTTCATCAGGGGTTTTTTGTCCATTTTTTGCTTTATTGTATAAGGAATCCAAACATTTTTAATGACAGATGCTTTTTAGTGTATATGTATGTATTAGCAAGTTGAGGAAATGCATGCTCTCCTCTGGTCTTGAGGTCTCTCAATTATACCTGCCTTTCAAAGTTTTAACTGCTCTATCACCTTAGAAATAAAATTATGAACTTTCCTATATTTGTCAAATTGTGCCCATCATTACATTAAATGGTTTTAGGGAACTAGATAAAGAAATTGGAGAATCTGTGAATCGTGGAATACACAGATTACATTTGAGGAAGGCTATATGAAGAATTTCTGAGAGGATTTATTAGAAAACAGTCTATTTTGAAGTATTCAAGTCAAGAGACTGATGACTGCTAGGGATAGGGTTGGAAGGAAAGCATTTTAAGCCACAGTCTTTCTGCTTTTAAGTGCTGACATGTAGCTTGGTGCTGCAGGAGAAGGTCCTAGCTTCAAGTAACAGATCTCCTTGGATTAGGCCAACCAAGTCCTCACTGTTCATATCAAATTATTAAAGCTCTCTCAAAGTATAGCTCACATGTGATTTTTATAGATAGCCAGCTGTTTATGTTTATCTAGCGCAAGAAAATGGTGACCCCAGCTAGAAGCCAGCAGTGGTCATTAGAATAGAGATATGGTGAAAATCTCTGTGAAACAGTACTTCTGGATGAATTTCACTCACCATTTAGGAAAGGAGAAAATTTGGTCCAATGCCTATGTCAGTGTTGCACTAGGGGTAGAGATCTTGTGCAGCATCGCTGAAGCAGAATCGCACTAACTATAGCAGCATTTCCTAGATTTCCTAGAGGCATAACCGAACCTTAGAGGCAAACCTTTCCTAGAGGCATAACCGAACCCTAGAGGCAAACCTTTACCTTCTCGCTCTTGGGATGCAACTGCAGGTTTCAGCCTTTCTTGCATGAACTGGATATGCTCAGTTTTGCTCTAAAAATATATAAGTCAACATAAGCAAACTTTTGGTTGAGTGGATCACAGAAGTTTAAAGAATAAAACTAAATCTGCACAGCACTGACTTGAAACCTTCTGCTTATTTGTAATCTTTACTGCTGTGCAAAGGGTAAGAAGTATTTCTTTCCCAATGTTTTCCCTGTCTCAAATGGCACTGCAATTTAGACAATAACATGCATAGCACATGATTAATGAAACTGTGCACTGAGGACAGGACATCTGTGGGATCACAAAGAGCTGCTTTGTGTGCATGATACTGCATGTTCAAGAAACTCCACAAATTGATAATTTGTTAAATTAATTTACTTTCTCTGTCTAATGTTAATGTAACCTTCAGTTCGAAAAGTGTACAGATTTTTAGCAAAGAAAAAAGGCGAGTAGTCAAATCCCCAGAGGGTGACTTTGGCCTGCAGCTCACCACTTTGTCCTTTACTAAGGGTATATATTAATATTACTTGAGAGTTTTTAAAATGTAACTAAGGGTAAAAAAATAAAAATAATAAAAAGAAAAGTCATTATCCTTTCAATTTTTTTTTGGACATTTAGAGCTGAACATAATAAAGAAAAACAGGCAACATGCGTGTATCAGCAAATGTAATAGCTGTTATGTGAGGAGATGATACACTGTCCTGGGTTCAGCAGCAGCAATCATTTTTCTCCTTCTTAGTAGCTGGTGCAGCACTGTGTTTCTGACTTTCAGTGTAGGAACAGCGTTGATAACACTCATGTTTTTAGTTGTTGCTAAGTCATATTTACTCTGACCAAGGACTTTGTGAATCTCATGCTCTGCCAGGAAGGAGAGGAAGCCAGGAGGAAACAGAGACAGGACACCTGACCCAAAGTAGCCAAAGAGGTATTCCATACCACAGCACATCATGCCCTGATACAAAATTGGGGGCAGTTACCCAGAAGGGCTAGATCACTGCTCGGTCAGGCTGAGTATCAGTTGGCAGGTGGTGAGTGCTTGTATTCTCTTCCCTTGTTACTTCCCTTATCATTATTATTATCGGTGGTAGCAGTAGTGGTTTGTGTTATACCTTAGTTACTGCACTGCTCTTATCTCAACCCGTGGGAGTTACATTCTTTCGATTCTATTCCTCATCCCTCCAGGAGCCAGGGTGGGGAAGCGGGGGAGTGAGCTGTGTGGCTGACTGGGTTTAAACAACGACATACACATAAACTGGGAATGGTCCAGACAGGAGTGTTTTCTCTGATCCAGCCCAGTGAGAGGCACAGTGGCAAAAAAAATAGAGTCATTGCTAATTCAGTGATTCCTTCAGAAAATTCAAACCTGGATCTCCATCTTTGCGAGTAACTCTGAGCCACTGAACTAGGAGTACAAAAGTCACTGTAAGTTTGAGAAAAACTGGCTGGATTTTGCCTGTTTATACTAACTACAAGGTGAGTGGAGAACCTGCCCTAAAATAATGGTAAGTAACTTGTTATATACAAGATATGGCAAGTGAGGCAAGGTTGACAAGCTGGAGGGGTACTACCCTTTCCACAACAGAGGGCAGGGTGTTGCTTTGCAGTTTAAGAAGTAAGAGAAAGAGATCAATCTCTCTAATGGAGAAAACCAGGGAAACTATTTTAAAGTGAGCCAGAAGGGAAGGTAGTGCAACCTGGCCTAGTCCCCTTTTCCAAAACTGCTGGGTCAGAGCTGTTGGCACAGCACCTAAATAGGAGCTTTAAGTTAGTGCATATACACTGGCCTAAAGCCATATGAAATAGGAATATACTTTCTTGTATATGAATCAGAGGGTGAAATTATGGCATTCAGTAGTTTTATTGACAGCCCATCTTTGATAAATGAGACTCCAATGAGATGTATCTACTTGAATTCAAGCAGGAGTGCATTTTTAATAAAGTCATGTAAAGAAGAAAGTAGCAGAGTGGTGGTTTAATGTACACTGCACAAGCTTTCAGACTTTCTTTGCTTGAGGCTTGTGGATGGACCCAGAAATACAGCACTAGGACTCATAAAAGAATCATTTGGCTCCAAGTGCCTTGGAGCACTTCTGTCACTGCAGACTGACAGCTACCTGATGCTCTTTTCTGAGCCTTTGGTCAGGAAGACACATAACTGCACTTTAGTGTTTATAGTTACCATAGGTAATTAATGTAACAGTAAAATTTAGGAGAAGAGGGATTAGTATCAGTTTCTTTTAAAGGATGATATATGTTAATTATGCACTGGGGGAAGAATCAATGAAAAGCAATTTTCTTTGCGGTAGATGCAGTCCTCTTCTTGCATGTGCTCAAAAACATGAATAAATATGGAAGGTAAATATCCCAATGGTGAGCTATAAAAATTGCAAAAATTAACCCCTGCTCCAATCTATCAGTGCCACAGGCTCATCATTAGCTCTGTCTGTGATACCAGTTACCAGCTGTAGGCATGTGGTGGTATGGTGATAATCCTGTTTAAAACAATGAAATGCAAATGTGCCACCATGCTGGAGGTCTTGTAAATACAGATATATAAATCTGAAAATTCCCAATGGGTAGAATCTATTAATTGTGTATTAGCTATTAAAAAAATAAAATAAAAGTGTAGTAGGGTCTGTTTTACAGCCCTGGATGGGCTCCATCTAGGAGGGATTTCTTTAACAGGTGACCAAGTCTGAGTTTTAATGGATGTCATCAGCACACTTGATCTTTTCGAAGACAGCAGATTAGATTCATGAAAATGTTAGGAGTCTTGGGGAAATGATAAAAAGCATTCAGGCTCGTTTTGTTTTAGTAAGGCATAACTTCAGGGCTTGTAATTAGCATCATTCCTGACCTTGACACTTCATCTCAACAACCATTGCAGGCCCACAGATCAAGATCCTATACGCAGACATATGGAACCATCAGAGAATACATCTGGTTTCCATAAGAATCTCAATATCTCATAAGCTCTTACACTGTGTGCAGAAACATACATATGAGACTATAAAATCTGGAAACTGACATAGTGGAAGAATCATGAGGCAAAAGTGACACACTGTACATTGAAAAAAAAAGTATGTTACTTAATGAAAATATGCATTTCACATAGAAAGCAGCAGAACATACTGAAATATTTATATAGCCACCACACATTTGGTGTACTGTATTCTGCAAGCCACTGTGTACCTGATTATGAAATGTCTTTGCAAAAATAGTTCCATATACAAGTAATACGATGCAATATATCTGGCTTCCCTTACTGTGTAATGAGGCTTGTATATGGTGGAGTTGTAACACTTAACAGTCAGTTGTCATTCCAAATCTATCTTCCTCTTTGCTTCTTTTGCTGAGTGACATTGCAGGGTTACTCGACAACTTTTCAGATTATTGCTGATTTTTATCTTAGCCTGTTGGTAATACTTTAAAAATCAAAAAATTACTGTAAATAAGGCCAAGTTAGAGGTAGTTATTTGCTACTGTTGCACAAACAGCTTACCAAGATATCTTCTTCACCTCTGAAAGAGTCTCATAGTCTTTAAGGCACTCAAGACAAAGACAGGGCTTTTTGCTTCATTCTATAAACACAACCAAGCAGATGGAACAAAAGAAGTAGTACCGGAAGGTCAGCAGGTTTGGGTAATTAGACATCTAAACTAAGTTACAAAGAGAACTGGTGGTTAGATTGTGTCCAAATTAGATCCTACTAAATTGCCTCCTGATGAGTAGCTAGGGTCAATAACCATTTCTGAACATCTTGGTCAATCGTCTTGTGGGCAAATTAGAAAACACCAGGACAAAACTGTAATTGTCTATGACTCAACTAACGTAATGAGAAACGACTGAAGTGAGTATATTTTACTGATGTTGAAACAGTGTCCCAGATTGTTTTGGAAAGAGAGTAAACCTATTTTTCTAAGTGATTTAATAACAAGTTCTGCATTAGCAATGTAATGATAGCAGTTGCAAGGAGAAAAATAAAAAAAAGGAACTTCCCTGAAAAATGAACACTCATTAAAAATCTGTTATACAATCTACATTACCAAAGAAATAATTAAAACAGAATGTGCATGTTCAGATAATGTACAATAGAATTCTAGGATTCCTGCATAATTTTTATATCTTTCTCCCATAAAAGATGACTTAATTTTGTAATGACTTTTAGATATGCAGGACTTCCCTTTTTTCACACTTAAACAAGGACTTCTTATAATGGTGTTCTTAATACAAAAGACCTACTTCTCTTTTCAGTCAGTGAGTTAACTAAACATTTTTTGCATAATTTAGAAAGAGGATTATTGTCATTTAGCCATAATGTGGTGGCTAAAAGCTATTTAAACATTTTGTCTTGGTTTGATATGCTTTCATTGTTAACTAATACAATGGGGTTTTTTGGTGTACTGAAGGGAAGAGAAAAGGAAAATCTTCAGTGCTTGTCAGGTAAGTTGAACAGTAAGCATTATTGTCAGAAGAAAAAGGACTTTGACAAATTTGCTCATGTACAATGGAAAAAGCAGCTTTCATAGACAGGCACAGGACAAATGCTTTTTCTTAGAGCTTTTTCCTAGAGCTTTTTCCTGGATATCAGCATACAAGTTTGGGCAAGTGGTGAAGGTGCAGAACACCTGGAATGGGCTGAAATTAGAATGACAGATCATGGATGGTGTGAGTAAGCTGAGTGATACAGCACATTTTGATGGAAGCTGGTGAAGCTCACGATGTAATGAGTGCATTTAAATATGCCATATTTTGCAGAATACAATGTAGAATGTTCAGGGGAATGTTATTAATATTTCAGTGTGCATCTTTTTATATGAAATATACATCTTGTGTATGCAAAGTACATTTTCAGGAGCTTGCTGAATTCTGAGGCTAAGATATAAGTGTCTCAGTATTAAGCCTGAATATTTCATTACATCATAAATATCATATGTTTCAGTATATAATGGAAGACAGATAACTAAATATTTGATTTTATACCAGCTGTAATGACCCTTCATATGAAGAACTGTTTTCATCATCATGACCCAATTACAAGCACAGTGAAAAATTTCACGATAATTTCTGGACCCAGTAAAATGTGGCTATATTAATACTGGGTGTGGTAGCAACGTGGCAATGGTTCTGTTGCAGTCTATATCTGGCCTTTATTATCACCAAAAATGCTCTGGTGCTTCCAAAGTAACAAACAGTGGTTCTTTTAAAGTTTCCCAGGTTGCGGTTTATTTATCACGTGGAGGTCCCTTTCCATCTCAGATTATTGAGCTGGCTATTCTGTGCACTACTAGCTCTCCATTTCATTCACTCACTCTCTGTAAATGAAAAATACCCTGTCTTCCCCTAGCAATCAGCTACATAAGTCACTAAATATCTTGAGACCACTTGGTATTCATAGGCTAGTGTTTGACCCTGCTCCAACCATGGCTAGTTTTGTATTAATGGCAATCCAGCAAATGAAGCCCTTATAATAAGTAAATTCAGACTGTAAAGTTCATATGGCTATACATATTTTGTTCAGGTGTAGAGGTATTTATGTCCAGGGTGTTAGTCTATCTACAGTACAAATAAAGACAATGATTTGATTTATTTACCCTATTTGTCTACACTGCTCTATTATTTGTCTCTGTCCCTTCCTCTTTCCTGGATAAAGTGTGAAGGTAGACTAGTGAAACTATTTCATACATCTTGTCCTTGGGATAGACTGTTTGGCATTTGCTGTAAGTCTGAGAATAATGACAAAATATTTCTACCTAATCTCTGGCCAACAACTAATGATGCTATGATGATGCAAAAGCATAAAGATATAAATGTTTGTGACATATCTTTAGTGATTGTATTGTTACACAGTTGTATTGCTACACAGAGACAATCTGAAAAATCAATACAAATTGTAGTAAGATGGAACCAGAGGGTATTATACACAATCAGTAGAGTAAAATAACAGCCGGTGTGTTGTTAGGTCCTCACGATTGTATACAATTTTAAGGAAGGACTGACAGAGAACTCTTTCTTCAGAATCATGGGATGAGGGGACATTGTTCTGCCTGATGTCCTTATGGCCTAAAGCAAGTGCAAGCAAGCTGGGTTTCAGTATTTGTAATGTCTATGCCTGACTCTCTACTTCCCTTTCTCCTTCTTTTCTCCTCTTTTTCTTCGTCCTTTCTTCCTTTCTCCTTGACATCCTCCTCTTATTGCTGTGCACCACTGTCTTGTTAAACCTGTTTCTTTTCCATCCCTTACAGCTCCAAAGCGAGAAGGAATACTTCAAGCAATAACTGCCTGGTTTGACAGAGCATTATAGCAGCCTCAAACCTTGAGAGAAGGATTAGAGTACAAGAGCAGATCATCTGTTTTGCAGACCAACACATGCTTCAGCCCAGGCATTGCAGAACAAAGTCCCATTTAAAGTCCTATCCTGCAGTGGAAAACTGCTGCATCTGAGTTTCAAATCTTGGTTGGTCAGGAAGTGCTTGCAAGTTCTTTGTGAAATCTGGCGTTATGAGAAAATGTCAAACTGTTAGATCATGGCAAATTGGTACATCTAAAAACAAGCAGCAGCAAGCCCACCAAACTGCAAAGACATATATGCTTCATGAAAATCCAGAGGATGACAGGATAGGACTAATTCTCTTGGCTCAATAGCATAAGGTTATTACAAACCCAGGCTCATAAATTAGGCTGTACTTATTGTCCTTCAAGCTAGAAGTGGCAGTGGTGTGTGAAAAGAGCTTCTGTGGGTCAGGATTTCCTCTTGTGTGTTAGTTTCCACATCTGCAAGGGCCAGAGATGAGAAAGTTTGTTTAAATTTTGGAGGAGTTTTAAGCATACTTCCTGAATTAAAGCAGTTTTCCTCAGCAGGCAGGCATAGGCTGGGACCTACATGTGCCTGAATACCGACATGTTGCGACTCTGATCTGATGAGTGTTTCTGGAGTATGGTTGCACTTCCTCTATATTAATGGGAAGTTGAATTATTTTAATTATGATTTAGAGGCATTAAGCTCAATCTTCTCTCAGAAAAGTTAGTTTAGTAGAAGTTTTGTTGGAGAAGATACTGCAGTGCACAAGTCCCTCTCCTCAAAAGTTACAGCCTAGGTAATATCATGCACTGTGCACACTTCAGTGAGAACATATCTCATCTTTGCTGCCCTGTTGTCATCCATGAAGCTATTTACCTGGGGGAAATTAGAGATGGGCTTAAGCAGGTGCAAGTATTTTTGTTTAGTGATACTTCAGAGCAGAAAAGCATGAGCCAGTAAATACAACAGGAGACAGAGGAAAATAATAGCAAAAGAAACTGTGCAAAGAATAATTCAACATTGGTCCAAAAAGGGAAAAGATGCAAATGCAGGCCTGCCTTGAAGGGATAGAAAAATATTTCAAGGAGGTACAAGAACTTGTCTTATCTGCCACTGAAAGAAATGCAGGAGTCTTCACACCAGCCCCCCCATATCCCACTTTTAAAGGGAGCAGATACTTAGGACTGAGGGTTATGTCTTTCTTAGACAAGAAACAAAGAAGTAAAGTTGCAGACAAATAACTTTTAAAAATAAACTGTGCTCTGTTTCCAAGGGTTTGAAAGCACAGCCATGACCCTTAACATTTTAGATGTGGTTGTTTCAGTAGGATTAGCAGAGCGTAATTTTGCACTAAGAAGTCTTGGTTGAATTGGATTTGCTATTACTTTGGTCTTTCAGTACCAGCTACACATGCTCATTGCAAAACTCACTGTAGCTCCCGGCAGTGTGTTGCAAACAATTAGAACACTAAGTAGAAATTTGTGTGTTTGTAATTTTCCCGTGGAAGCTGCTGGCAAAGTAAATGTGGCCAAATGGAATTTCAACGCAAAACCATAGAATCATTTAGGTTGGAAAAGACCTTTAAGATCATTGAGTCCAGCTGTTAACCTAGCACTCCCAAGTCCACCACTAAACCATGTCACTAAGTGCCACATCTACCCATCTTTTAAATACTTCCAGGGGTGCTGTCTATAACACTTCCATGGGAAGCCTCTCCCAGTGCTTGAAAACCCTTTCAGTGAAGACTTTTTTTTCCTAATAGTCAGTCCAAATGTCCCTTGATGCAACTTGAGGCCGTTTCCTTTTCTCCTGTCAATTGCTACTTAGGAAAAGAGGCCAGCCTCCTTTCAGGTAGTTGTAGAGGAT
Organism: Melopsittacus undulatus; assembly: GCF_012275295.1. Taxonomy (NCBI): domain Eukaryota; kingdom Metazoa; phylum Chordata; class Aves; order Psittaciformes; family Psittaculidae; genus Melopsittacus; species Melopsittacus undulatus. The sequence goes on along the minus strand of NC_047527.1, from coordinate 94,238,696 downwards.
AATAAAATCTCTCCTCAGCATCCTTTTCTTCAGGTTTAACAATCCCAGTTTCCTCAGCCACCTGTGCTCATAAGACTTGTGCTCCAGACTCCCCACCAGCTTTCAGGCCCCTCTTTGAACACTATCCATCACCTTAATATCTTTTTTGTAGTGAGTTGCTCAGAACTGAACACAGGATTTGAGGTGCAGCCTCACCAGTGCCAAGAACAGGGGGACAATCACTTCCCTACTACTGCTGGCCACACTATTGCTGATGCAGGCTAGGATGCTGTTGGCCTTCTTGGCTGCCTGGTCACAAGCCGGCTCATGTTCAGCTCCATCATTCAAAACCCCCAAGTCCTTTACCACTGAGCAGCTTTCCAGCCACTCTTCCTGAAGCCTGCAGCATTGCACAGGGTTGTTGTGACCCATGTGAAAGACCCGGCACTTTGTCTTGCTGAACCTCGTATCACTGGCCACAGCCCATTGATCCAGCCTCTCCAGCCGGATCCCTCAGTAGAGACTTCCCACCCTCGAGCAGATCAACACTCCTGCCCAACTTTGTGTTGTCTGAAAACTTCCTGAGGGTGCACTCAATCCCCTCATTCAGATAATTAAAATTAAACAGAACTGACCACAATACTGAGTTCTGGGGAACTCCACTTGTGACTGGCCACCAACTGGATTTACCTGCATTCACCACAACTCTTTGGGCCCAGCTACCCAGCCGGGTTTTTACACAGAGAAGAGCACACCCATCCAAGCCATGAGCAGCCAATTTCTCCAGGAGACTGCAGTGGGAAATGGTGTCAAAGGCTTTGCCAACATCTAGGTAGACAACATCGACAGGCCTCATCCAGTAAGCAGGTCACCTTGTCATAGAAAAAGATCAGGTCAGTCAAGCAGGATCTGTCTTTCATAAACCCATGGTGACTGGGCCTGATAACCCAATTGCTCTGTACATACTATGCACTCAAGTTGATCTGCTCCATAACCTTCCCCAGCACTGAGGTCAGGCTGACAGATGTGTAGTTTCCCCAGATCCTCCTTCCTACCCTTGTTGGAGATGGGAATCATATTTGCTGACCTCCAGTGAACTGGAATCTCCCTTATCAGCCATGACTGATTGAAAGAGGCTCAGTCAGCACTTCTACAGCTCCCTCAGTCCTCTTGGGTGGTTCCCACCCAGCCCCTTAGACATGTGTGTGTCTAAGTGGTGTAGCATGTCACTGACCACTTTTGCTTGGATTGTGGAGGTTTCATTCCCCTGCCCCCATCCCTTTCTGTCAGCTCAGAGGGCTGAGTACCCAAAGAAAACCTGGTCTGGTAATTAAAGATTGAAGAAAATAAGGCATTAAAGTACCTCAGCCTTTTCCTCACCCTTTGCCACTGTGCTTCTCCCCGCATCTAGTAAAGGATGGAGATTCTCCTTAGCCCTTTTTTTTGTTGCTTGTGCATTTATAGAAACATTTTTTATTGCCTCTTATGGCCGTAGCCAGATTAAGTTTTAGTTGAGCTTATCTTCTTATTTTCTCCCTGCATAACCTCATGATAGTCTTGTAGTCCTCTTGAGTTGCTGCCCCTTCTTCCAAACGTCATAAACTCTCCTTTCTTTCCTGAGTTCCAGCAAAACCTCTCTGTTCAGTCAGGCTGGCCTTCTTTCCTGACATCTTGTCTTTAATTATATGGGCATGATCCTCTCCTGTGCCTTTCAGATTTTCTTCTTGAAGAATGTCTGGCCTTCCTGTAGCCCTTTGCCTTTCAGGACTGCCTCCCAAGGGACTAAGTTCCTTAGCAGGTCAAAGTCTGTCCTGTGGACATCATGCCAGGTGGTAGAATTTAACCTTTATCTATTAACAGATCCATGGGCTCTAGCCTGCACTAACACTTCACTCCTCTGCAGGAAGAGAAACACAGACCCTCCTCCCTGGGACATAGGTCAACACTGTCACAAAAAAGGATAAGCACGAGCTTCTCTCTCATCCACATTTGGGCAGCTGTCTATGGCCCAAAATGATGAGGTCAGGTTAAAAAAACGGAGACAGAGCTAGCAGAGGCTTAGCACAATTTCCCAAAGCACTATATATTTATTTGTGTCTGATTATGAATATTCAAGGCTAACTTTAGTTCCTGTTTTTGAAAATGTTGGCCTTAATCTACATAGACAATCATTTATTCCCTGCCCTGCCCCCTCCACTCTCTCCTGTTTTTTAACGGATGGAAACATCATTATCCACAGTTAGTTTTTTCCAGGTGGAATGCCTCCAAACTATAAAAGTGAATTTCTCACAGTCATCTATGGACAGAATTAAAACCAGAACTTTAAATGAACTGGAATTTACTGTCAGAAAATTCCAGTTAGATGAGTAGCAGGCAGTAGCAAGCTACAGTGGGGTGAGTTTGGCTTTTTACTTTCCAATTTTGTTTTTGTTATTCAAAAAATTCAGCAAAAAACCAGGAAAACAGTGGCCTCACTCCAGCTTCTTCTCTTTTGCTTATGAATTTTTGCTTATGAAGAAGGTAGAGGCTACATCTCCAAATTTCAGCTTCCCATTTTAATCATTTTCAAGCTGAAATAATGTTCAAAACCAAAGTTGCTTAAGCACAGCCTTGCAATTCATTCTGCCAGCTACAGACACCTGCAGAGTCACCAGAAGATTACTCCTAATGCAAATAATCCAGCCCATGGCATGGAGTACATCACAGAGATTTAGTTACCACCGTCGGTGGGGAAACCAGAGATCTGTGGCCAGAAATATCACACAGATGGGCCTGTTTGAAAATCCGCTGCATCCTGGGCTTTCAAACCTTAAAACCAGATGAAGTGATTCCAGCATGACCCCTGCTGTGATATAATGGATCCTGTCTGTGCATGCAGTGTTTGTCATGATTTACCTCTTGCAATTCCTGGCTTGTGTAACAGACAGCAATTCTGAAAATGAATTACTATTGATTAGACATCCTGTGCTATTGAGTTCTAGGCAATTTTATGAATTTATTTATTTCAATAAAAGCTTTTAATGACCTCAGTAATTTCAAATGGCTCTAGCAAAACATCAATTCTTCTTTCCTTTTTTCCTGTTTGCGAACTCCAGATACACACTTCTAGGCCCTGCTTATGCCAGCTACGACTTGTTGTCACCCTTAAATGGACAGAGCTACCTGATTAAAATTACAGTGTAGGTTTTGGGAAGAGCAGGAAAAACCCTCTCCAGGGGACAGAGTTTGCACTCAGAGCGCAGGGGAAGCTCTTGCCTTTCTGCCGCAGGTGGAAGGCTTCAAGCCCCAGTCCCAGAGCATCTCTGGGGCAGACCATCCTTCCAGGAGAGCATCTCTCCTTCTGCTGAGTGCAGCAGCAGCAGGCTGGAAATAAAGGGCTACAGACAATACAACCAGAGGCTGGGCCCCTTAATTACCCCTCACGCCCTCCTGTCAAATAGAATATTCTGCTGAGAAAGGAAAGGATTAGATGCTGCTCCACGAAAGATGGGATTGTACGGAAATGAGTGAAGGTCCTAAACAGGCAGCCTAGGGTTTGGAACAGCCTGTGTTTTAAAGTCTAATTCTTGCCAATGTCTTATTAGGCATATCTACTTACTGCAGAAATAAACACTGAGGTAAAATGTAATCTGGCACTGAGCTGTGTTCTGACGGAAATGAGTGACAAAATGCTCACTGGAGGCAGGCTCTCTGTGTTCTCTTTAAAAGCCTAGGAGTCTTCTGCAAAGGTGTTTCCAGTGCATGTATATTAATGTTTTTTTAATAGGAATTTTTACTGAATAAACTGACACATGAGAATAGTGTGCACATTTCAAAAATCAACAGCCTGCTTGCCCTCGTCAGAGGAAATGGATTAAGCAATATTTTCTGTAGTACAATGGACTTGAATGAAGGAATAACATGACTTTTGGTATATGAGAGTTTCAGGAGACTGACACAAAAATAGGCTGAAGAAAGTCCTCAAAGGCACCTATATGGAACATTTTAAGGCTTGGAAACAGCTTTCATATAGAACATCCTCCTTCCATTCAGCTCAAAAGAATGCACTTACATGGCAGAAAGGACAAGGGGTGGGAGTTACGCATGGCTTCCCGTGATTATTTAAAACCATAATCAATGTGGTATTAATGTACTGAGGTATCAGTTCTGTAAACAGCCTTGAGTATGCTGGCTATGGAATAATAAAATTTTAAAGAGGGAGAGAGAATGAGAGAGGCAGAGAAAGAGGAAGAGAAGGAGCTCAAGGGGGCTGCACTATTACAAGCAGAAAAGCAGGCTCCTGAAAGATGGATCTGGGCTCAGGCAGGCATTTAGAGCCTTTAAACAAGCTCTGCGTGGAATTAAATTCTCTACCTCACTGTGAAAACATGTAGCAATAAACTGTGCTGTTTATGACACAGAGTATCTACAGTTCTAATTAAAATTTGTCAGATATACATACCTTCATGAATGGATGCTGAATTTAAGTGCTCCAAGTAAAATAAAAAGCAAGATAGAGGGCACAACATAGTCAATCTTCCAAAAGTCTGTGAAAATGTAGGCCTTTTTACTTACTTATTGGGTGAGTGAATATTTCATACCCATTTCCACAAGAATCAGAGTAAGTTTTGACTGTAAGGATGGATTTGAAAATGTCCTCATGCAGTGATGCCCTTAATCCCTGAATAAACATAAACAAGGCAAATAAGAAACTATTGGCTGATCTGGTACCTTAACAAGCGTTTTTCCTTTCTGTGATGGTGGGTGCTGTCACCACCACAAGGTGCCAGTCCATCCCTCCTACATCCTTCCCTTCTCTCTTTTCTCCCATCCCCCCCCATCCTCTTCTCCCCAGCATTCAGTCTGGCATTCAAATCAAAGGTTTTCTTTGAAGTTATAACCTAAAATGGGAAGTTGATAAGTATTTTCCTCCCAGTGCTCTAGTGATGATGAATTGCTGATCACGAAAAGGAAATGACTTTTTTTTTTTCCTTTTTCGTTTTTTTTTCATCTACATGCAAGCAGCAAAAGCCAAGGCTCCACACTGCAAATATGTGCAAATTCATCCACTGGCTGTGTGCGCTACAGCAAATCCTATGGAGATAAGGAGCTCAAGCAGCAGGGGTGCAGCAACATAAGCTTCAAAGCTAGACATGCAATTTAATAGGCAACAAACTTCACAAAGGGCAACGGGATATTTAACAGGGAGGTGAAATATTCCAGCCATTAAGAACAGTAAATTGCTGTGATGGTCAGAGGTTTAGCTCTGCACCTCAATATAGAATGTATACATAGGAAGAAATATAGAGGTATGCCCAGGAATTAGTTTAGCTAATAATTTATTTTTTTTTCCAACTAAAGGGATGCTGTGAGGGATGGAGATTGTTGTTGTTCTTATGAACAGAATTAAGTAAAATAATACTAGGGAGGGCTTAGCAAGTGGTGCTGAATGCTCAAAGTAATCATCCTGTTCACCATAAATGATGCTGTTTAACTATAAGCAAATTAGACTGTGGCAATCTTTTAGGAGGCAATTAAAGCAGTAGATTTTCTGTTTTCGGTGGCCTGCTCTCACAAGCATGGGGCTTGATTCAAACCCATCTATCTCACTTTGGCACAAATAAACCTCTTCTTCTGTGTCTTCAGCACATCTATGGCTGACTTTTACCTCTATCAGTGGCAACTAGGTTAAGCCCATAGTACAGGACAGAAATGTTCCTCAAAAGGAAAAAACTCTCTAAAACTCTCTTCTAAACATATATCAGTCCTTATTAAAAAAACAGTTCCAGTAAAGAACTGATTCTGATCCAGATTCCTAATGCGTCCTGAGGGAAGACTGGGAGGTATTCAAGTTTACTGAGCACTTGCCGTAATAGAAGTTGATTGGCCTTTCTTCCCCAGACACCTGGATCTTCAGTTAGACATATTAAAAGGCTGCACCTTCATTGCAAGCTGGCCTTTTTCTTTTCATTCTCTGCAGTTCATTTATATCCCATCAGGTAGCATCAGGATTCATTGCATTTAATGGGAAATGCACTCTTCTGGATCAGATACCTGTTTCCAATTTTGAGAGTATCTGATTCCAATGGCAGAAGTGACAGGAATAAAGAGGAAAGGAGAAACAAGTGCCTATTGTATAGATTTCTGCCACACTAAAAGAGCTGCCATTTTCTGAATCACTGGGACCTTAGAATTTACTTATATTTTCCAAATTATGGTGGTGAAAGAAGCAAAAAATTAACTCTGTTTAAGATTATAGAAAAAATAACTGTTCCTTTCTCTGAGAAAAATAATTGCTTTTTGACACAGAAGTGCCCTTACCACATCATCTCCCTGGAGTCACAGACTTCTAAGGAGCCCACTACTCTGCAACAATAGTCTGCAGAATTATTTCTGAAATACAGTCTAAGTCAGCATTAGGCTCACTATTGGTTAGAGTGGGAGGAAGTTCAGGCTCATTATCACCTGCCATATCTTTCAAGTGTCAGCTTCAAGGTGTGACAGGGGGAGGAACAGTGGATAATGTTGTGTGGACTATTTTTTTATTAAAAAAACTCCAAAAACATTTATTTTTGTGGTTGTTTTTTGTTTGTAAATCATGTCACGGAGACAGCATGTTTTTTTGTACCAAGCTTTGATGAAATTTGTATTAGGAAGAACACCTGTGCAGATTTATCTGTGGCAGAAATGTCAGTGTAACATTTTCCTAAGAAGCAGAAAGAAAAATTGTGTAGTATCATAGCATTAATCCTGTAGAGCTCTGCTTCAGTTCAAAAACAGTCTGGCCAGATTTATTCAATCTATTTGAATTACAGAGAAGCTAGACCTGTAAAGATTACAATTTTCAACTTGCTTACAGGCATTTGGCAGATTTCAGTTCCTATATAGCAGTAAAATAATAAGGAAAATTTGAGATCAGATTTGGCTTCCTTATATCTCATCGTTGGAAGCATCTGACAGGTCTGAAGAGATGATGGGCAAGAGAACCAGGAGAGTGGGAAGGAAAGTATTAATGTTGCTGTGAAAGAGTAAACCAAGAGAGGCTTCTTGTTAGCCTATAAAGAAACTATTGAATCCTGCTCCAGGTTGCTGTACACTCAGACAGAATGCCTCAACAGACTTGGATGTCCAAGCCATGTAACCAAGTTGGACAAGATAAACCACCAAGGGGACACTTCTACTTTGCCAACAAGGTCATGCATGTTTAGGAATCTTTTCAAGTGACATTGACCTGCTACTTCCTACCCACCAACAAACAGCCCACCTGTATTCCCCAAATTCAGTACTTCATTCATCTCATCAGGAAGTAACAGACATCCTCAAGGGCCTGCAACCTGAGCCCTGAGAAGCAGCCTGTGCTCCTCTTCCTGGGAAAGAAAATTCTCAACAGCTCCTACCACTCCTGAGGGCATCTGGCAGTGTAACACTCAGGCAGAGGACCCTCCTCTTTCTGACTATCTGCTAGTCCAGTGGTGAGGAAACCTGTGCTGTGGAACCCATTTCTGGGCAGCTGGCACACAGCCTCATAGCTCTGATTTTACTCAGAAACTAGCAAAAGACAATTTCAGGGCTGCCAGAAGTACCATCACAGAAGTGGTTAGGCCAAGACTAATTTTTTAAATAACATTTAAAACATAGCATAATATTTTTAAAATAAAGCTATATTTCATTAGAAAGCACCATATAACTAAACCTGAGATGTTCTATGGAAAGAGACCAAGTTTGGCCCAATTTAGGTGAACAGTAGGTTTGCAAATAGCTACACTTGGTGGGCTACATCAAGTGTAGCTACTAAAGAGTCCACATTTTCAGCCCTACTTAAATATGTTTCCTAAACTCTGCCGCCTAAAGGCCAGAGGAGTTACCTGGAGCCTCCAGTTTCTATGACAGCCTGTAAGCCCTTATGATGGTTTTGGCTGGGATAGAGTTAATTTGCTTTGTAGTAGCTAGTGTGAGGTTATGTTTTGGATTTGTGTTGAAAACAATGTTGATAATACAGGGACATTTTTGTTACTGATGAACAGTGCTTATGCTTTGTTAAGGCCTTTTTTGTTCCTCACCCCATCCCACTAGTGAGCAGTCAGGGAGTACACAAGAACTTGGACTTGAAAGAGAACACAGCTGAACAGCTGACCCCAACTGACCAGAGGGATATCCCATACCATATGGCATCATGCTCAGCGTACAAATCTGGGGGGAAAGAAAAAGAAGGCATCATTTGGAGTGATGGCATTTGTCTTCCCAAGTAATTGTTATATCTCATGGAGTCCTGCTTTCCTGGAGATGACCAAACACCTGCCTACTGAGGGGAAGTAGTGAATGAATTCCTTGTTTTGCTTTGCTAGTATGTAAGGACTTTGCTTTACTTATTAAACTGTGTTCATCTCAACACATGGGTTTTCTCAATTTTAACCTTACAGTTCTCTCCCCTTCTGCTGGGAGGGGAAGCGCATGGACAGCTCTTGTGGAACTTAATTACCAGCTGGAGTTAAACCACAACAGCCCTAAAAGGCTGTAGAGGCTGCTAAGTTTCATGGCCTTGCAGCCCTGCATCCCATGCAGGAGGTGGCAGTGCCATCACTCTTGATGCACTGGAAGTGGCTAGCCTCAGTCTGCTTAGAAGCCAGCAAAGAATGGAGCCAGGATGGCTGTGAGAAAGTCAAACCCAGTCATTGCCCATGGTAGCAGATTTCTACTGGTGTCAAAGTGACCATGGCCATGCTGCCTGTGCCAGGCTGATGGGAAGCCAAAGTTGTTGCCAGAGGGCAAGGTCAAAACTGGCAGCAGTTGCTCCCTGCCCACTGACAGTGGCAGAATATGTGCCAGCCCTCTCTAGCCTATCATGGCCCCACTTCCCAGCTCTGCTCTCCTTGCCTTCCTTTCCCATAACTAGAGCATCCCAGCTCCAACAACACAGTCCCAGGAGAGCAACATGCAATTCTGTATATGCTGCCCTCAACAAAATACCCAGGAGAGCAGAGACCATCACAACCTCACTGTCATTACTGGCAATTCAAGGTGCACTTTTACCTCCACCTGCCTGTGAACACAAACACCTGGCAGCGTATGCATTTGCAAAAATCATACCAAAACAATGCTCCTTCCCCGGGGAGACAATGAAGAGAGATACAGCCTGTGACTCATGTTAGCTGTGTTGCTGAAGGCTTTGCTTAATGGCACTTTCAAACCTGGGGGGTTGTCATGGTACAAAGAACGTGGTAAAAGTGAAAAGCTAACTGTTTCATCATAAAATGCACAAAAAAAGGGAAAAAAGTAAACAGTCATGGTCTCCATATGTCCAGTTTAGCAGCATTTGTGAGTTGACATAGCTGAAAGAAGTGAGGAAGAAAGGCCTTTTTGTTAAGACTCTGGAAACAGAGACTAAGGATATCTAGATATGAAGCATGGCTGAAATGGACCTTCCTTACTCTGCCTCAAGTTTCTTACATTTCCTCAGGCAAATCATTTAGTCTCTCTGCACTGGATTTCTCATTTGTAAAATAAGGGTAATACTTCCTTCCTCTGTCTTGTCTAATTAGTCAACCAGGGCCAATGCCATAAAAGAATTTACTTAGCTACCTAAAGTGAAAATTAAGCAACAATTGAAATATGGGTCCTCAACATGTTCTTACAGCTGCTGCCTAGAGCTGAAGCCATTTGAAATCTATATACATATACATTAAGAAACATCATGTACTCACATGTTCTGACCTAGGCATTAGAATATGAACCTTTGGGACACCTGAATCCCCTTGCAGATTTAGCCTTCATTTCTTTGTGGATATTATTTGGGGACTTACTGTAGTGACTATCATAACAGTTATAATTTAGGAGCCAGAAATATCCAACTTCCATGAAACTTATAGTCGAGTTGCAAACATTTTTTTTAGGAGCAAACAGTTCATCTGATAAGAAGAGATGTCAAAATGAGAGGATTTAGTGTAATTTGGTGGTGAATGAAAGATGCTGTATAACAAGGACTGTGTGATCACAAAGGCTGTGAAAGAGTGGGAAAATACACGGCAGCATGGTTATCCTGTTTGACAGCATCACTCACAATGTGTCATTATAGATATTGATGATTATATAGCCATAATTAAAGTGTTGTGCTTAAATAGCTAAATGCAGAAAGAAGTGTCAGATCATTAACATAACTTTAAGTTAAACCATCTACTTTATGTCTGGTTATGCAGCCTGTGCATAAGAACTGAGGCAAATATTTGAGGTACCTTGTTTAAGAGAAGAGTTACTATAATCATAAAAGCAAAGCTGCTTGACAAGAGCATAAAAACCTAATAAGCTTTGCAAGAAAATTATGACACCTTCAAATCAATGTTGATAATGCAGGTGACATTTATAAAAGGTAAAGTCATTCATATTAACACAGTCTATCTCCAGTAACTGTCAAAAGGGATTACAAACCCACTGTCCAGAAAGACATTTTGCCAGAGCAGGTTTTGTTAGAATAAGGCAGGCTGACAAATCAGAGTGACTTCATTTTTTTCCTGACAATTTCTTCATTTGGACTTAAACAGTGACATATGGATGCCTTGTTTTGTGTAAATAATCAGCATCATACAGGCATCCTCTGTTGTTATTCACATGCTTTTTCTTGTGATGCTCACAGGATCAGCATGAATGTAGGAATGGACTTCATAAAACTTGCAGGGAGAAACTTGCAGTTTTTCAACATAACATCAGCTATGAAGGATAAAAGAAAAAGTCTAGGAAAACATCATTCTCCACAAGTCTGAAAGTCCAGGTGACAAGTCCGGCTTAGCATAATAATGCTACTACATAAAGGTTAACTACTTTTAAAAAAAACATGGTATGGGAGAAGCTACAAAAAATATTGAGCAGAAAGGTACATATAACAATTATTTAAAAAAAATCAAGAGGAATCTTTGTGTTTCATATTTGTCAAAAAAAGAAAAATCAGTTTTACTATAGAAGTTTCATTGTTTTATTTGTATAAACATGCAGGTGTTTAAACGCTCCATAATGCATTACCTGAAATCTTTTTCTAAACCTAATCAATATATTGTTATACAGAAAGTTCCAATGTATATTAAAAGTTGTAAAAGACAATATGGAAAGAATAACAATTCATGATGTAGGAGTGAATAGTTAACACCCTGCATTACACCACCAGACACAGAAAAGCACTATCCATGAAAATTATGTGGTGCTATTGTGATTTACAAATATGAATGACTTCATACTGGAGAATTAAGTCAGAAAATCAGCATAAATTGTGATCTGTTAGAAACATGAACAGAATAATAATGATAATGGATTATGAAATATATGATCTGATGGAAACTAGGATATATAATTCCAAACACAGAAGTAAAAGGCTGGGGACTGGTGCTAATGAGAACCTCCCTGGTGAGCATGGGAAGTTAAATTATACATGCACTTCAAGTAGGACCTGACATGAGAGAAATTAAACCACCCCAAACACTCAGCGCGTTGCAGAGGCAGAGAAAATATTTTATGCATCAAGGTTGTATGAGAATCATCCTCTGGATTATTGCATCACTACAGCAGATACACTGCATATGGGAAAAGTGCCCAGAGGGGATCAACATAATTCAGGAAAGGCCTGAACTGAAAAAACAAAAAAGTCACTGTAAGATTCATTCTGGCTAAACAATGACAAAGACAGGATATTGTGACATTCTACCAACATTTGGGTACCAGAGGTGAATTTTTTAATATAACTGGGAATCGAAGTAATGTAAACGCAAGGAAATTAGGAGTGAAATTTTAAGAGGAATTTCAAGAAAAAACTTCTTGACGGTGAAATATATTAGATTGTGGAATAGTCTCCCCAGGGAAATAATGAAAGCACTGTCACTTGGGACTTTTAAAATTACACCAAAAAAAAACCCCCTCACAATAGAGTATCTAGTAGAGAGAACAGTCTGAATTGGCCTCGGGGAGTAGAACTGAATGACTTAATTGGTCTTCTCAGTCTCTAATTTCTGAAGGACAGACCATGCCCTATATGTTTTCCACACAAGGGAAAAACAAGCTCAGGCAGCCCCCATTCAGGGTATTGAGTTTCCTGTTGCCCATGCTGGGGTGGGAAAAGGGCTGAACTCCCCAGCCTGGCCCTGGCTGCTCCATCCTCCCGAGCTCCCACTAAGCATCCCCTACTTCCCCTGCCACATCCCCATTGCTCAGTGACGAGCAGCAGTGAGGCCTGGATTTATTTTTTCCAGTGTGTTGTAGCCTCTCATCTGGGAGAATTGGTGACAGGAAAAGATTTTTTTCCAAGAGACACTTCTGCCCCACTCTTAAATTTAGAGGATTCTTCTGTATCCAGAGACTGGCTGTGGAGAAGTAGCAAACAAAAACATCTGCGACACTTGGGTCTTACCTTTCTGTCTAATTGATCAGAAATTCCTTCTCTCTCTCTGAGCCCAGCAGCTGATTTTCTTCATGCTGTTACTTGGCGTGACTTCTCATATCGTTTGATCACCTAGAGAAAGGTTCAGCTCATGTTTCAAGTTTCTGCATTCCATTTTTCTTTTACCAAAAACAGCAACAAGAAAAAAGGAGATAAGAAAAATATTGTTACTTGGACTAATAAAACTATTAACCATGGAACAGTTCTTGTAGTGTAAAAACAAAACTATTTTTACCTCCATTTATATCTCCATTCTCTGGTATAACACAACTGCTTTCTATAATGTAGTAAGGGAGGTTCTGAGTGTGATCTGGGATTTGATGCAGGAGAAGTGCGTCTGGAGCACAAGATACTCTTGACATTACATGTGTATATAATGCTTTACTAAATGCAATCAATATTAAGTTCATAAGCATAAATTCAAGCAGCCTTAAGTTGCACTGGATTTGTACTGAGGCCACAGGACAGGGAAGTGGGGTGACAGCCAGATGCAGCTTTTGTGTCAGTTCATTTTGTATGCAATGGCGATTCAGCAAACTAGCAGCAGATAGCAAATTTTAAGCATGTGAGCATCCCAATCAAAACCATTCTGCCTCAGCAAGTGCTTAATTAGTCTTCGTTTATAGAATGGAGACCAGCAGATCAACATAATTTAGCCATTATGAAAAGCACTATTGGTTCTTGTAAATGAGAAAGGCTGTCTGTTACTCAGAGGAATCTGGGTTTTTTTTTGACAGAGGGCCATTGGATGAAAATAGTTATCAGACACAGAGCAACTATGTTGTCCTCCTGAGCCCCTATTTTACACAACTGGACTTTTCTAATGAGACACCCCCCTCCCAGCTGGAAGCCAGACTCTTGTACTTCTCAGTGTTTCATGGCCTTTTTGGTGACTCTTTAAGGTTTCTTCCTGCTCACCTGTTACAGGTCTTATTCTGAGTCATTCCACTTCTATCTTTTACTGATGTAGCACTAAAGTCCTTAGTACCTAAGTCTGGATCCCACAACAGGAACAAGGTGTTGTGGTGCTGCAGGAGTAATCATTAAGCTCTCAAGTCTGAACTGTGGGTATCTTCTACAAATAACAGTAATTGCATGGACCTGTTTGGCTCAAGTTGCCCCTGGGTTGGAAATAGTCTGACTTTGTACATCTTGTAGCAGGCATTTATCTTCTACACACTGATATTTAGTTATATTGGTGGGATAGGTTCTGCTGGTCTTGTCTAACGGTGTTTGAAATCACTGGAGCCCTTTCCTCAGTTTCAGTGGTCTCCTGACAAAATCCAGTTAACAGACATGCTAGAAATTATGGGACTGATGTACTGCCTGCAGTTTGGACAGATGGGTTTTGCATGTGTTTTGATTTTGGCCTGCTTTCTTTTTTTGTTTTCTTTTTTTTTTTTAACTTCAAATATATTTTAAATATTTCATTTATACCCACTTTACTTTTTTCCCTTTCATACCCATCTTTCATGCTGAATCACATTACAGTAAAAAGTGCTTGAACATACTGCTGAGTTTATGTGCACAGTAATGTTACCTGGCTTTTAAGACCCTTTTGGGTGCATAACACTGTCTAAAGGAGGCAAGTGCTACTTGCCCTATTTTAAAGGTGGGGAATTGTGGTACCTGCATTGTGGAATGACTGAGCTGGGAAAAGAACCAAGGCCCCTGGAAGGTATATTGCATTTCCGGTGATTTCAGCAAGCACATTCATGTGTTTATAGTTAAGTAAAAGCTTTACCACTTCCCCTGATCTGAAACAATCTCTTTTCCTCCTCCCTCCCTCCTAAAGCCCAAATCAGAAATGCTCCCCCCAGATCATTTGCTGAAACTAGACTGAAAAATAAAATAAATTAAAAAAGGCATGAATGAGCATGTGAAAGGTGCTGAGGAGTATTAGAGGAGAGTGCCTTTGTGGGCCTGAAAAGCCCATGATAATAAGCTCCTCCACCAGGGGTGGAGAGAGGCACACAAGTAAAGGAGGGTCTTGGGCTTCGCATTTCATTAAAGCAAGGTTCCAGCCTTTTTCCTTGGAAAAAACCCAGCTTTGAAAATGGAAAGCGACACAAACTGATCATTATGGTTGAAAGCGCCATCATTAAAAAATCTCTCATCATTCACAGGCTCCTGACAGCTGGTCGCTGGGCCTGAATAAACACAGCCAGCGCAGCCTCGATTTTGGGGAAGACACTCCATGTTTCCCTAGCTGTGGGCGGCTGTACCCCTTAGAACCACCTTGGGCCCCCCAGGCTACCTTCCAGCTGGCCACCTCCTGGGGAAGCAGCCCTGGCCCCCTGCTGCCAGCAGGACTCCCACCTGGGGACAATGCCCCATTGAGGGGTTTAGGATGCTTTGAATACCCACCAGCCTGTTTTGTCCCTCTCCCCTTCTCCGCCTCCTTCTTCCCTCTCTGCCCTCTCCCAACCTCTCCCTTTTCTCTGACAGCGTATTTCCCAATCTGAAAGTCTTTTGCTGCTGTCGGTGCCCTTGTCCTGCCATCACGCCTGGCTGAGCCTGCTGTCCCAGCAGCAGCCTCGCCCCGTGGAGACCAAGGGGAGATGCTGAGCTTTATTCAGTGCAGCACAAAACAAGCCCGACAGCTTCCCAGCCACATGGGCTATAGCAACAACCAAATGCTTAACGGGCTCTTTAAACCAGAATGGGAGCCTGTCTCCTGCAACCCACCTGTTTCTGGGGCAGGTTTCTAGGCAGGGTCCTGTGTGTCACTGGCTTTTCTCCAAAGCAATTTTAACTCTCCCATCCGCCCCTCAACACTATCTTTTCTGTGCCAAGCCAGACTATGTGTCACTTATTCCAAGGCATCTGCAGACACTTAAATTGCCAGCAAAGTAAATATTGCAAAGGCTTTACAGAGAAAAAGGGGAAGGGAAGGAGAAAGAGGAGAGGGAGTGAAACTGGAATGGAAATCAGCACTGGACTGGTTTTGCTTGCATGTTGCTTGCTAGTAAGCAGAGAAGCTGGCAGTCAGGAAGGGGAGGGAGAGATGGGGGAAAGAGGCAAAATGGAGGAGGGGAGGAAGCCAATCCTATAGGCAGCACCGAATGGAGCCCATAAACAAACATCTGCTTTGAGATGTCTACAAGAGAGCCAGGCTTTGAGCAGTTTGGAAAAAAAGAGTCTGCCTTATGTGTATTTAATGGTTTAGAAACACTGGATCTGAGAAAAATTGCTGAGCATTTAATTCTTTATGGAAACAGGACTTGTAACTGCTGAGCTTTTGCATCCTTTAAGGAAAAAAAAGGCAACAAAAAAAAAACCTCAAAGGCTTTGGTTTCTCTTGAAATTATTTTTCCAAATGAGTGTTTGCAATATTTCAGGCGTACATGCATACTTCCCAGGGTGTAAAATAGATTCTTCTGGAAATTTCTATGTGACAAGAGTCGCTATCCAGTGGGTTTACTGCTACTGTGAAATGACTGTCGAGATGACATATAAGTGACATTAATGTGACACCATTGGCATGCAGAATAGAAACAGAGAGGCAGGTTTACATTGCAAGGTCACAACAACCCCTACCTCCCATTTAAACACTGTGGATTATTACAAATTTCAAATGAAGGAAGCCAAAGCTGAGTGCTGGGCACAGACTGGTCCACAAATTTTGTTTTCATGCTGATTTTATGTCTTACAAAATTACAACCTCTCTTAAATGGTTTCTCTTTTCCTTTTCTTTTTCTTCTTCCTTAATAATTGTACGGATGTTAGTGTTCTGATTAATACCCACACTACAAAATTAAATCAGACTTCCTCACAGCTCATTCTTAATTTTAAAGGTTCTTTCCCATTAAGGATATTTCTTTTGATCTCAGAAAGACGAACTGTGATTAAAATTAAATATTTAATTATTTATCTAGCATTTTGTAATGTCAGGAACATGACTGCCATTCTCAGTGTCACCCTGTGGTTTTTTCACACTAGCAGCCTCTGAGCAAACCTACAGTACTTTGCAACGTCTGTCATGGGTAGAAGGATGGAAGAAAGGAAATGGAGGCCAAGAGAGGTGGAGGAAGTACACTGTATGGGTTGTATGTGACCAGCTGTGCTGAGATGAAAATCTGGAGGTGAGATCTTGTATTCCTGAAACAGAGGAAGTTTTGCTGATGGTGTCAATGCAGGATATTTGAACCACTCCCTCCCACACCCAGCTCAGCTAATATCTGATCCATGCAAGGGCCAGACACTCCTCCTCAGACCAGGGTGTTTCTCAAGAGAGTAATGTTTCTTCAATGGGAAAGAAATTGACATTTATTTTTAACATTAAAGATACAATCCACCCTTATTTTCAAGCACTTACAGTGCTTGCTTATTATCTGTACTTAAAAATAAATGCACAGTTCTCTTGGAATAATAAACTGCAGAGAAATACTTTGATTGTTCTTAGATTCTGCAGAGACGACTTCTAAAAATTCAATTTGCAGTCTAGGTCTGACTCAACAGAACCATTTGCAGCAGTGTACACCTCAAGTCACAAAATAGTGCCAAAATTAAATTTAAACAAGCAATTCTAAAAACAAATACTGTCTGATGAACCAAATTCATTACTAAATTTATTCATGGCAGTTCTGCACGATAGGTCTAGGGATCACCTCAGCAATTTCTAGTAAGAACAGGAAGAAGCACTTGTGATAATGTTAAGTTGCATTTTCCTACAAGCTCAGTGGTTTTTCACCTCTCAGAACTTGCTCATACTGCAGTCTAGGAACCATAACTGGTGGCACTGCAGAATCATCATGTAATTTGTATGTTCAAAGTCAGTACCACACACACAGACAAGGCAAGTCCTTACATTCTGTCCAGAAGGAATGTGGGCAGAGCAAAAAAAAACAAACTACCCAGCATAGGAAAAAATGTTCAGCACCTAAAAACGCAGTCTCCCAACATGCTACAGACTGTAGCTTCCTGGTAGCAGATTAGTGAGTTTTGGGCCCATGGGATCAGTAGTAGTTGAGAGAGTAAAATGTGTAGCCCTAAAAAGTGATGTCAGAAATGTATGTAACTAAAGCATCACCAGAGGGGCCCAACAGGGTGGGATATCTAGCTACCGATAAATCACCATGTGTGCTCTGAACACAATGACATCAGCACACTTCCAAATTTTGCCTCAGTAGCAACCGACTATAACTGGTTCTCCAGTTAATCTGCCACAAGTGCTCTATGACTGCTTCATCTTGTTTCTTTTTACTTGCCCAGGGGTAATAAATAAGATGTAGGGTTTGTTTTTTTTCGTTGTTAGTTTCCCAATTTTTGTGGAAATTGTTGAGAATCTCAAACTCCTCCCTGAGTTAGTGGCCTTTCTGCAGTGCTATTCCTGCTATTAGTAAACAAGGAAGTAATGTTACAGCTTTAGGGAAAGCCTGTTGAAGCCAATTACAGACCACTGATAGAACAGACTTAACACTTGTATACCATATAAAACCTAGGCTTTCCTTTCACAGTGTGATACTTCCCCTGAGAATGTAAAATTCTTGATTGGTGATTTTTTTTATGGTCTTGAATGTAAAGATGGTGCAGGAGGAACATTTGCTGTTGAAGTTATCCTACCAGCCCAGTATAATATGTGAACAGACATTACCAACTTTTTTCCTGATCCCACAGCATCACTCAGGTGAAGTGCTGCAGCTTTTCACAGCTTCACATTGCTTGTGCCTGTCCCACTGCCACGTGGGGAGATCAGACTTCTGCTGATGATGCATGGCTCACCAGCTTCCCCAGACTGATTTTCTCTTCACGCTGGATTCCACCTTGTGTGCAGCACACATCAGGCATCCAGCTTAAAAATAGGAGGGGTGTCTGCCACTCAAGCAGAAGGAGGAAAGGGAAATTAAAACTTCTTGTGATCTGCCAATTCCTGTGGGCTGCTCCATTACTGCCTGCCAGGAGGAGCACAGTGTCTGTGCCAAGAGACTTGGAGTTGCGTGGGGGAACGCTTGGCAGGGCCCCCATGGCGCTGCTCTTCCAGCTGCCAGCAACTCCAGAAGAGCAGAATCGTTTCTCAAAGACCATTCCTGCTGCTGACCTGTGATAAAATACTTGCAGCCTGGCAAGAAAACTCATTATTAAAGCAGCTTTCTGCAATGGAGGGAGTACAGAGGTTCACTCTCATCAGCCAGCATGCAGAAGTTTGCTGATGCCACCATCTAGCTCATGCGGCAGAGACAACAGCAGCCAGCACTTCATCTGTGCTCATACCAAGCTCAGCTGCTCCAAGCCTGCACAGCTTAGTGCTCAAGGGGAATGTTTTCTGAGGCACAGCATTCACTGAGAGGAGGCATGAGCCTCCAAAGATGTAAAAATAAAACAAAGTCCCTAGGAGCCTGGGAATGCAGGGGCTCTCACGAAAAAAATCATGTCATATTTTCAGTGGGGCCTCAGGGAAAAAAACACCCAAACAAACAAAAAACCAAGCTACCAACCAACCCAAAACCCCAGCGACAAGGAGAAAAGGCAAAAAGAATACCTTAGTGGCAAACAGCCAATTTGGGATTACAACAAAGTTGCTCATTTCAAACACTGCCCTTTGCTGGTGCTGTACAACAATTATTCACACAGGTCTGGGGCTTGCCTTAGTTTATTATACGTCTGTGTTTAATTATATCTGAGGTGGAGATGTGGGTTAATCTGGTAGACACCATGTAACTTTTGTTTCATCTCTGCAGGCTTGTGAGAACATGTGTGAGTGTGATGGATGGCAGTGGGAGTGTACACATGCACATCCTGGCTGTCTGAAGATGGGACCCTGGAGGTCAGTCCTTTCTGCCAGCATTTCTGTCCTGCCCATTTCTGTGATAACTGCATGCAAGCCATACAGCTGGTAAGCAGAAACATTGCTTTCCAGTCCTCAGAGCATCTGCACACAAGCCAGCCAGGAAGGACTGCTGACAGTGCCTGAGCACCCTAACAGGTTATCTGTCTGCTCAGGGCATTGCACTGAAGACATGGTGGTAAAAATGCCCACCAGTGACTACCAGTATTTGGACAGCACCAAGTCACCTCTTCTTTCTGCCAGAAGTGAAGCTAAATTGGTAAGCTTTAGTTTCTGCATTTGTAAAAAGGAGGTGGTATGAGAAGTATCCTAAAGCTTAGTGAATGTAACGCATTTCATAGCATAGAGAAAAACCCTCCTATCTAAAATGCACTTGTCAAATGTCAAGCTGTCAGTGCCAGTCAAGCGTATGCTACCTTTCTTCTGCTTCTGAGCCACATTACAGCCTCCTGTGCATTAGCTGACAGTGACATGACATTTCTTTGACTTCAGGTACAGCCTGATGTGTGGGCAGCAGGGGAAGAAGCAGCCCTGATGGTGGATGCAATATGGCATACATAAACCGGTTCACCTCATGAAATGCCCCCAAAATAAATCAGTCACTTCCCATACAGAGTGCTGAACTTCCCTATTACACCCCCTGAAACACTCAAGTTCACTGAGGGGTTGCTGTTCACTGACAGAACTGCCTTGCCATCCAACAAGGAGACATAGAATCATAGAATAGTTAGGGTTGGAAAGGACATAAAGATCATCTAGTTCCAACCCCCCTGCCATGGGCAGGGACACCTCACACTAAACCATGTCACCCAAGGCTTCATCCAACCTGGTCTTGAACACTGCCAGGGATGGAACATTCACAACCTCCCTGGGCAACCCATTCCAGTACCTCACCACCCTAACAGTAAAGAATTTCTTCCTTATATCCAGTCTAAACCTCTGCTGTTTAAGTTTCAACCTGTTACCCCTTGTCCTATCACTACAGTCCCTAATGATAATGATGACACTAATGAATAGTGTCTCACCAGCATCCCTGTAGGCCCCCTTCATAGTAGATCTTCAAAGCCTGACTGGTATGAGGGCAGCTCCAGGAGGAAGTTGTCTGCTCCATCACTGGCTCCTACTGCAGCAGTGGAGATCTCTGTGAAAGATGTCCCAGAAACACTTTTTGACTGCCATTTGCAGGTACCAGAGATGGAGGCAGCACTGCCTTGCCCCTGTGACAATCACCTGGTACATATCTCTTCCATGCAGAGCTAGTTCTCAACAGAAGTAATTTGGATGGTGTGTGTGATGTGTAAGGGATGTGGCTGACCAGAGACTGCAGAGAGAGACTGCAGTAGTATCACCTGTCAGAGAATACTGCAGCATCCTAGGTCATCTATTACATCCTTGCCCCAAGGAAGGATTGAGAGTATCTGTTTTTATTCTTAATCATTATGTTTGTCTAATGTGTCCTCAAAATTCTCCAGTGCTGGCAATTTTCTGAGGGCAATCTAGCCCAGTGTCATTCTGTCCCTGCTGCTAGAATATAATTTTTACCTGTTTGCTGATTTTTTGCTGCTGTCATGTAAGACTCTGAATTATCATCCTCTTTCTTCTCCTATCTTACCCCTTTTTGCTGCAGCCTTTTGCCTGTCTGGAGGTTGTTTTCATGCTACTCCTCCAATTTTCTCTTTAGGCTGAATAACTCCAATTTGCTCAACTTTTATTCACAGGTCATGTTTTCTAGACTACTGAATAATTTGGGCTCTGCTCAACTGACCCACGTCTTTCTTGAAGGAGCAGAGATCTCAGCGGAGCCTGTAAGAAAGCTGAGCAGAGTCAGAAGGATTGCTTCATATGTTCCATAGACAAGACTCAACAACTTGCCTTACCATGACTTTTTTCTTTTCACAACAACATCTCAGCACAGTCAGGTTAGAGACATGACAACTCCAGATGCGTTCTGCAGAACAGCTACCCAGCCAGATGCTCCTCACCCCTGTACTTGTGTAGCTGGCTATTCCTGTCTGAGGGTGGTATCCTCGACACAGGAAATCATGCCCCAGGATGCTTGCCAAAGCAAAGCTGGATACACGCTATACTCATTTGTATATCATTATCTAGAATGGGGTGTTTCACAGACACATTTAATTCTGAGCCCTGGGAATGATCCAAAGGCTTGGTTGGCTTTGGCTTGTGTGTCAAAGTGATCTTTTTCATCTGTGTTCTAGCAGGAACTACCTTGAAGGGTGCTTTTGCAAGAGCTAGTTCTCTGTAAAGTTATACTGAAAATTATTCTTTTGTACTTGGATCTGTTAATGACTCTGCATAGCTTTTACCAGTGGGATCAAAGAACATAAAATAGTCTGTAGATCCTGTCAAGAAGAAGCAGTCAGCCAGAAAGTCAGGGATTTTATTTCAGAAAAAAAGAAAAGGAAAAGAGAAAATAAATAGGAGTTTCCTGAAACCTCTGGAGTAAGTTTTCTTTACTTAAAAACCCCCCAACCTGCTATGGATATGCTGAACGACAGATTCCTGCTCCTCTGAGTAGACACAGGAACAAGCACAAGATCCCTTGCTGTAACATCCTACAGTTGTTCATATTTCTGTGTTTGGTGACTAAAGGAGACAAAAAGATTATTTTGGGGAGGTTACATTGCAGTGGCTTCATACACTGTTTGTATCTTTTGCTTTTAATAAGAAAATTGATTGCCTCAGAAGAATAGAAAGGATGCTGGTAGAAAGGTTACTACAGCAGAAAAAAATGGAAAATAAAAGAATGAAAGAGATCTCCTTTTTTTCCTGTCTCTTTTTGTTGCTTGGAGCTGATCTGTTTTATCAGTAGGAGGAAAAAAGGTATCAGTAGCTTTTCATTCAGATATTTTCTTACCATGGCTTTGATAATGCTGGAACAGGATAATGGGAAACTCTGACCTTTGACTGAGAGCAGGATTGTAATAAAAAGCATTAGAAAACAATATTCATATGACATATTGTCTCAGCCTTTCAGCCCCGAGACAGATTTCCTCTCTTCCCTTCTCTCTCTGGTCCAAAGCCCATTTCCCAGAGCGTCAAATGCAACATGAAAGGCAGTAATGACAACTTTGCCCCTGAGCAAAGAAGCCCCAGTTGGTACAGGCCATAATGAAGCACTTTGTGTAACATCACTCTGGTTTGTCTCAGGGTAGGCATAGTGTGTTAAGGACAGGAGGTCCTGATGGTAACCACATGCTATTTATTTGTGCTTTGGCAGGTGTAAAGAGGTAGCCATTTTGCTGTTTGCATGTGTCACTCCAGCAGGCACAACCATTGTAGCTGCAATAAGCTTTCCCCTCACTCTATAAGTAGCAAGTGTGTTTTTCTAACAGAAGTCCTTTTCTTTCTCACAGGCAGAGGGGTGGGGGGAAAGAGGACATTATATCCTTCCTGTTCTTCCCATGTGGATTTTTTTTTGTTCCATGGGTTGTACTAAATTTGTAGTTATTTCCCATGTGAGTAATACCTGGATAATTTATGGCTTACATAGGCTCAACACTTGAAATGAAAAGCATATTGCCATAAAGATTTGAATTATCCTCCAATATTTCATGACATATATCTCATCTTCATGGGTTAGTATTGTTATATATATCATAGTTATGATTTCCATGGTATCAAAGTTCTCGTTATCTGCCAGCACTATCCAACTATAAATGCCAAAGCTCTCCAGCAGCCACTGTGTCCTTTTTCAGACTTATAGCTCTGTATTCTGTGGATGTTCAACATTTAATGGTATTGAATAAAACAGAACTGCCATCACACTCTCGCAGAAACCCCAGCTAGGCTATTGACAGTGTAAGTTTCATTTAATTCTTTGATTCAACAGCCATTTCTAGATGTTTCTGAGCAATGCAATAAACACAAAATGCAGTGCTCAAATTGAATATTTAAAAGTCAATCAGGCTTGAAATTTAATTTTATCTAATTGGTTTGCTACATTCACACACAAATGAATGACATTTAGAAAAACCCAACCATCCTATATAATTTCATGTTTACTCAAATCACAAGATGGATTTTTTTTAACTTCTTTTAATCTCATTATAATGCTTTAGCTAATTGACTACCCCCTCTGCCACAGGTTTAATAGAGTTTGGAATGGTTTGGAATCCATCTTTGTTCTACTGAAACACAGTGCTACCAAAGCAATCTCAAGTCTTGTTTAGCATGCAATGCTGGATGCCTAAAGGAAAATCATATATGCTCTTGTGGATCACATTTTGCAAGGTTTAGAAGGGGTTTGGTAATTCAGTGACATTTACAGATAAGTGTTGAGTAAGGAATTACACACAACACAGTGTTAAGTTTATTGGTCCTACAGTAATCCAAGGGCTGGTACTTTGTGTTCTTTAATATATTTTGCAATTTCTTTGTTAATCAATTATATACACACACTAAGAAATATATCAGCCCCATTTATAGCCAGTGGGTAGCATTACGGCAGATTTCCAAGATTCTCCTCTGAAAAAGGAGTTATACCATAAGCTAAGTTGGTGATGCAGCCTTGTGTAAAAAAAATTGATACAATGTTTGTCACTTCATCACAAAAAATTGAGAAGGGTCTTTGAAAAGAACAAGGGAAATGCTAAAGGGGTGGCAGATAACATGTAGAGTGTGTTTGCCAAGAAAACTTGACTATAAGAGAGACCACTGTGATACACAAGGTTGAATACAAATGCACAAGCGAATGACATAGACAAAGAGCTCTTATTACATCTGTTATAACACCAAATTGCAGATGACCTTCAGCAATGGAAACCTGAAATCCCAAAAGGATGCTGCAGGATTCACTGCCACAGTACAAGTGTGCACATACAAATGCACAATGCAGGGCCACTGGGGAGTATGTCCATGTGAATGCCTCTATGCAGAGGAGGTCAGAGTGGTCAGACACAGTGCTTTGCTGTCCTCATCACATTCCATTTGGAGCTACCAAGGGTGTTCTGCATAGCACTACTCTGATCTGCACAGCCACATCCAAGGTCAGTCAACATCATGGTGTCTTTTAATGAAGAATAATGTGCTCCTATAGGTAAAAAGACTATACATAGCTACATTAGTTAAAGCCTTAAAAGGTGCACCAGAAGCTATATAGATGTAGTGTCCTTCTCTAACAACTGGAGAAGATATTTATAGGAAGACATTTATTTGGAGAGGACATTTATAGGGCCACAACTGCCCACTGGAAAAGGCTGAGCCAGTGGTTTCTTGCTTCTTCCCCACAACAACTGTCATCAGTCACTTCTGCAAATAGGGTACTAAAAAATGCAAATGGCAGTTTGGATCCCACGTTATTTATTCTGTCCCTTAAAGCACTACCAATCTTTGTGGATGTCTTACATGATACTATTCTAATTTAAGGCAAGATCTCACTTCAGTGAGTATCTACTTTTCATTTCACATAGGAAAATCGGAGAACCCAGCAGCATGGGATTATTTTACTTTTATTTGGGCATTATTTTTCTTGATTCCCCTTTCCTTCATGCTAACAGCTATACAAAAGAGATTAATCCCTGCTGAAAACCTACCTAGGGCACAAATGTTGCTGCTGAACATAGATACTATTTTTTGCCATATATCATCAGAGGAGATATGTAGTTTACCCTTAAACGTGGTAAGAGCTATTATGCTATTATGTCACCTTGATGTGTGAAGCTTTACACTTTTAACTCCCAATATAATGAGGTGAAAACACAGCCCTCTGTTTCTTGAAGCTTTGCCAGTTTGTCTTGTTGCATGAAGATGGACAGTGCCTCTTTCTTTAAGAAATAACTTATGGGTAGCGAAGTGATTGAGTAAGAATACAGCTATGCACAAAATACAGAGTATCTGAAAATAGTGTTTACAAAATCTGTACAGCATTTGTACTCAGAACTTTAAAAATCACTTCAGTAGTGACTATCTCGTGCCTAGTTGGCTTGTGATGAACCAGGACGCAGACAATCCGAACAACATTTCAAAGGTTTCTTGTGTTGTCTTCATTTTCTGCAAAATGCATGCTTTAATTTTTCTAAAGTTGAAAGTTTTTTAAACCATTAAAATGCCAAGACAAGTCTCGGCGAGGGAAGAGAGGCAGTGGTGTTTGACAGAGTCAGCAGGCAGTCGGGAGCAATACTTTCTGGAGAACTGTGAACAACTTCATTTGTCTCAGAAGAACATTGGCTCTGACACATGATGATGACAATTTAAATATCACCATTAACTGTTCCAGGGTAAGTAATTTGAACAGAAGCATACAGCTTTGCCTTCAACCTAGTGTTGATGTCTATAAAAAAATTAGAGATGGCAAATACCTAGCATGTCATCTTTTCCATTTCCTGAAAGCCCAGCCTAAGTGGTTTCCTAATGTACTTACCCTCTAGTATTACCACACTAGTTTTAGTTCAAAGCCTTCTCTTCCACAGGTTTTCCCACCAGCACAACTCCTGAAAATAATAAAAATATAAATTAAAAAAAAAAAGCAGCTAAATCCCCAGAAGACTTCAAAGTTATGCCAGGGCAGTGGTAGCACTTTGAGTTCTGCAGGTGCAGGCTGCACCTTCCCCTTTTGGGACAGATCCAGCCCACCCAGGATGGGGCTTTGGGACTGGAGCGACTGCGGTTAAGGAAAGGAAAGAGGAACAGTGTGTCCTTAAACACAGATGGCTCATGTCTGAGTGCTTTGTGTGATTACCCTAAGCATAAGTAACATGGAAGAAAAGACTGGCCAGACCCCCAAGGCAGCAATGTGCATAGAACACTCTACTTGCCAACCTCCCCTGGCTGCTGTAACATGTCCTGCTTTTCTATAGCATGATGTGTATCGAATATCCAGTCGAGGTACAGCAGCATTCAATGTACTTTGAAATGCAGTCCAGAGTCAGTCTCTCAGAAACCTGATATGCTTTTAAACTCCCCCGGTCACCCATTAGTAAACTCAAGAGATATAAGTAATGACTTTCCTTAATCAATTAGCTTGTCTGGAGAATGTTTAAGTCTACACCTGCACTATATGTTGAACCCGTGATCTACTGGCTTGTTTAAAATTGTCTTTTAGTTGTTTAAAAAAAAAGGTTTTTCTGTGTTTGGCTGCCAAATCCTGGGGGTAAAATGGCTTTCTTGACACTGCTTCTGTGTTGTCTCACATCTGTGTATCTGGCTCTTTAACACCTAATAAAGTAAAAACCTTGCCTCAGCTTCTTATGTGTAATTCCAAATGTCAGTTGATTATGGCTCTGGCTGTTTGAGTATCTGCACTTGGGTGGATATTGCTCTTTGGCTTATTGACTTCATACCATGAGTGTAGCCTGCATGAGAAGAAGCACAGTTTACAGACAGTAACATTTTCTACAGCCTCTGAAGAATAAAGACCCACGTTTGATTTGTACATGGATAATTCATAAGGAAAGTTAATCCTGAGAAAGTGTAAGAGCTGCTTATGATTTCAATCAAACTCCCCTAGGGCATGACATGCATTTTTGAGTAATTTTTTACTAATGCTTGTCAGTAAAAGGTCCAGATCCTGAAGCAATTGCCATTAGATAAATTAATATGAATGTGGCCATTACATTAGAAGCTTCTTCCCTGACTTTTTGTGAGTGCTACTTTGGGCCCTTTGTCCATTTTCTTGGGGAATGGACAACACAGCCTTACATAGAGGGACCCCCTCTTTTTCCCATTTGAAAAAGCCAGTCTTGGCTCATCTGGAAAAATCAAAGCTGTTCAGTGGCACAAATTTCCACTGTGCCCTTAGGCTGTAAAGGGTTCTCCCAGAGCAGTGCAAATAGGATGGCCTTCCGGCAAAAGCAAGGACCACACTGAGGGAAAGCAGCCCCTATCTCCTGATGCTGTCAACATAATGCAGGACCACATGCAACTGCTTCTTTCAGAAAAGAGCAATGTCAAAAGTAGCCTGAATATTCTGCATTGTGACACAAGACACCACATGGATTGCAGACTCTAACTAAGGTTCTATCATATGGTCTGAGAAAATTAGCTACATATCTTACACGTAATAAGAAATGAAGCAGAAACTCAAACTCTTTGTTACCTTTTATCCTTAGGTTCTAAGGATGAAAACCTTTTTTTCCAGTTTCCTTAATTTACACTAATATGCCTATCTAGACGGAAAGACATGAATTAATTATTGGATTAATTACTTACTTTGGGGTTACATTTGTGTAAGAGTGTCTAGATAAACTACTGATAAACAAAATGGAAGACTGAATTATTCATCAGGAAATGACTGAGGAAAAACATAAACTAAGAACACATCATAAAGACATCAGAAGAGACAATGGTTAAAATGGAAGGTTCTATGAGCTCTTGCAATTGCTATACCTTTTCTGAGCTGAGTCGAAACCACAGATACTGTTTGGTTGAGAGCTTTAATCTGACTAGGTCTAGGATGAGAATGGACATTTAGATCCTATGAGCGTTTCTATGCTATAGATGAGAGTGCTCTTCATCAGAGACTAATCAATTGTAATGATGACTCTGCAGTGTTGAAGACTCTTCCTTCTCTACCAACTAGACTACTCTTTGCAGTTCATCCCATATAAAGTGAAAACACAGTTATTTCTCCTAAGCACAGCCTCTCAATGGGTATAAATACCTGTGTTAATTTGATGATAGATTCTTTCTGCTCAAAGATTGATTTTTCAGGTATGATCTCAGGTTAGTAAAATTGTGATATATTCAGCAATATATTTGCTGTGTATATATTTCCTGGCTTACCTTTTTAAATAAAATCCATAAAAAAGTACACAGAATAGTTTTATTCCATTAAGCAGTAGCATAGCTCATGAATTTCGAAGGCACAAATATCCTCAGGTTAGAAATCTTCAAGATACTGGATTCTGCTTCCAAATTAGTATCAAGGTCCTTCACAGAATGTTAGTATCACTCATGGCATAGCTACGGCTCAGCCATTTGATGGCTTATGGATCTGGAAAACTAATTTAGTGCTTTGTGACAGAACCCTCAAAGTGTAACATATTGTTTGCCTTTTTTTCTTAACACAAACAAATTGGAAGCAATCAGACTCACTTAATTCTGATATACAAACAATCTGAGTAAAAGCACTGAGGAGAAAAAAAAGGCATATGAAAAAAAATTATAGGTCTGAGTTTAAAATTCTAAAGATGTTAGAAAACCAGCAAAACCAAAATACCATTTTGTTATTAGAAAGAATGAAGAAAACGTATCCACATAGTGTAACTAACTCTTGGGATACCATCTGAGATGTCTTGAAGGCCATTTGGAACAACTATATGGATATTTCAGCAGCTTCTAAGATTTACAGTGAGCTCTAGGATGCACTATTGAGTGACCTGTACTGTGCATTGCTCTCATTTGGCATGTCATATGTCTGCCAACATAGTTATCAAAACTGTGGCATGGCCCTTACTGTTACCTTCAAAAACCTACATGGTAGAATGAAAATTTTCCAGTAACAGCAATCTTGTGATCACAGTGAATGCTGGATGGGTTGGCAGCAAAAATGAACATTCTGTGTGCATCCTGAATGCTGCAGCAATACCCCTTCTAGCTTCATTGCAGCATGGTCTTCACCATGGAAAACTGAACTTGTGCTAAGTGGTCACCCTGTGGGTTTCTGGCATGAAAACTTTCTGAAGTCTGAAAGATTCATAAGGAAAAGCTATGCATATGATGCCTGAAAGCACAGAGTTTTCACACAGTTTAAAGAAGGATGATTTTAGAAGGGCAAGGTAGGCACTTAGGGCTGGAACAAGAATGACACTGCCAGCTGAAGCAGGTTTTGTTAGACAAGAGGACTCCCTGAACAGCTAGTATCCTCCTGTGATGTCATAGAAGATTGCTCTTGCTGTTACTTCATGAGAAAATTGTATTTTAGAGTTGCAGAATCAGAAGAGAAGCAAAAATTGAAGAGGCACTTTAAGAAACCAGTTTACCCAGATCCCTGCTGAGTTCCTTCTTAGCTTGTTCTCTGTTTTTCTAGCTTTGAGCTATGGTTTGGAGTATAAGTGAGTGGTGAGGGGTAAAGGGTCTGACAAATACAGAGTAAAGGAGATGATTGATGATAACAAAACCAATAGGAGATGCCAGAAAGTTCAGATTCAGGTTTGAATTTTGGCCTTGTTAAATGTATTGAAGCACTGAATTATTACCTTCATACTGTACTGAAATTCTAGTGTGTTTCTCCATTACCTCATTTTCCCTCTCTGTCTCCAGCCTCTTATTTTTGCACCTTTTTTCTCTAATGTAAACTACTAGCTTCACAAACTACAATTCACATAATTTCATGATACACATTGTAACTGAAGATACCTTACTAAATTGTAAGAAATCTGGATTGAGCAGACAACAGTTAACAGCACAGAGTAGTTTCACAGCTTTCTACCCCATCTTTGCATCTCAGTCATTCAATTGACTCAATTGTCTCTAATATACAATTTGCATTGTATACTATATGTAGTGCAACAGGGAATGGATAATTATAGAT
This sequence comes from Melopsittacus undulatus, assembly GCF_012275295.1. Taxonomy (NCBI): domain Eukaryota; kingdom Metazoa; phylum Chordata; class Aves; order Psittaciformes; family Psittaculidae; genus Melopsittacus; species Melopsittacus undulatus. Next base: position 94,209,047 of record NC_047527.1, on the reverse strand, counting down.
GATGATAATAAGCTCCTGGAATGAATTTTTATAGTACCAGCTTTGCTGCAATTCTATTTTGGCTCAGGAAAGTCTGAGTGCTGTAGGAAAAGGTGGTCCTTCCCAGCTGGAAAAAAAATGAAGAGGTGATGTAGCTATCTGCTATCTGTGTGAATGACTTTAGATGCAAACAATAGATTGTCACACCCTCAGGACAAGTTCCATAACATTTCCACACCTTACACCTAGTCCTTAATTTTCATCATTGCATGTTCAAGGGCAGCATGTTCAGAGGGATAGTTAAGAACGGAAACATTGTCAACAAAAAACAAAAGGCAGTGTTAACATCCAAAAGAGGTAAAAAAAGAATCCACAACTGCAAAACAAACCTACCTTAAAGTATGTGTTTAATTTTTTCCTCTATCTGCAATAATCCAGAAGGATGATAATGTAGGAAAGTAGTTTCAGTATTTGATATGAAGAAGCATATGAAGTTTATGAAGCATATGTGAGTACTATGGCTCAGTAGTTTGTGTTATCCCCAGTCAAATCCTCCACAAAGACATTACTCCCAATTAAGTCTTAGATATAGACTTATTTCTTTGGATCTGGCCATAATTCAAAGCACTCTTATGCTCTCATCTACACAGAGTTTGTATGATCAATGGCTTTTTTGCATGCCTGATGTTGTCGCATTGATTCATTTTTTAGCTCACATGCATACTGTATCACACTGGTTCATCATGCTGTGAAGGGAATAATGGTGGAAAGCAACGTAACAGCTGTAACACAATGTAGTAACAAAAAAAAAAGACAAGTAATTTTCTGATCAATAAGTGAATCCATTTGGTGAGATAGAAGGGATCAGTTTGGAGACATGATTTATTTTTCCTTTACACAATGCATGAAGGCCCTTAAAATTATGAGTCTCATATATTTGACTTACCAGAAACCTCCTGTGTGTAAGTCATGTAGTACAGTTGAATGATGGCTGATGGCTTTCCACAGTGCTCTCTCTAGGCATGCTCTGCAGAATGCAAGAGGTTAAGAGGCCTGTGAAGGTGGTAGGTTCCTAGATGCTAGAAGTGTCCACTTTTTCTCTTTTTACTGCAGAGACTAGTTTTCCATTTGCAGAGGACCTGGCCCCATCAATATGGTCCTGCCTATATGATGTCAGTTACACTTAGGGAGCCCTGGACTGCAAGATAGAGTGAACACATCAGATATAGCTCCCTCACACCTTTTTGACCAAAAGCAAAATAAATCTGGGAAGTCTAATATACAAGAGTAGTCAGAACTACTCAGCTAAAATCTAGTACTTACAAGCAAAACATGAGGATCAAAAGAGCCAAACAAAAGAGCCCTGCTCACCTTAACCTCCTTTCTTGTTCCCCTTTTATGGGCTTGGCCCTTTCACCATCTGCGTGCATATGTCTTGTCTGTGAGACACAACAGTTTTCATCAGCCTGCACAGCCAGAGGATCTCTCCTCTGCCTGCAGTGCCTGTGTGCTTTTCCAAGGAATACATGAGATGGTCCCTGATTGTCCTTGGCCTTGGTAATATCACCAGTCCCCATACACTGACCAGTACTTCTAAGGCACTCCTACTCTTGAGAAGTGGTTTCAAAAGGGGCAGGCAAATAGTTTTTTATATATATCAAGGGAAAGCAGCTCACTACATGTGTCAATGACACTTGTGCTTAATTTCTGCAATGAGTGAAGGGGTGTGAATAATAGGAGAAAGCCTCTTTCCTCCTCTCTCTTTGCTCTGCAGGAGCCTGAGTTCATCCTGTCTCTTCCTCCAAAGATTTATTGACATTCATTATGTTAAAAAGGGGTGGGTTCTCTAAGGTGTTTTTGATGAGCTTCTGAGATTATACCTGATGGGAGAAGTGATCGACACCAGAGATGAGGAAATCACCCAGTTTTCGCTCATGTTTGCTGTCAGAGTATTACCATGAGCTCTGAGGACCCCCTGTTAGCACATCACTGGTTTTATGTCTGTCAGGTGGGAGTCTTGGGTTTGATTATTTGTCTGGGAGACTTTAAATTCCTTATTTCAAATTTCAAAAGGGTGGGTAGCAATCTGTTTCAGCACCTTTGTTCTTTCTTCTTCACAGCCACATGTTAAAACTGGGATGTTTTACTATCAGCTATTTGTACTTGGCATAAGATTCTCCAACCCGCCTTTTCCTCTTCCGCTCTCTTTTGCTTTGTCTGAGATTGTAAAGCTGACATAAACCAAGATAGCTCAGTGCCTCAAAGGAAAGTCAGACATCACTGTCATGAGACACAGCTTGACTGCATATTAGCAAATACTCAAGCAGTTTGCAAATCTTCTAGGTCTGATCCTCTTTAAATTTTCTGATGGTTTAACAAGTCAAGATTTAAAAAAAGAAATGGGAAATAAAAAAAAGGGGAGGAGAACAAAAACTACCATCATAAAAATCTGGTAATGACTTATCCTGAGGGGTGGGTGCTAACTATTGCCTTTAGGATCCTACACACAGGCTTTCCTCTCTTCTCTTCTGTAAGCTGCTGTGACCCTTCCTGGTATCCAGATGTTTCCTCCAGTTTTCTTTGGTAGCTCATCACTCTCTGAGGCATCCGTCTTTCAAGAGGCATTTTTTCAATGTTGCCCCCTGCTTACAGTTGATTTTTATTTTTTTGTTACTTGTTAAGAAAAAAGAAGTCATAAAAAAGTGTAGTTAAGGAAAATGTGCTTTCCCTATTGAAAAAAAAATCCAGGTTACATTTTAATGATTACAGAATCCTAAGGGGGTAATATGGAAATTGTCAGTATAGAAATAACACAGGGGGAGAGGTGCTAGTAAATCTTCTGTTGAAAGTATCACTGAGTATTTATCAGAAATAGTGATAAGTATGTGAACAATTATGGCTATGCAGTTAATGTAATTGTGAAAGGTAAGGTTTAACATGGAATGGACAAGAGAAGAGCTGTAAAGGTGATCTTTATTGTTTCACTGTATTATTGGTTATTGGTTAAGTCAAAGCTCCTCCAATTCCTCTGTAGGCTTAGAGCTGGCAAGACAGGGATTTGTTTCTGTGCATCCAGTGATTGCAAGCTGGTTTAGAGAGAGAATCTTTCCATCACAGTCTCCTTTTCTCACTTGTACACACACTCTTGTGCCAAGCTTGCAAGCCCTCTTCCTGTTTTGAAACCCACAACTGCAGCATCTCTTACTCTTCATGCTTCTGATGCCTCCTTGCTTGCTTGAGTTTGACTGTCTACCTAACCATTCTCTTCTTTCCAAGACCTCCCCAGAGATGGTGGTTCCATTTCTATTCCCTTCTTGAACATACCTAGTTATCCCCACTTCTTGGAGAGCAAGGTTAAAAAAACAATATTTTCAGCTCCTGTACCTTGCCTTAAACATTCAAGTGTTATAGATGTGAATATCACCAGGAAAATCACTGGGAATCTCAGGAAATACTGCACTCTAGGGGCACCTTCTTAAAGGTGGGGGAAAATGCAATATAGAGGAGCTACTGTTGCTATTTCCAGTATTAAGAAACTGAATTAAAAAAAAAAACCCACAAAAAAAACCCACCAAAAAAACCAAGAATTGCTGATGTTATGAGTCAGAGTCTGACCATTAGAAATCCCTTTTTTACAGCAAGGAGGATTGATGACAGCCCTAGTCATGCCTGTAGGGCTGGAGTGGTCACTACCCAACTGCGGCTCCAGGAAATCTGTCATGTGCAGCCTGATCTCAACATTAGACCTACATTAGGCTTTTTAGTTAATTACATATTAATGGTTACTTTAAAGTTTAGGACTGGTAAGTTCTGGCATCGGTTACATGAACTCTGTTTTCTCAGAGAAATCATTTGCAGAGAGGACAGAAGCATCAATACTTGTGTGTTATTTTGCATCCCTACATCTCCACCATCTTTCTCTTTGAAGAGCTTATAATTGTTCTTACTGGGGCTTTTAACAAGATGCTCTTAAAAGTTGAATAGGTCATGTGGCTTTACCTCCCTTGTGGGAAACTGGAGTACAAGGCCATAGCCAGGGCACATGTTGAGGTGGTGAGCTAGCTATGGCCAGAAACACTTTGCAATCCACAACCTTCACTTTTGGGCTTTTCACAGAGACATCAGATGGTGGTTAGAGCAATTAATTATCTAGGTTACCTTCTTCTTCATCACAAGTATGTTTCTACAAGTATGGCTCAAGTCCCATAGAAATTTTAATGGAAACATACCACATCACTGTAACCTCTTTTATTTCTTCAGCTGCCCCTGGTTGTTGTCCTGCCTAGCCCTGTGCCCTGCACCCTCAGCGTCAGTAAATAAAAGAGGACGGATGTGGTTTTTCTTCACAAAGACCACACGCATGGTCACTTCAGATCATTTACACAACAGAAGCCTCTGTAACGAGAATAATCATATAATCATAGAATGGTTTATTTTGGACAGGACCTTAAAGCTCATCTAGTTCTAAACCCCCTGCCATAGGCAGGGACACCTTCCACTAGACCTGGTTGCTCAAAGCCCATCCAACCTGGCCTTGAACACTACCAGGGATGGGGCAGCCACAGCTTCTCTGGGAAACCTGTGCCAGTGTCTCACAATAAAGAATTTCTTCAAAATACCTAATATAAATCTCCCTCTTTCAGTTTAAAGCCATTCCCCTTGTTCTATTACTACATGCCCTTGTAAAAAGTCCCTCTCCAGTTTTTTTGTAGGATCCCTATAGGTAGTGGAAGACTTCTAATATGCTTTAAGGAGCCAGAACTCTGCTCAGATGAGACTTGTTCTGCACCTTGCCATATTAAGTGACATACATTACCTGCTTAGGACAGGGCCTTAGCAAAATCATGAAGCATTTGAAAGAAGTCTTTTCTAGCACACAGGGATAACAAGTGCAGTAGTCATAGAGTAGCAATGTAATCATAATTAGTCTTTTCTAGTACACATGTTCTTTAACTCTTCACAAAGTACTGAAAAAAGCAGGTTGCATAGAAAAAGCAGATTGCATTAATTTTCTCCTTGCTGGAGGTGCAAGCTACAATCCCCTTGTCCATGGGGTGAGAAACATACAAGGGCCGTGATGATATGCTCGGGCTCATGAAAGGTGCACTGCAAGCCTCAAAGACAGGAGGGATGAAATGGTACCGTTCAAAGCAACTGGTGTTTGGGGGCAGGAAAGATCCATGGAAAAATGAGAGGGAAGAGAGGGAAGGAAAAGCAGCCATACTGATGAGGTTATAGTACAGTAACCAGCAGCTGGATCATGCAAGTATGCTGAAAGAAGTTGAATACCTGAGTCAGGGCACAGATAGAAAATCCATATCACAATCCCATGTGACTATCTGGGGTGATAAACCTAACCGGTCTAAATGGCATGGCATAAAACAGAGAGCAGAAATACTTCTCATAGAGAAGGTTTGCAGCCATGTCACTCTTCCCCTTGCTGCCATTTCCAGTGGTAAGTGCATGTAAAGTGACAGCAGGCTGTTCCGTCCAATTTTAAATGAATGCTGTAAATTGGGATTTTGACAGCTTATTAAAAATTTAAGTATAATTCCAAACACTTGGGTTACTTGATTTTATAGTTAACATTTTTTTATTGGAATAGTAACACATGCTGTCTGTCAGCAAGCTAGCCACAATAGCCCTAGGCTGATTTAACAAAAATAGTAGTCTATAGCTGTCAGGACTGTGCCATGTCATACATGGGCACTTCTTTAACCTGACAATTCACACAGCTGAACATGTCTAAGAATCGGCTGAGGTGTTCTTGCAATCTGAAGCAAACTCTGTTCTCTTCACCAGTGTGGCATAACCAGAGTAGCTACTGGCAACAGGCTTTGAAAAGAGTCCACAGGTTGTATCAGAAGAGCACTGAAAAGTCACAACTTACTAAAGTTAGACAGGAATATCAGAAAAGAAAAAAAAGAAAAAGTAAAAAGGAAAAGGAAAAGAAAAACAAAAAGTGAAAGAAAAAGAAAAAAAGAAAAAAGAAAAAAGGAGGTTGGTTCATTTTAAAAACAAAAGTGATTTTTGTTTAAGGGAAGCAAGACCAAGGAAACAATGTTCTTCCACATATATCACTGACCCCAGTTGCAAGAGAGACCTAAATATGACCAAGGTCATGAATTATTTGGTACTTGACAGCTGGCACAAATGTAACCTGACTTGGTTTGTTTTCTCAATTTATAAAAAGGGAAGTAAAGCCTCAAATGCAGTTTTTGTTGGAAATTGCAGTTGTGTGTGTACAAGCACCCGTACAAAATCTGCATAAAATGCAAATATTTTTACTGAAAATATGGTTGTTAAAAATCACTTATAGTTTTGTTTTAGTATAGACTAAAATCAATTGTGCTGGAATATTTTACTGAAAAAGTCACACCACTTCAGAAAGCCTAACAGACTTGGAGACCAGCAAGGGACCCACGTACAAGCTCCCATGTTGACTGACTTACAGTTGCAACTTGTGCCTTCCTCTTCCTAAACTGATATCTAAACCAAATAGGAAGGGAGTCAAGCTCTCTGGAAACTAGTTTCTACAAGAGGAAATAACTGCATCTGGTAAGACTGGCAACTAGAAGAAGAAAAGCAGCAAGAGTTCAGATGCAGAAAAAGATGGGTTTAGCATGAGACATCAGTGTGTTACTCTTCTGCAGTAATGGACCACACAATACTTTCCACATTAGTAAAAAAAGCAGCTTTGCTCCCTCCACTTACTACATATAATTTTGTTAGTTGGGAAAGCTTGCATTTTCTGTCCCTCCCAGTTAAAAATTGCCCAAATCATATATATCTGTGTGCAGTATTAGAATATTTAATAATGTTCGTATGTCTGTACATATTTCAGCACATGCACATGACTTCCAGTTTTATAGTAGGACTGGGCTAGATTGGGGGAACTTCTTTGGAAAAGAGAAAGAGCAAAACGAAGTAGCATTTACTTTGTGAGTACTTTCAGTTTTTTCAGCTTGAGGTCTCTTTTAATCTATCATATTGGATGTTCACAGTACTTATATTTGTGCGTGTTATGAGGGCATCACAAAGAAGGATTAATATATAGTCTTTTTTTCTATTTGCAACAGTAATGAATTGTGACACAGTTACAGAATTGTTGTAGTTTAAACATGGGAAATGACATGGAATATTCCCATTTCACTGCCAAAGTGATTGCTTAATACTCGTATTTTCCTTACAGAATGGAGAGCCATAATGATGCCAATGTCTGCATTTCTACTAAGAAAATACATGAAAGTACAAAACATGAAGCTATGGAATACAGCCTCTTTTTTAGGGATGGTGAAGTGACAGTTCAATTTGTCATTGCATTGAATACAGCTGATCATTTAGGAAAATGGATCCTCTGTCTACACTGGTCACATTCTGAAATGAATCCTTTCACTGTGTCACACTGTTAATAAGATTTATGCATCCTGTGAAAAGCAAGGCATTCCCATCAGAGCAAATCAGATTTAATGTAATACAAGTTATATTTTTTTGCCTATATTTGTGGTAATTAGATTCTACTCCAGAATTTCATTTGTTGTGTGGGACTTTCGCTTTCAGTTTCAACTCAAATTCATTCCTAAGTAGTTTTTATTTACTTATTCTTGTTCCATGACTATAAGTCTTTATTTAGCTCTCATTTTGCTAGCCAGAAACAAGCTGAGGGTGTTTAGCTTTCTAACCATTGCTCTGTTCATTCTGTCAGATCTTTTTCTGTATCTATTTCTCTTATTTCAGTAAATCTGCTCTCATTGTGGAGATCTAAATTGTACATGATGTCTCATGTGGAGTCTTCCCATATTGTCTAGAAAGCTAGTAACAATACTCAGGTAAATGCTCTCAATTCAACACTTGTTTTTGTAAGGAAAAGTTGCTTTTCTTCTCAATAGCCTTATCTTACTGAGCCTAAGGTGCCAGGCCTTCGTTGCCTCTCATTTAAGTCAGATTGAAGAGTCACCAAGGCTATTATTACTGCACAACAATACAGATGGCTATAATTGCAAATGGATTGACTGGAATAAAAAAAAAAAAAAAGAGGTACAAAACCTTATCTACATGATAGGACAGAAGAAAAAATAGTGAAAATAGTGGGCATCAAATATTTCTCACATTTCTTTAGGGAACTGCTGAGTATTTTACTTATTGCTACATCACATAGGAGTTATGTATGTCATTAAAAAATTTGGACAACAAACTAGGTTAAAATACAAGTGCAAGCATGTGATGTACAGATACAGAGAGTACGGTTAAGGGTTTGATGCAATAACATCTGCCATCCACAATGAATGCATTCAGCCTTTCAGATGTTGCACAAATAGTACATATATTCATTTTCACTTCCCTTTATGGAGTCATTTCACCTCTCTGCTGTCATTGTCAAAACATTGAGAAACACTACATTGACAATGCAAGACATATCCACAATACTGTTAAAAATTTTTAAAGGCTTTTGTTATTTTTCTAGAGATGGTAGAAATACCCGTTTACCTCAGGACAGAGCAACCTTCAGATCCAACAGCTGAAAATGTACTGGGACTGCCATGATAACTCACATAACTGAGTTTGGGACTGCCGAAGATGCTGACATCCAGGAATGAAATATTGCCTTCACTGAGCACAGACTCAGGCATTGATCTCCCTGTGACTGCGATTTTAATAGTGACTTTAGAAATGTCTGGCATGGCTCATGAGTCTAATTGGTGGAAACATTTTTATGAATGCCAATTTTAAAATGCCATTTTTAGCCCAAGCACATTCCTTGCTTTTATACTGATTCTACGTACAGGTTTTTACAGCACACTATAGGACATACTACACTTCGATTTTTATGCACACAGCTCTGATACAGGGATCTTCAATAGCTGGAGTTATTGCTAGGATGTGGAATAGCATTAAGGAGCTCCAGTTTTGTGCCTGCATAGCTATACTATTGACAACACTGAGCTCTGCAACAGTAATTTCAAATAGTTACCTGGGAAAAACAAACAAACAAAAAAACCTTTTAGGTGATTAAGACTTCTGATTGAGTACCCAGAATTTCTGCAGTGTATATACAGCAGTTTAGGGAAATCAAACTTAAATCAGCTTTTCTACTGCATCTGCATTTCCTTCCATTACCCCCACAGAGGTCCGACAAAACCAGCTGCAAGTCAAATACTCATATTGGAGAGCAGTGTCAATTCTTCTTGTTCTGGTCTTCACCATGTGCTTTACTATCAAACAATGCCAAAGCTGGAATATAAATGAGGCTAGAAAATATCTGTATAAAATATACATATATATATACACACACACACACTGCATACATTAGCCAGGTGCCTACAGCATACTGAACTGCTAAATATCTCTCTGCATGGGCTTCACAGGAACAGAGACCCTGTTATGAACCACTCCTCTCCATTTTTTTTTTCCATACACTCAGGCTATTGTACCATCTTCTCATTCAGCAGTGCTTCCTTTCTTTTAACCTTTTATCCTCTCTGCTTCAGCCCTTCTATGAATGGCAATGAAACAAAAGGAGAGAAAAATCAAGAGAAGAGTAATTAACAAGAAGATGACTGCTCCAGCTCCTCAGAGGTATCCTTACAAAGTGACTCTCTGAGGTCATCAGTGAAGCAGAACATACCAGTGTCAGGGATAAATGAGAATGAGCAAAACTGAGGAAAAAAAGAACTCAACAAACAAAACTAAACAGATAAGCTAGAGACAGCCTCAGTTATTTTTGAGCTCCATTTTATTAAAAGAAATTAACAACAGTGAAATTAAGACATTATGCAATTTAGGCTGACATCTTGTTTTTAAACCATAGCTGTTTAAGTGGACTATATGTTTATAACTTCAGCTCCTTGAAATCTTATGTCATGTGTATTTGGACAGTTTCAGATTAAAACTGGGAGAAAAAGTGTGTTAATACTCAGTTATTCAATACAGTATTGCCAAATTACCTGGAGAGATGCTGTAGATTCATAGACTGATGAATGTTAAATAGCTACTGAGCTTATCCATTTCATCTAGTTGTACCTTGGGTAGTACAAGAGCTAATACAGACTGGTGAATTTCAAATGTATGCCCCAAGCATGCACATATATTACACAGTAAAACCCAGTAGTAAAACTATTCTGTAGGCATTATTAAGAGGATTTGGATAATCACAGGAAAAGCCCTTGGTGCTGAAATGATATTCTTTTTGCTGACAACATTACCTAATGGGACTATGTGAAGCTGAAAAGAAAACACACTGACTGACATGAATATTAGAGTAGAAAAAACAACAACTTCTGTGAGGCCTCCCTGCAAGTTAATAATTTGTTTTACTTTATTCCCTCTTGCTCATCTCAAGGAATATTTTCAAATGAAAATCACATGCTCATGCCTTCTAGCTGGAGTGAAGTACTAAGATAGCAGGTTTGAAAATGTCTGTTGTGGGGATTAGGAGACCTCCTACCAGGAAGCCATGCCTGGTAAACACCTCATACAGGGAGCACAGGGGAGGCCCTGGTCTGAGAACACTTCTACTTGGTCATTTCCTCATCAGAAAATCCATCAGTGACAATTCCCATGTCCTTTGATGCTGGAAGCTTTCCTTGGCCCTTGCCCAGTAAGGTGAAATTGTATATTGCATAAGATTACTGAATATTGCATAAAATTACTGAATATTGCATTTCTAGTTCCAGCATCTCTTGATAAGATTGCTCCTGCCTGCTTAGGAAAGACAAACCACATTAGGTAAAAAGAAGTTTCAGCCAAATAACAACAGTTACTTAGTAAATTGGAAGTTTGAATGAGAGATATCTCACAGGGGTATGTCCCTTGGCTGTCCAACATGTCCTTCTACCTGTCATCCCTGTGCTTCTCCTTATGTGCAGTCCAAATCCTTCTTCGTCCATGAAATAAAGTGGAAGGAAAAGAAGATTGTGCTGCTTTTACCCCTAGTCCTGGTTTCTGTCTTTTGCCAGTCAGTACACAGAGAAAAGCCTGCATGGTAGAAGTTACTTTCAAAGGACATTTTACTGGTGCCAACCTACTGTGCCATGAGCACTTATTGGTTACACACTACACCCTTTTATTTCCCTGCTTGCTGGCCACATGGTACCAAAACTCCATGCTGGCCACAGAAGGCAGGTGCCTGCTGCTATATGACCAAAGGTAAAAGGTTACGAGACTTCTTGGGCTATTATACGGCCATTTTCCTAAGCAATCTTTGGCTGCTGGTGCTCTGTACCCTCTCATATCAAGTGTCATGTGGTGGGGACAGAGGTGGGGGGTTGATTTCTTATTTCTATGGTTTGTAAAAAGGTAAATGTTTATCTCAGCTTTGGCACTGAGAGGAAGAGCAGAAAGGGTTTTAGAGGCACTTTGCATGTAAATACACATAAAACAAAACTGTTATTCTCGTGCAGCAGGCGGTAAGCAGCAGAAACAGAGACATAAGTTAGCAATGCAAAATGAGCTCCAAGCATCTTGTAATTACACCCTTTTTTCCCTTTAAAATTCATCACAAAACTGAATCGCACGTGGTCAATTTGACCTGTTCTTGACGGTGTTCACAGTGGTAAAAAGTCTTTGTGACTCACACTTTCCATCAGAAGAACATTTAGATTATTTGGGTATGAAGAAAAAAAAATCACATTTTTGCGCCCATTTTATGACCCCAAAGGGCTATGGTTTTCATGATTTGTATTGAATTTATCATGTTTTTATATTATTTATCCAAAATGTATTTTCATCATATAGTTGCCAACCTAAATTTATTTAGTTCCATTATATGTGACCTGTCTTTCTGCTTTTCTTTTATGACATTATATTATGGATCTGTGGAAGTGTGTGATTCAGAGAAGCAATGAAACATGCTAAATGTTTGAAATTCAAAGATACTGGAAGTTCCCTGGGGCAGGTACTTCAGTAATGTGAAAGTCAGGACCCTGTGTAATGAAAGCTGTGGCTCTAGATGGCTCAGATTCAGCTTCTCAGAGTTTTTGTCAACTGGCTCTTCATGCAGCATCTAAAAGCATGTGCTCCATACCTAGTGCTCCTGTGGAAAGGGTGGAAAGACAGAGGCAATTCTAAACCCAAAAACCAAGAATGCAGGCAACACGAATGGACATTCTACCTGACTCTACCAGAGGTTAGTAAAGCCAAGCACCTGCAGAAACAAGCCATGCATCCACCACCAGGAAGGTGAGCAGTCACACTGGCCTTAAGGTTCTTCTCTGCTCCATCAACACCAGGTCCCAGGCAGTGCACAATGAAGACAGGTTCTGCACACACCTACTTCTAATGCCCAGAGAATGGCATCAGCCAGGAGCTGCATCCAGCCACCAAGTGGTGCAGCTCTATCAATAGAGATATGCTGCAAGGACTAGAGAGCCACAGGCAAATCCTTAAGGCTAACCTCAGCATGGTACTATGCCCAGACAAGCATCTTCTGGGAAGGAGATTATTAGCCATGTACTGTCCTAGCAGCTACATGGCTTCCTATTCCTAGCTGGGCTGTGACCACCTGCTGGAAGCAGCAAAAAAGCATCTCTGGTCCCCAGCAAGTCATCATGCTCTCACCACCTGTCATCTTTGGGAATTTGGTGCATGTTGTGGTTTGGTCAAAATCAGGGATCTGAATCTTGTACCCTTCCTCAAATTGAGTAATGTGTATTCTTCAGTCACATGAGTTAAGTGCGCAGGCTCCATGCAGTAAGTGAATGCTTAGAATTCAGACAAAAAGGTTTTGATGAAAAGTGGATGTAAGATAACTGCAGGTCCCTATAAAAAGCTTTTCTGTTTATAAACCACCTTGTAGTTAGCAATACAGGCAATATTAAAAAATGGGGGAAAAAAAATTTAGTTCTCACCACTAGTTCTACTGCTTGCAATTAAGTGTAATCCATAAATACCACGGAATTGTCCATTCCGACTGTGTTACAAGTTTCAATTGTTAGAACAAGAAAAGGTATTACTTTTCTGCCACGCATTAAATTTAATAATAGTCACTGTGTTGAAAAGAATAATTGGAAAAACCTTTCCTTGGGTTATCAGAGGGAGAGAGTTAATATCTCCAGTTAATCCCATTATGATTATTATATATGACTCTAGATTGGATTAATTCATAGATAGCACAGTTATTACTAAATAAGACTTCAGGCAACCATACATGAATTTCTGTAAATTGTGATCAGGCCTCAGTGCAGTGGTCACCAGGTAATAGATTAACGAGCTGTCAGTATTAAATTCATTTATTTCTCCTTATCATTCACAGAGCAGGTGGTCTCTAACTCCACCAGTCTGCACAAACAGCTCTGAAAGACTGTAGCTTTTTTCAGAGAAATGGAAAGAGCAGCAGCAGATTTCATTTATCAGGAATAACATTCTGTTCATGACCTTTCATCTCCAGCAACTCGGCAGACTCAATCTGCTGGTGCTATTGACCCTGCGCATTTTGTGCAGACTGGGGTGGAATGATGATAAATATACTGAAATAGGATAGACTTGCTGTAACTTGAAATTAAGCAAGGTCTTCAAAAAAACCTTCAAAGGATTAAATATGTGTGCATGCATGCATGCATCTGTTCAAAGAAAGCATGTAGTGATTGATTGGACTGTGTTCTGCAGATATACACATATATTGGTTTCAGTGGAACTGCAAGATGTGTAAGCCAGTGCAGTTTCTCTTCCCCTTCTACAGAGTCAAATCAGTTCTGGCTGCCTCTGACACACTAACGGTGTAATTTCAGATACAATTAAAATATGTGTATTAATTTGGCATATTTATATATATATATGTACATTTGTATATATATATAAGTATATATTGATATATATATAAGTTTGCCAATTTTTATATATATATATACATAAAAGTAAAACTAAAAATGCTGGAAAGGTTTCACAGTTATTTAAAAATACGAGGGATAGCCTTTAGTCTAATTAGGATATATCGTCCCTTCTTTCCCTTACTTTTCTCTGTACTAGCACCAATAAAATATTCATCTTGGAAAAAGCAAAAAGGGTGGGAAAGAGTTCCATTTTGACCTTTAACTCAACAGCTTGTCTGATTGAATCTCCATATGCTGAAAAAAATGAAGGCGAAAGAGCAGGAGAATTTCCTTTCACTAGGCAGGGCTTCAGTGGGGCTACATTTCCTATCATCTCACTTGTTTACAGAGTGCATTTATAAGAATTACTGCAGATCCCCATCTACTAGTGCAGTATTCCCATTACAAGCCAAAAAGGTACAGAGGACTTGATTGAGGAGGAACAGTGATCAGGAAACAAACTGAAATGTCCATCCATTTTGTACCAGCAGGCAGCTTTTCCACAGGGTAAGATAAAGAAGAGTAACAAGATCTGTTGAAGAAGTTTTGTAATGCTTCTCGTCTTGTACTATGTCAGCAAGTGTTGTCAAGGAGTGCTTTCACCAAGAAGTTAAATTACAGTCATCATGAAGAACAAGGCCATGCTACTGTCATCAGGACTACTGATGGCATAATACAATGCTGCATGCAATGAAAATTTGAAAGACAGAAGAGATCTGCCATCAAAGAATGCTTTTCCTTGTATGGATAACATTTTCCCCCTCACTTTTCTTATAAAAAGAATTTTAATTGAAAACAAGCAAACAAGCAGGTAAAGGAATTTTTAAAGTAGCCCATAAGAAAAATTATCCTGAAAACACTTGTCATTTTCTGGGGGGTAACTTGAAGGTATGAAGTATGGTGGATATCTCCAAAAAAAAAAGGAGCAGCCTAATCCTTTCTCAAGGAACTGTGTATGCTTAGGTTTCTCTGCCCTAGATGTGTGCTAAACACACTCCTATTTTCATTGCTGAAGCACTGCCGCTCTGAACAGTACTTGGTAGGATTTCAGTAATGCTGTACTTGAGCAGAGTGGCATTTAGAAGGCAGGTATAATGTAAAACCATTTCATTAAAAGCATTTTACATCAGGACCCAAACAGAACGATAGCTTATCCTGGAGTGACTGAAAATCGATATGTATGATCTGTTTCGCCATCTGCTTCTACAAACAATGTGGCTCAGCCAGACCTTAAAATTGTGCCCCAGATAGTATTCAGACACCCACATTCCTCAGATAAGTGTGAAATCAGCTGATGTTCATCCCTAATCCTAAATCAATGACACCATAAGAAGTCTACTTTTACAAATTTTTTTTAATAGAAAATTTCTTCTTTTATACATTCTCATGGATGAGCATTCATTAATGTTTACCTCACTCCATTTATATATAATTGAAATTATATGTAACTTTAAATGGTATTAAAAAATAGAAGGAAGTACTGCTGCTTTAAGAAAGTTACTCACAGTAGACAATAAATCCCTTTTCAGCCTTCTGGCATACTCATGTCCTTTCGTCCTGAAAACATGCAAATTATGCTTTCATAGGACAAATCACCTGATTGTTTCCCCAATGAATCAGAAAGTAGATGTTTCTCTTGTGCCAAAAAAAAAGAGTGCTTAAAATGGCACACATCAGACATAATTATTTCTTCTTGCCTTTTTTCTCCATTTTTCCTCATTATTCCATCAGGTTAATGTTCCTCACATGAAATTTTGAAGAAGTTATAAAAAAAAAACTGATGAGGTTAACCTGGTTTTATCTGACTTGCTACCTATTATGCATAACAGGTATGCATAAATAATTATATATAATATATATAAAAATACATGTTTAAAAACCAAACCAGTTTTCCCATCATTTTTTTTTAATTTATTTCCATGGGCAGCATTGACCTTTGTCCCCTGCTTCTAAAAAAAATGTTTGCTCAAAAAAATATGTTAACCATCCAGTGTTTTGTTTGCACTCTATTCAAGAGCTTGCATAAATATTCAAGACATACAGAGAAAGAAGGGAGCAAAATGCCTGATATTCTACTTTACATTACTGGGATTCCTGGCAGGACTGAAAAAAAAACCCTTAGTCAAGCTTGGTTACACATTATGGACAACTGTTGGCAAACAACGTGAATCCTGGAGGCTGGATCTTTTCTTCTTTCATCTGCCCTCTTTCAATATATGGGTTTTCCTTATTGCATGCCACCTCCCTAAGCATTGCTCTGCCCTTCATCTACCCTTACTCCATAGGCTTTCCCTGACTGCTTGTTATAACTCCCCAGGCAACTACTCTTTCCTAGTTCTTATATATAAAAGGGCAATATATGTAAAATGCTCTCAGTTTACCAGCTCAATGATGCTATGCAAGTGAGAACACTTACTCCATTGTTTACCAGATTAATGAATATTTAGATAAATAAGACTTTCTCCAGGCAGCCAGCTTTAGTGTGTGCAAGAATGCTAATTGCTAGGTGGGTGAGATAAAGACTAGGTACTTTGAGCATCCAAGCAGGTACCAAGGAGGAACACCAAACTCTTTGAGCTCATGACCTTCACATCTCACTGCTGATGGAGACCCACAAGTCACAGCACATAGCAAACTATCTATAGCTATAGAAATCACTTGAGATTTCTCATGGTTTTCTGAAGAAACAATGCTTACACAGTCACACTCTCTCTGTTTTTATCAAGCATGTAATATCTGCTTTGGCATTTACTTTTGATAATGGACTGTCACATTTCACATGCTACTAGCTATCAGACAGGACTCAGGCCAAAAGTCCTGCAAAATGGGGTTAGCTTAGAGGTTTAATTTCATGTAATATTACTCATTCCTAGGCACTGAAAGTGCAGAAACAGAATAAACTGTACATGTCAGGGAAGAAATACACTGAAGTTTGCAGGAACATCTTCATTATCTTTAAAGACCTTTCGTGTCAGTACTTGGAGTTGTACAGCAAGTTTCTCATTGTTTTCCCATTTGCATTACATCCTAGTCCAAATGAGTACCAAAGCTGAGATCTTCAAATGACACAAAGATATTTAGAAACATAAATGTCCCTGAAGGTTGATGGCATTTTGCTAATGCTCTCAAGATGCTTCTAAAAATGCCTGTTCAACTTCTGTGAGATTGTTTTTTTCTTAATTGTATGCCCTTGCTTTTTGTTCTCTTTTGAGCTGCAAATCAAAAGAAGCCAATTTTCTACTCTTGCAGCTTGCAGCAAACTTATTCAGCCTAAACTGTATGCAAAATTTAACCACATTTCAGCATGGAATTTAAATACTATTATAAAAATAATAGGGAGCAATAATCTATCACTAACATTAAAAAGCATTACCTTTATCAGACTTTGAATATAGAAAATCTTCCAGGATTAGTTAATACTAATACATTTTTTTACACTCAGCCAGAAGTACCTGATCTCCTCTCTAGACACTTTTTCTCAGAAAGCAATTGACAATTTGTAATACTTACTGAATTTAAAAGTTAATTGCTATCTAACTGAAGTAGCTTATTATACAAGTACTGGGACTATGCCTGTCTGCCAATCAAATACACTAAAGCATTCCATTTAAGCAATTTAAATTAAAATATCATTTTATAAAGTTGTTTTGATTGTGATTGCATATTGAGATTTTAAATAATTTTGACTTAATTTCAAGGGAGATGGATTCATTTTGTATATTATCAAATTGTAATCATTTTGTGTGTGATTAACATTTAATTTATGTCTACACTCTTAGCACTTTCCTTCCCTATAGCCGTAGTTGTATTATTCTTTCTTAAAAAGCTAAGTGTTCTGTGCAATGCACTGTGGAGATGAAGCAGCAATAAGCACAATGAAAAAAACCTACATCTGGAGCTCTACAAGCAACCCCCAGTAGGAAGCAACTATCACATTTCATCATAAAGCCAAAAAGACATCTCTATAATGGTAAGAAGATTTTGTCATAGAGACAGTTAAAAATATAAATGCGTGTTTTACAGTGTGATGTAGTCACTTTCTAACCAAAACCAAGATGACCAAACAACAGCTCTAGATTAACCTTAAGCCCAAATTTTAGATTCAGAAGACAGTAATGCAGACACAACGGATGTAGCAGTACGCTCACTGCAGCACAGATAGGTGCTTTCTCCTGTATCCTTCTTCAATGTCCATGTCAGGATTCATACATGCATTTTGAGAAGTGATGAGATAGATAGATATTTCACAGTCCACTGCAAATGAATTATTCATGAGTGGAAGTGAGTATTTATTTTCACTTTGATAGCTGGTATATTTGGTTTTTTTGGAGAGGAAGGTATGAAAAGTAGTTGAATTATCAAAGAAGTGAATACTCTTGGTTGACTTTGATTAAGAGTCTAGCCAAACTCAATAAAGCGGGAAAAACAAATGTCAGGAGCCAAAAGACAAAGCATTCTGACATTTTTTAAATTAACTATCCTTTCTGATTTTTCAGCTATGTTCACCAGGGGACAGATTTTCTAGTCCTTAAGCAGCATTTGGGGTGAATTACCTGGAAATAGTCCAGTTCAAATAACTTGTGTTGCTTAAGGAAGGATGTGAGAAAATATATGTCTCCGAATACGCTTTTAAAGTTAAAGGAGTACTCTAAATTCCCTGAGCTGTTAGCAACCTGGTGAAGAGCAAACACGGACTAAGAATTTAGCTATTGACTTACACTGTATTTCGTCCAGGCTAATATTTTATAATGTACACAATAACAGTTGTGGTCAGTACCGCTTTAAACTGAAGTGTCCTAGGTAATTGCACAACTCCTCATATCTTTTCTGAAGGAAATGCAGTTAGCAGCAATCTGACTGAGCTCATCGGAAACAAGTACCAAGAAGGAATTTACATCCTGTCTTTGTCTGGGGACTTGATGTTGAGTTTACAGATTTGTTTTCCCTGCTAGGGTTTATAAATGAACCCATGGATGTTTTGTCAACCTGCACCATGTATCAGTTTTTTTTCCATTGTCATCTCTCTGCTTTGGAAGGAGCTGCTAGTTGTTTTGAGTATTCAATTAATGTTCTATAAACCAAAATACACACACAAAATAGAAAAAGAAAAAAAGAAAATCTGTAAGGTAACAGCACCAGGACAGCAGCTGAAGACATTTAGAAATTACAATCTTTGTCATGATGAAGTAAAAGCAGAAACAACACAATCCCTAGGGCAGATTTCATTTTTTTTTCTTTTTTTTTGGGGGGGGAGGAGGCCACGATTGGTTGTTGTGTTTGGTTGGGGTTTTTTAATGAAGGAAATTATGTCACCAACAAGAGCTAGTTTTAAGGATATTATTTGACAAGATTTTAGAGGTTTTAATATCAAAGTCAGCAATATCAAGGAATACCCTCGTAAGCTTACCAAGAATAAAAGGAGATTGGCTTGCTGTGAAATTAGATACTTTATCTGAGCCTCTCTTAAGTGCACAGGGTTAAACTAACTGTCACTTACATGGTTCTGAGCATATTTGTTCTCACAGAGGAAGGATCAAGAGCAAAGGCAGTCATGGGTCCTCTCCCAGTTAAGGTGGGAAACACTCTGGGGGGGGGGGGTTCAACAGACAGTGCTGGAGCATGTACTGAAAGTAATCCATCAGATATCTCAATACCAGCTTCTCTGTTTAATTGCCCAACCAGTTGATGCACGTCTGTAACTCTAATCCCAGCAGAGGTATAATATTTCTGCTCAGGGCACAGACAGAGGTAAAGAGGAGCTAATGACACTGAGAACTAGTCCTGCTCCTTAACTGTACATGGATAATGCCATGTTAAACTGGGTGTTGGTCTAGGGGGGTTTAACTATTTTGCTACAGTTGTGTTTTCTTATTTCCATGGTAAAAATGTAGCAAAACACTGCAATATACAAAGTTGAAAACATCTAGATGTTTTCTTTTTGCAGTGTATAGAACATACAGATAAGCTCACTTAACTTTAAATTAAAAAGTACTGAAACTAGAAAATTGCACCTGAACCTCTTTGAATCTTCCAAAGAAAGAAGCCTTGAATTTCAGCCGTGGATAAATGTTGCCTTCGCCAGTCTTGCAGATCTGCATCTGCCACATCTGCTAGTTACTCATCAGATCAACATTTACAGCCTCCTCCCTTCTCTGTTATAAGCTCAGTTTCTTCAGATGTTTCTTTATCAAGATATGAGAATAAAATTTCCTTCAGAAGATTGTGTAAATTCTAACAATGAAGAAGGAAAGAAAAACTGCTCAATTCCATTACAGAAACAGGCAGTCTGCTTCCCTTGGTCCAGGCTTGCAGAACCTCAAATTAAAAAAAAAAAAAGAGGAAATCTGAAGAAATCTATTTTAACAGGTAACTTTAAACAAAAGTTTTATCTTACCAACCTCAGACTTCAATTTGCACCTAAAAAGACAAATCCCAAGGATTAGATTTTTCAGCCTTTTCTAATTTCAAACAAATTTTACTTTAAAAAGCCTGTCCTAACCAACCAACAATTTTCATTATCTTTTTAATTGACTTTGGGGCACTTTCCCAATGAAATTCCAATTGCTTAAATGACTATGCATTGGAAACAAGAGGCTAGTTTAACTTATTTCCATGAACAAGCTTCACCTGAGGCTTCTGATGTGTAAATGTAGACAGTTCAGCCAACGTGGTCTGGGAGAAGGAAAATCCACCACCTCCACACTGCATAAAACAAATATAGGTATGAAAAGAATGCAAAGGGCCAAATCCTGAGGGACTTGACGCATCCACAGTGTCACTAAATTGGCTGAAGATGCTACATTTTGCAGCTCTGAAAACTTGTATCTAACAGAAAATCTATCTGTTCTCAGGTTGCATTTAATCACATTAAATACTTTCATATTCAGTGCTTCTGTGCTCCACAGTTTTGCTGTTCCTGTTACAATGAGGATTCTAGTCCAATTCTAGGTCTTCTAGATGGCTCCATATTCAAAATGGATGGAAGAACCTACAGATCATTTGGGTTTTGTGTAACACCTAGCATTTGCTATATCTACAAAAATTACAGCCGTGAAACATATTAAAAAATAACAAATGGGGAAAAAAATGAACTAATAATCTTCATTCATCCACCTCTTTCACATTAACACATGAATTACGGTAGAGCTCCTTACAAGGTGGTAATACTTAGGCTTTGCATCCTGCAAGGCTGTTACACATAACAGAGTGTAGTGTTTCACATCACAAGATTTTGTCTTGATTTCCAAGTCCTTTATAAGGCTGTCTGAATTACTGAACAGACAGGACACCTCAGGGTATGATAATAGAAATGTAGGAGATCACCTGTTTCACTTCAGGGACCACATAAGGTGTCTGAAGAACTTGCAGTTAGACGGACTTTTGGAAAAGAGCTGAGAGTACAGATAACTAGACCAGTGTATCAGGCTGTTAAGCAGAAAACGTTCCACATCTTGTTCCATTAAAGACAACAGAAAAATTCTACAGCACTATTTCATGCAGGCAGTTTCTGAGAAGGTGGTATTACATTATCAGCCATTCTTGAACAATGATGTTCATCCCATAGTTGTGTATTACTCTTACTACTTTACCACTTTCATCTTTGCCATTTATTCTCTTTTTTAAGAGGGCAGTTTACTACCCCCACTTATGTACAGTCAGAGATTAACGCCTTATGTAAAGGATTTGGGTCAAAATTAATGTTTTCTTCCTATCTTTGCTTCTTCCTTATGTACTGTGAGGAGAGTTGCCTGAAGCACATATCCTCCACATAAAATATTTTTACAATCCCAACCCCCAAATCTTTTGAAATTAATATATACTTTTTTCTCTATAGTTACACATGCTAAATTTTCCAGAAATCCCTCTAATACAAATTTATGTCTGCATACACACACACCCTCCTTTGTTATCTTGGCAAGGAAGCAAGGACAAATAAGACTTTGTAGCAACAGATTCAGATAAGAGCTAAAAATCCATAAAAGAATGAAAAGCTATCTTGCTGTTGTGTTCCTTTTTCCTCCTTAAAATACTGCTATTCAAGTGAAGTGTGAAAAGAAGATCTTTGGGAAATGAAGCCCTTCCTACAATGGCTGCACAAGATCAGAATGGGTTGCAGTGTCATCATCATGTATCTCAATCCTGCCCTTTCATCCTTGTGTGGCAAGTTCAGTACCGTGTGACTTTCCAAAGTTAGCTTAAGTAGCAAGAATTAACATAACACACCCATCTGTCCCTTAGAAATGAGGAGGGCAGGAAAACAGTCCTTTTTCAGGCAGGCCAAAGAACAGAGATTGGATTATCACCGTCAGCCTATGCCGACCAGGCTCAAGAGTGGTGAAAGGTCTCCTGTTGACAAGCTCCCTCACACAACCAGTCCTGCAAAAAGCAGAAAAGAAGCTGAGGTCCAATAGCTGATTGTAATTAACTGCATTATGTGAAAGGACTGAGGAATGCAGGGGGAGAAGGAGGGAAAATTAAACCAGTAGTCTGTCTCCTGGGTGAAGGTCAGCATGCTGGGATCTATCTGGTGGTAGGTGCACACACACAGCCTCTGGAAGGAAGGGAGCTCAGAAAGCCTGCCCTGTGCCTGGCTTACCACCCATGGGGACTATGACATTTTCTGTCTTGAGTATCTCCTACACGTAACTTTCAGGATATGTCCCAGCTGGTGAGCCAGCAATTAGAGTAAGGGCTAATCACCATGGTGGTGGCCCTAAGCTAGAAACATAGGTGACTGGGTTGAGCAGAGGGCCTGTTGATCCAACAGGAATCAAGGTCAGCCTGAAAGGCAGTGAGGATAAATGCAGGTGCAAGGAAAAACATCAGGTCTCTAGGTGAGGCAGGCATGCACACTTGCCCCCGCCCTCCCCACCTCCAGCCATGCCACCTGCTCTGGCATTGCCCAGCTTCTCCCTTGTTTCCCCAAAGGGGAGGGGACAATAGATCAAGTTTCCCTATTTTCAAAACACTGCTAGAACAATGAGCTGCTGCTGCACCTGCTTCCTTAGAACCGAGCGAGTGGCCGCAGCTCACCTCCCGCTGCAAAGGCGAGCCTGGCCTGTGATGATTAACTCCAGAAGAACACAATGGTCAACATCTGAGCTGCTTGTGTGCCAAGGAGTGTGTTTTCCTTGTTTATCTTGCACAGTGAGTTTTGTAGCACCGCTCTTCTACAAAGGCCATGGCTACTCCGGATTCCCAGACGGTGAGTCAGCCATGGTCCCTGGTGAACCTGAGGAGCCACGTGATGGAGGGTGAGGAAACTTCACCCCATGGAGGGGTCAGGCGGGCTTGATGTCCGGATTCTCATAAACAAACCTATTTCCTACCGCCACACTCTAGCCTCAGCCAGCAAGTAAACAACTCGCAGAGGCTGGCATTCAGTGAGCCATGCTTCTCCTGCTCCCTGCCTATCTTTCCAGCCTGAGGCAGCGCAGCAACAAAGCATCTGCTTTTAGCCAATGCTTGGCATTTTATCCTTGTGGTATAGAAGCGTGATTACCTTATTTTCTATCAAGGCTGAGTAATCTGTGTACATTACAGAGCTGTCATCTTAATTTGTAAGCCACCCAAGCTCGCAGTCTGAAGTACAGGGCGTGGATGCGCTATGTCCAGCAAAACCCGACATCAAGAAGAGGCCTTTAAGGTCATGAGCAGCCAGTTGGAAATTAGAGCAGCCCTGAGGCTAAGGAAATTCAGAAGCAGTAGAAAGTTTCAGCTAAGTAAGGAAAAACTCCAACATGCAGAGAGTGTGTCACAAGGACATTCATGTATAACAGCATTTGCCATCTCAATAAATGGCTTGATAGAAGTGAAAAGTATGAAGGTGATGATATTTTGCACCACCTTCCCACTTTTGTAGCAAATAGCAATGACACATGCAATTAGGTTTTGTTATAACATTATGGATAATATTGTGTAAGGGTATCACATCCTGCTATGAAGTGGGGAGTAGCTGTCATGAAGAGGGAATTTATTATCACTGCTAAAAATGGTCCCGAAGTGCCTAGAATTGTCTTTGTAAGATAAAAAGGTAGATCAGAAAGTGTCAGTAGTCTTTTTTTTTCACTCTGTTTATGCTGTAGACTTTTGCTCTATCCTTTAGCCTGGGTATGTTATCTTCATAGCCCTGCTATGTTATGAATCTAACTGTAGGCAATGCAAAGTGAGGTCAAGCCTAAATATCAATGCTATCTCAGTGTCTGTGGTCCTGGTGTATTGATGCCCTGTGAAGTCCAGCTCAGGTCTGCTCAGCACTACTTGGACTCAATGTCCTTCTACCTTCATACCCTGACACCTTGTTTATCTTCTCAGAGCTTGGCCTGTGTTCTGAGTTTGGGTGAGTGAAGTGGTGATGGTAGTGTGGTGTAAATAGGCTCCAGGATGAGTTTTTATGCATGGTTAGAGGGCGTGGGAGAAGGATAACGAAAAGCAGTCAACCTCCCCTGGGCACTGCATACTCCCACCACTCACATTGTCTGACCCTGTCTTACCACCTCCTCTCCCAAGCTATCCAGACTTTGCGCTGGCCTCAACACCAGAACAACATTGGTTGCCTTATGGGTCTGGCCACAGTTTGGATTTCACTGAAAGTGAAGTGGCGGGAGAAATGTTCCTCACTTAAGTTCTATTTACCTTGAAGCATGTGCAGTTTATCCTGGAGCTGTGGGGATCAAGTTAGTGTGCTGTTTAAACTGCTGTTTGTTGATTTACCCTCCTTGCAATTCTGCATTAGTCTTATTATTGCTCTTTCTGAAAGATCTAATTATAATGAAAGTTTTTTCTTTAAACTGAGTGAAATTTTGTTTGGTTCCTTCACCACAAAGCACCACTTTCCATCTCCTCTCACAGGCAAGAGTCAGTGTGGACCTTGGTGAAAGGTGTGATCTGCAGGCTGGGAGTGCCTGAGATTTTCTGCACAATGCTCACAAAGTTTCTGAGACTGATTATGTTGTAGCTTGTTTTTAACAAATGTCAAATGAAAAAAATCAAACCATCAGTCTGCGTACTGAGCCCTTCTTTGCAAAACAGGGGACCTTTATGAAGAGGCCAGCATTCACAGAACAGTATCATAAGTGTCCAGCAGCTGGTATGATTGTGTTACAGATTACCACAAGATTTCCCCCTGAGAAAATCATGCTGAAAATCATGATTTCTATCTCCCAGGTTCATTCAAACCAGAAGTTTTTCATCTTATAAATTGAACATATGGTTTAATTTGAAGTCACGGTATGGACCCTAGCTTGCTCAATGGCCATTTTTAAAAAACATTGGTGGCATATGTGGGATAGTAGAGTTTTGTTTTGGTTAGAGGTTTTATGGAGGGTTTTTTTTTTTTCTTGAAATGCACAGCAACTCAAGCTGGGTGAATTAGAGCACCTCAGTCATGTCATCATTTATATTGTCATGGACTGTCAAAATGATTGGTGTTCAGAAAGGATGTGATGAAATGTTTATGTGGAAAACTAATCATTGTTTTGTATCTTTAATTGACGCTTTGCGTGGTATATCCTATGCTGTTTTGTGGGGGAAGGTTATTTTGCTTTTAGCTGTCTAGCTCTTACAGCTGGTCTGATCCTGCTCCTGCTGAAATCTTTGCGCATTTTACCACCCTTGTGAGCAGGCCTGGAGCCAATATGTCTGCGAACACAATAACAGAAGTCCCAAGCCTATGATGAGCTCTGAGCAGGAGGAATTCCATCTCCATATATGAGACTTTGCCCAGCTACAAGACATGTCAGCATTAAGCCAGATTTTGTGCAGAGCCGCTAAATAAGAGCAAAGCTGCTTTAATTTCGAGGTACCATTTTAATTCTGCAATGTCAGCTGCTGTTTATCAGAGTCTGGAAAGCACAACTGGGCTGTTGGTACCGTTCTCCCTGCTAAACAGTGGCATCAAGATCTGGCTCTGCCTCCTTTCCTTGTAAAAAACAAGTTTTTACACTGTCATCCATGGGTGCAAAGGTTAAGGGCCAGCAGACCTCTGGGCCTATACTGGACTCGAGGAAAATATAAAGGAGGTATATTCTTATTCATAATAAAAACTGTAGCTGCATTTTTTCCCACATGCCAATCTGACTCCGAATTGGGTATGTTCCATTTTAAAGAAAGACAAGGGGTGTTTTCAAAATAGCTAGTGACATTTACCCCAGACAGAGAGCCCTCATACCAGACCTAGTACCCCTTGAAAAGCCAAACTATTTTCCCAGTGTTGGTCCTTCAACACTCTCACCTGCTTAACCATGCCAGCAAATTCACTCAGCCCTAGGAAGGTGAATTTCCTTTACAACACTCAGCTGGAGAGGACAATGTTTACTCTATAGACTCTTTCATAGAAACTGTTAAGGCATTTCCTGGGGTGTGAGAGAACAGGAGGTGTAACTCTAGCACAAAGGAACAATAACAACCACACACAGCTTCTGCCTTCTTTCACAGAATGGAGGGGGAAAATTGTGCTTGACTTCACATAGCTTCTCCCTCTTGGCTTTCCCTCAGCAGCAGAGAAGGCTGAATTTAAAATGGAGGTTAAGAGATGCCCTGGGGCATATTTAAGCCTTGTTACTTGTCCCTGTGAAGACGTAAGGTAACATGGAAAAGGCAGTGGACATCCTATTGACCTCTCTCTTTGCAAGCTCATCCTATATTAAGGGGGTACAGATTCAGAAGCGTGTCATTTTATACCTGGAAAAGAAACAGGAGTTGAAATTATGCCTTTATCAAGCACAGACACATCAGTCTATTCAGAGAGTTAATGTCCAGGATTAGTGGAAGCATTACCTAAAATAATAGTTTTCTAAAACCCATTTATCAAAGGATGGGTGCCTGCAGCTGAGGCATTGACAGAGATTAGACTCCAACACTGATGCGTCCTGCTGTGAGAGATCAGTGGGACAGCAATCATGAAAGTGACAGAGCTAGCAGTGAGGATGAGCCATGTCACAGACATGTTCCTGCAGGCTGGTCACTCCGGCCAGACTGAAGCTTTAACCAAAACAGCATTCTTCAGCAGAACAAAAGAGTCAAGTCAGTGTACATCATAAATTAGGAAGTATTTCTTCATAAGAGCTTCCTAATATAAATTAAGGTTATTTTTTCATAGGTGTGGTTTGTCACTAGCCATCTTGGTAGTGAGTAGTTCTTTATATCCACTAAGTTTTGATATTATTTTTCATATCTGGGCTTTAGATTTCTGTATGTATGTGTATAGAAATTATGCTAAAGAGCCTAGACTGAAATTCAGCACCGAAGAAACAGGAAAACTAGTGTTCTGATTAAAGCCTGTCCCCTACCCTGCATCTTCAATCAGAGGATCATGTAGGTCAGAACCCTCTCTCCAGCACCAGGCACAGAGAGGTACATAGAAAAGAAGAGACTGAGCACATATGGTGCTCCCCACAATTACCCTCTCATCTGCCAAACATTTTAAACTCAGATTTGAACTAAGTTGTCTAAAGTTTCTGTGTGTTTGATAAGTCTTAATAGATATATGCTGCACAAATTGTCTATTGTTCCCATCCCTTTAAACTTTTAGCATTCATAATATCTTTGGCTCTCAGTTGTACGTCTGCAGTGTGGTGTGGACCACCTTCTTTTCCTTTATTCCCAGTGTCCTTTATTGTAATTTAATTCTTGTGGTGAATATTTTCATGCTACAAGTCTATCAGCGAGCAGGAAGAGTGGAAGGAACTAAGTTTTGACTTTTTGGTATGCTCTGAAGAAACTCCCCAGCTGAAGAGCAAAGTAGAGTGCAGTACATAACCTTTATCTAGAAACAGTGATACAAGATACATATCAGCTATACACAAAATTCACATGACAAAAAGCTTAGAGCTGCCAAAAATTCAGTAGCTAAAATTCACTCACTAGAAACTTCTAAGCAATTGGTAGCATACTGAAGCTTCTAAAGGAGGTGTAATGCTATGTGCCTCCAAGAGCACATCTCTCTGCTCACTGGATTTAGCAATTATACAGAAAAACTTTGAGTCTGGAGACAGTTCTAATACTGGAGAGATTTTCACAGCATTTAGGAAAATCATGAGGAGCTGTGAATCATTTTGTAACATGTTCATACATTCATGGGTAATAGTGTTCCTTGATTTGAGTACCTAAGCCTCGAAAAACAAAGATGATTATCATCTTCCCTGATGATGCTGAAGTCACAAAAAGATAGCTTAAACTTCCAGAGTGCTCTTCTGTCAAAGCACTGTACTAAGCATGTACCAATGATAAAGTCCCCAGTATGCTGTGACATGGGTCTGAGGTGTTCTGAACAGAAAGTGTTTACGTGGCTGTGCAAACACCTGTCGCTCAGAACTTTTCATAAGAGTGAATTTATACAGGAACTGCATTTTCTTTTTAACAAACAAAATGGTCAGCAAAGACAGGAGCTGAAATCCCACTTCATTCAGAGTAACACACAATTTGCCTATTATGTGGCAATCTTTCCTCTATTTATGATTCAATTAGGGAGATAATGTCAATGAAATTGAAAGTTGTGACTGGATAATAAACAGCTGCTGAAAGATAAATGCTGAAGAGATATTTTCAGAGAAAAAAAATACCCCTATTTTTAAATAATAAAATACCATTATGGATATTACTGTTAGACAAACTCAGATGTGATAGTTTCTTCTATCCATAACAAGTGAAAAGAAGATATTTGCTTATATACTTCATTGTATTTGATTGAAAACCTACATTCTTATTAGCCAAAAGATGA
This sequence comes from Melopsittacus undulatus, assembly GCF_012275295.1. Lineage (NCBI taxonomy): Eukaryota > Metazoa > Chordata > Aves > Psittaciformes > Psittaculidae > Melopsittacus > Melopsittacus undulatus. Next base: position 94,180,544 of record NC_047527.1, on the reverse strand, counting down.
AGCAAGTCAGCGAGGACTTTGTATTACAGTTCCCCAGATACTTCTACAATCAAACTGCTGCATCTCCTTTTGTATTTTCTTAAACATCAGTCATGTAGATCAACATCTTAAACTATCTGAACAGGGGATCATTTAAATCTACAGAAACATTCAGTTCAGGATCTGGCTAAGACTTTTGCTGGCTAACACCGAGTTTGTATGGTATACTTGCTACAGAAATGGCATTAAAGGAAAAGTAAGGTTAAACACCAAGCACTGGGTTTCAAAGTTCCAACATTTAAAACAATAAAAAAAAAATTAAATAGGTCTGGAAAACTTAATTCAGAGCCTTTATGTGTATGCTTTACACCACAAATCTCTGTTTTGTTTTCTAAGAATTTGACCTCAAATTGTCATTTGCCATTTCTCTCCCTCTTCTTATCTGTCTTCTCTTTTGTTATTTTGCTATTTTATCATTTCACCTTTGCTTCCTTTCTTTCTTCCTCATCCTTTAGTGTTCACTGCAGCAAAAACAAAAAGTCTCTGGGGTCTCAGTTCTCATGTCTAGGTACTTCAACAGCCAACCACCCAGCCAGCGAAATATCAGATGCACATTAGCTTCTGCCTTTCTTTTTCATCTATACTCAGTCACTTTGTTGCTATTAAAAAAAAAAAAAAAGAAAAATAAATCTAGCCATCAGTTATGAATTTTAAAATCCTGCAAGATGCTTAGTGTTTTACACAGGTGAATCTGACAACTAGACTTTAGCAAGTCTTGGGAAAACAATGTTTTTTTGGTTTGAGTTGTGGGGGGGGGGGGGTTTATGGCAGGGTAAAGGCAAAGAAATCACAGTCATTACTGTATATGCAAGTGCACACGCACATGGAAACATGTTAGCTAGCAGCACACACTATTTCAGAGCTGATCTGCAGGTCAGTCTTCTAGAGTGGCTGCTTTCTTAGATGTATTAATAAGGGATATTTTACCATTGCCCTCACAGGTACTACTTGTGTTGCGGGTAACTGGTTGCCTGTGGACATTATCTGTTGTGAAAACAATCTTGAAGGCAGCATGAACAAATTTTAGGCTGCCTAAACTCACCAGGAGTTGACCATAAAGTTGAAGAACATCTGGATTCACACTTGTCAGGCCATATGCAAGTAAGTCCTACTGAAGACAGGGGAGATGGTTATTTTCAGACCACAGATGTTCAGTTTGTGGGACTGATATGCATTACGTATCAGGAGCCCATGATCTCATAATCATAGGCAAAAATGAAATAATATCCCCAATGTCTATATGCAAATCCATAGTCATTGCATATGACCCTTATTCATAGGCAAAGATGGAATGGACTAAGCTCCCCTGAGTGCACCCTGCTTATAATTTGTCTCAAGGATAGACTCAATACAGTTGGGTATTCTGTTCCCCTGGGCAGCTGCAATTGGCATGGAGCTCGCAACCAGCAGGCAGACATAGCAAAGCAGGTGATGGGCTGTGGCACACCTCCCATAGCAATGAACTTTCCAGTGCAGAAAATGCTGTGCCCAGAAGCTGTACAACCAAATATATGTGTTATCTCTCTTTGAGGAGGTTCTTGCTCCTTATGAAATGCCACAAATCCACACCTGTAAATTAGTGGTTCTATAGTTGTCACTAGCTGTTTGCTTATTAGGCAAAGTCATGACTGCCATGACAAAGAGAAACTTGGCAGCAATTTTTCTGATTTCTGTCCCGATTTCTCACAACACTCAAGGTGGCATGATCTGGAAGATCATTTGGTTGTCCTTGTCCATCAGGATTCCTCCTGTTCTTTTAACTTTCTTGGTCTCTCTGGTAACATCTCAGTTTAAGGGAGCATGAGCAACATGAATTCAGTATTTTGTTATATAGTGGATCTGCAAGTACTTGATGGCCCTTATTAAGATGGTCATCAAAGGTTTAAAGGGTAGATGACATTCCAAAGTCAGCCAATCTTGCATGCCATATAAATGCAACCAGAGAGCATCTGAGAGATGCTATATGGATCTGAAGCATTGACACTGATGGGCATGGCTGGGACAGCACTTGAGAGGGCCCTAAGAATCAGGAGAAACTTAGGGCTCAAGAATTTGACAGGAAGAGCTGAGCACAGCTGCTAGCCTCCACTAGCTAAAGAGAGACACACATTTTGCAAGTATGTTGAGGGTCAGCTACTGTAATAGCTGTGTATGGAGTTTCATTAACAGAAATTAGTGGAAATATTGCCCAAATTTGACACTTCACACAGATAGTTACTAAAGTATTTGCAGGCATACCACAAGGTGAAATGTAGATGTTTGACTGCCTTCTCAGCCAGGCAGTTAAATAGAAGTACTATGTGCCTGATGGCAGTTACAGACTCACTGAAAGGCAAAAAGAAACTGTGGCTGTTTGCGTTCTTTCATTTGTGTTAGATTTACTTGGTCCCTTTGGGAATGGTTATTATTTGTTCTTTGTGAATATTTCAATTAGAATGCAGACTGCAGAACAAAATTTTTGCCACCAAACCCCAATAATAATAATAATATTAATATTAATGAGAAGAAGAGGAAGAGGAAGAAATAGTAGTATTATGAAGGTTTTACCCCATCTTGGAAAAGTGCACTGGAGTGTTGCTCAGCATCCAGCAGGGCTTATGAACAGACTGATAAACCTTCCTTAAAAAAATCTTAAATACATAAAAAAGTAAATCCATGCAAAGGGATATACAGCTTGTTGGGTTTGTCAATTTTGCATAAGAAATCAACTATAATACAAATGTTAATTTGTGGCTATATCCAGGGATTCCCAAATGCTGTGCACAGGGCACAGAAGGTAAATTCAGATTTAAAAAATCTGCTGTACTTTCCCCTATCAATAGGGATTACATGGGTTTTGTCTACCCAATACTTTGGTCTACATACTTTGACCATCTTTAATAACCATATAACTTCATATGCTTATAATATACTTTAAACATCTATGAAAATATTCTGAATCCTCTAAAAATAAAAATATTGTATAATTTACTAAAGAATACCAAAAGGAAGTTGCAGTCTCTGTCAGAGTTTGAAAATTATTAATAAAAAACCCCAAGTCTTTGGAGACTGCAAACACCCTTGGCAGTAAAGAGGTTTGATGATTTTGATTTTATTCAGTGCAATGAAAGCAAATTATTTCTATAGGGAATATTCTTAATTCAGGGCTGCCGATTCTATTACCCAAACCAATAGTGTTTTTAATGCAATGAAGTCAAGATATTCATAAGAATTTTTTTATAAAGTTTTTCACAAACAAGACAATGGGAAATGCTTAATTAATTTTATTTACTTGTAAAACTATAAAGGAATTTATGTTGTAAAGTAGCCTGTGCAATATTAGATCAAATTCAGTGTTATCAAAAGATGGTGTGAATTAGAGAGATAAGGTTCAGGAAAGAAAACCACTGAAACTGTACAGAAAAAAAACCCTTTTAAGGTCTGGTATAGAAAAAGCAGAAGATTTGATGATGTGGTTTAGGTTTTAGATGAAATATTTTCTGTAAATGAAAATAATGAATTAATTTTCAGAAATATGTAAAGTGATATTAGTACTTATCCACTTCAATCCATCAAATTATTTCTATAATTACAACAAATTTTGAAGGGGGCATTGTATTTTAAAATCTACAAAATTTGGTCATTTTGATTCTTTTATATTATAGGTGCATATAATGAATTTATTAAATGTGCAAATGTTTATTAATATTGTAGTGGGTTAACTGCTCCATGAATAATAGAATAAATGAACCCAGAAGGGAACTCTGGAGATCATCTAGTCTACCCTGCTGCTCCAAAGCAGGGCTATCTTCAAAGTCAGAGCAGGTTGCTCATCTCTTTGCTCAGCTGAGCACTGAAATCCTCCAGGAATGGAGCTTCCACAGCCTCTATGGTAAAACCACGGTGATGTCACATTGCATTCCAAGACATGTATTTTTTAAGAAATATAGGAGGTTTGTGTCTGAATTCCATTTATAAATCCTGGCACCTACAGCTGTACAAGTCATGAAATTCTTGCTTCCGGGTCAGTATGTTGAATGTATTTCCAGTATTTTCAGAATTTTAATGATATGTGTGCGAAAGACACATCAACAGACAGATAATATAATCCACTTAGGATGCATTCAATGTGTACAGAAATGTAATGCTGAATTCTATTTTGTAATGTCAAATATGTTTATTATTGCCTGAAAGCATTTATAATTATTAATATAATAACTATACTGAGTAGTACCTCCTGTAGACAAAGTATGTTCTTTCCCTTTTATTGAAATAGCAAATAAAGATTAATTTCAATAAACAATTTACCAGAAAATGCTAATTTTCAATCTTTCTTGTTCTTTTTTTTTTTGTTTTTCCCTTAAAGAAAGTGGAAAATCCTGCTTTTCTCCCAGAAATGGGAATAATAAATGCTATGTCTGCTACAGATTCCAAGTCCCTCAGTTGACTAAACATTCCTTAAACTCATTTACCTAGCTTTGTCTCACTAAGTAAGTGGTAGAGAGGAATCTAGAGTATTATTTGAGAAGCAATATTTTTTGATATTTGAAAGATTATCAGTGTTACTGAAAAATTGTGTGCCTTAATGTAGACACAGATCTGGAAGAGGTGATGAGGAAAAACAAATCAAATGGTTGTAAGTTTTGCAGGTGCTGATAAGAAACTAAAGCCTATGGAGTGGTGCCATGAATTTTCATTTTATTGGAGGAGATATTGCACTAGCTAGTGTTCCTCCTGCTGAAAATATCAAGTGCATAGAAGGTGATGAGTTTGCTTTTTAGTATCCACCCTAAATTCAATCAGCAAGATTAAAATCGACTGCAGTGTGTATGCAAAGCATGTATCTCCTACAATGAGGCAATGTGCTCTAAGTGCTATTTCATCTGCTGCAGTAGACCAAGGTTACACTGCTCACCATTAAAAAATGAATTTAACTTGGTGGTGGGCTTGGTTTTCCTGATTTCTTTTTCTTTTTGGTTGGTTGATTTTTATTTATTTATTTTATAAAATTTTAAAGCTGCTCTGTTACTGTGAAACTCTAACAGTCTTCCTATCTCTGGGATAGCCAGAATATGTAATGTTATCCATTGTAACAATGTTATTAATTCACTGTAACAATAAACCATGACTATCTGCAGCACACATGCTGCACACTGAAATTCATATGATTACATTAGTTAATAATGGGGGATTTTATTTGCCTTTCTTTGTTGTTTTTTAAACATGATTCTTCATGAAAATTTAAAGTGTCTCTCACTCAGTAACAGGTTGTAACTCCTTGTAGGTGCCTGTTTTCTTGTCATACATGGCATAGAGAATGGCTGGCCCTTTCTCCTTCTCCTATTTTTTTCTTTTAGTGACTGCAATTACTACTTGAAATCTGTATTCACCTTCTTTTGATAAAGCACATAAACCTACAAAATCTCTTAAAAATTAAACAATGTCCATACTCATGAAACAGACCAAGATGGTGTTTCATTGTTGACAACAGCATGGTCCATTCTGCTAAACAGAGATTTAGGTTATGTATCTATATGCATTCAGAAAAACATTGACCCAACCAAAACATTTGCTTCAGTTTCTTGAAGGATATCTTTTTCTTTATTCTCACCCCAGTGACTATGCTATCCAACCTGGTCTGAAAAAAAAAGGAAGAAGTTCATATGTAGTGGTGCTACAAAAGTGAATTTGAAAGAAGTAGCCTCACAATTGCTCTGAATTGCTCTGCATTAGTTTCAGGTAGGGGTTCCAGATTTCTACCTGAGATTTCTTTGGAAAGAATAGGTCCCAAGAGCTCTACATTTTTCTTGCTTCTTTACAAAACTTGCAACCTATGGAAACACTATCTTCATGCTCATTAAGTACAGTGCATGTCAAACATATTGGACTTACTGGGCAGATGATCCACACTTAACGTTTAGCATAATGCAAACCTTCAAACTTTTGTCATCTGAAAACTGCATCCGTCATCCACTTTCACTTAAAGGATCCACAGGCAAATACTCTGGGTACAGGGGTCATTCTTGTTAGCAAGTTTGTTATTCTTTCTATTGTGGTTTGGTGGTTTGTTTTTGTTGTTTTTCGTTGTTGTTCTTTGTTTTGGTTTGACTTTTTTTTTCTTTTCCCCATCGAGAACACATTAAAACTTTCCACTAAAAGGAGCAATTTTTCAGATATATTCCCCACAAAGGACTTCCACAGGGAAACCAAAGGTTTAGAAGAAAATTACCTAGGTAACCTTCACTATTCTGCCAAATGTCTTTACTGTGCGAACAAACAATAAATGCCACTATGTACTCCAGCAATAGTATAATACAGTATTGATTATTAGAATTCCACAAACAGGGGAAAACTATACGCTGAATTATAGTCTTCACTGTAAATGTCAAAAAAATTTGTAGCCCTTTTTCTATAGTTTATCCAAAGCAGCTGATCCTGACTATACAATGATAAAGACCCAGGCACTAAAAATATTTTAACTTCAGTTCATACTCCAATTTAACAAATCAATAATATCTTCAACCATCCCATGGATTAATTATGCCACAGCTGCTTCTTTTTATAAGGGTTTAAAAGATAGCACACTAGGAATGCTGCCAGACAGGCTGCTCTAGCCTCACTTCTTGGGTTTGGAGGAGGAAGGAAGAAAGGGGTTCCTTAGTAAAAAACACTATTGAATTTAAGTAGAGTTTTACATTTCTGCCACTAATATAATCCCTTTTATGAACTCTCTAGAAATAAGGCCCAATAATCAGGGAGGAGGTGGAAGTGAGTGCACAGTGCAGCTGCTCCTCATGCTGCTGTTTGTAGAGAATGGCTTCTGTCACTCAATATCCACTGTGCTGTTTAAACTGCAAGCAGCGATTCATGTATGAAGCCAGGTAAAGTGCAGAGCAAGCCAATACCTCCCAACTATGCCATAACTAGGATGACTTATTTCTGTGGGGAAAAACTGCATATATACATACATAAGTTTAGCTGGAGCTCCAATAAAAATGCATGGGGAGGGAGAAGGCATATTCCTCTTTTTATTTTCTTCTGCTATGGGAAAGATATTCCCTTCACTTTTTAGCACTTAAGTACAAGTGGACTTGCAATTTATCTTCTGAAGTCTCCTTTTTGCTACAGAGATATTTCTTGAATTTGCTCTGGTGTTCAAGTTCACTTGACAATTTGATTATTCGTTATGTTAGATCAGGCATATTCAGATCTTTGATCTTCAGGCAAATCATGATCAAGTGCAGGACCTCTGCCTATTTACTACCTTACTTGTGTCTGTTGTGATTGCTTGTATCTGCATATCACAAAGCTATGGCATGTCTTTTTGCTTCTGTGTTTTCACTTGCTCAGCATATCCTCTCCTGGTACCTAAATTTAGATTTAGTAACAATCTACTCTGCAACTCATACTGGTGACAGGGTAGACAGTTCTGTGGTGATATTCTCTCTGATGTGCTGAACACTGCACAAGACGGCGAAGAAGTCATTAATGTATTAAACTTAACAAGATGACAATTAATGGAGGGCATGGCACTCTGGATATGTTTCAAGTGTGCCTTTAAAATATGAACATAAATTCCTTTGCAATCTGAACTGTTGTCTATTTAAATTTTCTAATTGAGATTGGGAACTACTAATTATATTGACCTGATCTCAAGTCACTTGTGCCAGGATTGATTTTGTGAAGGGATGAGCATCCTCTACCCAATTCTGCAATTGTTTCTTATGTACATGCCCAACTTCAGTCCACATGAATAAGTCCCATTTAACACAAAGATCATTCTTGTTCACTCAAGTTGAACATGTACGCAGATGCTTTGCTGGAGCATGCACCCCTTTCAGTAGTTTTCACCCACAACAATTTAATTATCTTATCCAATATCTTGTTGTTTGGCTTCCAGGTAAGTCATTTAGACCAAAGACCTCCTTCTAAATCTTTCTTCCTTTTCTATTTGTTTAACTAAAGCTCCATTTTTCAAACTGCTGCAACTGCTGCTATGCCAAACAATGTGTTTTGGAGTAGCCTGACATTACTGAAAGTTGACATCTTTTCATCAATTTGGGAGAAACCTAGAGAATCTGTGCTGAAAACTAAGTAGGTGCTTTGCATCAGGTTTAAGTTAGAGGCATATATGCAAGCAATCTTTTTGACTTTCTCTATTATCACACATTTGTTGAACTGTGTCTGTCCAGACATGGGATAGCACAAAGAGAAAGGAATCAACAGGCCCAGTGTGTCTGTGTGTTTTCTTTTAAGTAGAGGACATGGATAATATAATAAATTTAAACCTAAATTTATTTCACTGAAATTTAAGGTTGTCAGATTATTTTGAGGTTGCCGTGGTTATTAATGTACATCTACCCATTACCATGATAAACTGAAAAAGCCCAAACAGTAGCTGCTAGGTCATGAAGCTCATAAAATACTTCTGAGACTCATTCGTGCCAACTCCATGTAAATTTCTTGTGTACTTGTGTACACGTCTTGCTTGGATTAATGCATCGTGTATCATGTATCAGTAATAACATCACAGAGTAAAAGGTTACCAAATGTAGCACAAGCCTAGCTGTAGGATCCTGACCTAGTGAAACCTAGTTTACCTGAAGCCTAGTTTATGAATGCTCTTGCAAGACTGCTGACACAGTTCTGCACCTAGAAATGCATCAGTGGCTGTCTGCTTCCTACAGTCAGGAGAAATGTAGGCCACAGTGTGGAAAATTAGTTCAGGAAAGTTCTTTGCAACAAAAATGCATCCTTTCTTAAGAGTGTTTAGCGTTCTCTGCCAACCCAAAACCACAGATGCAGAATGACAAATAAGTCTCCATCTCTAAAGCCATAATGAAGAGCTAGATTAACAAGGCAATAAAAAAGCCTGCAATAAATCAGGTGCTTGGCTTTCCCAGGGAACATGATGATTTTAATTCAGTTTCAGCCCATTCCATCCTGTACACTAAAATGCCCCCAATGGCTGGCAGTTGCTTGGTCCCATGGGCTGTCCTGCTCTCCCTGTGGGAGGTGTGGTGAGGATGGTGCCCAACCATGGCATGAAATATGCAACCTCCATCCTTTCTACCCATTAACATTGATGCAGCCAGGAGTCCAGAAAGCTTATTTAATACCTCCCTGTTTGTGTGTAATTTCTTTCTGTTTCTACAGAAACAGAATGACAACATCATCCTTGCAAAGATAAAGAACGCATCAGGCTGAAACATGAACTTTACTTCCATATGGTTATTTTATTGTGGCTATCTATTAGTGAGTAGTAGGATCCTGAAAAGCAGCAGATACAGTGCTCATATTTTTATGTTATTGAATAACTGTTTACTATATATTCAGTAGACTAAGTCTCTTGTTGGAAAATTTCTCAGCATGAAGGTGTATGAGTATGCACACACATATGTGTGTGCACAGATATATGCGTGTATACATGTGTGTCGAACCTGTGAAAAGTGATGTTTTAACAGTGTGCTTGCTGGAGTAAAGAGTGTACACACAGTTCCAAAGCAGATGCAAGACATCTATATTCTGTGCTTTTTTAACTCTTAAACCAGATTTACTACGAAAATATGTGCAGTACGTGATGGTGATTTTTAGCTTATGTTTTATCTTTATTGGATCTTAGATTTTTTCTTTGTTTTACTTGCTTGTGATGCTCAGTAACATTTACTGTTTCTATTCTCCAGTCCTGTTATCATTTTCTGTTACAGTTTTTGAATCAATTATTTTTATCGAGCCTTGTAATAACAACTTTGAATAACCAGCACGTTATAATGAAACACCCATTAGATAACATTTGACAAGAAATATTTGTCCTGTGTCCTTTGATGGGCTTTCATACTAATCCAAGGAAACATTCTGGATATTCCTTTACCTCTACACTGCCCAACAGCTACATTCAGATGCATGCACCTACCTGTCTGTCTTATCTGCTTACCTAGTTATGTATCTTCTGTTTACTTACTGAAACATTTTTCCTGGACAGTTTGTTTTCACAGCAGAAATTTCCCACACTTGAAATAAAGTGAAGGAGAGGTTGAATTTGCTGTTATCCAAACTTTCCCCTAAAAGGAAGGACTTTGTGAAGTTTTCTTATATGCTCAGATCCTTGGTACTTCATATTTGCAGGAAAAAAAAAACCAAAAGTGAGTGAAAAATGAACAAGTCATGGATTTTCAGTGCTCTAATGACTTATACTAATGTATTCCTTCATCTAAATACAGATTTCTATTTAAAATTCAGTATGCAGGGGTATTATGAATTCTAGTTTAATAGATTCCAAATAATTGCCCTTTAGAAATGATGAATAGCTGTTTAAAACCACTGATAAGAATATACTATTTCTCCCCTAACAATGGGCCTTCCACATTAACTGTATCATATATGCCTGAAATTAGTTTATTAAATTTTATTTTATTGATATGCAAACTACAAGCTGATGGCAGATGGCAAATAACCCCTCACTCTAACACCAAACCCTCCAAAAAAGGCCTTGTCTCTGTTACTGTTCTTGTAGGAGGACAAAAAAGAGAGATAAGAAGATAGCTTTTATATTGAAGGCAGGCCACTGAAATGCAGATGATGCCATCCTCTCTTGTACTCAGTTTTCAGATTTTCTGGCATAAAAAGAATAAGATATAAGGTTGAATTAATGACCAGATTTTGCACAACTACAATTCAAGATGCTTTCTCTGTGCTGTTCATGCTATCTCTGACTGCCCTTTCAAACAACTATTCTAGACTTGTCCTTTCATTTAAAAGATGAGCATCCAGAAATACTGAAATTAAAAATACATTATTCATATATTCAACATAGGAATGACCTGACAAAAGTTTCACTTGACAGAGCTGGTGGTTTTTTCATAACACATGAAACCCTTTGAAAACACCAAGCAAAATAGATTAAATGAATCTACAGTCGAATTTACAGTTATGCATACAACATGATATTGGAACTTTCTGAGGTTGTATGTGTTTTGCGTGCTAAACACACCTGCTGCACTTATATGCAGCACTTGGGAAAATATATGCAAAATGGGAATTTTATTAGAAAACTAACCCTAACAGCTTTTTCTTGGAAAACTGTGTGAATGTGAAGTATTATGTCAAATATTTAAGGAGACATACAAAGATATTAGACACTGACACCAGTGGGTTTGGCAAATAAGGTGGTAATGTTAAAGTTACAAAAAAGTGATATATATATACTATATATGATAACAGTATGTGAGATATATATATATAGGTTTTCACTACATAATGGTTGGGTTCTACTAAGCTTTTAAATTATAAGCAGAAATAAAACACTTGTTGGGTGAAAAGTACATATATATATAAAGTTAAACTGCTTTTGGAAACAGTATTTCCTGTTATGTGTATATTGTGCAATGTAACATCCTTATGCTAGTGGTCTCTTGCTCTCCCTGTCTATATGTGACTACATGTAATTGTATTTGATTGCAGAGACTGCATCGCAGCTAAATATTTGCTGCTGGAAAAGTATTTGCAGTGTCCTTATCTGCTAAAGTTAATAGCAAAACCAAAACCTCATCATTCTTTCCTGAAGTTAGAAAGTTACTGTTGTAACTTGAATTCTTTTACTTTTCCTATTTTCATCTTTCTTACCTACAAGCAACTTAGATTTGCTTTCCTATTAATTTTTCCTTGGCAAAGTTAGCAACACCACAAGAAGTCCTAAAAGTGGGTTAAAGCAGTTTTATGTCTTAAGCACAGTTGTGTCTATAATGCTTGGCTCTGCTCCCTGTAGCCTTTTTTTTTTTTTTTTTCTGTAGGAACAGGGCAGTTACCCCCATCTCAGGGCCTTTTCTTCCTCCCTGTGGGGTAGGCTGCCTTCTCCACACACCACTGGTACCCAGAAAAGAATGGTTCTTCTGTTTGTCTGGCTGCCTGCATATTGCATCCATTGCTCCATTCAGCTTGTCTTTTCAGGTCTGCTAGCTGCTGTACAACTTAGCTTTTGTGCTCTACTGCCAGGGGTTTTCTGAAGCCAGACGCTTTTTGAAAAGAGGGTATATTTGCATAAACAATACCATGTGAGGAGGTCTGCTGGAAACAAAATCAAAATTCAGCTGAGCAAATCTTCCTGAACAACTCATTTCTTGCAACCAACACCTCCTATCGTTACCATCTGTGTACTAAATTATGGCCGAAAATGTGTGCAGCTCTTTCTTTTCACTTGCTCTTGTGTACAGATTCCTCCTATCAGCTGAAGTATATGTTGTTTTCAAATTTAGGTGAACATAGACCCTTAAACAGAATTTAGTATAAGTAATGAAAAAAATATGGTTGTGTTAAATAAGGAACAGAAGGCCAGCCTCACATCAGCTAGCTTGCAACTCAGATTGGATTTGTACTGAACACTCATCAAAATGCATATCAGAAATAAGATCTAGCCATCAGCTTGCTGAGATTTCAGGTCAGTGATTGCAGGGCAGCTTTATCAGAGCAGAGCAGGGATAGTAAGGCTTACTACTGTAGCTGATAGCCAAAGGAGTCATTCTGTGTGCTTAAAACAAATCTCTAGTGGCTTAAAATATTGGATACACTCAGTGCATATGTATGTGCATGCACATAAACACAAACATAAAGAGGTCATATGCATGTATACATGAGTGAATTCATGTACATTTCAATTGCAAGAAAACACACACGATCTGTCCTACGTCCTCTGTGTTGCATTCATACTATCTTACACATGGGGATAAAAATAATTAGGCTGACCCTGCAAAAAGGCAGGAAATCAAACCAAAATTAACCACATGGAAAAAAGGAAGAATATACTTTCATGAGCCACTGCTCAAATCTACTTATTTGCATCTTTTATTTGAATATATAGCTAGGTAATACATCTCTCACTATTCCATTAAATTACAATCTTAATTCTGTTTTCTTGCAGATACTTTGTTTATAATCAACAACAATATTCAAAATATTGTCTTCCTTACTATATTAAGTCTGTATGTACAGCATCATCTGTTTTGCACTGCCTATTAAACCACCCTCTTCTGTCAGAAAAATGGTGTCTATGGATGCATTTAGCATACAAAAATGCCATGAATGAGGGGTTCTTCTACCCCACTGCCTTGATCACAGCCAGCTTTTCAAGCCCTAGTGCCAAGTGGGTTGGGAGAGCCAGATTGCCTTCAGGTGTTAAGTCCATCCATGGGTTAAAATAATGCACACAGGGGATTTTAGGGGGACTCTTTTATTGATCTGTTTTCTTCCCACGCAAAACACAGCTCAGGAGAGCAGAAGCTCTCATATCATGTCATCCTATCAAAAACTTCCCTGGCACCTTCCAAGTGTCTGAAGTGGCTCTTCTCCATGAGTCAGACTTAATTTCTGTCATGAGCTTCCAGTCAGAGTCAGTCTCACACTGATGATGTACCAGAACAGACAGATAGCATAAAACTGAAAGGAAATACTTTCACTTTTTGTTTGTAATTTCCAAGTCCTCTATAAGATGTGGAACTTTATTATTTTTATCTGAAATGTGAAGTGGCCCAATTTATATATCCCTTGAAAATGAAGGTCAGTGAAGGTCCTGTTGAGGAACTGGGCTTAATAAAATTTTTCAACCAGATTTTAGTTTGGGGAAATCATCCCTCTAAGGTATTTGCCATTTGTTACACAAAAAAAATTGCTGCACAAGAAACATGCATAAAACACATCCATTATGGTATTCTAGAGATAGGAATGCTCACTATAAAACATCTATAAATATGGTTTTATTATTATAATTCATTGCCCATAATAAATTTTTAATTATTATTATATGAAAGGTATGGCAAACACCCCTTATTCAAATCACCTCTGATACTAGTTTACAATATAAGTGACTGTAACAAGCAAAAGAGAAAACAATAATAAAAAAAGACCTGAAATTTGGTGCTTGACCAATAAAATCCAAAATACCTGCTGCAACAATGACATTAAATTTTAAGCACCAGAGAGCATGTTTGTCATCTAGCAGTTCCTGGTTTTGTAGTAAAGGTGTCTTTCCCAAGTTCAGTTTTTTAGGCACATCCCCCTTTAGCCCTGAAAGGCCAAGTAAGGTTCTTTATTTCCACATGACCATATTGCTACCTCACTGAACTCACTCTGTTCCTGGCAAGGTATATAGTGGACAAGCTACACATTCATCTCTCTGAAACAATTCCTCACATTATGCTGGGACAAACAGGGAAATACAGGAGAAACTCACATCTCAACATTAACCAGTTTTACCTCTCTAGTCCAAAATATTTTATGTACTCTCTTCTTTTAAGACTGGTTAGCTTCATGGTGCCTGGGCTGATACTTTAAAATGACTCACAAAGGAAGAGTATTTTTAAAAGAAAGCTCAGGAATATGACTGTCAGAAAGTAGAATTTGCACTTTAGAAATCAGCAATTATGCATCCTGTAGTTAATAATCTCCACATATGTTAACATAAACATCAGCCTGTATGTTAATCTCTTTGATTTTCTGAGGATTTTCTCTATATTACACTCCCCACCCTGGAAAAAAAAAAAGAAAGAAAGAAATTTTCAGAAGAAATGACAGTGTTTATGTAGGAGAGACATTGTCTGATTAGCATTAACTGTGCACTCATAATGAAAAAAACCAAACTGGAGAGGAGGGTTGGAAGTAGGAGGGAAAACAACTACATGTCGTCTGCAGAATGTATTTTTCATGGAGTATGTAAAATACTATGCATGGGGGCTTGCATGACTGGATTTTGTAATCCTCATAACCTGGAAATCTTGGAATAAGATAAATGGAGGAGAACTGAACAGCTAGTGGCCTCAGTCTTGATGATACCAGGATAAATCCTTTTAATAAACATGAAACTGCAACAGAGCAGAAACTCTAAGTCCTACTTTTGATTTAAAGATGTCTCCTTCTGTTTCTGTCACATTTCTCAGGTTTTATTCTCCTATCTTTTCAATTTTATGTCTCTGGCTACCCATACGGTTAATTGGTTTTCACATATATTCTTCAATGACGAGGCATGAATGTACATTCATAACACATTAATACATGCAGACAGTTGGGACATACATATAGTTTTGCTTTGTAGTGGCTTCCAAGGAGACTTAATAGAAAATTACTGTCATCCCATAGTCTTTTTGTTCATGTTTGAAAAATGCTGTTGTCTGTACAGGAGATTCATATTTGTGAGATATGCAGATGTAGAGGTAATGAAGGGAAATGCCATTTAGAGAAAACTTACAGATAGGTTTAGTTTGTAATCGTGGTAACAAAGAAATTAAGAAAATTAAACAAACTGCACTGGTTTCACAACATCAGGACTCCTTCACTAGCTAATCCATCAGAATTGAGATTTGACAAGGCTTGGTTTATAATAAATGTTTGATTAATTTATACATTTCTACAATATAACGGCAAGAATTTGGAAGTTCAAGATTTAATATCCAGGCTTCCCTTGATATACATGGGGGGGGGAGAATACATTTAGATCTCTCATTTATTTTCCAATTAAGTGTTCTTTATCCATGCATTAATATTACAGAAGAAGAATAATTAAAACAGATAAGCAATTTATAAAAATCTTCACATTTCATGCTAATTACCATAATGTAATGTTACATTTCTATTAGCAGCTTTTGTTCCCTCCCCCCACTTTTCTTCTAGCAACCCTGGGGTCTTAGGTAGTCAGCATGTTATAAATCTTTGTTAAAATACGACAAGAAGCTAAGAAGCTTGCAAGAAAGCAAATTGGACAGTGATGGAGCTCTCCTTTCTCTACCTTCATTTCCCAACAGCCAGCCTGTCATCAAATGTGAAAACAATGATAGTTTTTCACAGCTTCTCACTGTGAAGGCTAAGGGGCTCCCAAGACAGAAGGTTGTATGGACTTTGAAGGATCATAGCCAGGCCATAAGAAAGGCAGAGGAGAGCAACTTGATCCTAGGACCATGTTAGAGACATAAATCATGGGCCCAGGAAGGAACTGTAGAGCTGACATAACCGATACCACCATACCATATTCACAAACAATTAAGTCCAGTCTTAAAATGAGTTGGCTTGTTTGTTCCAACCATCTTTATATAATATTATTATTATTTAAAAACAACCATTCTAAGGGGGATTTCTAATGATGTTAATGTTCAAACCATAAAGTTAGACATCAGAAGTAATGCCATGTGATATTACACAAGCTTTCCGATACTTCTGTTCTAGCCATCAGTAGAACTAAGCACAGAGTCAAGCTAAACATCATGGCTGTTGTGAGCAGTTCAGAGTAAGAAATAAAAAAGATGCAAACCCCTTATCTTGTGAACAGCTTACATTGATAAACAAGTTTCCTTTGCTGAAACATGAAACTTCATATCTGTAAAATGGTGTATATGCTCATGTATTTAAAGGAATGGAATAAACTTGTCCAGCGAATTATCTAGAATATGGTCAGCTGCATTGGTAGCAGTACAAATGGCCAGCATGTTAGCACATGCACACACAGAGGTATGCACATGTGCATACCCCCTTCTACTCTGGTGCTGCATGGCAAAGACAAGTGCTCAATTGTGTTGTTAGTTGCATCCCTCAGCAGCCTCTTCCATTCAGCATTTAAGCAGTAATTTGTGTCATAATACAGATAATGTACCTCCATATGTTTCAAAAATACACTCATCAATGCTTTCAGAAATAATAATGTAGTTTAAGTTTCATTTTGTTTTTATCCTTGAAATAGACTTGATATAAGGCAGTTTAAATTGCTCCAGTGGCAAGTCCTAAAGCCTTTCTTTAAAGAGAAGAGTACATATGTAGATCTCCTCAGCTGCTACCAGTCCATTGATCCAAAGCTACAACACTTATATTACTTATCTTTATTTATTGCAACATTGATAGTATTCAAACTACATTAGATAATGTGATAGATAAGATACTTGTTTAAAACCTCTTACTGAGATCCTATTGGGACTGGCATGTAATTGAAAACACTTAATGGAATATTTCAAGGCATATTGCCAGAGAATGAACAAGAGAATCACATTTGATTTTAAAATGCCATATAAAAATCACTTAAAATGATCATAGCTGTGGTTTAGTGTAGAAGAAGATGAGTATTATAATTTACATAGACTTACTTTCTTTCTGAAATTATTTTCTGTCTTTGTTACATTTGACAGCTAACCCACTGTCTTTTCAGAAATGCCTGACATTCCTTCTAAGTAAGTAGAGAGGGACGACAAGCAATGCAGTTTTTAAAGATTACTGAATGCATTGGATGTGTTTTCAACCTCGAGGCCAATTCTCCAGCTGGTTCACTCCCTCAGGAAGAAATATAAGTTGCTTACAAGTTCTGCCTTGACCTGTTTTATGATGGTAAAAAGTCAAACTGTAACACTCCTAGTTAGGACTTAGTTTGCACTGTCCTTATGTCTGTTAGGCCACAATAATATTTAAATCTTCGAGGGCTCAAAACTGTTGAATTCTCAGGTTTCTGATGGCAATACCACAAAATCTAGCCAAGAAACTTTACAAGCTGGAGGTCTTATCATGAATTTTGTGCGTGTTTGCACAGCCCCAGACAAAAGGAGATGCCCTTCATCTACTATAAGTAAACTGAGGAATGGTGAGTTTAAGTGCACTTTTCTGCAATCATTCAACAGACTACATAGAAAGCTAGGAATCAGCAACAAGCCTGCAAGTCTTCTTCACCTTATAGACTACAGAAGGAGATACCTCTCTGGCAGCTGACATCCATACACATTCATACTGCAAATTTACCACTGGAACTCTCCCTCCAGCACTTTTGCACAAGAAACCCCTTTTCTGCAAGAGAAAAAGTTTCTACCAAGATTGTAATAGTCAGGAGAAGCACTAAAAGACATTTTCAACTAACTAAAAAAAAATTTCTAACTTTAATGAGTAAAAGGAAGGAAACTGATTTCAGATGTGAATTTTCAAGACACCACTGTCTGTATACACAGAGAGAAGCACAAAATATTTTGCTGATTCAGGCTCAGCCAACCTCATATTACAGGTCGGTCTTCATATAACTGAAGAATTACATAATACAGGGAAATACATAAATGTTTAGTTGGATCTGTGTAACTTTAAGAGCCTTGAGCACTCAAACCATTTTACCCTAATTTTGTAGAGTAACATTTTTTAATTGCTACTGACATTTTAGTTCTAATTAATGCCAAAGGTATTCAAGCTGCAAAGACTTGTGTCAGCCAGCTTTACTGCATTCTAACATCAGAAAAGTATCCACCTGAGGCACAGGTCCTTTTTGTGGTGTAGCTTTAAAAATTAATGCCAAATCCAAAAAAAAGCTTATATTCCAAATTCCTCCAAACATTGTGTCTTGACAAGCAGATCCTATCCAAAATGTGTTTGAGTCCTGTTTCTGACTAACTCAGAGGAATCCCTTCATATCAGTCAGCCAGTATTTTAAAGGGTATAGGTCATCCCTTGACTACGGTTCTGATCCTGGACCTGGATTTATGTAAGCACACATAATCACCATATGTCAATGTATATTTGCCCACAGGTTCAAGAACCACATTAGTACATAGGCCCTTCATAAAAGTGCAGCAATGACAATAAAATAGAGTAAATATTCTAAGAACAAACTCAACCTTTCCACTTGTCACTATATACAACTCTGTGCTGCCATCAGCTAATATTCCCTGCTCAAAAATAATGAGGTTCACTGGAACTGTTCCCACTTCTTTTCCATTCTTTTGAGTCCATTGGAATGATGACCCTCAAGATGGAAATTGAATGTGGGAAGGAAGCCACAATCACCAAAATTGCGATACAGCTTATGATCTTGACTCATGTTTTGTAAAGATCAGCTGCAAGTATTTCCTGATTCTGAGAGATCCCATATTACAGAGTTAAGCCAAATGTGGAAAAAGGCTGTGATGAGCAGAAAACACTATACCAGATTAGAGAGTAGAAATCAATTTACTGAGATTTCAGCCTATGGAAAAGAAGCTGAATGCATGAGCTACCTGAATTCATGCTTTTGCTGCTGGAGGGGAGTGAGGGATTTACCAGCTGTTAAGCAGCACTGTCCAATTTATTCAGTATCAAATCATGGTCTTCCTAGCTAATAAAAGCAAACCAGTGTCAGTCACACCATCACTAATAATTAATGCCTCTTTCAGACTATGTCCAAATCTTTCAAATAAAACAACTGTCTAGATAATATCTGCTTCTTGCAAATCCCATGCACATCCTCACCAAGTGCTCCTGCCATTGGCTTCTAAGGCAAAGCGATGAAGATTGAACAGCATACAGCATATACTTACAGCTGGGATATGTCAGAAACAAGTTTTGAAACAGGGCATAGCACAGAGTTGCCTAAAGCATCACTGATAAATACCTTCCTTATGGCTAAGCTTTAAAGCCCATGTATACAGTGTTTGACCTCAGCTGCCATTGATAAAGTCACAGGTACCACTCACCTATTTCTGTTTATAGTGACAAGCTGGAGTGAATGTTGCCTTGGAGGACACTTCATATACCCTCTGGTATCTGAGATGATGAACACAGGCAGGATACAAAAATAAGTAATCAGTGTGGTGAATGTGTCATGCAATTTCACATACCCATCATGGGGGAAGGGGTTTGCAAGGGTATATGTGGTGTTGCTTGCCAATAGACACAGATTGTTTAACAGTCACCTCCAGGCAGTAAAACTGGTTGCCAGTTCAAGTGCCAGGTAATTTTATAGGATAATTATTAGCCTTCCAGAAGTTATTAGAGACCAGCTACTGGGAGACTTGTGAAGTGTGAATTACCACTATCCATCTGACCAGGAAGGATAGCTAATCCCCTCAAACATTTTATGCTGAGCTGAAGATTATCCCCCTTTTTAGGTATTAGAAAAATCTTAAGAAAGGATCAAATTACATGTAATTTCTATGGTTGTGAGAGAGCATTTACAAGATTTTTCTTCCATTTTTCCACCATCCCCCAACCCCCTTTTCATACTCACCCTTCTTTCCAACAATATGTTAGGAAAACACAGTTCTGTCTCAGCCATCTTCTTAGTACACCACAAGCAGTGAAGTAGTGATGTGAATCTCATTATATCTTCCATGGAAAATGTTTCTAAAGATGATAGTAAAGCTAACACCATGTGCTAAGGCAGTCAGCATAGCTCTTTCAAGGTCCAACAGTCTCCCCTCCTCCTTCACACCCAAAGTAAAATTTGTTGTGCTGAGGATATAGACACTTTTTTCACCCCTTCTTATCAAGCCACTGGTGATGTGTTACTTTCCTCTTCTTCGTACTACTTTCACCCAGTATTGTCCCTAATGTTGAGCTTTCTGTACATGTCCCAAAGCCAAATGCCACTATTGAACATTACAAGGCCACATCCTCTGAAGGAAAGTGTGAGCAAGCAAGCTCTTCTGCATCTACCAGGGTCAACTTGCTTAAGGAAAGCATCATGCACACATAGTATTGAGAAGATATGGAGGTCAAATGGGGAGTGGAAGAAATTAAGAAAAGCTGTGGCCCCATTTTTGGAAGGTCTTTTCAGTCTCCTTGAAAGGGGAAATTATAGAGTATCACCACAGTATGCCCTCTCGCATATGGTATTCCTCAACATTGAAATATCAGCCTTGCCCTAACACGCAACCATGTGTTTGCACATCCTTTCACCTTGGGTGTCTGGCACAGCCATCTGTGAGGAACATGCAGAACTTCGCTATTTCTGCAACAATTGCAGAAATGTAGTCTCAGTACCCCCAGAGATACTAATGTCTGTGTTTCAAGCCTCAGCTGATGATGCTCCCACCCATTAAGCTCCTGTCACCTACCTGCATCCATACATGCTTGTATTAGCTGTGCAAGGTGGAGAGGTTTTCTATGAGTTACTGCCATTTCCAGCCCATAACTGCTGAGTGTCTACTGCTAGGGAAAGCAGCAATTTCAAAAGTCTGTCCTTTGTTCATTTGTTACCCCTCTTGAACTGCTTCCTCTCCTCCCTTCCACGTGTCTCGTTAGAAATAGCACATTTTTATCGGCATGCTTTGAAAGGATGTTCCCTTGATTATCTTGCTCTTTCTTCTCCTATCCCCAGATATCTCCTATCCCCTCCTTTCTGTCTTTTTCTATCCCTGAGAGGAAAAAAATGTACTGTGTTGTGGTCTTCCTTTTCAGGGAACTGTTACATGTTACTGCACACAGGCCTGCATTCCTCATACTGTTTGTTTCCTCTCTACCTACCTTAATTTTTCACACAAGATCAGGAAATATCTTCTTCAAGGACCACATAAAGGCAAAAATTTGCTATTTCTGTTACACCAAAGGGGGCAAATCTATGTTACAGGTTGCAGAAGATGAAACTATTCATATTCCCACCACAGAGCATCTCCTATTTTACATAGCCACCACTAATAGAGTCCTCCCAGAACTGCAAGTCAAGCAGGATTCCAGAAAACACTCAGTTATTTCCCTAATAACTCATGGGGACTTTTTTTTTTTTTTGGTCTTACTTTGATTTGGACTTTTCTGAATGTGCCAGTAGATTAGATGTGATTTTTTTATTTCTTAACACTTTCTCACTTTTTGCCTAAGCATGCTCTACTTGCATACTGCTTTTGTGCCAGTACCTTAGTTATTTCAGAAACTAAGAGACAGGAACATTTATACCAATATATTCTCTTTTCAGAGCATCTGGTATCTTTGTTTTATTCCCTAATTTTATCTTAAAGCTCCTAAAACACTGTCTTTTCACCTTTCACACTCAATATTATGAAGAAAAAAAAAGTCTTTTGTTACCTGTTTGCCTTTTTTTCATAAAGGTCCTGGTGATACGATTTGCAAAATAAGAATGCTGGGACAGCATCATTTAAGAATGGGTTTTAAAGTTGTCTTTCATACTGATTGGCTTACTTAATATGTTGAACTTCTTGAAGCTTCTACCAGTCAAATGTGAAAATTAAAACAAATTTGTAAATTATTGGTATTTGTTTAGATAGAAGAGGAAATAAACAGTTGTGGTCTCTGTATATATAGACTAATAAGGAATTTATGCATGTATCTATAGATTCAGCTTAATTACAGTCCAGAGGCCATTGCACATCCAAAGCAATATTATTGATTTCCTAAAGCATAAGATGAGATGTCAGAGCTCTTTTCTTTGGTTACTTTACTGGATTTTTTTCATTAATCCAGGGCACTGCTTGAGTAAATAATTTCTTTCTTTTGTTTTATTGTACCCATTTTGTCCATCTGATTTTTTTTTTGGCTTGTTCAGTCTCTGAAGTGAAGTTTTGTGTGCTCATACAGCTCTTAGTGCACTGCGGCTGTGAGTTCAGGTAAAACCTCTAATTTCTAAGTAAATAGCACTCAAAGGAAGAATTTGAGCCATCAGGTTTTGTTGCACAAAGACTTCCTGGCTGGTTGGTAAAATGTATGAGACTTGCCCTGTCTTTAATCTTGGAGGACACAACCATGTGTTTGCATTTGTAGGAAAAAATCAAAACATAGCTTTATTGTTCTGGCTTAGGGTGAAGGAGTAGGGAAGGTCAGTCTAGACAGGAAAAATTGGTAAGAACAATTGTTTCACAGGTCCGTGCCTCTGAAATTACTCTGCCAACACACTGGTGGTCTCCTATTAGAGCGACTATTTTACCCTTAAAAGTGCCACCTTTAAGGGTAAATCACGACACACCTGCAGCAAAAACATCTTACATAGTTCTGAAGAGCAGTTATGCTCTGCTTGTTAGTATGTGATATTGACCCTAACTTTAGAAATTAATCTTGACCATAGCTCTCTCTCTTCCTAATATATGTAAGTGATCAGTCACATCATCACCCTCCCCTCCTTCCTCACCCTCTGCCTTTATTTCGCCAGACAAAAAAATCCTGCTTTTTCATGCAGGTTTGATCACTGTTAGCACAGCCCATTCTCTAGAAGCCGTTCTCCACACCCTTTCCACCTGGAATATTCCTGATTAAAATTGGAGTCTTGAGAGAGGTTGCAGAGTTGTGTGTGGTTTTCCTCATGGTACAACAGTTTGTCCTGCTCACAGTGCAGCAGCACAGATGTTCTTCATATAGGAAGCTACTCACGTGGCTTAAGAGTTCTTTTTTGATTATTCCATAATAAAGTTCCTTTTTCTTTACCAGTCCCAGCCATCATTTCTTAAAAATCATATACACGTTATTATATTTTTTTTACAAGAATCAAGTCCTAAAAACACCTGTAAACTTGGAAAAATTATCTGATATTCCCTTGATGCCCAGATATTTTATCTGCTGTTTGAATGTGTTACGTGTTGCAGAGCCCCATGAAACTGTCTACCTCTCTTCCACTCCAAGAAAAAGGTTTAAAATCACCACAGTTGGCACAGCAGTGTCCATTGGGCAATAGTGCAACTAAATTGGTGAGAAGGAAGCCAGCACATTACTCTGAATTAGTGGGGTGAGTAGAGGTTAAGTAAAATAAAAAATTTTCAAGGTCTTTTTCTTTTGTATGGAGAGGATTCTGACTGGAGGACAGTCTTCGTCTGAGGACCCAGAGAGCAAAGGCCCAAGTTCTGCCTTCAGTCAAACTGCTTGGGTCAGTGGCGCTTTCTTGGGTAAGAAGAGAGTCTCAGAGTATTTAGGACCTAGGCCTATTATGTATTCTACTCTGTACACATACTGGCTCATGAAGGTCTTAAGTTTTATTCTCCTTAAGTATTAAATGACAGCCTGACTCCTTTTGCATGTAGTATTCAGGAAGAGTTGTTTCAGTGGAATAGAAATATTCCTATATATATTTACTTAAAGGAAATACAAACATTTTTGCTTCCTCAGTTTCCTTGATTTGATTTCCTGAGATATAAATCTGCTCTGGAGTCCCTGCCATAGCTTTTTTTTTCTTTCTTTTTTTCCTTTTTCCCTTTTTTTTTCCAGTTTTCATTTATTGCTACAGCCCAGGCTCAGGTTCATCAATTTTCAGCCTGAGTGAATTTAAAAAAACCCTATTAACTTCCTCCTATTGTGTGTATCTAAATATGGTAGTGCCTTTTTCTTATGAAAAGCTTTGCCAAGGGGCTGTTAATTTAACCTTGTGTCACCATATCTTTCATGGAAATCCATGATGTGGCAAGGTCTTTACCATCTGCTTCCATCAGGAGGGTTATCTCCGTGTCTAGACATTGTAGTGATAGGGTTGCTGATTGATAGGCAGGGCTTTGGAGAGTTTGCATTTAATCTTCTTTAGATGTGGATGGATGTTTTCTGGCAGTCTGGGATGAAGTTCATCATTGTATCTTAAACAAATTTTTCCTAGAGTTCAGATGGGACAACTTTGGTTAACAGTAAACTCTTAACAGGTCTGAGGAATTAGGTGGGTTATTAAATAATATCTGAATCAGAGAGAGTCAGATATATAGTCTGATAGAAATATGTCAGATATCTGATACATATTAGATATATATCAGTTTGATATCAGTTATAAAGCATAAGATTAAGATATATGTTTGTCTTCTTTTGTTCTTTTTTAACACAAATCTAAATTCTTCAAGCATTTCTTCATACACTTTTAATGGTAATGGCTTCCTTCAAGGAGAACTGTTACAAAAAACATGAAAGAGCAGAACAGAAAGGGAGAGTGTGCCTATATGCACATGAAACGTTCATCATTGATGTTTGAAAATAAATAAATTGTAAAAAAAAATTAAAAATCTTGCTAGCTGCTCACCATTTGTTTATTTTGACACAATTCTGCTCTCAGAATATGAGAATAAGGCAAATATACATACTCCAGGCCTCCGTTGTATTCTGGTTCTTGTGTGAGACACAATGCAGCAATGTTTGTGTCTCAAACATCAGAAAGCAGTGTCTGTTCTGAAAACCTGCCTTCTTGGAAACTCTTAAAACTGCCAGACATTCCTGTGCTGTGAGGTGTATGTCCTCCAGCAGCACTCCTGGTGTTCCTGCAGTCACCAGCGTATGGAATGCAGTCCCCCCACAAGATGGTCAGTGCCCGCATGATCAGGTGGTTTCAAAGATTCTGAAAGTGCTTTTACCTGACAGGAGTTTGCTATTGAGATGCTGGTTCTTCATCTGTGACCTTCTCTGGCTGTTCTGAGTACAGCTTTCAACAGCTTCCCCACTTGCGATCCTCCCTGAGCAGACTCACACTGCTCTTACCCTGGCCCTTACTCTTGCCTCGGGTCCTCTGCCAGCTTGCAAACTGAATGTGGTTACTTTGCATATCGCATCTGAGAGATGATATGCACAACTTCCCTCCAGAAGAACTAGTTCATTGAGGGTTGCTCCTCAGCGAACAAGTCTAGGACTGATCTTGTTTTTATTATTTACCAATACAAAACTGGTACTGAATGAATTAAATTAGCCATTAGGTAACACTACCAGTACAGAAGCTGGAAGGAAGAGTACTTCAACTTGTGCAATGCATTTGACACTCTCCAGCATGACATCCTTGTCTCTGAATTGGAGAGACATCAAATTGATGGACTACTCAGTGGATAAGGAATTAGCTGGATGGTTGCATGCAAAGAGTTGTGATCAATGTGTAGTGCAGTCAACACACTGGAGGGAAGGGATGTCATCCAGGGGGACATGGACAGGATGAAGAGATGGGTTTATATGAACTTCATGAAGCTCAACAAGGCCAAGTGCAAGGTCCTACACCTGGGTCAGGGCAATTCCAAGCACAAACATGGGCTGGGTGGAGACTGGATTGAGAGCAGCCCTGAGGAGAAAGACTTGAGTGTGTTGGTTGATGAAAAGCTCAACATGAGCTGGCAGTCCACATTTGCAGCCCAGAAAGCCAACTGTGTCCTGGGCTGCATCACCAGCATTGTCACCAGCCAGTTGAGGAAGGTGGTTCCACCCCTATTCTCCCCTCTTGTGACACTCCACCTGCAGTACTGTGTTCAACTGTGGAAGGTAATTCTGGACAGTGCTGGAAAAGGAATTTAAAATCCTGCTCCAGACGCAAGTCCTACATCTTGGCTAAGGCATGTTTGTTAGTGCATACTTCAATCTCTGCACAGCAGGAAACCCTATATGTAGGGCTGAAGGACAGCTTAATTTGCTGCCTCTTCAGTAATTTGCTTCTTGATAGGTACTGTTACAATGCAATATACATTTGACACAACAGGCTGGATTAAGTTCACCAACACACCCAACAGAAGCTGCTGACCAGACTTTGAGCTTATCAAGAGTGCTGTGTGCCGGTTTAGCATGCACACATGCCACATAGGTTATAGCCAGGCCTGCAAACCACCTGAGCCTTTTTCTATGCAAGATGGTTCTGCAAACATAATGTCTTTTGTCTACTGAAAGTCAAACTAGCAAATTACCATTGTTACACCAAGCATGGATTGAGGTGCGCAATTCTGCACAGAAGAGTGCAATTCAATTCTTCCAATAGAAGTTTTACACCACCTTTCTTGAAATGGCTTTATTGAAAGTCTAGTTGAATATTTTCCTCTGAAGAACAGTAAACTGAGCATTGCTGTAACTTGTCCTGGCAGCCAACAGTGTCAAGATGCCGTATCTGCAGGTGAAGATACATAGCTGAAGGATTTATGGGATATGCTCTTTGATGTCTGGCAGTCTTGCATGGAGGAAGAGTGGGTGCCCAGCTTGTGAAACACCACAGAAAGCTGATGCTGGAATGAGCAGCTTTGGTACAGGCTGAGCTATACATTTCCCTTCAGCTGGGATTTAGAAGTCAGAACAATTGAAAGGAAAGGGCTTTTTACTTGTGTTTTGCAGCCAGTCAGGAGAATGCATACTTTCTGGTCTGAGACACTGTATGAATCAGTGTCTGGTTTTCATAACTGTCACTTGCTATTGTTACCTCACAGAGAATAGTAGGCAAGCTAGAAAAAAGAAGATCAAAACCCAACACAGCCATATTTATTTAAGAAGTTCTTACTTGACAGATGGAAAACTAATATATTGTGAGAACAATCTGCTGTGCAAAAAAGTACTTATCTGTAACTCAGAACAAAACACCCAAAATGTTGGTTTGTAATATGATCAGAAATAAAGGAAAGCAAATAGACAATATGAATAGAGGTATCCATCATATCTGGCCTGTGAAAGAAGAGCTTATATACCTGCTCATGTGTGGGTTATAGATCAGATTTCAAAGCTTCTACCGCAACAAGTGCAAGAATCTGTTAAAAACATAACTGCTCTTAACCAACAGGCATATTATAATTCCTCAGACTGTAATTTATCAGCTATTTAAATAGAAAGAGATCGATCATGAGAGACCTCATAAATCCCACCCTGTTGTCAATAGTCCATAGTTGTTTAACATACTGAAGAAGAGCTTGTGTTGCCCAAAACACCAGGGTGCTATGATTTACTGGCTGGGATTGATTATGTTTCTGGTAGTACAGATGGCTGATGTTTTGGTTCCAGAAATTTCTCAATATGACGGAATAAATTTTCAGCTGCCACATCAGGGTATGAGGGTCCTTCTCACTGGGGAGAAGACAGCATGCCACCCATGTGGGCATTCTTATGGGTGCACGGCAGTTGTATTTGTGACCATACACTACACACAGCTCTTCCTCTTCTCAGTGCTTTCAGACTATATTCTTCTAAAGAAAGGTTCCAGTTATCAGTTAAAACAAGCCAATGCAATCACAATTACCACTGAAATGGCAAACACAATTGGTTAAATGGTGAAAGGAAGAAGATAGCAGAATCCAGCCACTGCTTAACAGGTCTTGCTAAAGATTAAGTTCTGACCAGTCCAGCATGGAAGCAGTAAGATGTGAGGAGAAAGCACATAGAATTGCTTCTCTGTCAGATCAGTGTAAAGGTCAGGAAGACATTTACATTACCTTACATGTAGAAGAAAGGGGAGAAAAAGAGCAGGAGCAGAACCAGGAGTTATTGCAAATTCTGCTTGTCATGAGGGCTGAAATGAGGTGCAACCTTTAAGCAGGAATGGCAGGTAACTAATGTTAGTAATTTCTGAAGCAAAATGTGCTCACATATTTTTCCCAAACTGCTCTGTCAATTCAGTTTCAGCAGGTGGGGATCTTTGCCAGGTTCATATAGGGGAGACAAGGGAAAGATCTCCATTCCACACACATAGAGAATAATTGCCATGATCCCACAAATCAGGACACATGCTTTCCCAAACCGCTTGATCTTTTGCACCCACTCCTATGGTTTAGATTGCCTGCAGTCTTGAGATGGCTACTGACAAAGCTGATGTCTGCACACACTCCTGAGCTTGACTGTATTGGGCAACAGCTCTCCTGTGAAACTGACGGACACAGGTCACAGCTGCAGTAGGATATATTGCCATTTGGGTAATGTGGGCCATGTTTCTGAGATGCCATAAAGGTTAAAGTTGTTTGGCAGAGATATTAGGAGATACAAAAGACTTCCTGGACACTCTGAACACATTGCTCTGTAAAAATAGCTTGCTTTTGCCTTCTTTCTTATGCTTTTTTTTTTAATTAACAGACTTTTGCTATTATTTTTATCATGTCATATGCGCAGTTATCCTAGATCAAGTGCAGATTTTTCATTATTTGGAGGTTTGGGTGGTGATTTGGACCCAACTCCAATTCTCTCAGGTAGAGTAGGGACCATATAGAAAAAAGTTTCCTTTCCTCTTAAATACTTTGAGGAGGGTTAAAGATTGTGCACATTTTGCTTAAAGATATCATTCACTGATGGAAAAGAATATGCAGGACTAACAAAGGTAAAACCTTGCATCTTTCCTCTGACCTCAGCCTACTGCTGACCTTCTCTACTGTGGGGATATTTTCTTACAAATGTACTTATTTTACAGCTGGAATATAGGTTTTCTCCCCTGTACTGAAAATGGAGAAGCTCCTGATAGTTTGGAGCACAGACTCTATCTTGGAGCAGATCTTTCCCTGATCACTCACTGGATGTAGAACATCTCACAAAGCTGAGAGGTCTTGCAAACAGCACCTTCCCATTACCTCTGTTCACGAGACAGGAATTCTCATGTGATGACAGTTAAATGAGTGAGAAGTCTCACTGAATCACACTGCGAAGTTTTCTCCTTGCTGGAGTGAGATAGTGTGCTGTAAAAAGCTGTTTAAAAGTGAACAAATCTCAGCTGAAAAAAGTGAGATCTGACAGGTTTGGTCCTGCACATTACATTCCTTTGTAAACCAGAGAGATGCTTTCTGAGAAGATTTTCCATGCTCCATTAAAAAAAATAATCTTCTATATTGCATATATTCTGTAGGCAGAGAATGCTTAACTGTAACGGTGAATAGGATTCATAAGAAAAGCTACACTTCTAAAGACAGAAGGGAAAAAAATGTTTCGTACATTTAAAGGATTACATTTCAGACTGTGGAAAGATAAGAGAGTAAGTTTCACTAAGCGTTACTAACAACACGGAAAGCTACCATCGGAATCTCGAGCCCTACTAGGGACAACTTTCTAGAGTCACAGGAGCGGACTGCAGGGCTTCAGAGTTATCCTTCTGTCCATAAAGCTTAGGCAATGAACTGAGGCTAAACATTCAGGCTAATATTTTGCAAACCTATCTTTTTATCCCACTTTGTCATCACCCACAACAACTCATGCCTTGCACACTGGAGAGGAGGCATTCTTGTGTGGGAAGACGGGATGCAGTTGCAGAAGTAATTAATTTAAGTTGTAGTGGGAGATTTTGGTTAGTCTTCTGGGAAAATCATACCCGAAGCCTCAAATTCTGTGCTGCAGAGGCCAGTTTTTTACCACAAGAGTGAAAACCAATCTTTCAAATCTAACAAATCTGAGGCATTTTGTATGCGTACTTGTAGCCAAAGCTTTTTTCTTATTACTGGGGAAAAATAAAAGCTAACAATTAAAAATAAAAGCTGTAACTAGAACACATATAATTTTTTTCTTACAAAAAAAAATGTATGTATGTCAGGAGCATACTAGCTGATACATTATCTTTTACTTCTATTTGTTGCTGACTTGAGTCTGGATGCTGATGCCTTTACTCACAATGAATCAAGACTTACTCTGCAAGGAAATCTATCATCAACTGAAATAGATTTGCAAGAGTGAAGTACTACTGAGTACTCCTTAGGGGTGTCAGCAGCTGGCCCTGGAAGACATGTTAATTTTAAATATACTTTTGAAAATAGAGCAATGCTTAGGCATTGTAGCTTTTGATTGTTAAATTGCTATGACAAACTTTGCCAACTGGCCCAGGCACCCACACAACAGAACTACAAATGTTTGCTTCCAGCACAGAGTGGTTACAGAATAAGCTTTATATGCTTGCATGTACACACACACAATTCAGCTTTTTGAAGTAGGATCAACTTGAGCAAAAGACAGTCCAAAACCTTTCACCATTGAGCTGAAAAATAGGCTTGGGTAACGTGGTTCTTCTTGGTGTTCTCTACAAAACATCATACCTGTCTACACAACTGTGGGGGTGTGACTCATCTGGGAATAATAAAGCATCCGGCTACTCTCATGGTAGATTGGTCACCGGTGAGGGAGCTGGCAAGCTGATGTGAAGGGTGTTCAGCAGCAACCAGCCTTTTGAGAGATCAGGTAGTTAATGGAAAACCTACAAAAAAATTAAAGCATTTCCTTATTAACCCATCTCTGGTATTTGCCCTGCAAATGCACTCTCCAGCTAAATTTGCTACCTGATGCCCCTCCTGAAATCAATGGCATGTACAGCAAGTCATAATGATGAGAGGCAGGACACAGTGAATGGTTCTCTCAGCTCCTCCAGATTCCCATATCTGTGCTAATAAACATGGAGTTGCATCTGTTAGGGTATATCAAATGGTTGCACTTTGCTTTCTATACCTTTTCGCCAACAGAACAGCAGGAAATGTAAATTCAGAGGTATCAGAAAGTCAGGAAAACAAATTATTTGCTTCTGAGGAAGAACGCAACCACCAGAGACCAAGAACACCAAATCAGATGCAGAGACTTGTTCTAGGGACTGGAGCCAAATTAAATGTTTACTTAAAAAAAACAAACAAACACCAAAACCCCAAACATAAGTACCATTAATATTTGTGTTTGAGGAAGCAACTGTAATAGATTGTTTTTCTGACTAATTCCCTAGAAGAAAGTGATCACTGGGAGTAAAGAGCTATTACTCAGAAGAGGTTTACTAAACTCATCAGAAACCTTTGTTTGCTTCTCTTTTTTGTCTATGTCCAGGTTTCATGTCTGAGAGTCACAGGATCACAAGATCACACACTTCTCCAGGCTGGATGGGACCTCTGGTGGGTCTAACAC
Source organism: Melopsittacus undulatus (assembly GCF_012275295.1). Taxonomy (NCBI): domain Eukaryota; kingdom Metazoa; phylum Chordata; class Aves; order Psittaciformes; family Psittaculidae; genus Melopsittacus; species Melopsittacus undulatus. The sequence continues at coordinate 94,149,293 of NC_047527.1, read as the reverse complement.
AACTTTTTTCTGAAAGTGGAGTCAGCTTCAGGATCAGAGCAGGTTGCTCAGGGTTTTATGCAGGTGAGTCTTGCAAACCTCCAAGGATGGAGCCTGCAAAGTCTTCCTAGACTTGTGCTCTACTGCTTGGCTGTCTTCGAGGAAAAGTATTTTCTCCTTTCATACAGCCTCTTCTTTTAAATTATACCCACTGCATATTCTTCCAACCACACACTACTGTTGAGAACACGGTTTCCATTTCCTTGAGTCTTGCTGAGGAAGACAAATATACCAGTAAGTATATTCCAATACTAATATGATGGCAACTTTTACTATCAGATTTAATATGAGCATATTAATAACTTTATGACAGCAGGCTTATTTTCTGAAGGTAAAATGGTATATGTAAAGTAATACAGATGTAGCAAAATAGACCAATTCTGACAGAATGTCGGTACACAACCTTTCAAGAGATTAAACATTTACTAATAATAGACCAATCCAACTAGCAGTATGTGAAATTGTAATACAAATAATTATTTTCTCAGAGATAAATAAGTACATAGAAAATCCCCAAATATTTGACACTTCAATAGCTGTCACCAGAGTGCCAAGAGTAGCAGCCTTGGGATGAGAAATGCATTTATTAACAAAGACTTTGAACCTTTTGGTGATTAATATCATTTATCCATGTTATAGATGAGACAGATAACCAAGAAACAGAACTGTAGGCTCTTGGGAGTCAGAATCAGCTCCTTTTCACTTTGAAGCCCAGTAATAAATTGTTTCTTTGTTAACTGTGAAGTTTTACATTAGCTCTTAGCCAGAAGCCCACATGAGAGAGGATCCTGGTTCTGCACAGATTTTGCCCCCAAAAACCTGTTTCTTGAGCACCAGTGTCAGGATGTGTTCAAGTTGGCTGGACAGAATCTGATTTGTGAATTAAAGCAGAATCTGGTAAAGTAACTGGACCTGCTAATAAGTCTGTACTTGCATTACACATAAGGAATGGTTAGCAGTTAGATTACTGGCTCCCACAAAATATTGAGTGGAACAACTGAACAGTCATTTGCACAGCTGCAACAGACTTCACTGTTGAGTGATTGAATGAAGAAGGAAAACAAATATATCCACCATGAAACAAGACAATCTGAATCCAAAGTACTTTTTCAACCATATACAGAATACCTAATTGGTATTAAATTTGAGCTTGTCTAGAGAAAGCAGTACCCTTCAATTCTACCATGGCGGTCTAACCATAGAAGAAAGGAAAAACACAAGTGTCCTTATAAAGCTGAACCTGTGGGTTTGGATTAAGAAAGTGACATGATGTTTTTTTTAGATCAAAAGTTCAGTCTGGTTTCTTTTTCAGATTCCCCATACCCCTGTTCTGCCAAGCTTTGGCTGAAGGAGACAGCAGAAATATCAAAATATCTCAGATATTCCTGTTCTTGCAGTATTTCTGGCCTAACCAAACCCAGGGTACTTCTTCCCCTGACCACTGGCTGACTAAAGTCTTTTACTGCAGAATGGTTATTTAAGAGGTGTGACTGTCAGACCCAGCCAAGTGTTTACTTCCTCTGCCCGTCCTCTTTCACAAAGATTGCTGTTATCTTCCCAAGAGCATGCATGCTTGGAGCAGGGCAGCACTTTATCAACCTCCCTGAACCATACACAAGGTGGCTATTTTATTGCAACACTGTGCAAAGGGTTTCCTCCCACTTCTCTTTGTACAGCCACACATTATGTAACCCCTAATGTGGGGAAGGGCTGCAGACATGGATCAAAGCTGCTAATGGAATCATGGAATAAATGAGGCTTAATAGGCTAACTACTTCAAATGTGATTAAAGTTACAAGAAACCAATCCTTCTCCTTAACCAGGCCTGGCAGTTCCAGGTTAAAAACTGATTTTGTGAGGTTAGATGCTCTTCTTTCACGTTAGTCTAGTTTCTGTATTTTTCCTATGTTCCCACAAGCTGCAATTTGCAAATTTCCCGACAGAACCTTGCCAAGCCATCAAAGAGACGAGCTGGCAACTTCAGGGACTGAGCAGCAGTTTTAAGTAGAAGAGAAGGAGCTGGCCAACTACTCAGCTCCTTTCCCCCTCCCACCAAGTTTCTGCTATAGTTTTGTAGGTCCCTACATTTTTATTCACCTTGTTTAAATTAATTGATCTAGTTTGCCTCTCCCCATTGCTTGCAGGCCTGTGTCTTTCACTGATTTCAATTGCAGAAGACAATAAACTTTGAGTTTTCCCTGTTGCAGTCACTACCATCAATTGCAATTTTCTTTGTGTTCATCTTTGAAGGTATTCTGCATATTAAAAATAAGAAACAAGTTGGGTTTTCTTCATGCTAATTGAGAGTTATTGTGATACAGAGTGACCTGAATGTAAGAGAAATTAGCTACAGTAGTGATAGATTTTCAGCACTGCAAAATATGCCATGTTTTTGTTATGTATTTGCAATCAGCCAGCAGTAAATTCCAGACACAAGACTAGCAACTGATGTTACTTGGAATATGATAAGATTAAATTGCTAAAGAAAGCGAAAAAAAAAAAAAAGACAGCATTTAGGAGATATGTCACAAATCATTTGGGTTTTTAAAGCATCCATCATTTTCTGCATCATTGATGCTAAGACCTTTTGCAAGGAGCATAGCAGCTGGTAAGGGACAGCTTTCTGAAAAGAAAGAGTTAATAATCAGAAGGGACCTACGCAGTGGTCTGTGTAATCGATAACACCACAGAGAAGGTGCACAGGGATTGAGTCTGTCACAATAGGAGAGCTAGGGGACCTCAAATGAAATTAACAGGTGACATGGTTAAAACAAACAAAAGGAAGTACCTTTTTTTAACCCATTACACTATGGAAATCTGTTACCACAGGATGTTGCAAATGTCAAAAGCTTGCATAGCTCCAAGAAGTGATTAGACAAGATAATGCGAGAGAAGTTAACTAAAGGCTACCGAGCACAAAAGCATGGTAGCTGTTGCTGGACAGCCCTGAGCCACAGGCAGCAGGGGAAACATACCAGGAAGGTCTCCCTATGCCCTGACCTGTTCTTGTAGCTTTCCTGATAGACCTATTCTCAGCTACCACCAGAGACAGGCTACTGCTCCAAGGAGCCCTGACCATTGAAACATGTCATAAACCCAAAATTGGACCTAAAATGTTCTGCATCTCCTTTCTACTCTCCTAGCATACATCCACTGAAGGCAATAGGTGCTCTGCTGTTACTACTGGAGCACTGACTTAGCAAAAAAAAAGCAAGGTGGTATGGGGATTTTTCACTCTATAATTTTTTTCCCTCATGTTTCAGGACAGAATTACATGGCAAATACATAATCTGTTGGATTAATCTACATAAAATCTCTAGTCCAGCTCCTAGAGGTAGCCACCTGATCCCCTTATTCAGCACAGATTATATGATTTTTCAAGGCCAGGCTGGACAGAGCCTTGGGTGACAAGGTTTAGTGGGAGGTGTTCCTGCCCATGGCAAGGGGGTTGGAACCTGATGATCTTAAGGTCCTTTCCAACCCTAATTATTCTATGATTTTATGACTCTATGATTTTGAGGTCTTTGAATGCAGCAGCCAGAAATAGTCCATAAAACTTAAGTTTCATCTGAATACATTTGATTTCTTAAGAAGGTGTTAATATTCAAGTAACCTAAGAAGCACGAGCTCATAATCAAGTATTCCAAGGACTGATCAATGTTCATTTATGAATGCATGTATAATGCATATATCTCAGTCATAAGTTCATGGGTTATACGCCTGTAAAGAAATCTGTGAAAACTTAAACAAGAAGCTGTCATCCCATCAGCCTTGAAGAGCTGAGACAGCAGAGAAAGGTACTTTACTAATGGAGCTCTGGTTCTATTTTTGCTTTCCACTCAATGATTTTCCTTCTGCCTTTTAGTTAGTTCAGCTACTTCGCAATTTAAGAATAACTATAACACAGCATAATAAAATACTTTGTGTTTCCAAAGATCCTTTGAGTAAACTGGATCCAAACCTTCCTTACAGCCTCCTTCTAGACAGTATTGCCTTTTGAAAAAAGTTATACATTTTTTAGTCCAGCTCTGGTTTCACAGAGCCAAGTAGCTTTATTTGTGCAGCAGGAATTAGGCAATCATGAATAACTTAATGAAGGACAACATGCATTTTGGACACATATACATAACTAATACAACATCTTTGTAGCAAATACCACAGTATCTCCTCCATTAAAAAAAAAAAAAACAAACAAAACAAACAACACAAACACTCGAAACAAACCAGAAAAGCTAATGAAAAAGGGACACACACACAACCTTTTTTTGAGCAGAAAACCCTTACCTTTCTAAAGCATTAAACATGTCAGTTCTTTAAAATATAGCCTGCTGTATAAATTACTGAACAATGGAAGGGCTCTTAAAGAACCAGAAACGCATCAAGATTTATGGCCATGGATGTATATTCTTTCAAGACTACTCCAACCACTTTTTTTTTTCCTTTCCATTTTCCCTTTTTCTTTGCAGTATCTGATGAGCAGGGTTCCTGATTCTTGTCCCTGCAGAGGGCAACAAAGAGCTTTGCTGCTGGTCAGATAATTTGATGTGCACCTTAATGAAATACTGTAGCCAATTATACCATCCTCTGACTACCAGGCGCTTGCGAGGTCCCAGCAGCCAGCCCAGAGGTCTGAGCTGACCCATTGCCTCTCTGAGCATGGCTGCTTCCTGGCTGTGGGTGTACTTCACCGGCTGCCTGGCTGGGTAGCCGGGCTCCACATCAAAGGCTTGATTGTTCTGACTTACTGGCCCATGTGTCTCTCAGGGAAATGTATACACGCTATAGGAAAAGGAATGCAGGCAGGGAAGCTAGATCTGTAATAATTCAAAATATCATATAATGTTTTGAAGTGTTTTTTTTCTCTAATGCAGTTGCTGAAGTACCGGGCTTTCAAAAATCAATAAATCAGTTTTTCTTTGGAAGAGCAGAAACATTGACTTAGCAAAAGTGCAGGATAACACTTACAATAAGTAACACGTAGAAACCATTTTCAGGGTCTACACTTGTTTTTTTGGCAGAAGATGCTATTAGAAAGCCTGAAATACTAAACTACATGGCAATTCAAGCTGCATTCTGCTGCATACAGGATGTTTATTCTTATCTGTATCTCTTCTCCCCTATCTATAGGAATAACTACCACTTCATCTAAATATCTGTGTGTATATTTGTGTGTATGCATGTCAGAGTGTGGGAGAGCAGCATTCACTCTTCTAGTGTGGGAGCTTCCAACATGCCATACGCATTATGGCTTGCAGCACAGATCATGCCTGCAGGCTGACAGGTTCCCATCCTGTATCTTCATTATCATGAGCCCCTGACAGCATGGTGAACCGTTCAGACATCAGGAGGAGCTGCATGAGTCCACATCTCTACTGCATATATCAGAGCTAGCAATCACCAGGTAAAGGATTATACTGGCAACCTGGAGAGATTCTGAGGAAAATATAGCAGAGCCTCAAATGAAGGGTAAAGAAAAGCCTATCAGCATTTTCTGTTGGGTGCGTGAGCTGTGCTGCCTGGCTGCAGTTATGAACACATGCATAGATACCTACCAAAATAGGCACCCTACACTGCCCAAAGGCTTGCCAGTCCTACCAAATCTCTACAGGTTTGGTGATTTTTATGTTTGCTTTTCTTGTCAAACTAGAGGTAGTGCTAGGGAGTTGAACAGTAACACATGACAGTGCAAGACAGGCCCAAACTGCAGTGCCTTGTTACAGAAGGGTAAGCCAAATATCCTGTGCTAAACAGCTCTCCATCACATCTGCTATGAAGCCTTGCCCAGACCTTGTAGACGAGATGGTCTAAGCATAGGTGCAGGAAAGCAGGTTGGATGTAACAATATCTATCAACAGAAAAGCTGTCAGAATTTGGTGGGGAAATCCAGGAAAGCTTTTAGCCACATCAGTCTTTTTCCAGGCTGAGACAGGCTGGGAGAACTCATCTCACATTCACACAGGAAGGAATGGTTTGCTTCCTGCAGGCTTAGCACATCGTGGGTGCAACCACTCCCTCAGGTGACTCAGACTTTCACAAGGACAACCTGCACTTCTGAAAGTTCAGAGCATAAAACATGTTTAGAGAGTTCAGGCTTTGGAAAAAATCCTGGAAACACATACAGAAAAAGTTAGTGTCAGAAGGTTTTTTTTCCATGGGTCTGGTGAATAAAAACTGGGGGGAAAAAAAGGAGGCCTTCATGTGAAATATTCTGTCTCAGTATGAACAGTGAAAGAATGTTTAAAGTAATGTTTACAATGATACTGGAATTTTTCCCTAAATGGATATTTTCAATGAACATCTCCTTCCATCCCCTCCTCCTCCATACTTTCCAAGGAAAATATTTGCTTTCCAGAGTAGTAACATTTCCAAAATTGTTATATCTGTAGCAAGGTTGGGGCTGGGAATAGGACTAGGGCAAAGGTCTGGTCTAATAAGGTAGGCTAAAATAAGGCAGACATGTTGTAAAATAAGGACTGTAAAACAGAAAC